>NC_090940.1:40545705-41170705 GCF_040938575.1 Ambystoma mexicanum
TGAATACAAGAGGATAGAAGGAGACAGCAGACATGGAACACTGAATACAAGCAGATAGTGGGAGGCTTCAGATAAGGGACTCAGAGTAAGATGACAGGAGACTGCACAAATAAATATAGGAAAACTGAATTGGAGATCATATGATCGAAATAGCATGACACTAGGGGCACTGAGGGGAGGAGCTGTGAATACAAATAAGGCATCCGACAGACGTAGGGCTCTCAAATAGGCAGGTAAGGAAAATGAAAACGGGGAAATACACAGAAATGTGTGCATGGAAAAATATCTAACAAAGAAAAGCAACACTGAAAGAACAAATACCATGAGACATTAAAGCAAAATGAGAAAACAGCAAATCTGAAGAGACAGCAAGCAAAGGATGAACCCTGAAGGCGTCACACCCGAGCTCACCTCCTGCCCAAAGTCCCTCGGGTTCCACGACAAACACCTCTCCGTCAAAACATACATAGCTAAAACAAACACTGACAGCTTGGTATCGGCTCTCCCTCCTGCGGAAAGTCAAGCCCTTCCTCCCTCCGGACAGCTTTTGATCCACTGTTCAAGCACTGGTCCTAGCCCACCTGGATGGGGGCAATGCCCTGCTTGAAGCCCTCCTGTTGTCCTCCCTTGTGCCTCTGAAAGTGTCCTACGCGTGGCTGCACGCCTCATCAAGGGTCTATGCAGATACAACCACATTACCTATGCCCGCAACGACCTTCACTGGCTCCCACGGAGCGCCCAAATCACTTTCAAGTCTTGCTGCATCATCCAAAAGGCAGTCGCCCTCAAGTCACCCAGCTACCTTGCGGAAAAACTCGGCTTCTCCGGCAGACAGCACACTGCAAGGCATACATTCGTTTTCAAAAATTGATTAGCAGAGTTTGCTAATTAAAATGAACTTGATTAGCAAACAAACCCATTTCATTAGCAATGTTCTATGAACATTGTTAATGTCACCAGAATTGATTTGTACCCTAGGCATTAACCCCTTCAGTGCCAAGGGCGAGATATCCCGTCCTTTTTGGCACCTTGTTTTGAGCGATCCAAACTGTAATCCAACCCCCGGGCTATGTGAGGTGGAGGTCCCCCATCAATTTCAGGGGGCTGGATTACCTTCAGTTCCACATCGGCATGCGTAAAGCACATCGGCATGAAACTGAAAGTAAAATCACTGCAGCAGCCATTTTCGGCTGCTGCGGTGAAGAGAAAAGGTAAGAGCCCTTCTTTCTCCGCCTCGACCTCCAGCTGTATTTCCACTTACCACGGATATAGGAAAACGTGGTGTCCTTGGAAACGGGAGATTCTCCCCTTTCCAACACCACCATGTATATGACGCATTGCTGGTCAGGGATCAGCGCAAAGCGCTCGATCCGTGACCAGCAACCCACTGGACCACCAGGGATGCGTTCATGACGTGGGGGGGGGGGTGCTTACAGTAAGCAGCCCCCCCCCCGGCCCTCATAGCATGGGGGCACATATGTGCACAACCCTGGGGGCAGATGGCTGATCATCTCCCCGCAGGGAAGGGGAAAATAAATAAATAAATAGAACGGGGATGGTGGTGGGGGGAGGGGTTGGGGGGCCTGGGATTTTTTTGCCCCATTAAATGGTGTTGGCCCTCCCCCTCCCTCACCAAGTGCAGATTAGGCCCCCCCGCCCCCCTGGAATAAAATAATGAAAATAACAAAAGGGAATTTTGGGTGGGATTCGGGGTGGCACTAGCCACCAGGGATATATTTTACAGAACAGGGGGGTGGCCCTCTCCCCCTCACCTCAATGGGAAATGGGGGCACTCCATGGTGGCAGATATCTGCTGCTAGGAAGGGGCATCTGCCCCCAGGGAGGGCTGCATGAGATGCCCCCCCCTGCATTTGGTGTGGGGGGGCAGAGGGTCACCCTCCATTACATTACAAAATTACCTGGCGGTGTATGGTGCCCCTCAGCGCTCCCTAAAGTGTAGTGTACCTTTTCCATTTTTTTCTTTATTTACGAAACTTGCCTTGGCGCAGAGGGGCACATTGGTGTGCCAATCTGGCGCCTGGATGCCCAAACCTTATTGCCCCACCCACTGGGAGGCCTGTCACACCATTTTTGGGGGCCCGCTCCCCCCCGACCCCAAATGGAGGGGGGGGTGTACCTCACGCAGCCGTTTGTAGGAGGCCCAGGGAGGCCTGCATGAGGTGCCCCCGCCACCCACTTAGGGTGGGAGGGGGAGAGGGCCCCCAGAAATTGTCAGACAGGCCCCCATTGGGTGGGGCAGTAAGGTTTGGGCACCCCGGGGCCAGATTGGCACACCAATGTGCCCCTCTGCGCCAAGGCAAGCTTTGTAAACAAAGAAATAAATGGAAAATGGTAGAACGCATTTTAGGGAGGGCTGTGGGGCACCCCAAAGCGACGGGGAATTTTCTAATGGGACGGGGTGGTGACCCTGTCTCCCCCACTCGCAATGGAGTAGGTGCCATGTCATGCAGCCCTCCCTGGGACCAGATATCTGCTCCTAGGAACGGACGCCTGAGCCCAGGGAGGAGTGCAGGACAGCTGCCCCTTATCTGCCCCTGGGGAGGGCTACAGGAGATGGGCCGCCCCTCCAATTGGGGTGGGGGTGGAGAGGTGCACCCCCCTTCACATTATAAAATTCCACAGCGGTGTTGGGGGCCCCTCCGCCCCCCGCTTAAGGGCAGCCTGCCATTTTGAATTATTTACTTTGTTTACGAAACTTGCCTTGGCGTAGAGGGGCACATTGGTGTGCCAATCTGGCCCCAGGGTGCCCAAACCTTACTGCCCCACCCACCGGGGGGCCTGTCTCACACATTTCTGGTGTCCCTCTCCCCGCACCCCAAATGGAGGGGGGGGTGTACCTCACGCAGCCGTTTGTAGGGAGGCCTGAATGAGGTGCCCCTGCCACCATTTTGGGGTGAGGGGGGAGAGGGCCCCCAAAAATTGTGGGACAGGCCCCTCAGTGGGTGGGGCGGTAAGGTTTGGGCACCCTGGGGCCTGATTGGCACACCAATTTGCCCCTCTGCACCAAGGGGAGTTGGGTTACCAAAGGAAAAAAGGGAAAATGGTGGAACGCATTTTAGGGGGGCTTTGGGCACCCCAAAGGGACAGGGGATTTTCTAATGGGATGGGGCGCTGACCTCCCCACCCACAATGGAGTGGGTACCATGTCATGCAGCCCTCCCTGGGACCAGATATCTGCTCCTAGGAAGGGATGCCTGAGGCCAGGGAGGAGTGCAGGACAGCCCCCCCCTTATCTGCCCCCAGGCAGGGCTACATTTTGCTGGTGTGACCGTAGGCAACACATGTTTTTTGTTTACAGCTTTTTCTACCCGAGCAGCTGCAACGTTATGCGAGTACTGTTTTTTATTATTCTATGGTTGGGGCCCACTGTCAGTGGGGTGGGTGAGACTGGGGCTGGATTGTTGGTGGTGTGGGTGGGAATGGCCGGTCTGGGCATATCACCTCCAACTGTCCTGGAGTTGCGGCTGGGCTGCATTACAGCTTTTCCCTTCGGGGAGGTATTGGCACACTGCCGAGACTCCTTGGTGGGGAGAAGCTGTAACGCAGGGCAGCCAGGGCTCCAGCAAAGTCGGTGGTAATATCCCTGGCCTTGGGCACCCTTCTCCCATGTGGGTCTTTGCAGGGGGTTCTGGGTAATAAATTCTGGGCGATTTGCGCAAGTCAGACCTCTGTGGATTCCCACGGGTGTCCTCTTGAGAAATGCATGGGGTTCCCGGTTTCCCTTGCTGGCTTCGACACCCTAGGCCCAAATCTGTAGGTTGCCCACATGAACAAAATGGGCAGTGGCGAAAGGCTTGGAGTTACCCGTTTCCTTTTGTGCCCCCGGTAAGTGAACCCACACATGTGAGGTACCGTTTTCATCGGGACACGTGTGGGGACGTGGGAAGGTAGGCCATGTGTTCTTGGCAGGTGTTTCGGTGGGTGAGCCGAGTGAAATGTGCAGAAAATTCGTTTTTTTCCCACATTTCGGACTTTGCGGGGTGTCTGGGTAATAAATTCTGGCCCGATTTGCGCAAATCATACCTATGCGGATTGCCACGGGTGTCCTCTTTTCGGAAATGCATGGGGTTCCCCGTTTTCCTTGGTGGCTTGGACACCCGAGGCCCATGTCTGTATGATGTGCCCTTCTGCAGAGTGTGAAATTCAGGTGTGAAAACATACTTGGGGTTACTTGTGTTTTAGGCTTTCCCCTTGGCGCCAAGATAGGTGCACCCAAACATGTGAGGTACCGTTTTCATCGGGACACCTGTCGAAATGCAGCAAGGTATAACATTTGTTGCGTTTGTGTGGTTTTCATAACGTTTTGACCCATTTGCTGGTGCCCTTTGTCACAAAACCCTTTAATTTCCCAAATATGACCTACATTTAGTCGCTGCTTTAGGCACCATACACTTTTGTAACCTGCACAATTCACCTACCCTTGAAAAGGTCTGCCTGTGCTCTTTCAAAAAATGTATGGCTGCCGTTCCTCACCACATTGGTTTTCCCAATTTACACATGCTAAGTGCGTCTGGTCAGGCCGTGAGCATAAAACTCTTGTGTACCATGGCTCAGTGTTTGGCTTGTGGTATTGCTTGTTTTGTAAAACACTACAAGAAATGTGTGCTTTCCTAACTGCAAGGGTTGGGGGAATGTAGCAGAGCATTGCTTTTCTCAAAATTCATAGAAGCCATTGCCATACCAAGCCAACCATGTCCAACACATACCTTTTTTTTCGGTCATTTTCCCGCTTTTCCCCCAATCTATGGCATTTTCGCCTACCTAGTTGTTGCCTGACCTATGCAAATCACCCCTTCCTAAACTTGGAATTTTGTCTACTTTTCAGAAATATATGCCTTTCTGTTCTCCAATTCGGCTTTCCTACCCTTTTCTTCCATTCCGTCCATGCATGTCCAATTGGCAAAAATTGCCAAAATCGCCTACCTCTCACAAAACAGTTGATAACCACATCAAAATAATTTTTATTCGTTTCCACTCAACCTGTTCTTGAAAGCCAGGAAATTGGGGAATTCAACACAGCAAACCATTCGTTCCTAGCTCTTACAAGGTAAAAACCACAGGCTTCTTTCTACATCATTTTATTGGCATTTTTTTAAAAAACCCAACATTTTCGCCCTTTTTGCTTATTTTCTCTCACCCACCTAGAGCAACCTAGGATTCCTGGGTGGCGTTACGACTGCTTACATGTGGGAAAAATAGGAGCCAAATTTGGCCGAGGTATCACATGTAACAAAAAAGTTACAAGGCATTCAATGGCCACATACCGAAATCACCAAAAGAAGGCCCTGGCACTGGGGGGAAATACCCATGGCACTTAAAGGGTTAAAGGTGCACCAATACAGAATTTTTGTGTAGAGTTGAAGTAATACTTTAGTGAGTTGAGTCAAGCCTTGCTAATTCTTTAAAATTCTGCTAGACCTGCAGGCTGAGTGACTTAGTTTACCTACTCGGCATAAGAGAAATGCACTCAACCCAGGTCAACGGATGACAAAAAATGTAAATGTGCCTTCTGTAAAATGGTGCATGTCACCACATACCTACTTTGTTTGTGACACTGCTGCCACCCAGAGGCCAACCATGCGCAGTGAAACTGATTTGACATTTACTGCAAAGAAAAGGGTACATAAAAGTTTCAAACTTCCCCTGCACATGGTACTTGCCAGTCATAAAATGTACTTGACTGTGAGTGGGTGAGTAGACTTTACTTGACTGTGAGTGGATGAGTGTCTGTAAAATTTGAAAGTGTGGCTGCATGAATGCACACAAATAGATATGACAAAAAGGCTCTGGAAACCATTGGGCCAGCTCTCTCCTGCAGGTATTTATGATATATGATAGAAGTTATTTATAACGCGCCTGTAGACAAGTGTTTCTAGGTGTGACAAGATAAGGGAGGGAGACAGAGGAAGGACAAAGACAAACGAACTTAATAGACCATGCGTCTTTCAGACTGTGCAAGTGCAGGGGAGATGGAGAGGAGAAGTGCCAGAGGGAGGGAAAGGGGAAAGTGCAGTCAGGGCAGTGTTGCTCTGAGAAGTGCAGCTAGGGGGAGCTGGCTCAGGGTAAGTGTAGGGGGGGGACTGTAGGGTGACAGATACAGCCCCCGTCCCGATATAATGTAATCACAATCAGAGAGCAAAGCAAGCTCTGGGGGCTAACGGCAGTGTATTGCAGTAGATATATAGCTGTTCACACTGGATGAACTATTGGTCACTATTGTGCATTAACATCTAGTTAGCTTTGTTTATTTATTGTGTAAGGGGAAAGAAAGTAAGAGACTAATCAGAGTGTTTGGCGTAGCAGGCAGAGAACTGTGCAAACTAGGCGGAGTACCGTAGTTTGCTGCCATGCCACTTTCAGGGCATTTGGTATAAAGCAACAGGAAGACAAGTTAGAATGTCAAGGAGTATGGGATCAGCTCCTGGCTTGAGCACCAGTTGCACAGATGTATACAACCAGAAAGTCACAGAACTAGGTTTGCCAACAAAAGCATTTGGCTGTGTAATCATGTTCATTTTCAAAAGTGTTCACTTTTGAATGTGGTGCATCTTCCCCAACAAAATGAAATGTAGCTGACACTAAGAGAATTAGATACACTAACCTAAACTTTACTGTAAAGCATAGAGGCAATGCAGTGTTTTACAGTAGCAATAATGTAATTATTCATTAAGTAACAACTTAAATGTTTAGGAATGGAATTTCATGACCGTCTTAAAAAAATGTTTAAAAAAGAAAGTTAACACATACTGGTCTTTGCTAGACAGGATATAATTAGCTTAATAAAAGTATCATCCTGATTACTACTGTTTTCAATTATTTGAAAAAGAAAAGAAAAGCATGCCTTACACTCCCACATAGGCCTTTGCACTTAAAGAGTTGAGGAGATGATTACTGCTGCACTCTCTCCATTAACCCAGTTGAACTTGCAGTGAACAAAGAAGAGAGGGTGGAGAGAGCACTGAGGGCAAGAGAAGAATGCAGAGTGAGCTGTGCTTTCATTGAACAGGGTCACTTTAATAGCTAGCTTTGCTACACAAGTGTCAATTTAATTAGCAAACCTACAGAATTGCATAGCAAATTGCTATGCAACACTGCCTTGCACCCCAGAAGCCAGGACACATGCAGACTTGAAAACGGCTGCTGCAAAAAGGAAAGGTCCAGAAAACAAGCCTGCTCTGCCTACGCTCCAAAACTATGGAACCTCCTCCCTGTTAGCAACAGACTCGCCCCGAAGCTCCTACAACTCAGAAAAGAACTCAAGATCCACCTCTTCCAAGGAGTCTTTCCTCCTCAACGCCTAGGCGATAACGTCACCCCGCATGCCAACTGTTTCGCTAGATGCCGTCCCCCCATCCCCTCCTCTCCGCTACCCTATAAAGCTGTACCTTCCTCTGTGCCTCTCTGTATCCTACCCACCACTGTATATCTGTACTGTTGTATAAATCTGTAAAGCGCTCCACGTTGCTTCTAGAAGCCAGGTCTGCACTCAATACCCTAATAATAATAATGCTAGGATGAGATATCGAGACAGAGCAAATTAAAGGTATAGGATGCAGAAAAGAGAAATGTGGAGGGGCAGCAAACAAAGGCAACAAAATACTTAATGCAGAGATCTGTAAAAACATCACATGAAGGTAAGGAAAACAAAGAATTGATGCGATGAAATGGGATCCTGGCAAAATACATAAAAAGCAAGTACGGAGAGATGTATATCTTTAGAGGAGACAAACCAACAGCCTTCCTGCAGGTGTCCTTTGGGTGGTCCATTGAAGGGGACCAAAGTTCTGACATCAAAGAAGTAGTCTTTGATCTCCGTGGAGTGTCTCAATATCCTCCTCAAGCTGGGGCGTGGAATATCACTTCTAACATTATTTACAATCATTTACCTCCAACACTGTCTCCTCAGTACTGAAAGACACCCTCAGGCACACTCCTTCAAATTACCCACTTTCCTCAGTATTGAGCGACTCCCTCTAGCATACTCCTCCAAATTATTCACTTTCTTCAGGACTGAAGTCATCCGAGACAGCGACTGCAAACACACTTCAGTGCTGGAAGACCCCTAGCCTTCTCCCACAGACGCACACCTCTGTGGGGTTTCGAGACCCCCAAAGTATCTAATCTTTCCTCAGTTTCGATCCTTCAGACACAAACGTTTCCAGCATGCACACCCCAGCACGACAAGGCACACTGTCCTCGATGCTGGGAACGTCTGCATGCACACACTCACTTTTACCACATACTGTTCAAGCCCCAAAGCTCCATTTCTCCTCTTCTATCAAGGTCTTCTCAGTATTGGGAGACCCTCAATCACACTAGATTTCACCTACTACCCTCTCTCCTCTGCACTGCGAGACCCCCAGGCACACCATCACAGGTACTACTCTACTTGCGAATGTTTTATTAAGAATGGGTGGCTCTACCGACTAGGACCAGCCTGAGATGCAGCACTGCGATTGAGCGTGCAAGCGACCAGGCGGGGTAACTGGATTCTCTACACGCCACCCCCAGGCCCAAAATCACTTGCTCGGGGTGGCACCCAGCCAAGAAGCCCGACTTTGCCAGTTCCCAGAATCAGGCAGGGGACTTTGTTACAGAACCCAGACACACTTGTTGTACCTACTACTCTCTCCTCTGTACCGAAGGATCTCCCCAGCACATCTTATTGAGCTGAACCAACTACTACTTTCTCTACGCTCAAGCACACTACACATATACCGGCTGAGCCACTCCATATGCCAACAACGGAATAACCCCCCGAAAAGACATCAAACAGAAGGGTACACACTACAATCAACCTATATATCACTGTCCCGGCGGATGCACCCTAGCACATGGGCATGCAAGCCTCTCTTTGGACACGAACGCCCCAGATCAAGGCATACGCAGAGCTCAGGGCACTTGTTCTTTGCTTGCATCAACACAACAGCAATGTCATCTTGCACTGTCTCTCTCTCCCCACTAACCTAACTCACATATCCCTCCTTCAAATCAGCCAAGGCCCCTGGAGACTGTGCAAATCGATGTAGTGCACATTATAAATCCCTGCAATATAACGTTCTCTAGGTGCTTCTCTCTCCTCCGTGGCACAATCAAGCCCACCTACTACTGTACTCGCTGCTGCGAGACCCCAAGCACACTACATCTCACCCGATACTCTCTCCACCCTGGCACAATCAAGCCCACCTACTACTGTACTCGCTGCTGCGAGATCTCAAGCACACTACATCTCGCCCCATGCTCTCTCCTCCCTGGCACAATCAAGCCCACCTACTACTGTACTCGCTGCTGCGAGATCCCAAGCACACTACATCTCACCCGATACTCTCTCCTCCCTGGCACAATCAAGCCCACCTACTACTGTACTCGCTGCTGCGAGATCCCAAGCACACTACATCTCGCCCGATACTCTCTCCTCCCTGGCACAATCAAGCCCACCTACTACTGTACTCGCTGCTGCGAGATCCCAAGCACACTACATCTCGCCCGATACTCTCTCCTCCCTGGCACAATCAAGCCCACCTACTACTGTACTCGCTGCTGCGAGATCCCAAGCACACTCCATCACGCCTATTATTCTCATAGTTACTCCGAGGCCCCCCTGCAGACCCCTCCCTTTCTCCCCCATAATTCTCAGTGCAGGAGTTTTCCCTGTGACCCCCTTCTCAGACCGGGCCTGCATATGTTCGAGCTGCCTGCCACTGCAGACACAGTAAGTGAGACTGCCAGCAGAAGCATCAGAGCCCGGACCCTAACCCACCTGCTCCTTGGAGCGCGACAGGCAGCTCCTGATGACTTCAGCCTCCAGCTGCGCTCGCCTCTGCACCTCCATGTGCTGGTAGTACCTCGACAGGCGAGTCTGGCCCTGCTTGTTCACAATCAGGAAAAACTTGATCATGTTCCTTCGGGCAGTCGCAGAAGGGAAGGGATGTCAGCCTGCCCTGGGAGAGGAAGAAAAACAGTCATGGGAGGCTGGTGTAACCTGTCACATAGGGGTTATTGATCACTGGTGCTTTGCAAATTAAACAATCCCTCCATGTCTCAGGCGTACATGCAAGCCACGCCTTTCCAAGGTGTGTACCGGAAGAGGGACGATCCCAGGGCTTGGCCCTACATATGCCACATTTAAGGTGTTTCTCGCGATGGTGCCACCCCTGCATTCGATCCATCACCTTTCCTTTTCAACTGGCAGGAAAGCTCTGCTCTATGGGGATCGGGTAGGAATTTGGTGTAGACGACAGAAGGTTTCAACCCTTTAATTCTTACTCAAGACACAACTTATCATTCAGTACGCCAAAGATGTCCAAGTCACCTCCTTAGCACTGCAAATGTAGATGCGAGCATTGTGACATAGGAAGTTAAAAAGGGACACTTCAATTTTATAGAAAAAGAAGAATTAAAATGAATAAGTGTTTTGTTATAAGCAGGTGCGTTTGTGGTTCGTTTTATTTGCACTCTTAGTTTCTATTGTCCACTTGCACTGGTTTGAAAAAAAATCTTTATAGATTTTGTATAACGCTAAACGCCATGAGCTCATGGCTTCCAACCACTATGCAACAATGATTATTCAAATGAACCAACTTGCCCAACCTCAGTGGGACCTGGGTCCTGCGATGGTGATGTGGTAGGGGTTTCTCCGTGGACTCGTGGGTGGGTGGGTGGATGTTAGAGAGAGTCGGGCGGGAGACAAAGGGGCTTCTGGTGGGAAGCTGCCCCTCAGGAAACCAGCTGTCAGTGGGGCCCCATCAGCACAGGATCCTGGTTGACTGACAAGACCATGCCGAGCGCCAGCCCTCTATATCCAGCGGCTTATGGGAAGCCGGGTAGAGGGGCAACAGGCCAATAATGGCTTTGCTGGCCCGGTCTGCGATCTTATCATCAGTACTGTCATCAGCAGCCAGTAGAAGGACATTGGGGCCTAAGTGATATGGACAGCCTCTTTCAGGCCATCCATAGTTTGGGCAATATGGATTTGGGCCCTTTATCATGTACACCGTGTTTGCGTTTAGCTGCGAGCAATGGGCTGCTTGCTGGAGAATAAACAGAAAGGGGGCGCCCCCCGTCAACAGTAGCCGGGCATGAAAGGAGGGGTTTGTGGTGGCCGTCACTTGCAGCTAAAGGACAGGTCTGTGTGGAAAAGGGCCGCCAGGTTTTTGGCCTGTTGAAGGGTACCGTTTTAGAGCTGTGTGCACAGAGACCACTAGCACCCATCCAACTATGACTAAGAAAGGGAGCAGTGGCAGACACGTCGGCGCCGGGACTGTGGAGCCCCCCTGCAGATGTAGCCAAGTATCATCAGCATACATGTGCACACCCATGTCCTAACCACTGAGAACCCATCGGGACCACATGTATGTTCAAAAGGATAGGCAATAGCGGCACGCATGGTACATGCCACAACGTGGGACACAAGTGGACGATATTGAGGTACCCCGTTTCAGCTGCTCACTGGGCGTCTATGCCCATGTTGGCATTCAATTGACTAAGTAGGTTGCTGTGATGAACCATGTTGAATGTTGCAAACAAGTAACGCAGGTATCAGGCACATGAAGGACTCCAGCCCCTCCCCCCCGCCATGTTGAAGAAATTCCTTGCTTGTATTCAAGAGGGTAAGTAAAAAGGCTCTGTGTCTCGAGAGGCGGGCAGATAATCAGGCAGTATCCATTGACTCCAGACGCGGGAAAAGGCCCTGGGATGGGTCTGAAGGTGCCTCGCTTCTGTGTCTCGAGAGGCGGGCAGATAATCAGGCAGTATCCATTGACTCCAGACGCGGGAAAGGGCCCTGGGATGGGTCTGAAGGTGCCTTGCTTCTGTGTCTCGAGAGGCGGGCAGATAATTAGGCAGTATCCATTGACTCCAGACGCGGGAAAGGGCCCTGGGATGGGTCTGAAGGTGCCTCGCTTCTGTGTCCCGAGAGGCGGGCAGATAATCAGGCAGTATCCATTGACTCCAGACGCGGGAAAGGGCCCTGGGATGGGTCTGAAGGTGCCTCGCTTCTGTGTCTCGAGAGGCGGGCAGATAATCAGGCAGTATCCATTGACTCCAGATGCGGGAAAGGGCCCTGGGATGGTTCTGAAGGTGCCTCGCTTCTGTGTCTCGAGAGGCGGGCAGATAATCAGGCAGTATCCATTGACTCCAGACGCGGGAAAGGGCCCTGGGATGGTTCTGAAGGTGCCTCGCTTCTGTGTCTCGAGAGGCGGGCAGATAATCAGGCAGTATCCATTGACTCCAGACGCGGGAAAGGGCCCTGGGATGGGTCTGAAGGTGCCTCGCTTCTGTGTCCCGAGAGGCGGGCAGATAATCAGGCAGTATCCATTGACTCCAGACGGGGGAAAGGGCCCTGGGATGGGTCTGAAGGTGCCTCGCTTCTGTGTCTCGAGAGGCGGGCAGATAATCAGGCAGTATCCATTGACTCCAGATGCGGGAATGGGCCCTGGGATGGGTCTGAAGGTGCCTAGTTTCTGTGTCTCGAGAGGTGGGCAGATAATCAGGCAGTATCCATCGACTCCAGATGCGGGAAAGGGCCCCGATATGGGTCTGAAGGTGCCTCGCTTCTGTGTCTCGAGAGGTGGGCAGATAATCAGGCAGTATCCATCGACTCCAGATGCGGGAAAGGGCCCTGGGATGGGTCTGAAGGTGCCTCGCTTCTGTGTCTCGAGAGGCGGGCAGATAATCAGGCAGTATCCATTGACTCCAGATGCGGGAAAGGGCCCTGGGATGGGTCTGAAGGTGCCTCGCTTCTGTGTCTCGAGAGGCGGGCAGATAATCAGGCAGTATCCATTGACTCCAGATGCGGGAAAGGGCCCTGGGATGGGTCTGAAGGTGCCTCGCTTCTGTGTCTCGAGAGGCGGGCAGATAATCAGGCAGTATCCATTGACTCCAGACGCGGGAAAGGGCCCTGGGATGGGTCTGAAGGTGCCTCGCTTCCGTGTCTCGAGAGGTGGGCAGATAATCAGGCAGTATCCATTGACTCCAGATGCGGGAATGGGCCCTGGGATGGGTCTGAAGGTGCCTCGCTTCTGTGTCTCGAGAGGTGGGCAGATAATCAGGCAGTATCCATTGACTCCAGATGCGGGAAAGGGCCCTGGGATGGGTCTGAAGGTGCCTCGCTTCTGTGTCTCGAGAGGCGGGCAGATAATCAGGCAGTATCCATTGACTCCAGATGCGGGAAAGGGCCCTGGGATGGGTCTGAAGGTGCCTCGCTTCTGTGTCTCGAGAGGCGGGCAGATAATCAGGGAGTATCCATTGCCTCCAGATGCGGGAAAGGGCCCTGGGATGGGTCTGAAGGCGCCTCGCTTCTGTGTCTCGAGAGGCGGGCAGATAATCAGGCAATATCCATTGACTCCAGACGCGGGAAAGGGCCCTGGGATGGGTCTGAAGGTGCCTCGCTTCTGTGTCCCGAGAGGCGGGCAGATAATCAGGCAGTATCCATTGACTCCAGACGCGGGAAAGGGCCCTGGGATGGGTCTGAAGGTGCCTCGCTTCTGTGTCTCGAGAGGCGGGCAGATAATCAGGCAGTATCCATTGACTCCAGATGCGGGAATGGGCCCTGGGATGGGTCTGAAGGTGCCTAGTTTCTGTGTCTCGAGAGGTGGGCAGATAATCAGGCAGTATCCATCGACTCCAGATGCGGGAAAGGGCCCTGGGATGGGTCTGAAAGTGCCTCGTTTCTGTGTCTCGAGAGGTGGGCAGATAATCAGGCAGTATCCATCGACTCCAGATGCGGGAAAGGGCCCTGGGATGGGTCTGAAGGTGCCTCGCTTCTGTGTCTCGAGAGGCGGGCAGATAATCAGGCAGTATCCATTGACTCCAGATGCGGGAAAGGGCCCTGGGATGGGTCTGAAGGTGCCTCGTTTCTGTATTCCGAGAGGCGGGCAGATAATCAGGCAGTATCCATTGACTCCAGATGCGGGAAAGGGCCCTGGGATGGGTCTGAAGGTGCCTCGCTTCTGTGTCTCGAGAGGCGGGCAGATAATCAGGCAGTATCCATTGACTCCAGATGCGGGAAAGGGCCCTGGGATGGGTCTGAAGGTGCCTCGCTTCTGTGTCTCGAGAGGCGGGCAGATAATCAGGCAGTATCCATTGACTCCAGATGCGGGAAAGGGCCTTGGGATGGGTCTGAAGGTGCCTCGCTTCTGTGTCTCGAGAGGCGGGCAGATAATCAGGCAGTATCCATTGACTCCAGACGCGGTAAAGGGCCCTGGGATGGGTCTGAAGGTGCCTCGCTTCTGTGTCTCGAGAGGCGGGCAGATAATCAGTCAGTATCCATTGACTCCAGACGCGGGAATGGGCCCTGGGATGGGTCTGAAGGTGCCTCGCTTCTGTGTCTCGAGAGGTGGGCAGATAATCAGGCAGTATCCATTGACTCCAGATGCGGGAAAGGGCCCTGGGATGGGTCTGAAGGTGCCTCGCTTCTGTGTCTCGAGAGGCGGACAGATAATCAGGCAGTATCCATTGACTCCAGATGCGGGAAAGGGCCCTGGGATGGGTCTGAAGGTGCCTCGCTTCTGTGTCCCGAGAGGCGGGCAGATAATCAGGCAGTATCCATTGACTCCAGATGCGGGAAAGGGCCCTGGGATGGGTCTGAAGGTGCCTCGCTTCTGTGTCTCGAGAGGCGGGCAGATAATCAGGCAGTATCCATTGACTCCAGACGCGGGAAAGGGCCCTGGGATGGGTCTGAAGGTGCCTCGCTTCTGTGTCTCGAGGGGCGGGCAGATAATCAGGCAGTATCCATTGACTCCAGATGCGGGAAAGGGCCCTGGGATGGGTCTGAAGGTGCCTAGTTTCCCCAGAGTCAGCTGCTGTTTACCAAGGAGGAAAGGTAACGACCAGTTTTATGGGCCACCAAAGAATTTCACCAGGCTCAAAGATGCATTAATTAAGCAATAAGACCCGAGCTGGCGGGCCAGATCGGGTGGTAACGGCCCTGGGCCCAAGTACGCGAGGGCCTTAACGATGGGCCCCAGCACAGTTACCACCCGATCCAGCCCGCCGATGAGTGAGTTATTGCTATGGCCACCATGAGATTGCAAGACAGGGCTCCATGTGGAGCCCCAATTCCAATTCCATAGCGGTCTGGGACAAGGAGCAGCAGCAGTAGCGCCGCTGCCAAGGAAGAAGGTAACAAGTGGTGGTGGGGAGGCTGGGGAGGGAAGGGAGCGTTGCCTGGAGGAGGGAAAGGGAGGGTGGGGGAGAAGATGGCTGGCTTATTCGTGAGGTACAGCCTTTGTTCCAAGCAACCTGATTGGCTGGCTCTGCCACCCCAGGTGGTAATTTGGTCATAATAATGCGTTACCTGGGCCGCAAAGGGTGGCAACGGCCACTCAGGCCTTTACCAAGGTACTGGGATGCTTCCACCTGGTACAGCCCGGGTAACTCGTCATTATGTCCATTAGCACGCAGGGTTTAAGTCCCAGGGTGCTAATAGGTATTTATTTCTTTCGAAACAAATACTAATCTAACATGGCCCGCATGGAAATGAAAGTGAGACTCCAATTGAAGTCGCTCTTCCATTTCCATGGTGGCTGTCAGACGTGACAGGAGCAGGACCACAGTCCTACAGCGCCACAACCCTTTTAGGAAAGTACATTTCTTTTCACATACAGGCGTTTTCCTCTATTTTCACAATCTATATTGGATGTACAAGTGATGAATGTTCACACACGCAGGTCTTTCTTCGCTTATTTTAGAATTTTGAAGTATTTATAACCATGCACTGGACAGACTCGACTGCATCTAGGTGCAGGTGATAGTAATAGCACTCAGTTTGCATATCAATCAACAAAAAATGCCAATTGGTGGACAGCCCGGGCATATAATTTAACAGGTGTATTTTAAGGCTTTCCGGAATTGTAAAAGCTTTGTGATACTCCATATCTCTTATGTCCAATTTTGCAAATTGATTTTGGCCAGAACGTGTTTCGAGTAGTGCTTGGGCTTTGTCAAGGCCCAATTTTAGGAACTGCAGTATGGCCTCTGTCGCACAAGAACGGAAATCCTGTATGAGCGTGATAGGCGAGTGGGCAAACAGTCTCCTGTATTGACAACTACTGAACTGCAAAAGGAGAACTTTATACATATTTCTTCTACGTTTATCTCAAATCAACAGGAAGTCTGTTTTGTTTATTGTAAACAATGACTATGAGCAAGGCATTTTGAGACGGGTCACAATATGTAAACGCTTAGCCAGTAGGGATTTCATGCTGCCATTTTCTTCGACCAAGGACTGTGAGAACACACAGCGGGAGGTGCATTGAGCTAATAGTTGGTAGTGTGTATTTTGCACACATTCATCCTCTCATTTTTCATGAATATTGGCCTGGTGAGTGTATGCATATTTGTTATGGTTTTTGATCCTCTCCTGGAGTAGCGGGTGTGACTTTCCATTAAATGTTTTGTATAATCTTTCCTCTTTCCAGATTAGACAATCACATCATCATGAGAGGAACAGTCTCGAGAATATTGTGAAATCATGCTCCCGAAGAAGGGGTTATCTCTAAACACGCTGATTATACCTAGCTTGATTTGATAACCATTTTCCTTGCATTATGCTGGAAATATTGGAAGAACAGTAGATCTGGCAGTGTGATCATTGATACGAACGGCCATTATGAAACGGACAATGAATAAAGTCAATAACCAAGAACATTAAACTGTGAAATAAGTTGTCAAGTTAATTGGAGCTTCTTTCTCCTGAACAAGTGCACACATAGTTTCTAAAATGCACTATTAATGCAAAATTGTTTCAAATACTTTGTTTTTCTTTTTACCAAATGTGTTTTTATTATTTTCATGGTTCAACAGTCTTATGGATTCTCAAATCTTTCCACTATGGTTCAGAATTCAAACATGGCAAAATAACAGAACAAATGGCACTGGTAGATAGTTAAAGTCATGAACATCTTATCAAAATCAGCAATAAAAAGGCCTAACATTCCCCGGTCCTTCAACCCTCCCCCGCCAACCTCATTAAATCTGATTCAAAGTCCCCTTTGGTTTGAATGTGTGACCAACCTTATTTTTATGGAATTCAATAAAAGTGGATCAAATACGCAGATATCTAGGAAGCGAATTCAAGAAGTAAAGCAGTAACCTTTTCCATTAAAATAACCTCCCAGATATCACACCGCCAAATGGCCCCAATAGGATCCTCAGGATTGTTCCACCTCTGGGCCAATGCTAGTCTTGCTGCCATTAATGGATGCGAGAGGAGTTGTATACCCCATAGCAGGGTAAGCCCCCCTCCTCAGCTTCACACAGAATAATCACCAGCGGGCTAAGTGGGAGTAGGATCTCACAAATCTCTCTAATCCTGGTGAAAATCATCTTCCAAAAGATTTGAGATCGTGGGTAAAGTCACCACGTGAGAATCAAGGTTCCAAGCTCGCCAGAACCCCGCCAACAAAGTGGGGAATATGAAGAAAAACTCTTTTGGCGACAACTCGCGAGTATGTGCCAGTGTCGATTTTATATGCTGAGTCCTTAATCTAGGCGCAATGCGAAATTGTATGTGCCCTGCCCTATATCCCACTCCAGGAAGAGTCATGGATCTGCATGCCCAGATCTTCCTCCCACCTATGCATCTACGGCATTTCCTCCCATGAGTCAATATAATCCAGTAACCTGTATATGGTTGAAACCCTATCCCTAGACACACCAAGCTATATTGCGCTTGTAATGAGTAAGAAGAGGGACGACTGCTCAGACCTCTGGATGGGAAAGCTAGCGTTGGAGTTTGCAATATATAAAGCATTCACATTCTCCAACTCCAAACACCAATTTACAGTCTCTGAAAGTAAGCGGGAGTCACCATTAAAGAATTATGAATGGGTTTTCAAGTTCCCCTGCATCCAATTGGAAAAATGTTCCAGGAACCACTAGAGGGGAAAACGCAGGATTCCATAGGACAGGCGAGAGGGGCGCTCCCAGCTCTTAAGCAATGTATACCAAAAGTGTAGTTAAGTTTGGGTAGGAGGGAAGAGACGTCCTCCCCAAACCCTATCCGCTCTCTCGACGAATGGCAGATGGGCAAGAGGGAGGCTGGTAGCACCCTATTCCAGGTCCATCCAGCCTAACGGCCAATGGGCCCCGAAACAAATAGATGCGAAGTTGTGCTGCAAGCCAGTAAAACCTGGTGTCTGGCACACCTTCCACCCCAGAAAACGTTCCCTTGCGAGTACCCTGCTTTTGGCCCACATAAAAATTATATATATATATATATATATATATTTCCCGTTGGAGTTTAACTGAATTAAAATAAAACATTTAAAAAGGCTGGATTCTAACTGCAAGGAATCCATTAAGAAGTTTAGGGAGTCCTTGAGCTAGCAGAAACACAGGCTGTTGCTCTTCCCGGATGTAGCGCCCGTAACTGCAAAGAAAAGTGCCACGCTGCATACATATCCTGAAGCAATCCTTCCCGAGCAAGGGGGCCAAAGCAGCCCTCCTTTATCCAGCACATTCCAGGGTGCTGTGCAATGACAGGGAGTATGCATTTTGGGATGCGGACAAGGCATAGGACTTGCATAAATCGATTCCCGTAAAGGCCAACCTGGGGAACAGTAAAACCTGAGCTAGATTTGTGTTAAAGTGGGCTCCATTGGTTGAGATCCTAGTGGGGCCACACCTCACTACACGTTTACTACTGTGCTGCTCTTAGGTATATGGGGTTTGTTGGCCCTTTGTGTGCCCCCCATGACATCAAAGAAGAGACTTGGACAGGTCTTCCATGCCCCGGACTCACGACTCACTATGAGCTAGTCGATATTCTCCCTCCCCCCCCCAACCACTAGGGGGATGTCACCCAGAAGCACCCTTTAGTTCCCAAAGTTGTTTTTGCATCCTTTTATTTCTCACAACGATGAAAGGGAGCACCTTATGTTACTGTTTTTTGTGCAAAGTAATGTATAAAAACCTTAATAAAGATACATTTAAAAAAATAAAAAGTCTAGGGAGGACAGGCATCTTTACTGTTGTAATCTGCTCCAACCAAGAGATGGCAAGTTTATTCCACCTTTCCAAATCTTGGCTAGCGTTATGGACTAATGGTGGTAACTTGCGTTTAAATAGATCCTTAGACGAGGCAACCATTTTAATCCCCAGGGAATCTAGCAACGCTACCCCCACAAGTCAAGGAATATTGAAGCTCTCTATGTGACATCATTCCGTAGATAGTAATATCTTAGTCTCTGGATTCCAGATAAATATTAACGAAGCTTCAGACCTGGACTCAAACACTTGCAATACAGCTATCCCTCTCGGCATACAGTCCCTGCCACGTTCAGACACAGGAGCACTTTGCCTGCATAGAGGGCAATACCATGACCTTCTCTGGCTGCATCCACTCTCTGCAGGTCACTGCTAGCTCGTACCTTCCGGCCAGAGGGCACCATGGCTAGAGAGAAGAGCAGGAGGAAGTGCGGGCAACCATGCCTAGTCACCCTCGCGAGCTTAATGTTCCTTGTGAACTGTCCATTAACCTAGGTCTTCATTGCGGAGGTTGCTAAAATGGCTCTGATGTAAATTATGAAGGTTGGGCCAAAGCGAAAGGACCTCAGAGAACTAAAAATAAACCCCCAGTCTTTGCAATCAAAAGCCTTCTTGGGGCAAATTGTGACTGTTTTTACCGCACACCTGATTATGGGTTGATAAGGCATTTACCTCAAGCGGTATTCCAGGGATACTGAATGCAATCACTATCTCACGATTACACGGCCTTAATTCCAACTCAGAATACTACATGTTTTAACATCTACCCAAAACCTGGTACGAGAGGAAATGTTTGTCATTTAAATGAAGGGGTGCGGGCTATGATCCGTGACTTTGTTCAATGTTTGTCATAACTATAGCGGTCAAGCAACGGGAAAGTCACTGACGCCGAGCCCCCAGAATGCTGCATACGGTATGGATAGTAACATTATGCGATATTACGATTAAAAATAATATTCTGCCACTGTGCTCCATGCTGCAATTACATCCAAATAATAGGTTCCCTGTCGCAGGCTCCAGCCCCTACCATTGGTCCCAGACAACCATTTGCAGACCCTTTTTGACACACAGTGCATAAGCAGATGACCGCTGGTACGGTAAAGTAGAGTAGCAGAAGGCAGCATGAAAGGGCTTTATGGGAGGTTTAACTCTTAAGCGGGAAGGGAGTGTCAGGGGTGGCAAAGGGGAAGTGGAAAGCAGGATAAAGATTCTGGTGAAGGCAGAGATAGATTAGCAGGTTCTCATTCTCAGACCAACATGTCTCACAATTTGTCTCCACTTTGTGCAACCTTCTTATCCCACGTTATTCCATTTCACCAAATACACTTTCCCAAATTCAACAACCTAAATGGATCTTCTGGGCATTTGCCAACCCCGACTCCTTGTGGTGTCACCACGCTCCCTGTTCTTCTGCACCCCATTCCTCATTGCTTCTTTACTGACTCAGAAAACATTATACATTTCTTTTTTCGCACCTTCACCAATTCCTAGCCTTCTGATGTTAGGCCTACTTTTCAATCCATCCAGCCTTTTCTAGCATACTTTTTTCCCTCGGATTCTGCCCTAACTTGCCATTACGCCCCATTCTTTTAAAATCCTTAATTGTGCCTTTCTTTTAAATCTACTTCACAGTTCTTCATCTTCCTTTGTAGCCTTTTCTATTTTTTACCACCAGGTCCTAATGTCTCTCTTTGCAGATCACTTGCGTCCAGGGCATTCTACCCAAGATACCATGCCAGTCATTTGGACTATATTCTTTGGAAGCAGTACACTAAAGTATCTTTAAGCCAGAGACTCAGTTTGTCTTTTCAGGTTAGGCAAAAGTCATATTTTCTGCCACGATTCAACTTTAAGGGGTTCCCAGAAGATGGCTTTGCTTTTCAGTCTTCTTGAAGAGACATCTACATGGAAGTCATCAAAATCTGCCCTTCTAGGCCCGCTTTTTGTCATTCCCTTCACATTGGTTTTCTAGGTTTGGCTGGATAGAGACACAAAAAACAAATTTCATCCCTTAAGATTATGAACATGCTGTTGCTCCCTGCTTCGCCTTTGTGTACCGAGTCCATTCGCTGTACCCTTCTGTCCAACCCTATAACTGTTCTCGGACTCTTTGGTTCCATCTTTCATTTCCCGCTTCCCCTCAAGTCTTCTATTGCGTAAACCTGTTTCTTTCGTTTCTACAGGATCAACAAAACATGTTTTAACTTCCAAACGCAATTCCTTATATGTAAACATAAATGTTTGTGTCTTTCTACATCCTCCTTACCCTGGACCGCGCCCTTACGACATTTACAACGCTGACTTTCCCACTGGCGTTGGCTTCCTGGCCAGGAAAGAAACCAGTAGCACTTTTTCTGCGTAGTCACTACATATACTGGTAAGGTACCATAGGTGTACCCTGTAGATAGATCTATGTCACATACAGGCAAGACCTACACAATATGGCATCCTTTCCGTGGTTAAAAAAATCGTGCTACGACAACGTGGGCGAAAATAGCATGGCCTCCTGGCACCAATGGATTGGTCTGCGGTACAATATTTGTATCGAGACCCCTTACTTTGAAAAGAAAACGGATTTGCGCTGGTCATGGAACATATGCGCAAGGTGCTCATCATAGATTCGTCGCACATTAAGCACTCGTCTCCACCCTGCCCTTCTTCTGGAACAATCGCTACTAGGCCGACAGGTTTCCGAGGCATGCATTTCAGAACTGGCGGGTTTTCCCGCGCCTTTCCTCTCTGTGAGAAAAGCCAGGCCACACCACTCCACTCCACGAGCCTGGACTCTTATTTCCCCGCTAGTCATCAAGGTGCGCACATTTTATTGAGGGCGGGTCCTCGGGGACACAGAGCCCCCACCACGGGAGTTGGAGGGCGCTGCTAGGGACCGGCCGCTGGGGGGGAATCCCCCGCCTGTTGCCGGCAGGTCTTGTGCCGGGGAGGGGCCGAGCTATTCTCAGCCTCTGGAACTCGAGCTCAGCGCGCTCCGGTTACACCAATTATCTGCAAGGTCACCCTAAAAATATCAGAGGCAAGAGGGGGCTCACCCTTGCCCTCCCTGGCACTGGCGGCGGCCCGGGCTGCCCTCTTTCCTCTGGCCAGGGAACGTTTTCTGTACTGAATTCCGCGAGCATCTGGGAACTCTCACAAAAGGGCAAATTCAACAATCACGCGAGGCCGAGGCCCTGTGCAGCAATGGAGTGCACCCCACCCGACAATTTACATATGTAGGGACATCACTGAAAATAACGCAACAAGGACTGGCAATCCATATTTCATAATTAAGTAGTGCCTTGTTAGGAAGTCCATTACAATAATGCGGTTGTGGCCGGGCCAAACGAAACGAAAAATGACCGACATGTGCAATATAGGAATAGTCACTAAACATGTGCCGCGCACCTCCACTATACTCTAACGAAGGGTTTTGATTATAAACCAATCTTAATATGTTTAAATCATCCTTAAAGACACGTGAAGCAACAATACCATGCCTGCTGCTTTCGTTTACCCATCCTGAACAGAAGACTACAAGTACCAAATGCAATGTATGTAACCCTAAATAAAATCAAAATCTGTTTCGTAAATGTACTTGAGAACATAGTCACACAACAATAGAACATGTGTGATTAGGTCATCAGCTTGTAGTCAGTGTTGACGATGAACTGTAGCTTATATGTATGATTTATAAACAAATATAAAGTACCTATAAAAGAAAACGCTTTTTCTGAAAGTGCACCCATCCGTTCCTAATAAGCAAACAGCATATTTTTTTGAAGGGGGCGGGGGGGGCTTGCCCCAAACAGGGGCCACTCCAAGGAACAAACACTGCTGTGCTGGATCTGCTGCTTTTCACCATTAATAAAGAGCTAAAGAGCTTCCCATTTAAAATTGCAGCTGGTAGTAGAGACACAAGTTAAAAATGTATTTGCCGTGCGCGAGGGTCGGCGGGAAAGAGGATGGTGTCTGGGACACACACGGTTCTGGCAGTGATACCACACAAAGAGAAATGTTACAATCCATCAATTTTGGATTTGCTGCACCTTTCTGTGCCTTTGGTCCAATAAGACTTTGATTCAAATACCATGCATGTGAGCAGGCCTGAAAACGGAGAATGATTTTCAGAAGAGCTACGTTAAGATAACAATGTTAGCCATTTGATACTTTTTATATGGTTCAAAGAGTGCCAGGAAGTGGAGAACAAGTCATTGCAGGTTTGCGGAATTCCTGCCATACCAAAGTATATTCTCAAACATTCTGCATATCTTAAGAGATGCTGCTGTCATGTTTAACGAGAGAGCCTGCCTACCAGACTCGCACATTTGGAAGGCCACGGAATAAGCCAGGGAACTGGGGCCTGGGGAGGAGTTGGCACTCTTCCCACTTTCATTTAGGGGAACACCGACAGCAGGTTTCTCAGGTTGCCAATCACAGACTGAGGCAGGTTGCATGCTAAACTTATGCTCATTCCTCAGTACCTCCCTCATCCCCCCCTTCGTAACTCCCTGCCACCCCCCCCATGTGCCTCAGTACATCAGTCTGGTAAGTGTCCTCCTCACCACTGCTGCTAGCTATGACGCTATTTCTCTCATCTTCTCTAACTGCTTCTCTATTTCCTATCCCTCTCCTATCACTAAATCTGACTGAAAGAAATGTAAGGACATACTGGCCTCCAACCCAGGCATTCCTATTGCAGACACCCATGTCACGGCTTCCGCCAGAGAGACTCACAGACATCCTCTTTGTCGTTACCTCACCCGACCAATGGACCCAGTACATGTCACCTTTCTCTCTCCTATAGCCTCTTCTCCCATTAATGGTGGCACTCACTGGGAGGTCCTCCTTGACCCCTTTACCATTTCCAGGGTCATTATTAATATCTATTGGAATGGAACCCAACCTTCTCCTCTTTGACAGGCTCGTACCTTGCCTCTCAAATCTCACCCCTCCCCCTGCACAGGCTCCCTTGCCTGTTGTGCCCTCCTCCTCCTTGGCGCAGGTTCCCTTGCCTGCTGTGCCTTCCTCCTCCTCGACATAGGCTCCCTTGCCTGTTGTGCCATCCTCCTCCTCTGCACAGGCGCACTTGCCTTGCATCAGTGCCCTGGTTCCCTTTGTAGGCCTTGGCTCCTCCACCACCATCCACTATCCCTCTGGTTCTCTTGCCATCCTTGGGGGGGGGGGACCACTGTCCCCTGCAGAAGTCCTTCAAAGATGGCAAGCCGCTTCATATTGCCACGCTCAACTCTCGCTCTGCTGTCAAACACTAGTCTGACATCTGCAACCTCCTTGAACGCATGGATCTAGATGTGCTCGCCACCACAAAGACATAGTTCAAGGACGGCTCTGTCACAAGCTTTGACACACTCCTCCCTGAAGGATACAAGATCCTGTATGTGCCCAGGCCCAAGGGGTCAGGAAGGGGAGTGGCGCTGATCTTCACAGAATGGATAACTGTGTCCATCATCCCCACTCAGGCCTACTCTTCCTTTGAGTGCCTAGTATGTAGGCTCTCACTCTCTCCCCAATCATCTCTCCCCATGGCCACCTTTTTATCGCCCATCAGGACAGTCCACTCTCTTCCACTCGGAATTGGCAGCCCTGGCCTCCTCTCTACTCTCCTCCTCCTCCTCCTCCTCCTCCTCCTCCTCCTCCTCGTCCTCGTCCTCCTCCTCCTCCTCCTCCTCCTAACGCCTCCTGTTATGTGACCTCAACATCCATCTGTACTCTCCCGACTCCTCCGGACCTTTCTGCAACCTATGCAATTCTCTCTCCCTTACCTTCTGGCTCCACGCCCACAGTGGGCCACACTTTGGACGCTCTCATCTCTACCGACATCCCTCTATCTCTCTCTCTCTCGGACGGACCACTCTCTTCTCTGTTCTCACTTGAAGCTCTCCTCTCTTGCAGCCGCATACCCAGTGAGTCTACTCGGGTTCAAAGTCAGACCAGACCCATGAAAAGAGTGATAGCGGCTGCCTTTGCTTCCACCTACTCTCCACCTACTCCTGTGACTTACTCCCACCCCGACACAGCCCCTGCTAACTTCAATCTCTCCATCTCTAACACCCTCGACACCCTTGTCCCTGTCATGAGGGTCCGACTGAAGCCTTCCAAAAAGTGTAACTCTTGGTACGACTCTGATCTGGCTGCCCTTAAACGCAAGTGTAAGGCAGCTGAGCGGAAATGGAATTTGTCAGGCGGACCCTCTTACAAACTGGTCTTCTGCCTCCTCCAAAGGCAATATCGACTCTGCAGCCACACCAAGAAAAGAGTCTTTATTCAAGCCTGTATCTCTGCAGCATCCAATAACACAGCCAAACTTTTCAAAGTCTGCAAGGAACTGGCTACGCCTGCAGCAGCCTCCTCTTCTATCAAACCCACCCAGGACCTTTGCTTGGCCCTGGCTGCACACTTCACCTCAAAAACCCAAGACATCTTTGGCTCTCTCACTCCCACACCTCTTCTCACCATACACCAACACCTCTGGAGCCTCCCTTGGATCCTCCACCACTTCACTCTTCTCTCACTCCCATCACACCTGATGAGGTCACCAGACAAGTTTGGTCTATGAAGACCTCACCCAAACAGGTGGACCCCTGCCCCTCCAAAACCATTAAGGACAACATTGAATCTCTCGCTCTAGCCTTGACTGATCTCTGCAATCTCTCTTTTGCCACTGGAGTTTTCCCAACCTCGCTTAAGCATTCTCTTGTGCACCCTCTGCTTAAAAATAAAACTCAGCCGACCCCTCCGTTCCGGAAAACTACTGCCCCATCTCTATCACCCCTTTCCTGGGCAAACTCCTGGAGAAGCTGGCTATCTCACAGCTCACCCTCCACACTGAATTTGCTGGTTGCCTCCACGACCATCAGTCTGGCTTTAGAGCATCCAGAGGCACGGAAACCACTCTTCTGAACACCTGTGAAGACCTGCTCTCAAATCTTGACACAAACACTCCTTCTGTCCTCATTCATCTTGACCTCTCCTCTGCCTTTGACAAAGTAAACCATAACACCATAACATCCCGATCGCACGTCTCCGTGACATCCTGGGAATCACAGGTTAGGCTCTGGCGTGGTTAACCGCTTTACCTTCCGACCGCCGATCCCAGGTGGAACTTAGGTCCTTTCCCTCCACCATCACTCTTTCAACCTGTGGCGTCCCCCAGGGTTCTAACCTATCCCGCTGGTTCTTCCATGTCTACATGGCTGCCCTGGAACGTGTGATTGCCACTTTCACCTCTAACTTCCAGTGTTATGTGGATGACACGCAACGCTCCTTCAGGCTACCCTCAGCCACCTCCTCTACCCTGCTCTTATCTGACTGTCTGTCCGCAATTCAGTTATGTTGTGCTTCAAACAACCTCTGCCTCAATGCCTGTAAGACTGAGATAGTTGGCATTGGGACTCCTGCTTTCCCACTCTCTCTGGCCGGCTTCCCTTGGCCTTGCACCTCACCCACCTGCAAGGCCAAAAACTTTGGGGTCATCTTAGATTCTACTCTTTCCTTCTCCACTCACATTTTGGGCATTTCCAAAAAATCCAACTACCAGCTGCACCTCTGAGGTACTCTTTCCTTTCTCAGCTTCCCCCAGCGACTCACAGAGCCCTGGTTCTCTCAAGGCTGGACTACTGCAACAACCTCCCTGCCTCTGCTTTGCACCCTCTGCACCCTCTGCAACCAGAACAGAACCGCAAGACTTCTCCTCTGCCTCAAGCCCAGGATCCTCCACTGGCACCCCATGGCTGCAAGGATCAAGTTCAAGACCCTCTGCATTGTCCACAAGGCTTTCTGGGGCCTGGGACCTACTTGTCTTCAACAATGCCTACCTAAATAAGCAGAGATTTGGTGGGATATCCTTATCCTCAGCAGGGTCCTCTGCAATGGTCTCTCTGCCGCCCTCCGTCTTCAGCCTGATCTCCTTAAGTTCCGGAAAATCCTTAAGGCTTTCCTTTTCTCCTCTTACGTCTCTCTCACTCTACCCTGCTAACCACGCTCTCCGCCATAGCCTTCACCCCCCCCTTTTCCATGCAGCTTGCTGACTGGCCACTGGGTGTACCTCAGTCTCTCACAGGTCCCTGGCACCCTAGCCAGTCCTATCGCACTTGCTTAAGGGTCTGCATTTGCCTCATCGCTACTGCACTTGGTCAATGACCCATGAGAGTGACATCTCACAGCACTTACCCCAGTTTATGACCGACTTGGCGCACTTAGACCCCCCGCACTTGTTCCCCCACTCTCCCCTGTACCGTCTGTGCACTGCATGATCTGAACGTACCATGCCTTGAAGATCGTCCATCTATGCTCCTTGCCTCACCTCCTTGCATGGTACTCCTCAATGCACTTGGAAAAACTGCAGAATCGTTGTCAGACCCATTTGCTGTTATCTACACTGTTAATTGTATTATATGCACTTACTCTGCCTGTGCAGAGGTGTGTCGTTCAGAAATTCAAGGCCTCTGAATGACTGTTTTTCCCCTTGCTCCCTTCCTCCTTGAGCGCTTTTAAACACTTGCCTTGTGTATAGCCTTTTTTATAAATAAACACTAGCATACCATACCATTCTTGGAAATAGCTAGACCCAGGATACGTGGCGTGCTGGAGGAAGGAGTCGGCCAGAGTCAGCCAAAGGAGTGGCATGGTATGAACACTTTATTAAATAAGAAGAAGGGAAGGCCTTATTCTCCCTATTTTAAAGGGTATTCCCTACCTAAGGAAAACTCACGTGCTCATCGTCAGGGTGGTTGTCCATATGAAAAGAAAGTTGTTCTCTGTCCAAAACTACCCAACTCTAGCACTACCACTATATACACAAAGAACACCAAGAGAATGACTCCCTCCTCCTGGTTCACTTGTATCAGCCTTAGTGATTGGGTTTAAAAAGTCTTAACTAAAAGTTCATGTTCCACAAAGATGTAGAATACCAGCAGTATGACTCCCTCTACTTGGTCAAATGGTTAAGGGCCTTGGCAAAATCTTTGGCAACCGTAGCTCTAATGTCTGAATCAACAACAAAGAACTGGGAGACCAGAAGAATGACTCACTTCTCCCAATTCACTTGACTTTTGATGACAATATTTTTTAACAGTCCTTATTAGGCTTTGTACTTCGCTCCAGGGCTCCAAGGCTCAGCAAGTGCATGACATAACTAACATAGAAGTCATTTCATGGAATACATGTGGGAGTATAAATGTAAGCAGAGTTTTGCGCATGTATTCGATTAATACTTTTCCACGCATTTATTTATTCCAAGAAACCATGATGGTCGACAATCTGAGCATAGAGGGCTTTCATACCTTTTCACATCCAGCCTCCAAGGGTATGACGGGACACCCTAATGGGGGCTTGACCATAGCCGTAGATTCAAATTTGGGGTTCAATTGTAGGGTGGTCTGTAGTAGGGATTGGCTCTTGGGTATCGCAGTTGATATAGATAAAGTGATAGAGCCTATACAGTTGCTGAATCTTTATTGGAATCCCCTGAAAGTGCCCTTTGAGACTGTGGAGGAGACTCTCAGTGAGATTCTAGGGGAATGGTGTGAGAAGGGTCTTGGTAATCGCATTGTGTTGGGAGGAGATTTTTATTCACTATGCGCTGATGGTTCCGAGTGGAATGATAAAAGGGGCTACCTCTAAGACCCTCTACCCCAATGTTACCAGGGGGATGCGGTGGGACATCTTTTTAGAGGCTTGGGACTTGGGGATGTTGGACCACCCATACCAATCAGAAGTACCAAAGCATACGTGGAGGAGGGGCCATTACAGCTCAAGGATTGATTTCATCTATGTGGCTAAGGGATTGAAATTAACCTGTGGGAACCTGGCACATATAGATACTGATCTGGGTGATCATATCCCATTAGCCTTTATTCTGACTTTGGCCATCCCGGTTATCCAAGTAAAACCGGCACTCATAGGTCTTTCTGCGGCAAATCAAGGGAGCTCGATTAATTGGAATAACAATCCCATTAGGAGATTTAACACCCTCCTTACAGAATACCTAACGAAAACTGCTCATCCTGATTTGAGGGATAGTTCTCATTTACAAGGAGGTAATCTATATAACAACATTATGCTGGCCTGTGCCTATAAAATCAGTAAAGTGGGAAGCAATATCAGTAACAAACCTGAAAGCTTTATATGTGACACTAGAATCTACAATTCAAAAATCAAAGGTAGGGATTTGGTGGCCCTTAAAAAACGATCCCTACCGCTGAGGGAGTTTTTGGTTCTAAAGAAAAAGATACTTCTGAGACATAAAAATCTGGTGAAATCACTTAGGATGGATCACTATCTGAACTCCCACCAGTCTATGATGGAAAGTCTCTGTAAGGGCATGGATGGCAAATTCTGGGCCACAGTTAACAGGATTTTGGTCCCTTCTAAGGGCAGCTTGGACTGTCCAATCCAAGCCGCGGCTTGGACTTTATACTATACTAACAAATTTGCTCTCCCTGTGAAATTTGCTATAGGGACAGACATGGACCTGGGATCTCCTGTTATGGGAGGCTGTACATGGGACCTTGAGGATATTATGTGGGCAATACACAAACTTAAGCCGACTAGAGCTCCCGGCCCCGATGGTATTCCACCTTTTGTTATCAAGGCTGCCCCCAAGTTGTGGGCCAGTATTCGATTACATCTTTGAGACCCACACAGTGCCAGAATCTTGGGTCCAATCCATCATCATGCCCATATACAAAAAGGGCGATGTCCTCAATCCGAGTAATTATAGACCCATATCGCTTATTGATGCAGCTAGCAAAGTCTTTGCCATCCTGCTCTTGAGAGACCTTAATAAAGTGGACAGGCATAACTCGCATCTTAGCAAATTCCAAGTTGGCTTTAGGAAAGAGCTGGGAACCAACCTAAACACAATGATCCTGGCTCACCTAAGAGACTCGGTTCACCAGCCTAATACAAGAGATGTCTTTGTAGCATCATTGGACCTCTCAAATGCATTCGATTGAGTAATAAGATCGAGATTGTGGTAAAAAAATGCTAGTTATGAAGATCCAGCGCACGATTGTTCAGCTCCTTGCATTACTTCATACAAATACATCCATCAGGGATCGCTTGACTAAGGAGGGTCTCTTGTCCAGGGAAATTGCTACATACGTGGGCATCAAGCAGGGCTGTTCACTGGCACCTATTCCCTTCAACCTGTACGTGTACAATGTGGAGGGAGTGTTGCAGGGACCTTCAATCGCACCGGCCAGGTTGGGGAGGATGGCGATCGAGTGGATGGCCTTTGCAGACAACTTTATCCTTTTGGACCGCACCCCTGGTGGTCTTAGGAGAAAAAGGTTTCTTTTTTTACCATTATGCAGTTGCCAACAATCCTTTGCCCAATGCATCCAAATCTCGGATTTTGGTCTTTTCTCAAAGAAGAAAGACTCAGATTTATAATTGGACCATGGGCGATGAATCAGTGGACCAGGTACAGGCCATTACATATTTGGGGTACACCGTTACAAACAAGGTCAGCGCCAAACTATGGAAACAGAGCCTTGACGAGAAGGCCTGTAGGCTTAAATCCCAAATGAAATTTTTGAGAGTGAAGGTCTGCAGATTTTCTCCGATACCGATAAGGCTATACTATCTTACCAAATGTGAGCCCATCCTACTTTACGGTCTTGATATCTGTACCCACGATATGAGTCTTACTCTTAATATCACTCAGGGAAAGATCTACTGGGCTTATCTATGGCTGTTCCTAATACAGTTATCCACCATGAGCTCTGCCTTATATCCCTTAAAGCTAGAAATCTCTGGAAACAACTTTCCCTGTACAGCAAAATAAGTGACCCATCAACTAATACTCTTTACGAAACCCTAAGAGAAGTTGCTAGAGCGGAATCAGTTTTATCCATGACAAAGTTTTGTGCTAGCATGAATTTAATACTACTTTCCCTTGATCTATAGAAGATCTTGTGCAACGCCCAGGACTGGTGAAGAGGTTTCTCTTCAGGGCAGACTGGGTGGAAACGGTCAACTGTGTCAATTCTTATTCCACTTATAAAGAATATTACAACTTTTGCCACGCAAGGGTATGCTCGCCCCTTTACCTGCAGAGGTTTCCGTGCGAGAGGGGAAGAACCAGCTAGATGCGCTTCAGGCTCAACCAGCTACCGACCCTCGAGAGGATAAGGCACTGGGTTAACAAATATGAACCAGAGCTGGGTTCTCTTGACTTGAGGTGTCGCTTTTGTGCTTGGTTGCTCTTAGTTTGAGCCTATACGTGCTTTGACCCTCAAAGATAGGTTTGAGAAAGATTCAGAGCGGTCAGTGAATCGTTTTTGGAATAGATGCATGTGGGGGCTAAATATATCCCTAATCGTGGCTTTGAATGCGCTCTCGCAGGACATAACTAAAGATTTGGAAAAAATTGATTTGGCCAATTAATGCTAAATCACAGATGTTGGATCTTTGTTTTCTTTGTGTACTCTTCAATTTGATTCGATCTATATCATTTTACTCTGATGAATTTAATGGACAGGCTAATGTAATGTATTATGCAATATGGATTTTCTATGGATTATGTATTTTATATGATGTTTTTCTACATGTTGTGTAAGGTTTTTTGTAAGCTAAATACGCAACAATAAAAGAATGTATCTCCAGGTTTTCTCCACAGTAAATTTAAGTGTTCTTTTTTTGTTTTTTTCTCCAACTTTAATTAATAGTTATTCAACAAAAAAATTACAGCTGAGTAACAGAGTGAGAACAGAATAAGGATGATTTCATATACACCAATTCAACAAAAAGCATATTACAACTAACTTAACATCATGTTAAAGAAAACAAAAAGCATTCCCACCCCCAGATCCCATAACTAGACATGACAACACAAAATGATGACAAAACAAAAACATACATCCCTACTAACTCCCCAACATAAAAATCCTTAAAGAATAAACAGAAACCTACACCTTATCCAAATAAATCACCAAATGACCCCCATCTCTCCTTGTACTCAGTTTTCTCAATCTTGTCGAATAGCCCGAGTCTTCTCGTACCAAGAAAGTGTCCGCATATCCGACACCCACTTCTCACTATGCGGCTTTTTTCTAGATTTCCACAACTTCATTATTTGTTTTATGGCCATCAACAACGCCCTATCGATCCAATCTGAATAATCCCACATCTCCTCATTTCTACTATCAGTTGAAAGGAAGATTACTGATAGGAAGGCGTGAGGTAATGACACACTTATCACCATATCTATGCAATCCAAAACCTCTCTCCAAATATCTAGCACTCTACTACACTCCCAGAGCATATGTAGATAGGTCCCCCTTGAGCCTCCACACCCCCAGCACAGATCTGTATCAGCCAGACCTCTCTTATTCATTCTCACCGGCATCCAATAAATACGACCTAGAATATGCTGGTGAATATACCTCAGATTGTGGGATAATAGCTGGAAAGCTTCGATGAGGACTAAATTTAAGTGTTCTTGCTTCACTTTGCTTACTGTTACAATAAGTATTGCGGTGAGTTTTTGGTAATCTTTGCCAGAGATACTGAGATGAGGGAGATTATTCCTGAGGCTTTGGTAGTCTGCTACAATTGCTGAGACGAGGAAGATCACTCCCGATGCTTTTATCAGCTTTTGAAAAACATTTATTTTGAATTGTACATGGTTTATTCCAAACCTTATACATCAAACAGTTAAAAAGATTAGTAAAAGCATTACAAAAAAGTTAAAAGGAAGAAATAATTCAGAATCATCATTAGTGCAGTCGGACAGACAAAAAAAAAAGAAATATGTATCATAATTTTCTTCATTCACCATGACACTTTAAAACTGGTACATCGTTTAAAAAAATAAAAAAGGAAGAAGGAAAAAGTTAAAATAAGTCAACAATCAATATTGTTACAGTCCATAAAGGCCTTTTACAATTTCATCATCATTTCATTAATCCTACTTTTTTTAAGGAATTGTACAGTTCAAGTGGAGTATAAGCTTCTACTAGTAAATATTTCCAAAAGGTTTCTTCATTCCAAGTATTTGGATCATGGACGTAAATACTAAAGAAAATCTATCCCGAGTATCTGAAGTAGCGGACACAATCATAAGATGCTTTAAGGATTCATTGGTAGTTCCACAATATCAGCAATTTATATTTTCTACTAAACCTTGCAAGAATAAAACCTCACGTGTATGGAGCAAGTTAAGACATGCTAATGTCTCTCTATACCTACTGTTCGGACATTGCATCAGGTATTTAGGCGTAGAGCCCCTTCTCCTGGCCTCTAGGCTTATTTCTCTAAAGGAATTGTATCTAGTTCTTTCTTCGCAAGTATCTATCTAATCACGGTCTACGAGTTTCCTTTTTGCTTTTTCAGGGTTTTCTAACAAAGTCGTAATGGAGATCTCATACTGAGACATTTCCCCACAGTTTTATTTAAAGGAGGAAATGGGCTTTCGCCATAACCTGCCATCTGTTTCCTCATCGGGGCATATAGAGTAGTCGCTGCACTCCCTACAGGTTTTCAATAAAGTAGAACTTTCTTCAGATGGACCAAGCTATTCATAGAATTTAAGCCCAGTTTGAAATGCAATATTGAGACTGGAACACAGTTTGGGAGAGCGAAAAACCTTTCTCCAGACGAGTCCCTCTAATTTGCATAGTTCTAATTTGAGCAATCCATTCCCTGTTTCCAGGCCATAAAGAAAGGTTGGTACTACTTTGGATACCTAGAACTGGAGTAGCGGGACTATGGTGAAGCAGCAATATTTCCTCTTAATATACACCATCTGCCCAAACAACTTCCTTTCGAAATTCCATGGTTTAGTGGTGCAACCAAAGGGATCCCCAGATATTTCACTGTTTGCACTACCTGGAGTGTAGCTAACCCAATTTTCCATTTAAATTTAATGTGGGTTTTCTTTCTCCCATTATAGCATAGTACATTATATTTGCAAGAACTTGCCACAAGCCTATTTATCTTCATATTATCCTCAAACTTATTGAGGAGGGGGTTTTATCTAGTAGGAGCACGTAATCGGCGCAAATGATGCTCCTTCTAGTGCTTCCGCCAGGTCCGATAAGTACAAATTGAAAAGACAGGCAGCCGATGTGTACCCCTGTCTAAGATCTCATGTTGTTTGAATTTTTTTCGAGGTCTTCCCATTGGCACTCAGCCTGACTTTGATCATACTATTGGTGTGTATTTGTATTATGATGTCTAGAATCTGCGTTGGCAAGCCCCACCTCTACAACTTCAGCCACAGCCTCTCTCTATTCAATGTGTCAAAGGCTAAACTAAAATCTGCACTTGCCACATATAGGGGGTCCTTCCCTTTGGCGCTCGCCTAATCGATCAGGGATTGGATGAATAGCCCATTTGCGTCTGTGCCGATTGCCCTCCTCAACTCAGTCTGAAATGTAGATAACCTACCAGATTTCAAGATCTAGTTTTCTATACTTCGCAGTACACATTTTACGAAGACTTCAGTTTCTACGTCCAGGAGGCGATCAGTCTGTAGTTTGCGGGGTCAAGGCGATTCCCCTTTTTATAGATTGGCACTATTATTGATGTGTACCATGAGTGAGAGAACATTTTGGTTTCTACAATGATCTGAAATAGAGTATACAGGATCAACACCCATTGGTTGATATCTTGCTTCTTTACTATGTTGCAGAGACCATTTGGACCCGGTGCACAGGAATTTGAGCCTGATGAGATAATACCTCGTAAGGTCTCTAAAGAGATACCAATATCCCATTTTCCATTACAGGTGATTTTACATTCATCTGATTTATCCCTTTTACAAAGATTTTCTAAATATCTGCACCACAACTCTTCTGGTACTGGATTTGTCATCTCATGGGATGACATATCATGGATTCTTTTCAGGAGACCCCAAAGGTTTTTACTCCGATTTCCCCTCACTGCCCCCCCCCCCCATCATCAATCCCCCATCTTTTTGCATAGGAAGGTGTCTGTTTGCACTGGCCCAGTTTTTATAACTTTGCCTTGCCTTTTTACACAGGATCTTCCCATCCCCACCCCCCGTCTGTTGCTAATCCTGCTTTTAGGATTCCAACTTCTCTACGCAATTGAGCTTTCCTCCATTGTATTTCTTTCACATAATTATGGGGCCGTTGGCTCCTAAGGGTCATTTTTTGTGGACCACATACATTAACCCCATGTTCCACAAACAGGGGGACGTTCTCTACTGACAAGGAATTAAGTTTGTCGGTCAGTGGTGTTGACTCCTAATAAGCTCTTATATATTCACCCATCTTATACAGTGACCTTGAGTTCCAACTGATTCGATTCTTTTTTGAATTTATTACAAGGTTCCTACAGACCAGAGTTTCTCGTTTCTCCCCCCCCACCCCCAAGACTAGGCAGATGGCCAGAATTTCATGCTCACTATCCATATTACCTATCACACGGAATGCCTCTGAAGAGCAGAGTAAACCATCTGATACTACTATGTAGTCGATCCATGATCGGGAGTTATTCCTATGCCATGTTGGCTTAGGAGGAATGTCTCCTCCTACCTTGCCATTCACCATCTGCATTCCCCAATTCTCCCAAAGCTCTCTCCACCTTCGACCTTGTTGGATTAGTTGCATCTCAATCATTCAGATGACCCGAGTTGCCTGGTTTACAGGCATTTAATGGACGACATCTCCTGCTAATACAACTTCAGATCGTGGGCATTTTTCATTGTAAGTTCCCATGGTAATTTCCAATTTCACCAGGAAGTTACTCATGTCAATGTGGGTCTGGTACTAATTACGGAAGAAAACCAGAGGATACAATTTTGGAGACAGAAGGAATCAAGAAATTTAATTGAACCTGATCCATTATTTAAATATCAAATTTTAATCGAGAATTAATCATAGCACTCAATAATTTTACATCGCAGGAAAGGAATTAAGAACACATAATTTCACATAGTTTCACATATAATCCATCTCATTCGTACACAGGCATCCAATAACCATTCATACATCCATCACAATAATACATGCAAGGTAAAACTTTATCCTAAAAAAGTCATAACAATTGATTTACTTATTGTCTTCATAAAAAAGAGAGAGAAAGAGATATATAATAAATATATATGAAAAGCCACAACAACAGATAGTTCAAGTGGTCATCAGTTTAGGATGGGTCACATCGATGTCCAAAGTTGACCTCATCACTGGTTTCTCAACCGGTTTCGGCGTATTTAACTTTAATTGAGTTACGCCTTCATCAGGAGAATAACAATTCAACTCTAAAAAGACAGGGAGATATACATATATGAGAGACCTCATCATAGAGCCACTAGAGAAAACAAAGGGAAACCCCCAATTATCAACCAATTCATATTCATTAAAAGTGATTTAAAATCAAACACAACCTGCCCCTTACCTTGTGCCATAACTCCAAGAGGGTGTGTTCCGTTACTTGGGATTCATGAAGCACACCTCTGCCATTTACACTATCTTGTGTTCCCTTACTTCATTACTGGTGTTCCGTTACTTGGGATTCATGAAGCACACCCCAAGGGAAGAAGTCGTCCGTTCCGGGCTTCTCTAGTCTATACAATATTTGGAGCTTCAGCACTGCAGCAGGGCTTCACCGGGCAAACCAACGGAGGGTGCATCAAGCTTCTCTTAGTTTCTTCCTTTGGATTCTTCGTCCAGTGGTCGACTCTGCCTTCTGTCTGACATACCTCGTCTTTTATGCAGGTTTTTCCCATTCATTCGCAGCCTAGCTGTCATTCACATGGCAGGGTGGCTGCCAGCCAGCCAGTCACTTTTGGGTGCATTCAAGTAACCAAGGAGACTAAGCACAGGGCGTTTCGGGCACCTCCCTTGCTTCCTGTTCTGCCAGATACGGTCCAGAAGCGGGTTTCAGCTCTAAAGTCTGCCAAAAACAAAACGAACAAAGGGACCAAACCTGATTTGGCGCGCAGAGTAAAACCCAAGCAAGACCTCACAAGCAAGAAACAGCAGAAAAAGAAGACCAGGGCCATTTTGATAAAATGGGCACCCATGGGTGCAATACACCACTGCCACCAGCCATTAAAAGTCGTGAGGGTAACATAAAAAATGTTACATGAGTAGGTAGGAAAAGGGGCTACCAAGTAACCCCCCAGTACTTCCACACAAGATGGGCTGTACTGGACCTACATATGAAAAACAGGTAAGTAAAGTAAATTTCACTTTACTACTCTTTGGAACAGTAGTTTACCCAAGAGAAGGTATTTAAACCTTATGAGAAATCCAATGGACTTCTCTGTGACACTGCACAGAGGGTGCTGTGTGTCACCATACAAAAGGTGATGCCTATGGAGTTTGTCAGACTCCAAAACCAAAATAAACGGAGAGTCCAGATCAGATCAAAAATACATGAGACGTGATAAAAAGGTTTCACTCACTCCAGGATAGAAAATTAAAAGTCCCGAAGTCTAGCAAAAGAGCTGGGGGTTTGTAAGGTTCAAGGGAATTAGCACAGAAACGAGCATTCTCCCTAACAGTCGGACACCAGAATCCGTGTTTCCAGTTCGGCGGCGGCCCGCTGGTGGCACTGGCGGGTTGCCACCAACCTCGGAATGAATCCCTTCAAGTTCATATTCCAGTCAAACAAAATGTGTATTTCAACAATGACAACATATTTATCAGCATACTTCACTGTTGCATATACATTTAAACAGAAATTCATTTGATTAAGCACTATTTCTTTAACAAAGTACATTTCTTTTTTTATGCACATATGTATTATATAATTATTCATTGTAATATTTCTTGGTATGTATTATTATATCAATATTCTTCATGTATGTTTCAAACATTATTTGACTCCATACACAAATGGGCTCTGCAGAGAAGCGCTGGCTCCATCTTTGAGGCCTGGGCGGAGCACCTAACATTGGCCTATTTGCCAGCAAGGAAAACCAGAAATACTTAGTCTCCAAAAGGGGAGAGGTCTCTACTCTCTGGGCAATGCTTTCCTCCTACCATAAGCAAAGACAGACACTATGCATCCTCCCTCCCTTCACTGCAATCCTGCTTCTTCCCAGGTTCTCACAAGCTCAAGATGTCTCCATCTCGTCTGGATTGCCCCGAGCGGGATCTTCTGTCTCAGCGGTGGGCATGCCGCCCGTCAATCTTACTTTAGCAGCCCAATCCCCGACGGCTTTGTCTTTTACACGATGTGTCGATCAGAAGAGAACTAAAGTCATTAGGACTGTATTTGGCCACAGAACGCGATTTAGTGGACACGTTTTCTTCACAGCAAAATCAATCTGTTGAGACTTTAGTGGATAATGTTCTGTCCTTAACTATATTTCGTGCTGCAACAGGAGTTTCAGTGGAGACCTGCAGCACAGACCCTTCAGGTATCTGACCTAATCTTGACACCCACTTGCGAGTTGACACTGCTAAATGCTATTGTCTAAATCGGCACTTCAACAGCCTTCTGGGACAGTTCCCGCTGAGGAGACCCCACTCTGTGGGATTTAAACTGTGTTCCAACGATCCTTATGCAAAGACTGTTTGAGACTGGCCATGACTGAAGTGAGTCTCCTAGGACTGTATTCTTAGCGACTTATTTTCAGTGGGAGTATTTGCTCGTCATCCATCTTGACCCGTTTCCCTCCTTCCTGGGGCTGGGATATGCTTTCCATACGCCTATGTCCCCTTTCTGGATAGTGCGAGCCCCTTCTTTGGCTTGCACACAAAGCACACTTGCTTGCAAAAGCAGCAGTTTCCCCAGGAAAGGGGTTACACATATGGCATTTCCTGACCTGAGAAGGCAGGAAGAAAGCCAAACAACAAGCTAAAATCTCGTGGCACAACCATTTTAGGGTGCTAGCTAACTTTAGTAGCCAGTCGTGGTAAATACAAATGTGCCAGAGAAAAACAAACGGTAAAAATCACACTGCTGCCACCAGCATGTTTTGGGCATATTGTCAAAGTAACCAAAAAGCCAATGGGTAAAAGGATACAAGGATGCAAAGTATTCTACTGCACTACACTATAAGGTGATGTGTGGAATTGTACAAATACAAGAATTCCAAGAGACGGTCTCTCAGTACTGACCGGCTTGGGGACTAGTCAGTTCTCCCCAAGAATGAGCAAAAAGGGCAACGGGGGGAGTGATGCAGAAGGCTTTACTGACCTCAGACCGAGACAACCATAGGAATCTATGGGAGGTGAAAGGTGGACAAAGAAGCTTTACGAACACACCAACTGTAAACCTGCTACAGAGACTAGGATTTACAATGGAGACAATCAAGCCTAGCGCTGTCACAAAAAAACGGTTCCATGGGGCTATAATAAACCCAGAACTAGCACCAACATAACAATCTCTTGAAATAGTGCAAGCAATTCTCACAAAAGTTCCCAGGTATCAAGTGGGGAAACTAGTATCTGTGAGGCGGGTCATGAAACTGCTATGAATGTTATTTGTATAGCGCCTTTTACCATTGTTATGATTGCAAAGCGATGTGCATTGAGCACCCTCTGGGCCCGTAGTCCAGATCAGTAGAGAGAGTAGTGTAGTACGTGTGCTTGGGTGCACTAGGTTTGTGTGCAGCCAGTGTGCAATAGGTGGTCTAGCTGCATACTAGTGCTAGGTGTGATGCAGGGTTTGTGTAAGATCAGTAGAATGTGTGCAGTAAGACCAATGGACTATGATATCTGCATTCTGGCAGCGCTGGTGCTTGAGAATGCTGTTGTGTGCAGCTAGGCCGATTTCTAGGGATATAGTTTTGTTCTAAAGACTGTTGAAGTGAATGTGGAGGTGTAAAAGTATGTGTGCAGCTAGGCCTAATCAATCGAAGGGTGTAGCTGCATTCTATTGTTGGTTGGTGCAGAGGCAAGAGTGTCTGTTTTCCAATGGGGCCTAGTTCCTGCTTAGCTTCCCGTCCCCGTCGGGCATACTATCTCCCTATTTCTTGATGGGTCAGATTGTTTTGGGGGAGACCGATGGGTGGGGACAGGCAGATCTGTCCCAAAACTCATGGTATTGTTTAATTGCTAGTGACATCCTGTGTCAGCAGTTTTGCTAAATAGTCCCCGATAGGTAGATCTACTAGGACATGCCCAGATGGTTGTGATTAGCAAAGAATAATCGCTAGAACGTTCCTTGCTATATAATTCTTCACATGGATTTCCAGATGTGTGGGATTAGCAAGCAAGGGTGTTTCTGGAATTGATAGTGTAGTGCATTTTTAAATGATCAAATTCATAGTACTTGGGTTGCTAATTGTGCTAGATAGATTACTGGTGGGAAGTAATGTTATATACATTCACTGGTAGGTGTTATTAGCAGATTAGCTGTTAGACGCTCCCCCCACCCCAGTATCTAGTTCTGCTCTTGGATTTCCAGGTGTGTAAAATTAGTAGGCAAGTGCCTACTTGGACTGATTGCGTAGTGTATAGTTCAAAGGCGCTTGCCTCCATTAGCTCCTTTTTAACCTCTACATGAGCCCACCACCAGCGATCATCCGCTTGCACAATCTCACCTGCTACAATTATGCTGACGACACCCAAATCATCCTGAGAATCCACAAGACTAGCCCTGATACCCTCCCTGACCTAGCAGCTTGCCTCAATGACAGACCTATGGATGTCTGAAAACCACATCCTCCTCAACCCAGGGAAAACAGAGATCATGGTATGTGGCAACATAGCCCTACTCCCACAACTACTCCCATGGCCTCCCTCCCTCGGCACACCCCCAACCCCAGTCACCTCCCACACAGTCAAAAACCTTGGCTGCATATTGGACTCAGACCTAACTCTGTGCTACCAGATCAACAATGTATCCCAATCCTGTCACTACCACCACAGGCTTCTAAAACACATCTTCCCTTACCTCTCCTTCCCCAACAGATTGACTTCTATTATGTCAATCGTCATGTCCAGACTGAACTATGCAAGCTCCAAGTACCTGAGCGCTCCGGCATACCAAATTAAACTCCAAAGAGTCCAAAAACGCAGCTGCTAAACTCCTCCTTGCACTGGGTCAAAGGGACCACATCACCCCTGCTCTCCGCACCCTCCGCTTGCTACCTATTGGACGAAGGGCCACCTTTAAAATCCTGTGCATCACCCACCGAGCAGTGCACAAGGGCGGCCCATCATACCTCCAAGAGAAGACTATGCGCTACCACCCATCACGCAGGTCAGGCTTTTCCAAATTCCATGAAAGGTCCACCCATGGGACATATTCCCACCCCCTTGTAGCCAGTGTCCTGTGAAATCAGAACATTCCCGCTGAATATCCCAATAAGCACCCAACAACACAACCCAAAACCCCTACAATGACCCTGAAAATGCCCCACCTCCCCCAGTCCTACCACAGAGTGTCCCGAAAAGGACTGGCCGTGTCCATATAGCCCTCGCCCTCCCCTTACAACCATTGTCTCTTGAAAATCAAAACTAACCTGAAACGAAACATCACTGCAAAATATTTCAAGAAAAATCCAACAACTCGATTGAAAATACCTGCAGGGACCCAGGAAATCAAACCACTGAGCGTCCCGAAAATGACTGGTTGTCCAAAAACAAACAAAAAAAAAGAAATCAGCATATCCACAACGGCCAAGAGCCGATAACCACAGGTATTCTTCCATACCAATATGCTCACTTGCCTCTTTTACATCAACAAACATTAGAATGCAGCTACACCCCTCGATCAATTCAGCCTAGCTGCACACATACATATATCGCTCATAAACCACCTCAACAGCGTAGTAGAATGCAGCTATATCACATGACAAAAATCGGACTAGCTGCACACAATCTCCTACACATGCCTCACAGCAGCAAGAATGCAGACTCAGAGACCACTCCGTACTGCGTACATTACACTGATCTCTCACATTCACTGCACCACAAGTAGCGTTAGAATGCAGCCAACATGCAAAAACCACCCTGGCGGCTCACACTCCAGGTGCACCCAGGCACTACATACCACACTACTCCTTCAACTGATACTGACCACGGTCCCTGAGGGCATTCAACCCACAGCGCTTTGAGCTCATACCAATGGTACATAAAGCGCTATACAAATGAACTATAACATAACAACACAAACACTTTCTCAAAGACAGCCCGCTATGAGAGAAAACGGACTAACATCTGAGCCGTAAACTGACGTGTCCCAATACAATGCTCATGCAGCGTCCGGCAATTACTGAGCACCACGCACACCTGACTTCCATTACATTTCCCCACACTGATAAAAGGCGAGCACGAGAGCACACTCTGGGTGAGGCAAAGCACACAAGTAAACAGCAGTTCCAAGATGGCAGTTTAACAAGAGGAGAAAGATGGCAAAACCGAAGGGGATCACAAGCTGGGAAGTGCCCTTGAACTTTTCAACAAGGAACCGTTACTTTCACGAAGCCTCGAGAATAGAAAGCATAAGACCAGGAAACCAGGCCAAGGAATCCTGCATTGTGTGTTGGGAGGTAACCGAGGCCATCCTGTGTCGATAATCAAGGCGGGGAGAAATGCCTGCTGCCGTGGTACTGTCCTTGTCTCCAACAAAAAAAAGCAGCGTCAGCGAAATCAACACAGCCAGTGAGTTGAGGAGACCGATACAAGACCGGTCTGTGTTGAAGCCAAGATTGCAAGCAGCAACATTGTTTGGCGGGCACTGGAATGACCATTGTATGAAACGCATGTGATAACCAACCAGAGTAAAGTTGAATTGCAGATGAGTGATTGAACTTTGAAACCAAGATATACAATACCTTTGACAGAGTGGTCTGGCAATGTGTGCATGCTCAATCAAAGGTCTCTGTAAGGTCTTCTTATCTTAACCAATAGTATTGATGAAACATTGGTATTCGGTAGGGACCAGATGGTCTAGTTACACGAACTATAATATTTAACTGTATTTATGTTTTTTTGGATTATTAGGTCTAATTTTTGTTAACATTTGAAGCGATTTTTTTTTTGTTTTATCTCAGTGTTATTTATTTTTTATTCACTGATTATTACTGTTGGTATTAATTCAATGTAGTAGAGTGAACAGTATGGAGATGATGTATGAGTGAAGTGTGGATGGAGTTTTCTTTTGGTGAGTGCATTTTTTTTTTCTTTTGATGTACACTTTCAATTGTGATCTGATTTAATTCAATTTGTTTTCGATGTTGATGTGTTAGTTTTTCAATTTCTTGTATTTTGCCATATGACATTCGTTATAATATATTTTATAATCCTTTGTGGGATTGTAATTGTATATTGGACGTGAATTGAATTTTTTCACCTCGTACTGAGGTGGAATTTGGCCTCTTACAGAACTGTGACTATGTACTAGACAGTTGTGCTACCTTGTTTTTTCACCATACAGAAGCATAAACAACTCCGGCCTTATTGTCTCCTTCTATACATCGCTGTTTTCCAGGAACGACCGGAGTTTAGATATACCTGGCGTCCCTGTTTTTTGTGTTTTCTTTGCTCTGTAAGGTGCCCAGCTGAGAGTTGACAAAAGGCAAAGAGTGGCAAAGGATTGTGAATCGAAGTGGTCCTGCAACGGGCCAAGCCAAATCCTGTGCACAACGGAAAGTCTTCGATGTTGATACAGTAAAGGAAGTTGATAGCAAAGTAGATAAAGTTGGTCTGAGTCCGGCAGAGGAAGACTGATTGAAGATTTTGTGTTAAACAGATCTGAGCCCACAGAGGGGGATCCAGGATGAACCGTGAATCACCAGAGAAATTGGATACGTGAAAATCCTACGAAAATTGTGTATATGTGAAAATACGAACTGTGTGTTAAAGTGCATCTGAGCCTGGCAGAGGGGGTTCCGAGGTGAACAGTAAATCACCTGAGAAAAGTCTGCTTAGGAGAATCCTAAAGGGAAAGGAAAGGAACTTTTATTGTTTGTTTAGTACATCAGGCCCTCTTAAAGAGACTTTGAGTGGCAAAAAGACTTTGGCACAGAAGACCATGATGTTGCAGTCTTGAACTGCAGCCTCATGCTAGAGAAGCCAGAGACTCTGCTAAGCTTGAGTGTGCCACCTTAACCAGTGCTGAAAACGTGGGGAAGGGAAGCCAACGGCTTGAAGATCCTGACATATCATTTCTTGAAAACCTTTCTTTTGCAAAAATGCTCCGATTTTGCAGCGCTCATCTGCGCACGCCTTTACCGACGCTCCGACGATTCCAGAGACCTCTGCATACTGCTGGCCCTACAACAGCCATCCCTTCAACATGGCCACCCCTCAGACCTAACCAACAGGCACTGGAATGCCTGCCCCACCGCCTCCCATGCATCGAGAGCTCCGATTGGGTGAAGAACAAACCAAGCCCAATCAACCAGCAGGAAGGCTGGAACCCGGTCCACTACATAAGGCCCACACTAAAGGATCCTGTCTGAACCTGTCCGAGCATGGGCGAGCCAATGCGAGAAAGTGCTACCAGTCTACTTCCAAATTGCAACGCTCACGAAGGCTGATCCCTCCGATGCTGGTAAGCTTTGCCGGTTGTCCTGCACTTGTCAATCTCGAACCACATCCACTGACTGGCTAAAACTCTTGCCCACCTATGCTGCCTGCAACACACACAACTTGAACGTCATGCGTTCTCATTCCTGCTGCACCACTACAAAGTGCCACGACCCATGTCTACAAACTAAACCTTTTGCGCCCTACAATGCAAACATTTTACAAATGTGCTGGTCACCTTGCCTTTAAATATGCTTTGCACCTAGCTGCGCCGTGCCCAGCTACGCAACACCATTTGTGTGCCTTTTATTGATTTACTTGTATTTTGCACCTAGCCTGCCCTACAAAGCGACACCAGGTTGTGTGCCTTTAATTGATTTTAATGCATTTGCATTTAGCCTTGCCCTGCCCTACAAAGGGTCATTAGATGTGCTCTTAAATAGTTTATAGAGAAGCTCAGCTAACCAACTATCTTGCACCTGCCACCACTGAACTTTAAGTGTACCCAATTATACAGTTCCTAGCTATGCTCAACACAATTGATTTGACTCCCCATTAATTACAGTCACACACAACTCTAGGCACACCACTACCAGACCGAGACAAACTACCACCACCCCTTTAGATCCCTCACTTGCGAATCACCTCGCTATGACGTCCTCCAACCCCACCTCTGGCCCAATCACCAGGCCCTGCATCACCCCAGCCTGCCCACCCTGAGCCTCGTGCACACCGAAACCATCCATCTGCCTCTCCAACCACTCATGGCATACTACCTCCAACTACTTCAAACATACACTCACCTTACAAATGACAATCTCCCTAACTCACTCGATATCCCACCATCTCCCTTCCTACCTAAGGCACTCCACTTCACCTCCAACCCACAAGACACGAAACACATGCAGGCCCTAAGCCACAGTCAACCTTGTACCCTCGGCCACCATAATAGGAGACTAGCGACTCGCCTATTCACAAGCAGACAACTCTTACTTACCATCACCACACCGCTCACTTGGAGGAATGCCTGCCTCAAATCTAGAGCCAGCACCCCTACATTCACTAGACCCTCCAATCATCCCGCTCCCACCATGCACCGCAAGAACACCACCAAGACAACACTGGCACCCTGAACTGGATAGCCACACACAGGACACTCCCACAGACCTCCATCCCTATCCCCCCATGACACCTCCCCTAGCCAATAACATCCCTGCTGAACTCATCCCAGACATGGCCGCCATATCTAGAGACTCTGCCACCACCACCCCCAAGCCCCCCCTCCGACACTAGCCTAAAACGCACACCCAGTCAAACTGCCTTCACTCCCGACTCAAAAGCAAACCCCACACCACCACTTACAGGAGCGCTCATCAGTGCCAGATCCCTCCTTGCCCACGCTCCTGACATTTCTGACATCACCAGAAACAAACTAGACTTCTTAGCAATCACAGAAACATGGCTGCACCCTGCTGCCGGCCCCTCCCTCTCCCCTAGTCATCTGTATTGCTCGCCAAGAGTGCACGGACAGTTATTCATCACCAGTACATTTGCAGAGCAAATACTTTGAACGCAGGTAGACAAAGCAATGACTTACAACCACACACACAATTAGATGATAATTAGCACTTATACAGCTATTTATTCATAGTTAAACATACATAAGCAATAGGTGATAACACAGAAATAAATCACAGAACAGATAGTAAAGTTAGCAAGAATACATCACCATGAGCATAACTGAATTCCTCATGTTGCCAGAAGTGGCTGAAAACCTCCGGTAACAGCCAGGCCGAGAGTTCAACAACCCACGGGGATTTCGGAACAAGGCGTCCCACCTCCAACTGAGGTCTTTGTGCTTTTCCCACCTGACCTTTGTAGAGCTCCGCATATATGCCCTCCTCAAAAAGGGTGGCAATTTCTCGAACCTTCTGGCATTAGCGCTTGCGCATTGATGAATGACCGTTGGTTGCCGGCCGGGTCAACCGACAGTAACCCCAAGGAGCAAAGCGCTTCCCTCTCCTGAAGCATCACGGAAAACAATTCCATAACTCATCTTCAGCCTTGGCACGGCAATAACGTACCTTCTTATCGGGTACCAGCCGGCACCTGTGGATCTTAGCTTTCCCAGCGCTGTGTCCTTGGCTGAGGCACACATACCAGTCTCAGCAACGAATAATGTTGAAAACATGTTTTTCAGCAAATGCAGTTTTCACTAAGGCATGGAATAAATATCCATTATGGCTCTGAGTGCCCCCAGAATGCACTGCGCACCAGCGCCATGTTTTAACTCAAGCATCACACCATCCAAGATGGTTAGACTATCCTTAGGAAAGACAGACCGACTACTAAAGAAGGAGTAGCCTTCATTGCAAAAAATACCCTTCCCCTTAGAGTAATCCAAAACCAATACATCATCTCAGGCAAGTTAGTCTCAATTAAAATCGCCTTGTCTGCAACAGCCACCCTCACAATTCACTTAACTTACAGACCCTCAGGCTCCTTGCTTTCCTTCGAGGAAGACATTTCCCATCTCCTCGCCACCAACACTAAGCCCACCTCCAAAATCATCTTCTTGGGAGATATCAATTTAGGTCTCAATGAGCCATCGGACTCCCACAAATCTGATTTCAATCTCCACCCACGATAAAGGCTGCACCCTAGATTGGATAGCCAATCTCAACTGCAACACCACCATTCTAACCAACGCTCCTTGCCCCTGATCAGACCACAATGTCATTACCTACGCCATCATCGAGACAGCCCGCTCAGAGGTCCCAACACAAGCAGCTCCAGCCTTCCTCTCGAAACTCACGGAACATATCGCCAGCCAACATACTGCCCTTACTTCTCCCACTAACAGCGCATACACACACAAACAGACAGACCCAACCTCCATGGTCGACCTTTATAACCAAGCCCTCCTCAAAGCCATCAAAAAAGTAGCGCCTCCGAGCGTACGCAAGTCCAAACCAAGTGCCCACCTCAACGCCTGGCATTCCCCCAACCTCAAAAATCCTACGCTCCTCTAAAAGAGCAGCAGAGAATGCCTGGACAAAAACACCCTCCACCGAGAACAAACAGCACTTCACAGGCCGTTCCAAGAAATACAAAAAAGCCATTTTGCAAACCAAAAGCTCAGTTTACAACAAGAGAATAGAAGAAGCCAACTCTGGCACAAGGGAGCTCTTCGCCATCCTACGCGAGTTAGAAACATCAGTTCCCCCTCCGGACAATGTCACCAAAGATCTCAGGTGGTGCAAAAACATCCAAAACGCGCTACTAGACAAAATCACCCTACTCCAAACTAAAATCACCACAAATAAAAAAACGAATTACCCAACACTTATCCAGTCCCCTGACCAGCACCCCCTCACCACTCCCTCCACCCCCTGGCTCAAATTCACCCCGATCACAATTACCGAAACCTCCAAGATCATCAAAGGATTGAAACCTTCAAAATACCAAGGAGACAACTGCCGGGCCACCCTTATAAAGGACTGCGCAGAAGAGCTTGCCCCCTTCAATACAACACTAATTAACAACTCCTTCCCCACTGGCTAAGTCCCGGAGAATATAAAAGAAGCCTGGGTACTCCCTCCTCCTTAAGAAGCCCACACTCGATTCCAACATACCCACCAACTTCCGTCCCATCACGACCTTCCTCCTCAAAATACTTGACTGAGCAGCTTACCTACAAATCCCAAAGGATCTCGAAACCCACATACTCCTTGGCACTCGCCAGTTGGGCTTCTGCCCTCGCCATGGAATGGAATCCGCCCTTCTGGATTTAAAAATCCAAATGGATGAGATCAAAGATAATGACAACTTGGCCATCCTCCTCCTCGACCTCTCAGCAGCCTTTGATCTGGTCAATCATAAGATTCTCTGCCAACAGCCTCTTCTTCTGTAAAACTTACCCAGGATCTTTGCTCAGCCCTGGCTGCACACTTCACAACAAAAACACAAGACATCCTTTCCATCCTGTCTGTCCGCTATTCAGTCATGGTGTGCTGCAAATAACCTCTGCCTTAACGCCAGTAAGGCTGAGATCGTTCAGATTGGGACCCCCCTGCTTCCGCTTTCCCACTTTCACTCTGGCCGGCCTCCCTTGGCCCTGCACCCACACCCAACTGCGAGGCAAGAAACCTTGGGATCATCTTTGACTCCACTCTCTCCTTCTGCCATCACATTTCCGACATCTCTAAAAAGTCAAACTATCAGCTACACCTCCTCAGAGGTACTCTACCTTTTGACACTTTCCCGCAGCGGCTCACTGTCTCCAGAGCCCTGGTTATCTCTAGGCTGGATTATTGCAACAGCCTCGTGCTCAACCTCTCTTGATCTGCCCTGTGCAACTCATCCAGAACAAAACCGCAAGACTTACCCTTGGCCTCAAGCCCAGGGACCCCATCTCTCTGGTGCTGAAGTCCCTTCACTGGCTCCCCGTGGCTGCAAGGATCAAATTCAAGACCCTCTGCATTGTTCACAAGGCTTACTGGGGCCTGGCACCTACCTACCTGCAACACTGCCTACCTAAATACTGTCCCTCACGAGCCCTCCGCTCATCTACCTCTGACCTTCTGCGAGTGAGCCGGTTCTCCAAGCAGAGATTTGGAGGGCGATCCCCAGCAGGTGCCTCCCTCTGGAATAACCTCCCTGCTGCCCTGCGTCATGAGCCTGATCTCCTTAAATTCCGGAAACTCCTCAAGACTTTCCTCTTTTCCTCTTTCTTCCCTCTCCCTCTACCCTGCTAATTTAGTTCTCAGTTATTTCCCGCTCTCCCTCGTACCCCTTACAGCTTGCTGACTGGCCGCCTGCTGTACCTCAGTCTCAAAGGTTCTGGCACCCCGTCAGTCCTCTTTCGCAATTGCCTCAGGGCCCTACAACCCACCCACAGTGAACTTGAGAAATGACCATGAGAGTGGCCCTCTCTGCACTTACCAGTCTCAACCAACCTGGTGCAATTCTCGCCCCCTCCCTGTGACCTTCTGTGCACTTACACAATCTGCATGCACCGCGCCTGAAGATAGTCTGTCTGTGCTCACCCCCCTTAATTGCACTACTAAAAGTGCAGAATCGCAGTTAGGCCTATTTGCTGTATCCAAACTGTTAAATGTATTTTTACGCACTTGCTCTGCCTGTGCAGACTATTGTCGTCTCAGAAATTCAAGTGCTCTGAGCAACTGTTGTTTTTTCCCCTATGTTCCCACCCTCCTTGAGCACTTTGAAACATTTCCCTGTGTATAGGTGCTATATAAATAAACAATACCATACCAACACCTCACCTCAGCTGGCCACTTTTCATCCAAAGCCATCGCCTGGATCGAGTCCTTCCTTTCCAACTGCACTATGAGAGTGTTCTCCATCTCTGCGGCAGCCCCACCCTCACCAGTCACCTGTGGAGTGCATCAAGGCTCATGTGTCTCACCAAACTAGTAGAACATATTCACCAAACCCCCATTTGATTGCCTTGATGCCCTGGGCGTCACGTACACGAACTAAGCTGATGACAACCAAATCCTCCTACCCATCTCCGGAAACTACAACACAGACTCCATCGCACTCAGCAAACTTTAACATACCATCCAGGCCTGGATGGCTCAACATGGCCTGTGCCTCAATGACGGAAAAACAGAGCTACTCCTCACTGGCACACAATCACGCCTAAAGACACTCAACAACTCCTACAAAACATTCAACATCGACGGTAACATTACTGTGGCAAATGAAGTAAAGACCCTGGGAGTAGATCTAGACTCCACTCTTTCCTTAACCAGACAGATGAACTCTATCGCGTCAGCAGCAGCAAACACTCCTAAACGAATCAACGCCTGCAGACCCTTCCTGTCTACCGACAGTTGCATTACCTTCGCCAGAGCCCTCATCCTATCCAGGATCGACTACTGCAACTCCCTTTTTGCAGATACCAATACCTGCAATATAATAAAACGGCAGATTATCCAAAATAACGCTGTAAGAGCAGCTGTAAACATTTCCAAGAAAGACCACATCTCCTCAGCCAGACTTAACTTACACTGGCTCCCGGTCTGAGAACACATTATACATTCAAAACACTAGCACTGACCTACAAATGTATCTCCAACACCGCACCTACCCCCACTCACTTGTCATTCCCAAATACAAGCGTCACAAAGCAGGGGGCAGCAGCTTCCCAGAATGATAGACTGTCTCAGAATGATAATAAACAGATAACATTGGATATTGTTTTGTATATTAGTTTGCAAATGTGCATCTTGGATACTAACTTTTCTATTCCTTATTTTAACTTTGTATTTGAATAAAATGTGGTAAAACAGTTACTGACCTTGTGACTTTGCTATAGTAATGCAAAGCAGTTTTCGATGACACTAGCTTTGAGTGCCCCTATCAATTGTGTGTAAAACCGGGGTAGCTTTCTGTGGAACCCCTTTTTATAACTAATGCTATCAATGTAAATGTAATTAACTAATGTACACAATGTAATAAAAGCACCTATTGCACTTCCTTGCCTGTAAACTGCTGCAACTAAGCTTTCCATGTAACCAGCTGCCAGATACCCCCGGGTTCGGAGCGCTTAACAAATGTCAAAAATAAATAAATAACATTGTTTTCCACACTATTTGTATTTAGAGGTAAGGATTGGCAATAGGTTTATTGGTATAGGCCTTTTTATTTTGACAAGAAACCACACCACTAGGACTGAGTGATTATTATTTGATGGTCGTAGCTTGCTCCCATCTTTTAGGATGAAATAGGCGTTTTTCAAACCCAACTGAAGTTCAATAAACACCCTTGAACTGTGGGCACTTGGGTATGTCTTACTGTTTGATACCATGCCTTGCTTACATATAGAACACTGCACCACAGAGCCATTTGGCTGATCAGGCACTACCTCTTGAATTCAAAATAGCAGAATGAGTTTATGAACTCTCGACTGCCACCAGGGATATCAAAATGAAAGGACAAATTACCAGCTGTGCATGTTCAGGTTGAGTTGATACACCTGGTGAAGCGCATCTGGACAAGACCTATCCAAGAACAAGAGAAGAGGAAAAGGAAGTATCAATCAGGATACTATCATTAGGTAAACAGATGAATCAGAACCACTGGAATACATAAAAGAGGCAAGCAGGGTCACAGACAGGGGTCCTGACCTAGAGCTAGAAGAGAGAGAGGAAGCAGAGCCTAGGAGAGAAAGGCGAAGGCTTATATCTGGGCTGAGTCCATACTGAGTGGGGCCTGGAGGGGAGCGGGGGGGGGGGCGAGGGAGACTTATTGAAAGATGCTACCATCTGCCCAAGAGGACAACCAATAGCTGGTGGAAAAACTTTCACAACCTGACAAAAACTGAAAGCAAGGGGGAAGAAAGACTTGTTGGTAGTGTGGCGCAAAAGGTACCATCATGTGTCCAGGAGGGTGACCTGAAGCTAGGAGGTAATATCTATGCCAAAATCTGTATCCAAAGCAAGGAGTGGAATAAATACCGTCTGGTAGGAGTGTGTCTAAATCTAGAAGGCAAGAATATCCAAGAACCACATGTATCTAAAGCCAGTTAGCTAGTAGGCAAAGTCAAGAAGCAAGGAGGGTGATATATCCAGAGAATTGGCATAATATTGGTGAATCCGTTGAGGACCTGTGAGCCTTTGGATGCCCAGAACGTTTCTTGGGTCACTCCTCAGTTTCCAGGTTATAACACCCAGCACACCTATAGCTTTATTTCTCCGTCTCATGGCTATAGTTACCTGCTTGCCCTGGATCCTGGGATACAGCCCACAGCATGCGCCTGACCCTGCATGCAGGGATATAGCATTCAGCTGGCTCCACCTCCAGGGATGTAGTTTCCAGATCACGCTTCAACTTGCATTGTGCCCTCAGGGATATAGTGCCAAGCTTGCTCTGTAGCTCTCTTTTTGCTCCGTCTTGTCACTTTGTATCTTACCCTTGTTAGTTAGAAGATTGTATACTATTTGGCCAAAATGGATTACCTGCAGCTGTTCAGTCAGTGTTTCCCCTGAGGCTTCAAAAGACCTGCTGCCCATTTCAAAGTCAGATGCAAGTCTGGCTCAATCTCTGGCATCAGTGCGGCTACAAGTCTGAGTCACCAAAGCTGCTCTCATCTTTCTTCTGGCGAGGCAGTCCCACAAACAAAATATATGCTCACCAAGGGTTTAGTATGTCAGATGGTCCCCAACATGAGAAATCGAGAATGAGAAACAGAGTATCATGCAGGCGTACAGAGCGCAGTTCTGCAACCTGGAGAAAGCACCACCAAGGGACCGGTCATAATAACAAAGCCAAAGCCTACAATTAGCGTACCGGCTGCGCTACAAGGAGATGATGCCCGGCAGCTCTGCCCGATTTTCAGGCAGTCTAAGGGAGGCATGGTATCACAAGTATGACACGGACACAGGAAGTACAAGTTTCAAAATCTTTATTCAATTTTTGGAGTTTGGAAAAACTCCTACGTTGCGCTATAGCTATGATGGGGCTCGTCCCTACCATCAACTAATAAAGAAAACACAGTCCTAATCAGTCTCTGTCAAATCAAAATAGCCTATACTAACAAAACCTAATGCCTGCCCGATCTCTTATACAAAATGTGTGTAAAAGGGAATATGTATGCAAAGGAAAATCATTGTTATAACATAAAGGGTCAAATTGGCTGGGTCAGTTCTCCTCCCCACGTTGGACAGCACGGAGAAAGGTAGCCCCCGTAGATAGGATGGCACACACTGGCTCAGTTTCACAAAACAAAGGCAGCTCAAAACGTGGATCGAGGCCCACCTGGCCTCACACGTTAAAGTCACTTATTCCAGTGTTCCAAAAGCTTTCACAGTTCAAAAAAAATGTTTTCGGAGATCTCCCTCCATCGGGCTTGGACCTCGATCAGTTCACATAGGTCTCCCTCAGCTGGGATCGGACCTCTCGATCACAGCACTTGTAGGGGTTCCCTTCCCCTAACTTATCATACTTCTGGTCTCCCTCAATCAGGCACGGACCTTTCACGGATGTCGAAGACTTTCAAACATGCAAGACTTTTGCTATAGACCTCCGCAAGACCACTTTGACTTTCTCCTCTTCAGCTCAAACTCTCATGTTATTTGCCCCAGTGCTCTTGGTCTTGGTAGTTTAGTACCGTAAGCACAAAAAAGTTCAAAGAAATCTTTCTCTTAGGCATTCACCTTCTCAATTCTCCTTTCGCCGGGGTTAATCTTGACCATTATGGCATTTCAGAGTTTGTTCACTTTGCCGCATTTCAGCGAGACTTCAAGTGGGCCACTTCCTTTCGCCGGACCACTCTGCTACTCTGTATCACTGGCTTCACAGTTATCAGCCACTTCAAAGTTCATCATTGGTTAGCTTTCTTTCACGTCTCATCAGCATGTGCGCAACCTGCACTTGTGAGATATACTGTTGCGTCTTCAATCTTTCCTTGACACAAACCAGCCTTCCATGTCTTTCACTAACTCACTGGTTGTGCGGGTTCCTTTCTTGTCTCTGCGGCTTTGATTCACGAGTCAAGGTTAATACCACAGACTTGGCCTCCCCAACTTGGTTGTTCACCCAGGAGGTTCGCTGGCGTCCTTTAAAGACAAAAGCAGGTTTATTCTTGTCTGCAATTTGGCATTCTCCATGTATTCTTCACAGCTTCCCAGAGGCAACAACCTCCTGCAGGAACCTTCAGGGTTTCTCCACCCTTTGCTGTAGTCCCTCGATCGGTCGTCCTGCACTAATAGGTTTGTCTTCGCCCCAGAAGATCTGCTCCTTCTCGTGTTCCAACTTGCTCAGGGTGGGTCTCTATGTTCCGCCTTTTATCCATGTGTGGAGAGCTAATGGATATAAGATGTATGTGGTTAAAGTCAAGTGCCTGACTGCGTCTGACCCGATTAGTGTGACATGTCCAATGAGATATGTAAGGGTTAGCCTCTTTACTCTCAATCGCCCTCTTCCTCGGCCCAGTGTTTGTGGGGGAGTTGGGACATTGGAGAATCCTATAAAATAGGATTGGGTACGGGAAAGGGGGTTGGAGGAGGGGGGGGGGGGGGAGTACCACATCTTACAATCAGTTGCCTCACCGCCAATTCCCGAAGACCCCTCACCAAGCTGATCCGCCCATACTGGTCCACACCCAGGGTCTGGATCCAAAGGCAATGGGAGTGCCCTGGCCACCTGAGAGCTGAGAGAGAGATCCTACTAGTGCTGGGTTCTCACAGCAGGCATTAGGTTTTTGTTAGCATAGGCCATTTTGATTTGACAGACTCCACCAGGACTGTGTTACTTATTATTTGCGGTCGAGACCACTCCGATCTTAGTTATAGGGCAAAGTAGGAGTTATTCTAATCCCAACAATTTCAATAAAGGTTTTACAAATTGTACCCATTTTATCAGTATACCTGTGATGCCATGCCTCCCCTGTATGGTGTCAGTGATAAGATACGACTCAATTGAGACAAATTAGGGGACCCTAAAATTCCAGAAACGTAGTCACAGAGCCTCAGATTCCTCTACCGCCACAAAGGAATCTATAGGCTTCGATATTTGTAGCAGCAGAGAAGTCACGATCCCTCCAGTGAAAAGAGGGATGATTCCCACAGACTTGGTCGTAATACCCTCTGCGGGTTGTTATATTAGATTTGACCGAAAATCTAGCCTAGAAGTTTGGCTAAATATGCTAGCAGGCATCATAGACCCAGACTTTCGGGTAGACAAAGGTTCTCCTCCAGAACCATGGTGAAACTCCTTTAAAATACACTATGGGGACAAAATTGCACAGGGATTTCTTGAGAAGGCTCTATTTCCGTGTTTTAAAGGAAGAAAGTGAACCGGAGGAATCAGAGAGTTGGCTTAGTCTTTGGAGAGGCTGATGAAACACCCATCACTGAGGCAAAGAGGGAAGAAGAACCTACCATTTCTCCCGATCTAGCCTTTGCCCAGCGAAATGATCCGGCACTTGCAGAGGCTTTCTTACAAGTGATTTCTGAGGGAGAAGGACAAGAAAAGTGGAGCCCCTTTTTCTTCCTGAAACAGGGATTGTTATATAGAAAGGAAACCTCCAGAGAAGGGCTAAGTAAAACTCAGTTAGTAATACCTAAAACCCATTGCAAGATCATGCTAGAGCCTGCACATTCTCATTTGACAGGGGGACATTTAGGACAGTCTAACACCCAAGCTCAGATCAGTGGGAAATTCTACTGGCCAGTTATCCATGCTGACATAAAGACCTTAATTCAGACATGTGAAATATGCCAGAAAACCAGCGCACACATTCCCTTACCTGCCGCTCTAAACCCCTTACCGATAATAGAAGTCCCTTTCTCACGTATTGGGATGGGTATCATTTGACCTTTGAAAACCTCTAGAATAGGTAATAAATATGTTCTTGTAATCGTTGATTATGCTACCCAGTATCCAGAGGCTTTCACTATGCGCAACACCACAACCCAGCAGATTTTAAAACATCATCTACCATTCTTTTCTAGCGTTGGTTTCCCCAAGGAAATTTCGAACGGATCAGGCATCCAATTTCATGAATAAACTTATGGGTGAGGTCAAGGAATTACTACATATTACCACCTTAAGAATTCCAGTTTACCACCCTCAAACAGGCGGATTGTTAGAGATTTAACAAGACCCTTAAAATTATTTTGAGAAAATTGGTAGATGAGGATGGGAAGGACAGGGATCGCATGATACCATGGGCCCCATTTACAGTAAGAAAGTCCCCTCAGGCATCTACCGGATTCTCTCCTTTTTAGTTATTTTACGGTAGAGAACCAAGAGATTTCTTAGACATGCTCTGGGAAACCTGGGAAGAGAGAGAAGAGGCACCTATTCCCCACTCACAGACAGCTACCCGGTTGCGAGAGCACATGAAACTGATCCGAAGTTTTGTCCACACTCCCATGGAGAAACCTCAAGCCCAACAGAAGTCCACCTATGATAAAAAGGTGAATTTAAGATCTTTTTCAGTAGGACAGAGGGTATTAGTCCTCTTACCTACATCTGAAAATAAATGTGTCTCAAAGTGGCATGGGCCATATGAGGTGCTAGAGCAAACAGGAACCTGTAAAAGAAAATCCTTCTGCTGCCACCTCCTCGATATTGTCTTGTTTGGTACCAGAGGAGATAGACAACTGTGAGCTTATTCCTCCAACAGCTATATAGACAGAAACAAGATTTGAATAACCTAAATATGGCATTCCCCGAGGTATTCTGCGAGAAACCAGGGAGAGAACATGGTACTTATTATATCAGAACTCCAAAGGGAAAAGTGGTCCATTTCAAACCATATAGACTCCCAGAAGCACAAAAACAAATAGTGGTTGTGGAAGTGAAAGTAATGCTGAAGGCAAACATTATCAAGCCCTTTTCAAGTCCTTGGTCCTCCCCTAATGTGTCGATAACTAAACCCTAGCATTCTTGGAGGTTTTGCATAGACTTCAGGCAGTTTAACGCCATCTCCGCCTTTGATGCCTATCCTATGCCATGCATCGATGAGTTAATAGATTAACTTGGAAATGCCAGATTCCTATGAACTCTTCATTTAACCAAGGGTTATTGGCAGGTCCCAGTATATGGACCAGATGAGGAAAAAAAAGACTGCTTTCTCGACACCCTTGGGACTATTCCAGTTCAAAGTCCTCCCTTTTGACTGCAATGGGCCCTTGCCACTTTCCAACGACTTATGGACAGGATATTACAGCCCTGCTCCGATTTCTGTAGGGCCTATAGTGACGACAGTCATTTATAGTAAAACTTGGGAAGACCATCTTTTTCATCTTTCTAATATTATGAGAACCCTCAGAGGCCGGCTTAACAGCCAATCCCTCCAAATGTAAGCTGGCTCAATCGGTCATGAAATACATAGGCTTATTGGTAGGGAATGGCAGTGTCCAGCCCCAGCAAGAAAAAGGGAAAGCCATCCTAGATGCCCCCACACTCAAGACCAAGGGAGACATCAGGGCATTCCTAGGATTGGTTATTACCATAGGTTTATACCAAATTTCTCAGATGAAACAGTCCGGTTAGCAGACAAACTAAGGAATGCTGAACCCCAGACGATTCATTGGACTGATTAGGAAAATGCGTGTTACACAAACCTAAAACAAACTGTCAAAACCCAATCCTAAAAGTAGTAGACTTTTCAAAAGAATTTGTGTTACAAACTGATGCCTCTCTCACAGGGTTAGGAGCAGTTTTATCACAATTATGCGAGGGATTACTCTTCCCACATGGGAAGAACTACTCTGTGTTGGAATTAGAGGCCCTTGCCATCAAATGGGCAATCTTCCACCTAAGGTACTTTCTTCTAGGGAGAAAGTTCACACTTGTCACAGACCACTCACCTTTATTATGGATAAGTCAACAAAGGGACTCTAACCCTTGAGTCATGCAATGGTTCTTAGACCTGCAACCCCACTGTTTCACTGTGGAACACCGAAAAGGCAAAGAACAGGGGAACATTGATTTCCTTTCCCGGTTTCCCTGTGAAACAGATGCGGCTACATCGCATAGGGAAAGGGTATGTAAGACACCAAAGGGTCTGTCTCTGTCTCTGTCTCTCTCTCTCTGTCTGTCTGTCTGTCTGTCTGTCTCACTCACTCATCCAGACCCTGGGGGTGGACCAGTGTGGGAGGATCACCTGGGTGGGGTTCTTGAAGGAGTGGGGGTGAGGCTGCCGATGGCAAGACGTGGTATTCCCCCCCCCCCCCCCCCCTATTTTGTTTATCTAACCCATCCTATGTTTTAGGATGCTAAGAGGTCCCAACTCCCCCCCCCCTTTTTTTTTTTTTACACAAACACTGGGCCAGGGAAGAGAGTGAATGAGAGTAACAACATTAACTTTCACACATTGTACTGGACATGTCCCGCTAATCGGGTCAGGCAAAAATCAAGCACTTGATTCTTAGTGCATACACCCGATACCAATTGGCACGCCTCACACGAATAAAAGGCAGAACCCAAAGACACACTCTGAGCAAGGCGTAACACGAGTAAGAGCAGGGCTTCCGGGATGAAGGCAAACCTACTGGAGCAGAGCGACAGACCAAGGGATGAGATCAGTGGGTCGAGAGCCGCAGGAGTACCCTACTGGAGGTTGTTGCCTCTGACAGGCTGCAAAAGATACGTGGAGAATGCCAGATCCCACAAGCGAAGACTGCATTGTGTTTCAAGGATGCCAGCAAACCTCCCGGGTGAACAGCAGAGTTGGGGAGGCGAGGCCAAGCCTGTGGTACTAACCTTGAATCGTGAATTGGGAATCGCAAAACCAAGAAGAGATGCACACAGCCGATGAGTCTGCAAGAGATCTGAAAGATTGGTGTGTGTTAAAGTTTGAAATAGCAACATTTTATCAAAAGTGAAGGCTGCACACGTGTGAATGAGACGTGAGGTAAGGCAAGGAAGTAACCCACTGAAACGTCTCTGTGAAAAGTACATTGTTTGAAGCGAAAAAGCGAATGAACAGCAAGAGTGAAATTAAGATGCTTAACTCCTAGAGAAAGGAAAAGTGAGAGTTGAACTGTAAACTTTGAGTCGAAGTGGTCCTGCAGTGGTCTGTAAAGAAAGCCACGCCCATTTGAATGTCTTTGACATACGACAGTGGTCCGAGTCCCACAGAGGGAGACCCGAAGTGAAATAAGCTTGGGGGAAGGGAGCCTCCCCTTGTAAGTTTGTGTTGAACTTTTATCATGAGAGGTCGAAGCCCGACAGAGGGGGACCTACGAGAACTGTATGGTGAGAGGTCTAAGCCAGACAGAGGGGGACCTTTGTGAACGTTTTGGAAGTCAAAAAAGAGACTCTAACGTGGAAGGCTAAGACGGCTCTCGATCCACGTTTTGCAACAGTTTATTGTGATGGAAACCGAGACAGAGTGTGTCATCCTGCCTACAGGGACCCCTTTACACCGTGAGGTCGAACGTGGGGAGGAGAGCTGGTTCACCCACATTTATTCATTTGAACACCGATTTTTCCTTTTGCATACATTTCTCCTTTTTACACTGGTTTGTACAAGAGATAAGGCAGGCATTAGGTTTTTGTTGGCATAGGCCATTTTGCTTTGACGGACTCCACTAGCACTGCGGTACTTATTTGATGGTCGAGACCACTCCCATCTTAGTTATAGGGCAAAGTAGGAGTTTCTCCAACCCCAACAATTTCAATAAAGGTTTTCCAAATTGTACCCATTGTGTCAGTGTCATATTTGTGATACCACGCCTCCTCTACAATCCCAAAACACAGACACGAACTACCGTTACTAATATACTGGCCAATGATGCCCCCGACCGAGTGGCAATTGATTCGGGAGAAACTGCAACATCCGTATCTGGGTTGATGACTGAGATTAAAAAACCATGGCGTACTACAGAAATAGAATCCCTGGCGACATTGGCACGGAAGATTACAGACTTTGGCCTGCTTATGGGTTTGCACTGTTTAACCACTGATATTTTCAGCAAATATTAGAGATTTGAACTAGCCCTTGAACTCTAATTTCATTACAGACTTAAATGTATTGGAAGTAGCTAATATGACTAGCAATAGTCTCTCACCAAAAGGCCATCCAACATAAGAGGTCTCAGAAGGGGATAACGATTTAAATACCTGCTCTGAGGCCCTGCGATCACTTCTCATGATGCACAAATACAGTGTAGATGAGCGAATACAGGTCACCACCTCTTCTCTCTCTAGCACCCCGGAATCACCCGCTTCACAACACATACGCAGTGACATTAGGGGGAAAAACAAGATATCGTCCTCTCCCACCTCACCTTCTACATTAACTACGAACTTGGCGCTAAGTTCGTTAGTGCGATAATAGCACCATATACATCTGGACGTGAAGGCCCACACGCTAATTTTCAATGAAATGTATCTGAAGTTGGAGGAGCTCATGCAGCAAAATCAACTGAGATAATGAGCAGGAAGCGGGAAGCATCCAGAAATTAGCTTCTGTAAGAAGAACAGCAAATGAGCCGAAAAGCAACTTTCGGCCAGCCGTGACCAGCAGAGGGATTCTAAGGATTGCTCTGGGAAATCTCTTGGGAAATGTTTGCCCATGCCCTGTGTAAGGGTGCAGAAGTACGAGTCTTACACAGTGGTGGCATGTTTGTTGGTAAAGACTTGTATTTATATAAAAGTATAAGAAAAAAAAATAACCTTACCCTATTTCTAGGAGGGGTTGCCCTATGTGAGAAACCTGAAAGTGTCTAACCCGTAGTCCCCGGGGATCTGTCATCCATGTGGCCAGTACACAGCCATCACTATTGGATCCAGTTCCTGGGGGTGGACCAGTGCAGGAGATCACCTGGATGGGGAGTCTTTGGGGTGTGGAAGTGGGACACCGAAGGGTGAGACGCGGTATCTCCTTCCTTATGACACCTTTTCCCCCATCCTACTAGGTAGGATACTTAGAAACTCAAACCCCCACTTTTCCAACACAAACACTTTCTCACAGACAGTCCATCGTGAGCGACAACGGACTAACACCAGAGCCGTACACCTGACATGTCCCAACGCAAGGGTCAGGTAGAGTCAGCCAATTACTGATAATTACACACACATGGCTTCCATCACACTTCCCCACATGGATAAAAGGCGGAGCACAAAAGCACACTGAGCAAGGCCAAACGTACGTGGAAAAACAAAGAGGTGATGGCTGGAAGGTTTAGAATGAATCTTCACCACTGGCATTGCTCTTGGCAACCCTCCAGACCAACGTTCTTCGCCTGCCAAGCCATTACAGAAGGGGAATGACCATATGCAAATCAGAGTTGGCCCCACCCCAAAAGGGGCAGTCCAGCCTGAACTGCTAGGTCACATCCCTTCTGCACGAGACCACAAGCATCACCAAACATGTTTCAGCCTTGTTGGGCCTCATCAGTGAGGAGTAACTTGGGTCGCTAGGCCCAGCAGGCACGGGACCTGTTTTTTGTGAACATTACCCCACACTATTTTGTAGCATAGCGGCAGGATTGGCAATAGATTTTGTTTTTTTAGTATAGGCCCTTTTCATTTGCCTAGACTCCACTAGGCCTGTATTATTATTATTTGATAGTCGTAGTTTGCTCCCATCTTAGATTTAGATTTGTTTTTTCACACTCCTGTACAAGTTTAATAAACACCCTTGAACTGTGATCACTTGTGTCGGTCTTACTTTGATACCATGCCTTCTTTACACCTACCTCAACAAAAATACTAAGGACTCTGTCAGGATGTCCATTAAAGTAAAATGTCCACCATCCTGTGTTAAATCCTATTTCTGTCCCTTACACTTTTGACTAACTAAGGAAAAAAACTGGGTCTCAAGTGTTAAATTCTTGATGAGAAAAATACGAGTGATTCTTGAACTTAAAAGTTTGTGATGTTGGATACTCCTCCATACGTATACAAAAAACCCCAACAGAGTTCCCAAGTTTCAATGGGGGACAATTGCCCTATTCCTCTCCAGTTCACAAATGTAGTATTAAAATTGTAAGGAGAGAATAATCTCCCCATTGAAATGCACTCAGTAATTATAATAATAAGCTCATAAATCAAATAGTATAGGTGTGCTTGTTTAGTATATATGTATGTTGAGAATGGTGCCCAATAAGGCAACAATAACCAATTGGCGCACATGCGTATTGTATCGCCACAAAGATAGCCTTCTATAGGCTTGATAAATTAAACCAAGTTCAAATGTTTGTTACATGGATCAGCATAAACTCTATGCCATACAAATCATTTAACAAAAATAACATTTAGATGCAGACATATTCTTGTCATGGGTCTCTGTACTGCAAGTACATCGCTTGTCTATAAGCCGCTCTCTATCCTCGGTACATGCGGGATGCCGCCGTCTTGAAACAACTTCCCAGCAATAGCAGGATTTTGATACAGTAAAGCCAGCACAAACGCAAGTAGGAGAGTACTCCATATATAAACGGAAGAGGCCACAATTGGATGATTTGTATTTTCCAAGCACAAACTTCAAATAATATTTTTGATGAAAAATATTCAGCACATACCTATGGTGAAGATTTCAAGATTGCAAGATTAACTCTACTGAAATATTTCACCCAGAAATAAGGATAGACCCCTCATAGCTTCCCTTTCGCCATCTCCCCTTCTAGTAGCATGATCCGTTTCTCTGTCTCCTTTAGTTTGTGGCGTGGAGTGAATCCCACAAGTAGTGGTCAGACACTTCCCCCCTAATGGGAACCTTAAACGCCTCTCAGACTATGCCATCATCTTTTACTGATCCCTTGTTAATGTCAAAGTACCCTCCTATAGACTGACTGATCTCGCTCACGCAGGTCTCATCCCTCAATGATTCTGCTCTTAGCCTCCAGCTAGGTATAGCCCCGTCACTTCCCAAAGGCCATTGTGGCTCTCAGGGGGGGAGTGATCCGACATAGACTTCCCCAAGTATTCGAGCTCCCTGAAGTTTCAGAACTTAGCTCTTCTCACTAGCATATAATCGATTTGGGAGCAAGTGCTATGCGGGTGTGAGTTAAACAAATATCCTCTTGCCTCCCCATTCTGTTCTCACCATAGATCAACTAGACCGAGATCCTATATTGTCTGATTCAGGGATTTCGAAGCAAGCAATGTATGTGTCGCTCTGGGGTCTGACCTGTCCTGGAAAGGGTTGACTAAGCAGCTGAAATCCCCTCCCCAGATCAGCTCTCCATGTCTCTGCCCCCCCATCATCCGAACCAGCAATACGTATCATTATCAATGTTGGGGGGCATACTGTGATGCTGGAAATGCATTGGAGGGACAGGGCCTTCGTATCCTTGTCCTTTACTGCTTTTTATTGTGTGTTCTGTGTTTTCCGTGCAGGAGTTCATGTGGGACTCCTGGCGGGCAGCTCTCTCTTTTGGTTTTGGTGGACAGACCCATGGGATACCCTTATGGCACCCATGGGTGGGGGTAGAACCCTGTGCCCCTAATGTATGTTTTTGAGCACCTGTGTGTGGCCCACAGGGCAGGGTACGGGCTGGTAGCAGCTCTGTGCTAAATTGACTGGTGCCCTGAGCGTCCTCCATTTTGGGATGCCCAAGCCCTGTCATGGGAATTGGTAGATTCTTGAGAGAGACAAGATGGCCCCCGTGGCCTCTTGCCTTCCATCGCCTGTTACCTTGATCTTCCCGAAGTCCCGGGAAGCCCCGACTCTGTAGCTTCCTCCTGACTGGCTGTTGGGTGGAAGTTCCATATATGGCAGTGTGGGGGAAGTGCCGACCAGACTGGCTGGAGCCTTCCCAACGACCGTATGTTGTGGGTACACCTGTGGGTGGGATCTGGGTGAATGGAGTGTGTGACGAATCTATACTTCTTGTTGTAGATGTCTAGTTTCTGGTGTTTGACACAATGACTGAGACAGCCCTGCCTGAATCTGGTATGAATGCAGTGTGCAGTGTTGAATGGCGCGGTACTTGTCCGAATCCACATTCTGTGTTGTGAGTGTCTGGATGGAGAAGAATGGCCTGAATGCACTGGGCGCCCGATTGGCTGACAGACTGCTGAATGCCCTTCGTAGTGATTGGATGCTTAAGTGTGATCCAGCGAAATGAATTGCAGATCAACAGTGTATCTGGGGACCACTCACTGCCAGGAATCGTGTTCAGAGCTGAAGTTCAAACTACAAAGAGTAACTGGAGTGAAACTGACGCTTGACCTTGAAGTCCTGCTGGAAGAGAAGAATTGATGTTGCTCCCCTTCATCGATCTGAAAGCTGCTGTGTCTCCAAGGACTGACCCAGAGAGGACCTGGTAAGGCGCCCTCTTCCCGAGCTACGAGGGACCGTCGTGCACCAGCTGATCTTTGCCAAAGCTCCCTGGTAGACAGACCTACGACAGGCTGCCGACCCGAGACGGGGACTGCCGCGGAATCCCAAAGAGAAGCGCCCGGATTGTTGTCCACCACCGCCGACGATCGCTGTCGCCGATCGGAGCCGCGTGCTCCCGTTGCCTAAGAACTCTTGATCCAAGGACGCTCTCGTCTGCATCATCGCCCGTCTTATCCCGCTGGGAAATAAGCTGCCACTTCCACCCCGTTCTCCGTCGGACGTTCGATGACCCGTGACTCCTGCCTTAAAGAGAGGGCACTCAAGAAGGGCCGTCGATTCCCCGATGAGGAATGCTACAACACCAGGTACCTAGGGGTTGCAGAACTATTGTAAAGACTCTTGTGAATATAAGGACTGGGCTTGTGATATATCTTTATTCTACAGGTTGCCCAGGTGGGGGAGGGGGGGAAATCTCCACACAGAACTGTGTCTAGGTAACCGGGCCAGTATTCTGCCAATTGTTCGAACCAACTGCTTTCCTCTTATATCTATTGTTGGTTTCCTTTACGACCTGATGTGCGACATTTAACTGTAAAGTTGATGCACTTTAAAGAGATCTAATAGTAATTGTGGTACCACGTAGAGCTGTATATTTGCCATTATAGATAACTGAGTACAAAATGAGTTATCGTGATATTGTACATAACCTTGAATATTAATTATATAAAGACTGTGTTTTCAGTAATTCAGTGTGTGGACATTCCTTTGTTGGGTTTGGGGACTACATTGTACTTAAGAACCAGCCTGCATCACCTCCTGAGAAGCTAGGCCTTGATTGCTCGTCCATTGCTACCGTAATAGAGAATCTTGGCTGGGGGTCCTCTGTGCCTCTCCTCTACCATATAAAGAGCAGAAGTACAGACCCCCCCCCCCTCCGGTCCTTTACACATACGAGTTGGTTAGATATATTTCCCTCCCATCCAGCGTCCCTAGGAGTACAAGTGCCCTGCCCTCCTCATCCTGCAAAGTCTTGGCCATTTGTGAAGGAACCCCTTTGGAATTGGCGGTGTTGCTAGTACCCCCCCCCCCATTGAGCACGAATAATAGGTGGTAGTATACACAGCTCCTCCCCAAGTTCCGCTGATGCGAGGTGCACGTCTGCCACTTCTTCAGATACCCCAAAATGTCGCTCCTCGTACATTCCATGTTAGCATTCGGGACAAGCCCCATAATATTTTAAAAGAATTCCACACCTCCCCCCTTAAATCCTTTGGTATTATAGAATTATAGATTCAATGATTCTGGGTTTTGATCTTTCTTAATGGGCTGGATACACACCCCATTCCACCTGTTCTCCCCCCCCCATCCCTCCCTAACATAACAAACAACTTGGCATGCACCAACCAACATGAGGGTATACCCAACTCAATAACTGTAACCGGTGTGTTTTACAGGAGAAATCATGGCTCCTGTGTTCACTCCAGGGGCGTGGCTTCTCAGTCTCGCTGTGCTGGGATATACTGAGGGTGAAGCAAGCGGTGGGACCCCGGCTCCCACACCCACCTAGAATGACATAAGTTCTTCTGCGGTCATATCTGATGCCTCCCAGGATGTCCTCATGCTCTTAGTCACGGGATTCCCTCCACCTCACCACCCTCCTCACTCCCCCCCCCCCCCCAGCTGCAAGGTTCCATCGTCCACCACAGTGACTTTCTTACCCGAGTGCTCTTGTGTTTGGTCATGGCGAATTGGGGCCATGTGCCAGGCAGTCAAGTTCTACCGGGACAGGTTGCCTCAAAGAACACGACCAATCGGGCATGGGGAAAAAAAAGAAGACACAAAGAAAAGCCCTTGTAAAAGGCTGGAGCAAACAGCAAGATAAAGAGACAGGTTGCGAATGTGCTTAGCACCGCAGTGAGGTGTCCAATGAAACGGCAGCAGCCGAGGGAGGGAGGGAAGGAAGGAAGGAAGGAAGGAAGGAAGGAAGGAAGGAAGGAAGGAAGGAAGGAAGGAAGGAAGGAAGGAAGGAAGGAAGGAAGGAAGGAAGGAAGGAAGGAAGGAAGGAAGGAAGGAAGGAAGGAAGGAAGGAAGGAAGGAAGGAAGGAAGGAAGGAAGGAAGGAAGGAAGGAAGGAAGGAAGGAAGGAAGGAAGGAAGGAAGGAAGGAAGGAAGGAAGGAAGGAAGGAAGGAAGGAAGGAAGGAAGGAAGGAAGGAAGGAAGGAAGGAAGGAAGGAAGGAAGGAAGGAAGGAAGGAAGGACGGACGGACGGACTATTATTAGATTATTTATTACCCGGCTGGGCCTGTGCTGTGTAAATACTCCAGATAAATACATGGCGCTTTTAGGGCCTTGCTGTGTATGCAGCAACTGCCCCTCATATCAAAGCTGGGATTTTTCTGGAAATTACCCGGTTACAATGGCAAACTCCAACTTACGCGCTCTCTTGTGAACTTCACCAAACCACTAGGTCAATTCCAAGCACTTAGCTACCCAGACCCAAGTCAACCGGCATGGCGCTAGGGCCTTTCAATCCTTTCAATTAAAACGGGCCCCCAGCCTCAAAAGCCCTGCACCGCTGCCTCTTTCTGGCAGTCCTAAATATTAGTATAATTCAGAAGATTAAATGCAGTCTTTGGGCGTGGAAGCTGATGCCCTCAGGCTAACCCTGCCTGGAGTCTTGCAGAGTATCGCCTTGTTGGCAAAGAGAGCTTAATAGCTATTCGGTGAACGTATGTTTCAGCTCCCAGTTGGCTGCCTTACTTTCTTCTGTGCAACTATTCCACCCGCTCCGATTCTTTTATCTCTCGGCTGTAATCCACGCACAACAAAGGGGTCTCTGACTAGGTCTCTCGGGCCAGGTGTAGGAAAGGGGACCCCCCCCATCCCCCTCAGCTAGCTCTGTGTGCATGCATTGTGGATTCTCTCGGTGGGCGTGGGCGTGTGCTAGGAGCTGCACACCACCTCCCAGGCGTGTCATCAGGAAGCCGGGCCTTCACATTAGGAGAATTCGCTCCCCCATTAAGACTTGGCTGGACAAATAAATATGTATTTATTGTGACTCGGAACACCCGCAGAACGCACTTTCTTTGCACAACATATACAAGGAAATACTTAGGAAACAGGCATTCATACCTTTCAAATCGCAGACACGACATAAAAAACAGATTATTGTACATGTAAAGGAATTTCTTAGGAGACAATACCAAACCCATGTAAACTTTTTTTTATTTTTTTTTATAGAAGACATCACTAAAAGAGCACGCGTGAGAGTGAGGAATTATGCATGGCTCGCTTCCCAGGGTAGTTGGCAGAAAACTATGGTGTCGCCACTGGGACCCAGCGAGCAAAGTGAACTGCCCCCTTCCTCCCACCCCCAGAAGAAAGAAGCTCCCACGTGGCCCCACACGTGGATTCGACGGGAGCCTTCCTGGCAGGTGTGTGGTAGCACGGCAAACCCGCGGCGAGAGAGCACAAATAGGAATCTCCCTATGCGGGTCTAACTGTGCTGTGTCTGGAATAACGTAGGGCTGGGGTGCGCACCGCGCCGGGACCTACAGACTGCGACAGGGGAATTGGGGGAAGGTCAAGCTTTTTTTTTTTTTTTTTGGGGAACGAACATTTTCCTGTATTATTTGACCTGCTTCCGCCAGGCACAGAACCAGGCTGTTATGAAATTTCTATGGGACATTGAAGATTACAAATGCAATGTTTGATGAGATACAACAGAGACTGGGGGTTCGAGATGTCACTACAATTACAATGTATGTAATTACTGCATCTGTTGTACTGCTGTACCTGGTGTTTATTTGTAATTATGTACCTGGTGTATTTCTGTAACGATGTAAGCTTTGAATTTTCTTACTGCTGCGCCCTCTTACCTATGGGTTTGGTGCGCATCACAAATGATCAAACAAACAAACAAACAAACAAACAAAGAGTGATCGTCTGAAAAGTCACGTCCGGAGTTGCTAGCTTGCCTGGGACTGTCCCCCCTCGTCTACCTCCCCCCCTCTCAGTCCCCCATCGCATGGAAGGAGGGGGTGGGGCGGCAGGTGAGAACCTGCAGAGGCATGCTGGGCGGTTCTGCAACTCCTGGGAGAGGAGGTAAAGCCTCCCTCATAAACAAGAGTCACCGACTATGATGTACTAAGTGACAGCAGCCGCGGAAAAGGAAGCCAGGCGGCTGAAAGTTAGACTGGCCGCTGCTGAGCCTTTACACCAAGGCTTCCGGTCGGTCTAAGGCAGTGGTCTTCAAACTTTTTTGGCCTGGGCCCCTCCCGAGCAAAATTTGGGCAGGCCGGGGCCCCCCCCCAAATGTGCCAGATGAACTTTTGCGCGCAGTCACTGCACCCTACTCCCAGTACAGACCCTGGGCTCTCCCCACCCTGCTCCCACCACTATCCCAGTGCTCCAGCCCATCCTGCTCCCACCACAGTCCCTTAACACAATCATACACGCATCCATACATTTTAAATAAAAAATAAAATCACCATAAACACACCTTCCGCAGGGGCCTGCGCGTGGTTGCTAAAAGGCTCTGCTCCAGGTTGCTCTGCCCATATGTGCAAGGAAGCGCAGGAGCACCCCCCCTCGCACATACATACATGCAGTGCCCCAGCCAGCATTTCCAATGAGCCATGAAAGGCTGGTGAAGCAAAATGCCCCCAGCGTTGCATGGCTCAGTGACCATGTGCGTCTGGGGAACTGAACTGTCAAAGGCAAACAGTGTTTCCCTTTGACAGTTTAGCCAGCCCACAAGCACTCACTCCCTCAGCTGAAAAAAGCAGCTGAAGCTGAGGGAGTGCTCAGTGTTTCACTGGGCTGGCTCCTCCATAATGGGCGAGTGGGCCAGTGGGTGGACGTCCCCTTACCCATTATGGATGAGCTGTCAGGCTTGGACTGGCCTATAGGGCAATAGGGCGACGACAGTACCAAAAACACAAAAATGCTAGTGTAGGCCAGTCAAAATGGGCCACTTTTTTGGCCAATGTGGGCCAGTTTGAGGAGTTACATCACTATGCAGCTAGTAGTTTTGACTATTGTTGCTGAACAAATATTCTTTAGATATCACAATTTGTTTACTTTTGAACAAAAAAACATCTGATTGGGTACTATTCAAACAGTCTGTGACTAAAGGACTGAATATCCATTTGCAACTGCTGGCCACTTTTTCATTGGTGCCTAAGGCCGTTTTATGGTCCGGTGTTACCATTTCCTACAATCTAAAAAAAAAAAAAAAAACAATAGTCTTTTTTTTATTTATTATTATTATTTATTTTTTTTTACGCATTTCATGAGCGCCCCACAGTTTGAAGACCTCTGGTCTAAGGGCAAAGCAAGGGTACCTCGCGGGCGTGGGTGGCCAGACAGTCATCCATATGCTGTGAGGCCCAGCCTGGGCCCAGATGGCAAAAAGCCTCGGAGAGCGGCGCATTTACTTACTTTTAAACTCTCCAAGAGAACACAAGCCTGCCATGAGCTCAATAGACCCCTTATGTGGAAGGCTCAACTGCTGGGCTCAACTTTTAGTTGGCCCATGCCCCCAGTGATTAGGGCTCCTTTGTTTAACTAAATAGCCTGTGATGAGATGCAGAGGTGTGGACAGGGAAGGGCCCTAGAGGGTCCAGAGGGAAACAGGTAAGGGGGAAAAAAACATTTTTGTTTGTGTGTATGTGTGGATTGTATGCATGTATATATGTATGCATGCATGCGAAGGTGTGTGTATGTTTGTATGTGAAGAGATGTCCAAGTACATGCGCATGAATAATGCAGTGTGAATGGTGTACATGGATGAGAGTACGCATGAGAATGCAGATTTCGGATTCTTAACTCTTGGGGGCCAGTACTTTCCATCATGATATGTTTTAGGGTGTGTAAGAAAGGCTTTTTACAAAGTGCACAGGAAGTGTTCATCTGGAGATACTTGCTTTCGGATCAACCTAATTTCCCCAGTAGGTAATACATTCAGGCGAAACCTCAAGAAATTTGATCTGCCCGTGAAGTTTGGAAATGTCCTAAAGGTACTTGGCGAGGTAGCCCCTATGTTTGTCTAACTCGGACAGTGGTTTTGCAAACTTGGAATTTTGAGCCTGCGATTCAGTGTTTATCTAATCATTTCTGAGCACTGAGGTTATGATTTTTTGCGGGCTTTTTTAGAAGTTCGTCCTCTTCGCATCGACTGCGTTTGAGCATTTCACGAGCTCCGCTGGTTATTTAAGAAGCTGTTGGAGCTATTATTCAGCACTATATTATTGTTTTCAATTGGGGAGCCTGGACGGGCAAGCTGTACTGACCTAAACAGTGATAGAACCTCCAGTCTACTTGGATTTGCACGGAGGGAAGACCTAGCTCATATCTTAAGCAGTAGATTGGGGAGCGCATGGGTAGGCCAAGTGCTTTTTTCAAAATTCGCCCTTCTAGCCGGGCTCAATTTACATTCTTGGTCATTGGATTGACTTCAACGCCATATAGGAGGGAAGGAATTACCTTTGATTTATAGAACTTTACCAAAGGGAAGAGAGAAAAACGACATGAGAGCAGCAATTTCTTCATTTGGCAGATTAGCTGTTCCGCCTTGGGTTCTAAATCAAGCTCAAATGTAGCCACATTGGGAAAAGCCCTCAATTTAAAGTCTGGCTATGTGATCTCATTGGCATTCGGTACTGTCTGTTTATTCAATTTCCAAATGAAATTTGGGGAATGTTTGTGGGGCCTTTTAAACTTGACTATTTGTGATTTAGCTGGATTTATGGATACATCATTGGTATTTGCATAGTTCTCCAGGGCATTTAACATTCTTTGAAGTCTGATGGGTGCATAATCTAGGAGAACTAGGTCATCTGCGTATGCAATCCAGTTTAGTCTTTCTCCCCCGACTCTTGGGTTATTTAGCGCAGATGGACCAAGTACCTCTCCCAGATCTGCCAGATAGAACTTGGAGAACGGAGGCTATTATGTATCCCTGGCAGACCCCCCTTTCTGTGATTATGTCATGGGTTAGGGGCCCTTCCAGATTCAGTCCGACTTGTAGCTTTGATGCATCATGAAGCAAGACTACAATCGCTAGGAGGGACAAAGGAATTCCCCAAACTTTAAGTTTGTTCCACAGGTGCTCTCTGTTGATAGTGTCGAACGCCTGTGATAAATCGATACAGGCTCCATACAAGATAGCGCCCCACTCTGTCCATGATTTCTCACATACCATGCTCATAAGAAGCCCATTTATTGACGTACCTTTGCCCTTTCGGATACCCAGCTGATGTTTGGCTAGGATTCCATTACTTTCAATCCAGGCTTCCAGTTCCCCGAGTATGAGACCCGAAAAAAAATCTTACAGTCAACATCCGACAGGGTGATCGGGCGATAGTTCTTAGGATCTGCCCGATCGCCCTTCTTGTAAATGGGAATGACGACAGCTCATTTCCATGATTCTGGAAGACTTTTCCGTCTGAAGATTTCCACAAACAGTCTTTCTAAGATTGAGGCCCACAGGTCTATATCGAATGTCAGGATTTGGTTAGAGATGCCATTGGGACCAGCTGCCCGAGAAGAAGATCACTGATCAGATCTGTTATGCCCTCTTTTGTTATAGTGACTTGCCAAGGAACATCTTCATCAATTTCAAATATCTCGCCTGAGGGTTTCTTGTACAGATTGCCAAATAAGTCACACCATGGTGACTCTGAAACAACATGGCCCTGGATCAGACCTTGTGGGGCGGGCGTACATGTTTTTTACTGCGGTCCATAGGTTTCTTGAGTGTCTTTGTTGTAAAGACTCAAGCATTAGCTCACCATCATTCTGTAGACGCAAAGGTCTCTGGCTTCTTGACCAGTTTCTATAATCATTTTTTTAGAGACTTTAGTTTGGTAGCATATCCTATATAGCTGTTGCCTTCCCAATTAAGGGAACAGATGGATTTTCTTTAGGCACTTTTCTTTTCTGCAATCTTACCCTCATATGCAGGATTATGTTTAGGATATTTGTTTAATTTCTCTGGTCTTGGCAGGTTTAGCTCAGAAAGAAAACCCATAAAGGACTTTGGTGAGCAGGGTTTTCATATTTCTCAGTCGATTGCAGTTCCCCAATGATGCTGAATTCTTTTGGTTCAGGACAAGACAATTTTTGCTGAACTTTCTGATCTGATTTTTGCCTTCATTGACAGCTATTTCCGATGTGGAAATGCACATGCTGCTACTAACATATTATGGTCACTGGCGGTCTGTGGCAAAATTGAAAACTGGTGCATTTCGAATAAAAGCAGATTGAATAGAAACATGTAATCAATGATGAACCCTTCACTCCCTGCTCCCAGGTAAGTTTCGGGGGAAGATCACCTTCTATGTTCCCATTTGCCATTGTGAGCGCCCAGTCATCCATGAAGAAGGACCATTGTTTGCCTTTGTTGGCGACTTGACTTGTATTTAGTTTTGAGCTTTGTACGTTACTGTGGATACATTGTGAGTTCAAGTCACCAGCAATAAGCAATGTAAAGTCTTTATACTTGTTTTCCACAATCAGGATGACTGACATCAGGGATTGTAAGAAGATTATGTGAGTTGTCATCGCAGGGTTCCAGTATATGCAAATGACTTCTTTCTTAACAGGGGCAGTGACATCTTTAGTTATCATACCAATAGCCAAAATTCCAGGAAAACCATTACTGTTGAGGAAAGATTTCAGTATGGTTGAATTACGAACAGCAATTAGTGTGACCAGATGGGCGAGCACCCTTCTCTTTGAGTGCTCGTTGGTTAAATGTAGGAAAATCGGTATCACATAATATCCCCAACAAAAATATCGCCGTATGTATGGTTGTCAGCAATGGCCATAGGCAAGATTTTTATTGGGAATAATATTTGGGGTTTTTGAAAGCGTGGCTGTCACCCGCTCCCTTTAAAATAATACAGGGGTTGCGGGGGTGTCCCCGCAGGTTCCATGTCTTAATATCGCAGCTAAAATATGGCGATATTTTTGTATGGCGATATTTTTGCTGTGATATTAACACATGGAACCGAAAAATAATCTACTCCCAAGTGTCTCATCAGCCATGTTTTCTGAAAAAGAACCAGATCAAAGTTACCAAAGACTAATTTTCATATATTGAGGTCTTTAAATGAGCTGGAGCCACAGGTGTTCCAGCACAACACACTCATCTCTTCTTTGGCTAGAGAGACTCACTCGCTAGTCCCAGCTTTGCGAAGACCCGAATGATTATTTCTGGTAGTAGGGGGCAAATCTTTGTTTTTAGTACGGAGTGCCCATTTGCTTTCTCCTCCCTTCAATCCTGGCTGGACCCGTTGCTTTTAGTGTACTTGGTCTTACTCTTATCTCTCTGAAGTCTGTCTCTCGTGTGTCACTGTGATCTAATTCAGGGAGCGATTCCGTCACCATAATGACAACCTTACTTAGGTCAGGGCTTCCATCCATCAGCACTCTCACACCCACCCAAGATCTCAAACCTAATTCTACAATATGTGCATGTTTTATGTAGGGAAAGCGTACATATTCTAGATCTTGGGAGGAGAAAAGAAAATACAGTGTCAGTATTTAGTTGAAGATGGATAGGAGAGTACTTCTATTGAGGGCTTGACGGGCCCTTCCATTCAATGGGCCTTCCATCCAAATTCTTGGGATGGCAAAGGGATTCTTTTTGCTTGTTTTGGTGATATGCTTGCCTTTGCATTCTTCATTCTCTGTCCGGAGTTCATTTACTTGCTCTGAAGAAACCATTTCTTTCACTTTGTCTTTAGTCCATTGTCTGGCCATCTTTTGTCCATTTACTTGAATGTTTCTTTCTCTCTCAGCAGATAGCTGTTTTGATGATGTTGCAGTGTCAGTGTCCCTATGAATAGTTTCACACTGTGATGCTTAAAAAAAAATAAAAAGAACACGGGTGCCAATTTCAGCATTGAAATTTCTCCCAATTTATCATTTCTGCCTGTAATAGTATTCTGTTAATGTGTCTTGTTTATTATCCGATTTCCATTTGCAGGTAGAATTTGGTAATGGCCAGTTTGCGCTGCTTGGTCTACTACCTTCCGTGATTGTTGTCCTTTAGTGCCCCTTTTCTTCTGGGCTTTTCTCGAGTCAGATTTCTGTGTGCCAATATTGGAGTTTTTTTTTTTTGGGGTAGCAATATTTAGCTAAAGAAGCAAGTATTTTTTGCTCTTGCGTTTCTCTTTTTCCTTGGGTGTTTTACATTGTCTGTCTTACCAAGAGGGGTGGATGATGAGGCAGATGTTTCAGATCATTCATTCGGTAGTGACACCATGTTGTCATGGGATCTATTGTTCTTTTGTTTAATAGATTTTATCTGCTCTTGTTTAGATGCGAATGAGGTTTGTGGGAGACACGCTTCTTCCGCGGTGTTAGATGGTGAGGAGGTGCGATTGGTCTGGATTTTTGTCACACTGCCAGAATCATCTCCTATTTGGGCAAGCCTCATGAACTCTTCAAGTACAGATTCCGACAATGGTGCGTCATCCAGATTGCAATATATGACAGCTTCTGTAACGGGATCCGAGATTACCTCTTGATGGAGACGAGATTAGTTTTTCTAAGGAGGCTATTTTCCCTTCTAAGAGTTCCAAACGCTGGCTCATTGTTTGCATGGTTGCATGCATTTCTCCAATGCTCATGGTCTCTTTAATTTCCTCAGTTTTTAGATCTTTCAGGGCATCTATTATTTTTAAGCTTAAAATTGTCTGGATGTCGACCACAGCTAGTTTTCATTTATCCATTTCTATGGTCATCTCCGTCAGGGTGCTAGTGTGGGTCTGGACTTCATCTTTCACCAACTCAAACACGTTAACAAGCGAGTTCAGAATGAAGCTTAGGGCAGATAGTGTGTTACTGTTGACTTTTTCTTCTTCCGAGTGTTCTATTTCTTGGGTCTTTAATTGGTTTAAGTGTTTTACTATGTTTGTAACCTTCCTTTTATCCAGGGCTTAATTCTTGTGCATATTCTCTGTATATGCTCGTTCAGTTTAGTTTTCGGGTGAGCGAGCCAGATAAAATTTCACTGTCAACTATTCTCCCCCTTCTACTACCCTCTGATGTTTTGGGGTTGTTTTGATCCGTCGCATGATTTACTAGTGGATCTTTGTCAAGGCCTGTACGACATGTCTCTTAAACTCAGGCTTCTCCTTATTGGGAAATAGTCGTTCATTTTGTCTTACAACGTGGTCGCTGTGAAGGTAGGTTCCAAGTGGTAGGCTGGTATGGATTGCACTTATGTTATGGCATGGTTTGCTAGTGTAGTCTCTTATGGCGTCTCAAAATTATGTTCGTTCACTCTGTTTTCAGAGTTCTTCATTTTGTCTGTATGCCAGAATTTCCCTGTGATGGGTTTACTTGATTTCTCCGATTTGCTGGATTTTATTGGAGTCTGGTCCCAGCTTTTCTCAAAAGAGGAATGATCTAATTCTGGGGCCCTTAAATCATCTTGTAGCAAACCACTGCGAAGATTGTATGAATCGGACATGATCAAAGAGTGTGTGGATTTCAATCTTTGTTTTTATTTTCCTTCTTTCCCTGACGTTTTGGCTTTGCACCCATGGTCAGCTCAAAGGCATGCGTGGCCCGCAGTCACCGAACCAAAATAGGAGTCGAAGAGGGATAGAGCACAACACAAACAGAAAGCACAGAGAAGCTGTTTGCGGACGGTGGACACTCGTTCACTGCCTAGATGGGTCGCAAATGAAATTGCTTGCCAACGTGACTCAGCGGTAATAAGTGGTGAACTCAGTTTTGGGTATTCGTCACTAAGACAGACTTGTAGGGAAAGGTTCCACTACTGCTCCAATCCCGGCACAGCTCAAAGGCACACGGCCTGCAGTCGCTGTCCCTGGGGGGGAACAGAGGGGCCATCTCAAATCGACGAGTATGAAAAGATTGCTAAAGTGTTTAAAATGTCAGAGGCTTACGGTCACCTCTTTGAAGTCTTGGCATGGCTAATGTGAGGTGGAAGAGGAACCATAACCCCCCAAACATACATATATAGTCAATTGTGCAAAGGTTAATTCGGACCCATGTAATTCAGTCAATTGTGCATTCAAACAATTGTGTTTGAACAATTTAGGTAATACTGCCCCAAATACCAGTATATGACATGGCACTTATAACGCGCCTATACACAAGTTTTTCAAAGCGCGACGAGGCAAGCGAGGGGGCACAGAGGGAAGACAGAGACAACGATCTTACCAGGCCAAGTAACATTGTGATTACTCAAGTGCAGGGGAAGGGAGAAGTGGGGGGGGGGTTGAGGGGGAGGGGGCAGTGCAGTAAATAGGATAACAGTAAAATAAATAAGACAATAATAAAAAGTGCTGCCAGCAGGTGGCAAGTGCAAGACTAGGTGCAGACATCAGGTATCAAGTGCTGGTAAGGGGCTGTAGGGATACAGAAACAGTCCCTAAGTGCAAGGGTTGCCAGGGGGGCAGTGCAGGTGTGCAACTGGCGAGGAGGGGTCCTGGGCCGGAGAACAGAGGTTAGCCAGGTAACCAGTGCAGGTTCGAATTCATCCGGGAGATCAACGGGGGAGAGGAGGAGAGAAAGCAGAAGCAAAGAGGATGGTCTTAAGGTGCTTCCGGAACTGGAGTTGGTTCTCCTCAAGGTTCAGAGAGGCAGGAAGGCTGTTCCAGAGGGAGGCCCTAGCAGAAGAAAGATCTACCACCAATTTGTTGCTTGGAGAAGCGACTCACGTTGAGGGAGTTGGCGGCGGATGAGGGAAGAGTTCGAGAAGGAAGATATTTAGAAAGAGAGAGTTGAAGGTATTGATGCCCCCGTCCCCAGAAGGCCTTGTGGACAATGCAAAGGGTTTTGAACTTAATCCTCACCACCACTGGGAGCCAGTGCAGAGATTTCAGTCCTGGAGAGATACGATCCCTGCGCTTGAGGCCAAGGACAAGTCTCGCAGTCCTGTTTTGGACGAGTTGCAGAGGGCACAGAGTAGAGGCAGGGAGATTTAGAAAGAGGCTGTTGCTGTAGTCCAGCCTAGAGAGAACCAGAGCTGTGGAGACAGTGAGCTTCTGGGGGAAGGAGAGGAAAGGAAGAATACCCATGAGGAGGTGCAGCTGGTAGTGTGACTTCTTAGAGACGTCAGAGATGTGAGGGGAGAAGGAGAGTGCGGAGTCGAAGATGACCCCAAAGTTTTTAGCTGTAACGCTCACCTGATTCCCGTAGAGGCGCCGGTCTTGACTGGGCGTATACCGTATCTTCAAAGGTGATGTGTAACACACGGCTGGCTCTTTGGGCTGGACCTCTGTGCACTGTACGTCTGACTCGAAGGGTAAGATGTCTGCAGATAGAAAATATGGGATTAATGAACTGGGTTATTGAATGTCTCTCTCTTCTTCCCTTTCTCTTCTCCTGTAGAACCCCAAAGGTTAACGCTCTCACCTTAGGTAAGTGAACGCCGTGCTCTCCATCTGCCTCGGGGCAGGGTGCTGTAACCAGTTTCTTCACTGGATAAGGGGAGCAGGCCTCTTGACTTCAGAGGACTGCTGTCCGTCGTTTACTGCACGAACGGTAAGTTTCGAGTAATTCTAATGTCTTTAAAAGTCTTTAGTAATGATGTCTCTTGTTTTGCAGGGTTCCGGCGATGGCGGATGACGGGCTGAAGTGAGTTGAAGATGGAGCCCGTGTGATGAATAGAAGCGCCTGGAAGCACGTAAGTAAGCGCTTGTTGCCTGCTTCACGATGCGCTCCAACTGTCTTTTTATTTTGCAGGTACAAGTTCGGAGCGGCTGCAGGGTGCCGGAATACCCACTGGGTTAGATGTGGAAAGGAGTAATGGCACGTGAGTATTAAAGTTCCCCAATGTCTTTAAACGCACCTCGTTTTGTCCTTCAGATGCGGGATGCAGCGCCGAAGGCCTCCGGAGCGTGCGAAGAGTTGGTAAGCTTTTGTCTTTCAGATGCCGGAATGCAGTGCGAAGACCTCCGGAGCGCATGAAGAGTAGGTAAGCCTTTGTCTTTCAGATGCCGGAATGCAGCGCGAGGCGTTGGTGACAGCCGATGGACCAGGTAAGTGAAGCGCTGTCACTGAAGACCGTAATGCTAACCTGTTCTTTCTTTTCTTTATAGGTGTTGCTGAAGACTGGATTCAGGATGGTAAGCTTTTTTCCTTAGGCCCAGGATCAGATGCAGAAGACACGATGAGCGTTCTGCTGCAGAGGATGCAGAATAACGCAAAGCAAGATTCATCCATCGGGTGTGGTTTAAATAGCCTCCTGTAGTGCTTAGGTGTCTCCTTCCACAGCCACGCCTAGGTAAGAAAAGAGTTCCTGCTTTCCAGAAGAGTTCCAGTGTTCTGAACCTAGGGAGTGGCTCCTGCCCCACCCAACAGGAAAAGTAGTTCCAAACAGAAGAGGATCAGAGGCTCAACTGGCAGGCAAGTAAGCAGAATGGTCTGCTGCAGGTAAGTCCACCCAAGCATTATGAGCCCGGCGCTTCCAGCGCTGGGACTGGGCATATTTATGAGCCTGGTGCCACTGGCGCCAGGACTGGGTCCAAAAGGTCCCAATTGGGACTGGTTGGCACTCGGAACCTGGGTTATGGATCTGCTTCCAAGGGAGTTGGGAAAACCCTGACCTTTTGGAAGCAGAGATCATGACATTAGCCTCACAGGTTGGAGCAGGAAGTGGGCCAAGGGAGGCCGGCCAGAGAGCGACAGGAAAGGAGGGAGCAGGTGTGCCGATGAGGAGGATCTTGGTCTTACTGGCATAGAGATTATTAGCGGCACACCACTCTTGGATAGCGGCACACAGTCAGAGATGAGAGAAGGAGAAGAGGTGGCGTAAGGGAGCCTGAAAATAAGTTGAGTGTCAACCGCATAGCACTGAAGGTTGGGGCAGAGAGTGGCAATGCAGTGGGCAAGAAGTGCCACGTATTGGTTGAACAGCTAGGGAGAGAGGTTGGACCCCTGGGGAACACCACATGTAGAGATACAGATAGAGGAGAGGAAGGACCCAAGTTGGACCTGGGAGGGTCAGAGAGGAAAGAAGTCAGCCAAGCCAAGGCCTGATTGGTGATAACCAGGTTATCATAGATACGGTTGAGCAGGATGGCATGATTGACTGTTTCAAAGGCAAAAGAGAGATCAAGTAAGAGGAGGACACAGGGGGTGTTGAGTCAAGGTTAGAGAGCAGGTCTTCACGGATGTTCAGAAGAGCAGTTTCCGGGCTTCTGGCAGCTCTGAAGCCAGACGGGTGGTCATGGAGATAACCAACAGATTCAGTGTGAAGATTAAGCTGGGAGAGGGCCAGCTTTTCCAGGAGTTTGCCCAGGAAAGGAGTGATGGCGATTGGGTGATAGTTAGCCGGGCAGGAAGGGTCAGCAGAGGGTTTCTTAAGGAGAGGATGCACAAGGGAGTGCTTCAGGGGGGAGAGGGAAGACTCCAGTGGCGAAGGGGTGGTTGCAGAAGTCAGCCAGAGCCGGAGCTAGGATGTCAATGTGGTCCTTGATGGTTTTGGAGGAACAGGGGTGAATCTGTTCTGATGAGACTTTCATAGATCGGACTTGTCTAGAAACCTCATCTGGGGAGAAGGAGGGAGGAGAGGTGGCGAAAGAGAAAGAGAAATATGAAATGAGAAGCCAGGGCCGTGCAGAGGGCCTGGGAGGGTTCAGAAGAGGTAGATATTGCAGCAGGATTGGCCAGCTCCTTGCAGAATGAACTAGAAGGAATTCTGTGCCAACTGCACAGACTGCCCAACTTGATCCAACTCTGCTTCGCGATCCGTTGGGATTTTGTTGGATTAGCCACTCCTTTGCTCCAAATACCAGTAGAACTAGAAATAATGCTGTGCCGACTACACAGACTGCCCAACTTGATCCAACTCCGCCGCTCCGTTATATCATTCTTGTTTTATAGGCTAGTCCGCCTGTGAGAATCCTGTGCTCCGTACCTCTGCTATATAGATTGGAAACAGACACGGGCCCAGAGATGGATGCAGATCTTGACACAGTAGACCAGGCCACACACTTGCGCTAGGAGCTGGCTGAGGCCAGGTGCAGCACCAGCATTCAAAGAAACCTTGAGGGCAAGATGTGTCCCAGCACGCCTGGACCCACAGGGAGGGCTTCTGTGGCCTGCAGCAAAGGAAACCATGGAAAGGACGCAGACACGCATCAGACATTCTGAGCCATCCTGGAAGGTCACAAAAGGAAGCAACCGTCATGTGTCAGGGCAGCCCCTTCTACATACTGTTATGGGGGCCAGCTATTGGCATGAGGCTGGCCCCATTGGTGCTATGGACATCAGCACCTAAGTTGGAGGCCCAGTGCCTCGGGGGGTTGCCGGGGAGCATCCGGTCTTACGTAGGGGCAGGACGGACCATACCCGGCACGTGCAGACCCCGGCCATCGTCCTGGCAAGAGGGCACCATGGCATGCAGGCCCATGCTCACATGGTGTGGGCCTGCAGGCCTAAATGAGACACAGACTCAGTCGTTCCATTCTTGGAGTCTGCAGCCGATCTGCCGCACCATACTTGCAGTTGCTCCTTTTATTAGCTCATCTTAAAAGGGCAATACCCTTGGGAGGGTCACACATACCATATGCAACGAGGAGCCAATCTCTAAACAGCAGAGGAAAAGTCTGACTGGACCAGAAAGGAGTTTGTGGCCAAGCAATGCCGGCAAGGGAATAATCAGAAGAGAGGTGGCCTTTTCGGAAGGAAGGACAAATGAGGGCAAGCTCTGTCCTATCATTCCTATCACAAAAGAACCAGCGACCTACATGTAATTCCTGAAATGCGGCTTCTGCTCTGGTAAGCACAGCTGTTAAAATGCAGTCCTGTGCTCCAGATTATTGAAGTGGGAGTATTTTACTCCCTATTTTTTTATTTTTAATGGGAGTAAAAAAGGAAGTCCCATTCCCAGTGGGAGTATTTAATAAGCAAGTAAAGATATATTTTACTGGTGAAACAGAAATGTTTTGTAAAAAATAGTTTGTACCAAGTTATTGATGAACATGAAAAGGTAAATGTTTACCTCTTCGGATTAGGCACCAATAATAGTAGAGCTTCTTCCTGTGGCACTACGTTTACTGTTGCTCCAAACATATCCATGGGCTGTGTGGATGACAGCAGGGGGGGCGTGCTCTGATGTTCTGTGTCCAAACCAGGAGTGTTGCTAGGTCTAGAAAAGACCCAGGGCTATGCTGATGTCAGAACTGTTGGGACTGGGGGCCTGCTAGCCTTTTGGATATAGCTCCTGAGATTCTATCCGGGGCTACAACCAAAAGACCGGGGGCTATAGCCCGCTTAGCGCCCCCCCCCCCCCCCCCGCAACGCCTCTGGTCCAAACATATCCATGGGCTGTGTGGATGACAGCAGGGGGGCGTGCTCTGATGTTCTGTGTCCAAACCAGGGGTGTTGCTAGGTCTAGAAAAGACCCGGGGCTATGCTAGCCTTTTGGCTATAGCTCCTGAGATTCTATCCGGGGCTACAACCAAAAGACCGGGGGCTATAGCCCGCTTAGCCCCCCCCCCGCAACGCCTCTGGTCCAAACATATCCACGGGGCTGTGTGGATGACAGCAGGGGGGGCGTGCTCTGATGTTCTGTGTCCAAACCAGGGGTGTTGCTAGGTCTAGAAAAGACCCGGGGCTATGCTGATGTCAGAACTGTTGGGACTGGGGGCCTGCTAGCCTTTTGGCTATAGCTCCTGAGATTCTATCCGGGGCTACAACCAAAAGACCGGGGGCTATAGCCCGCTTAGCGCCCCCCCCCCGCAACGCCTCTGGTCCAAACATATCCACGGGGCTGTGTGGATGACAGCAGGGGGGAGCGTGCTCTGATGTTTCTGTGTCCAAACCTATCCATGGGGCTGTGTGGAAGACAGCTCTGATGGGTCTCTCCCATTTTTGCTTATAGTACTTTTACTCTCCATTTTTAATTTGGGGTGTATTGTCTCCTTCGGGATACCTCTCCATGCATCTGTCAATCTCAAACCGAGAATATAGCTCCTGAAAGCAGAGACATGTTTTGGTTAAACAGTGACATGGCATATCAGTGCGAAAGTACTGTGTGGTAAATATCACATACTTTTTTTGGTCACCAACGTCTCTAAAGTAAGCGTGCGATCCCATACCAATGTTTTAGATTTCAACTCAGAATAAAAAGAGGGCTCTTCAGCAGGAACTTCTAACCCCACCGTTTCTAGGTGCTGCCTGACCGTTAAAGCCAGATCTATTTGGGCTTAATTTCTGTCTCTAAAGCACATATGTTGTGTAAGAGCGCGATATAAATAAAATATTACAAGTGTTGCAAAAAGTGTCAGTAATGAGAATTTCTTATTTGCTGCCCAAATGATTTTAGCATAGGATCTCATTCGAGCAATACTCCATCAGTCTTTCCTCGAGTTTTTCCAGCCATCGTTCCCGCAGAAACTCAAGGCCGTACAATATACTAGGGATCCTTTTTGTAACCGTCCAGTAGTCCCTCCACAGAGCGTCCACCTTTCCTGCAGACAAAATTCTTAAGGACTTGCCATTTTCTTATGGTTTTTAAAGGCAACGTCTCTGCATAGAAAGTCCTAGTGGGAGAATTCTTGAGCGGTATTCCCAAGTAGGTATAACAAACTATCTCAAGTACCTCCCACCCCGCATCTTCTATCGGAAAGGAAGCATTGCAATGTTTGCAATACAAAATAAAATGGCTTTTGGGAAATTGGGCAACCCGGGGGCAGATGACCTCACTAATTTGTATTTTCTATTTTGGTTAATGCTTTTTCTGCTGCCTCTGTCCATATCAAAGGCTGGGTATGTTTACATGAGTAATTTCAAGTAATGAATTACCATAGCTGCATAATCTGATATGCATTGGTGCCAATACCTAGCTACTCCCCTCCCGCCCCCCCGCCTTGCCCCCCAAATATAACTAATCTGACTAATCACTACTGGTTTGGACAAATGTAGTATTCTTTAAATCTGGTCTCTTTAAAGCCTCTACTTCCTGTGGAGATGTTGTGTCCTAGATAATATACCTTCTTCATGCATAGTTGTAGTTTTGTTAAGAAGGTTTGTGTTATTTTCTTGGCAAAACTGGCCTTTGTACACACTTCATTTGCGAGTGATGCGACCAGTGAGCCGTCTAGATAGTGTACCCTCAGGAAATGTAATATAATCTAAATTGTTCTTCAGGGCTTCTGAAAAGAGGGTGGGATATTCTGTGTACTCCTCAAGGTGAACGGGTCCACGCATGTGGACGCCCAGAATCAGTAAACGTGAAGAGAAACCAACTAACTGGCTGTATGGGGACAGAAAAGAAGGCCGAGCATAAAGGGTCACCTGTAAAATGTGTGGCTGTCGGTGGTATCCATGACAGTATGGTCGCAGAATTAGGTCTACATGAAAAACAGGCAAAACTACTGAATTTACTGCCCTTTAAATCTTGCACAAGTCCGCGTGGAGTAAAGGGCGTGCTGTTGTCTGCTGTTTGCGGCTGGTCAAGGCGGTAAGTGCTGATCAACAGTTCTGAAAATCCCTTCTTGTGTCATACGCCCAGTTGAGTTGCAGAACCCAGCAATGGAAAACACAAAAACCAAGAACTAGGCTACAAGGGAAGTTAGAGGAATCTACTGCACAAATTCACAAAAATACCGCTGATCATACAACAAGAGAGGAAAACACTCCACATGATGATAACAAAACAGAACATATACTCATAGAAGGAAACAATGAAAGACCGAAAATAAATGTAAGAGCAATACCGAAAAAAGAAAATGTATTGCAATTTCTTAAAGGGCGGTTGCCAACTAAAGATAATATAGCTGTAAAAGCTTTAACAGATTCGAATAGACCAAATAATCACAATGCGCAAAAATTGATTGCATTTAAAGCTGGGGAACAAACAACTCTAGGCTTGTAAATAATTATTCACTGAACCCTCAACTAGAAGAGCTAATGAATAATAACCAAGGAGATACATGTGTGGCGCAGAGGACTCATCTGATGGTATATCACACCCAGAGCACCCAATAGGGAAAACAATTGGTCGATAACAGGTGAAGAAGATAACTGTGTTACCCCGTCCTTACAAGAGCGAGCTAAAGCAGCCAAATTACGTTGGCAGTCAACATACACACCATCAGGGATTAACAACATTGATCACCACAAACCTATAGCACTCAGAATCGCTCGGCTATCTCTTGATATCACGAAATTGACGCCATTATGGAGTCCCAGGAAAAAAGAAAAAGTCTTTGACGGGGTAATTACGCCAAATCACCTAAATATCAAGACCTCCACGCCAAATATGCGATCAGGTTCCAGCTCAATTGGTGCTAAAAAGAAAATCCAGTTAACAAAGTGTCACCCAAACCTAAGACGGAAGAATCCGACGCATCCGCCTTGAATTTAACAGCAGAACACTAATCCCAAGCATCGGAATCGCAACAAAGAACCCCAACGACCATGTTAGACCTACAAAATACATTGGTAGCAGTGCTGACGACTGCAATGATTCAGTTTTTAAAGATACAGGAATGTATGGTTGATTCTACAAAAGGTCAGGCAACGTTGCTGGCAATGATAATGACTAAACAAACATATTTTGAAACATTCATAAATACTATCCAAGAACGGCTAAAACAAGAAGCCGAAGCATCTAGAGTATGGCAATCGCGATTAGCTGAATTGGCAAGAGTCGACCGAGTAGACAAACAGAATCTCTTGGAGACGGTGTCAACGATTACCAAAAAATTGATGGATGATAAAACAAAAAAACAGGCGCACATGATGGAACAAAAACAACATGCAACAATTCATACGCAAACCGAAGCTAGAGATAAAACCGATCAGACCAAAGTTCTCAATATGAAATCCAAATCATTCCGATGACGCCAATAAATTTGCCAATACCCACACATCCAGTTAATACCGAACCACCAGCTTGTATCCCGTTCGATATATTTGATCTCTCGAAGCGTGGAATTGTGGGACAAGAATAACTAAACCAAAGAGTAATAAAATAATAAAAACAACAAAAAAAAAACCAGAATGGATCTTGCGCATTTCTGAGAAAAATGAAGTTAACACAGAAAACATTAGCAGATGAGGCAAAGAAGACCAACAACCACCCTACTCTGAAACAAAAAGGTTCACAACAAACAACCATTGAAAGAAAAAGGGCAGTAACACAAAAAGAGCAGACCAATGTAGATATGAACATAATGCCTGAACCATTGGATGACCTACTGGAAATAATCAATAACAAGATACCTAGTCAAGTCCGAAAACCTACTCCATTAATAGACTTATCAACTGCTGATGATATGAGTGACCATAATTCCATATCAATCAATTCACAAGACACGACTCTGATCGTCGTAGATGAATACCAAGATACGCCGATGGAACAAACCTTAAGTGAATCTGAGGAGGAAGAGACAAATAGCTTTGCATTGGAATATTCAATAGTATCCAACGATGAATCATGGTTATCACTAGAGACGAAACCTGAAGATAGCAGACATAATAGCCTGATGTCACAATCAAGTCCCATTTTAGTTAGACCAAAATTTCAAAATCCACAGAATACAACATCCGCCTATAGAATAGCTCTATTTCCAACAATAGCTACTACAGAAGATCTGGTAATAATGAATAGAGCCAATATTCTACGGTTGTTCAAAGCAATCCCACAAGTGGAGAAAATAAAAATCGGATGATCTAGATCTAGTACTCTTTCCAAATAAGCAAGATATGGAAGTGGTTCAAATTGACTTTTACAATCAAGATACAATGCAAATGGTTCTAGCAACGAAACATCAATTTGAGAAACTACGATTTGGAATTGATGAAATCTTTGTCTCTCGGGCATTAGCTGAAAAAAAAAAAAAGCAAAAAATCTGGCTCCATTTAGGCATCAGAAGTCAATCAATAATGAGGACCAGAACAAAGGGATAAACGTTGTTCAAAATCGGAATAACCCAAACACAAAGATACAGGCCCAAGATGACCCGCACTCACAAGCCATATGGCGAGATTATCGCGAGATCCCACAAATGAAACCAAATTTGAAGACTAAGCAAAGTGGAACGAAAACCTATCTATAACAACGAAAAAAGAATGAAACCCAAAAGTGTAGAATTTCACTGGGATCATGGAAAACAAGAGGAAAGAAACATCTCCTAGAAAAACACTCAAAATGCCTGGACAATTTGGATATCATCTGTTCGCAAGAAACATGGCTAACTGAAGAGGTGATTTGCGATGGGTTTAGTACACTAATGAATCCGGCAATTACAGCACAACAGGGTAGACCCGCAACAGGAATGTTGATACTAACAAAAATATTCCCAACATGGACAATCATAGCAAGTAAAAACATACATCCGTGGGCGCAATATGTAACCATCAAAATGGCAACAGACAACAAGGATGAAACAGTGGTCGCCTTGGATGACTATTTGATATCCATCTTTAATATATATTGGAACCCTAATGGAAGGTCGGAGAAGAAATTATATCGATTCCATAAACGATGAAATTGACAACTTGGCAAGCGATAACAGCGGAACGGATTTCATTATAGTAGGAGATTTTAACTTTCATTTATTTGATAAAAAAGGTGAGATGTTAGACCCTAGCTCACTGTCGAGTAGAGCAACAAAATGGATGGGAGAAATGAATACAGAGAAACATAGATTTAAGTACACAACCAACAGACAGTGAAGGAAAACCTTTACCAACATGGTCAGGTGAAACATCTAATTCAATTATCGACTACATATTTACATCGCAAAGAATCAGAAGCTTAACCACTTCAACAGGAAACTGAATTCAGCAGGATAGCGATAACCATTTAATCCAGATAGAATGGTCCAGTCTGCCAGCAAGTGACCAACGCCTAATACTACATGACCTTGAGCTAACAAATGGAATGAACAGACTCGGGATAAAACTCAACCAAATGTCGGAAATAGTCTCAACCTTTGAAGGTGCACCAATCCAAGACAACATAAAAGTGGATTACGGTTGGATCCTATAAAAACAACAACATAAGGGTGCAAAGAATAAGCAAAAACCAATTCACCCTCATTAGTTCAATATTGAAGTTCAAACAAAAAAGAAACACTACAAATCGTTACGAAAATTGCGAAAACTCAAGGCTCCTAATTTTGAAGTGGAAATTAAAAAAAAAAATTAAGTATTCCAATGCAATAAAAGCTATCAAAGCATCGTTAAAATAGAACGATGCAGAAGCAATCTTGGCAGCACTTAACCAAAAAAATACGCGCCAGCTATGGTCAATGTTGAACATATCAGCGTCAAGACAGAATAGGATTCAAGAAGTGGGTGCAAACAGATGGGTGATGCACTAATCGACATTATACAAAAAGACTGTACAAACAGTTAGGAATGTTAGAGAAAGATGAGCCGTGGGACCTTAAATGGGACAATGAAGACATCATTAATACCATCAACTTACTCAAATCGTCGAGAGCTCCAGGCCCTGATGGGCTTGCAAACAGCGATCTAAAAGCAGCCCCAGAACATTGGGCCAAGTTTATGAGTCATCTATTAGGACTAATTGAAAAGACAAAAAAGATACCACAGTCCTGGACTACAGCGGTTTTGATCCCAATTTACAAAACTGGAGATAGAAAAGATCCGGCCAATTATAGAACGATCGCTTTGCTGGACCCTTTGGGTAAATTATTTGCTGGCTGCCTACAAACAAAGCTGAATCTATGGGCGAAAGACAATAATAAAAAAGCCAAAAGACAAACAGGCTTTGTCAAACACATAGGTACCAATGTCAACCTCCTACTGATGAATATGTTGAAACATGAAGCAATGGCTAAATCACAACAACTCTATGCTATCTTCATAGACTTAAAAACTGCTTTTGATTCAGTTAATAGACAACTCTTATGGGCTAAATTAAGAGACTGGGGTTGCCCTTCAAATATTCTGAAGCCAATACAAGAACTATATTCGAATACGTCTATATGTGTCCGTTTGACAAAAGAGGGAAGAGTGACTGACTCCATTCCAGCTGAGAACGGCCTAAAGCAAGGCTGTCCATTAGCCGCGTGTCTCTAACCTTTTTACTTACGACTTCGGAGAAAAAAATCCATACCAACTTAGCGAACCCACCAAAAATCAATAGCGAAACCATTCAAACGTTAATCTATGCAGACGACATTATTTTGGACAAAACATTGAAAGGATTGCAGCAAACAGTGAATAAAGCACAAGATTACATGGTCGACAACAAGTTACAAATCAACATCGACAAAACAAGAATAATGAAACTGATCAATTTAAAAACAAAGACACAACAGAATATGAAGATTCAGATAGAAAATCAAGTGATCATGACAACCAAAACAATGAAATATCTAGGGGTTATAATCAATCCTTCAGCTAACGAAGCAGAGTGGCAAGAACACATTGAAGCAAAAGCGAGATCTTTGGCAAAACAAGGACGTCTCTTTCACTTAAAATACAGAACCTATTCGGCAAAAGCCACGATTCTGCTGTGCAAACAAAAAGTCAACCCAATTTTGACATATGCAAGCGAAACACTCATTAATCAAAAAATGAGATGGCCCGTTTATGAGGCACTATTCTATATTCTATTCTATTCTGTTTCCTATGAACAGATTAAGATTCGAATTAGCCTTACAATCGGTACAATCGATAGTACTATGGAAACAAATGGACTTGCTAAGAAAAATCATGTCTGAAGATGAAATACCAGCTTTGGAAATCCTAAAAGAAAAAACGAAGCTTTCCAAACAGCAGCACTACTGAAATGGTCTAATGAAATCAAAGTGAAAATGGGAGCGGAAGACATCACAGAGGAATTGTTGATTAATAGACCACAATATGCAAAACGGAAAACACAAACGAATGATTGGATAAGAACAGTGGAATTGCAGAAAAAGTTCAAAAGGCACCTTCATGCAGAAACAGAGGTGAGGGCACTGAATCAACTACCTAAATATCTGGTACAGTTCCCCAGTTGCAATATTTGTGATTTGTTCCTGCGCTTTCGACTAAATATATTGCCTACCCGCGAATATCAAGCATCGATAGATAAAACACATAATAAATCTGATGCCTGTCGCTTCTGCAACCAAGTTAGACCAGAAACCCTCTTTCATCTGATCATGATATGTCCAGCCTTGAAAGCGAAAAGAGACTTATATAAAGATTTCTTTAAAATTTCTGAAAAACAATATGGGATTTGAGCCCAGCTATCAATGGGTTACAGTTTGTAATTTGACCGACTACATCTTCTCCCATCCCATCTCATCTTTAGTTTTAGAGCAATGTAAAGAGGTGGCAAAGCTAGGGAATTTGTTGGTAGAGCAGAGCCATTGCTGAACCAGGCGGTCTGGGTTTGCTCTCAGGGTCAAACATGAGCTGGCATGCAAAAGTCCCATCCCTGGATTCTGCCTCCCCAGCCCACAACACAAAGCCCATAGTGGCACCCTTTATACCCACCCCCTTCAACATAAGACACTCACTTGCCATCCTGCCTCGTCACCAGTATGCTTAGCATACATTGTTTTTATTATTATTAGAGTATCTATAGATGGTTAAGAAAAGGCACAGTATGCTTAGCATAAATTGTTATTATTATTAGAGTATCTATAGATGGTTAAGAAAAGGCACAGTGATAAAGTGATTTGCTCAGAATGACATACTGTATTTAATTTATTTATTTACTTACATTTGTATAGCGCACAAAGCAACCCCTACGCATTGCTGCACTGAAGTGTGGAAGGTGGGGATTTGAGCCCAGTCCTTCTAGTTCCACAGTTTCCAATTCAGAAAGCAAGACAACCCTCATCTTCTCCTATTTTTTATTTGCATTTGGTTATAACAAAACATTTACAAAATCTTTTCTTTACTTTTTAGCATAAAATTCAAACATTTTTGTTTCATATTTACATAATAAAATTTACACAGGACAAAATTCTACTATAGTGAATTCCATATATAAAGTGATCTATAAAATAACCTTGGACACAGAGATATAAAATATATCCCCCAACAGTATGTGCAAATGAACAATATCATGTACTTGCCACATTAATTGTGCAAGACAGTCATGATATTTACCATTTCAGACTTTCTATGTTCAAAATTAAAGGTTGACATTCCAGAAATTCTATGTTGAATTCCATGTGAATTCTATGTCTTCTCCTATTCCATCTTCAATATTAGAAATACAAAAATGCTTAGTTGTTATTCAAGAACTAAACTAGTTACTGTCCAATAAAGGATTTCAAATTGAGGGAGCTGGGAGCCATTAAGCTCCAGGATAGAGTCTAGTTAGTTTGACACATATAGCTACTTTTGGCTTCCCAAGCCAACTGATGCTGATCAAACAAACCTATGTAAATGTAACTGTGCATTTGGGACAATCTATAAACAATCATTCAAACACATCTGTATGACAGTTAAAAGCATAAGAGGCCCTATATAATGGACAAAAGGATATCTTTGCATCTTGTGTGCGAGTTATATTTGCTAAACTGTACGTACTAGCTCCTCATTCCCCAGTAGAAGCTCTTGGCCACTGGTTAATGATGGATAAGCAGGGGTTGCTTTTAGCTCCCACTTATCGCATCTTAATTTTGATCCTTGCAACAAATCCGATTTTCAAAGCATCAACATGGGTGAAGCCTAAGAATCGCCTACATTTGAGGAACAGACTTGCATTATACTTAAAGTGAAAACCTGCTATAATTATAATGTTAGCCTGTACAATTGTGTATACTTTCACAGCACCAAGTCACATGATAAAGCAACCTGAATAAAATAGAACAGATGTAGTAATTGAAACATATTTTCAGAAAGCAGGTATGTATCACTTAATCAGAAAAAAGAAAGGGGTCAAGCCAGTCCCACGATTGGGTACAGTGGCATGCAGGTCAGACCTAGATCTTAGCAACAGCCAACCTGCTGATCAGCCATTCAAGATGTGTGCCTTTGTCTCATTTACTCTATTTTACTTACCCGTCATCCTCTGGTGTCTTTCCCTTGTACCACATTCTCAATGCCCCCCTGTTTCTTTCAATTAACTTTAAGACCTCTGATGCAGAGGCAGATTCAACGGTCACCAGGCCCCTGTGGCCTGCCCCGCCCCGCCCCTTCCCTGTCTCTCTCTGATGCACAGGCCATGAGGCCCTTTCTGCTGTGACTCCAGCCAGTGGCATCCATTCCCATAAAATAAACGTCAGTGAGGAAGGAACACAAAGGACACATTCTGCTACAGCATTCGCTGAGTTAAAAGATCTGCATTGGTGTAGTGGTTAAGTGCATTAATTAGGTCATGGGAGGCCCGTGGGCTGTGTTCTGATCCCGCCTGCGACACATACCTCTAAACTCTAAAGGGAGGGTAAGGAAATCCAACCTCCCCCTTTGGTATTTAAATAGCATGGAACAACTTCTGTTTTGTTTGAGATAATCTTAACACATTTTACATTTACAGTGGGGCTCTTGCTTTTGGAAACATTCTATCTGTTTTGAAACTGTTCTTCAGGATTTCCACACGCTATCCGTTAACAAAACTGCTGGATTGGGGGAGAATAGTAACAAGTTGGCGCTGCATCATTTACTTAAAACCCACAGCAATGGCTATCAGGCCGCAGGCGGTGATAGAATGGTAAAAGAGTGAGGGCCAGTAGGATCATTGAGGCACCAAAACAGAAGTGTTGCTTCACTTGGTCCACAGACCACTTGTTGGCAGTCTTGACAGCTAACTTTCCTCCCAGTTTGGTCCCCCAAAAAACAAATGCGCCACACAAATGCTTAAAGTGTGCTTTGCAGTGGCTGTCCAGGCGCTTTTGACTGGGGTGTCCCAAGCGGGGGCACTGACTTATGCAGGGGAGACATGAAGTACACGCGCACACACATAATGATCATAGTTTGGGATAATGGGGTGGCCAATCAGAAAAGTTGCAAACTGAATTTCTTTCATGGGCTCTCAATGCATATACATTATGGAAATGGGTCAAGCAAAAAGAATGTGAGAGGTTTATTTTGCTCATCCTGAATCAAGGTTTTAACGTATACATGCCAAGGCGAAGTTTATGTTGTGTGCTATATGAATGGACAGTATATTATTATGTAAGAAGGTAGCTCAGTGGGTTGAGCACTTGTTTCTGTGGGGTGTGTGTGCGCGTGATCTCTGCAGGTCGAAGATTCTAATACTGGCAAGGCCAACTCTGCCCTTCATCCTTCCAAGGTCGATAAATCAGTGTCAACTTTAGTTGGGTGATTATTGTATGTGAATATGTTCTATGTATTGTGGTTTGGTGAAGCGCTATTTACATAACCAATAATTACCATTAACTTGAGTTTAGTGACTCGAGTGCATAACAAAAGTTGAAAACAGAATTGCTTTTATGGGCTCCCAATGTTGGCAGATCAGGCATGATGAGATTGCATGATGTGCCCAGGATGAAACACTTTGTTTAAGTAGCGAAACCAGGATTCTGTTCCAGGTAGAGATGTAAGAACTTAACCACATATCTTCCCAGGTATACTTCATATCAGTATTTTTAAGGCTTGGTAATCAAAAGGGTAAATAATTGTCTAGTGATGCCTTGAAAAGTGCACAAATCACATAACAAATTCACCCGACAATATAGAAAAACAAGTCAAGCAAAAGAATATGATTCTACATTTGTTTTCCCCATCCTGGATGCCAGGTTTTCCGGTGTAAACCAAGAGAATGTTGTGGTGTGCAATAAATGAATGGGCACTTTATTATGGACGTCTTCTCATCGCATTATTTTATGAAGCTTAGCTGCCAGTGGCATTTTTACTTCACTTATTGCACAAGAATGTTTATAAAGGAATTGTTTTTATGTTTTGCACAATACTGATTTGTTGTACTGCGACATGTGTACTTATTAAAGATATAATGACACCCCCCAAGTACTTGGCAGACAAGTTTCGCAAACACATATCAGCCAGACCAACCAGAACGCTGTATGCTCACTGTCTATCTATTCCCAAATTCTCCCTAAAAAAAGCAGGCGGCTCCAGCTTCCCGGTCCTAGCTGCCAAACATTGGAACGCTATACCTATGAACCTTAGAGCAGAACCATCCTTTTGGACCTTCAGGGCAAACACTAAGTCCTGGCTTGCCAACAAGAACTCTCCCTTTGTCTGACATTCTAACCATTGTCTCGCCACTGTATTTCTGCTGATGCCTGCCCCACGACCACCATGTAACCCGGTCATTTGCACGTATTCTTATCTTGTATGTCTATAATCTGGTGTAACCTGCTCTAAGTCTCTGGCGCGCGGTATAAATAAAGAAACTAAACTAGTACTCAAGGGCCATGTTGAATAAAACTCAGTTCACAATGCATACGCTACAAACAAGGATTACCTACCCCTGCCCTGCTTGTCAATAAACATGACGTCACTCACCTTACTGCTTGCAGGTGACGTCTAGTGCTGCCGCTATTCACCTGTCACCCGCATGCGCAGCATTCCTCATCTCCCCCTGGCGTGCGCTCATGCGCTTTCTGACCAAAGTGCTTTAGGTTCTTTCGTTCAAAAAATACCCAGTACTTCCTTACACACCCACCCAGCCCCTTTTTGCTCTTACGCAGTAACGGCAAGTGGGGAAGAGGAGGCTATCCAAAAACACTAGACCACTACACGAGTTCCGAAATGCGCCTAGCATCCACCATATTGCTACGGGAGAACGAAACCACAGTCCTAACGGCCAAGCGCCACTTAACCAGGACTCAATTTACTTTATCGAGTGATCTGCGTTACCTTACCGAACATAGGTCCAACTGTGAATTCAGACCGTTTCAAATGCCAAATAAAATACGCCCTTTGCTCGAGAAGTCTTGAACAAAATATAGTGCGGAAAAAGTCTTCTGTATGTGTAACATGCCTTGCAATATTCCCATTCCAAGATGGCCGCGCAGTTGAATTAGCAATGACACCGCTGTCATGGACGTCAATGTAGTCTTTCTTTTGTTTTTACTGGCGAAGCAGACAGCTCGTGGGAGGAGGAAGGAAGGGGCGGCGAGCAGAGGATGTGATGGCTACTGCCGTCGCTGACCGAGCCCTTTGGCTACAACTCTGACTGAGGCCGGGTACCGCTCACAGGGCACTGACAGTGCACGGTCTCTTCTACGCCCCCACCCCGGTCAGGCCTACTTCATAGCAGCGCGTTCACGCATGTTACCCCTACAAGCGCATACCCGATATTGTAGATTGAGCAAGGCAAGGCGCGTGCGCACAGGTGACCAGCGCGCGCACTCGCTGCACAGAACAGAGGTAGCACTTGAAAGGGGCGCGCGAGGGCAGAATCAGGCGGAGGGAAGCGCTCCTTTGGGTCGTGCGCCCTCCCCTATCCGTTGAATTGTATGTAAGTGGGGAGCGCGAGACGAGTCCGCGCGCCGACACGGGAGGGAGGCAAGAGCTTCACTTCGGCGCGCTTCCGCCTTAGAGAGCGTGGGCTGTGCGCGTGCGCAGAGGCAGCGTTCGAGTCCCGCCTCCCTGCGCGCGCACACACACACACATAGACCGCGAGCGGGGCGCGTGCGCGAGGCAGCAGTGTAGAGCGCGCGGCCTGTAACCGTCCCGCGGCCCCCTGTCAGCAGCAGCAGCTGCGGCGCCGCCCGAGGGATGGAGACCGAGCAACACCCAGGGGGCGTCCCTCGCCCCCCACAATCCGGAGCGCCGGGGAGCAACAACGGCTATCAGACGTCGGCCCCGGGGGAGAGCGCGGCCCCCTCCTCCGCCGCCCCCAGCGAGCCTGGGCGGCCGCAGCACTACAGCATCCCCGGTATCCTGCACTACATCCAGCACGAGTGGGCCCGCTTCAGCATGGAGCGAGCCCGCTGGGAGGTGGAGCGGAGCGAGCTGCAGGTGAGACACGGGGAGGGGGTCATGAAGTTCACTGTCAACAACCTGCTGCCATTGAAGCTGTCGGTGTGTGTGGGGGGGAAGAGGAGCTGGTATTGCGCTGCTCTTCCATCAAAGTGGGCTGTGATGATCAAGCACAGAATTCCACCAGAACTGCTCACGTGTGTGACATAATAAAGCGAGGATGCGGGGGGCGGGGGGGTGGTCAATGACTGGGGCTGTGACACCTCCCCGGCACCCGGCCCGATGCTGCAGCGCTGACTCACAATGTATTCGAGTACTCTGCCTCTGCTGAGTTCATCCCCCAAATTTGAAATGGAGCCGGTCATCTGGAGAGCATGGAGTTGCCGAGCCAACCTGGGCACAACACAATGAGCAGCAAAGGTTTGGGGGTTACTGTGTCCCCTGAGCAGCACCCGCCCTCTTCCAGGGCAATCTCCTGTAAACATGATGACCGGTGTTGTCAGTGTAAACTGTGAGGGGCACGCAGCCACGCCCCCATGCGTGGCTCCAGTCTCTGGCATCGGCCCATGGGAAAAAGTGCACAGGGTATTTTGGAATGCCACCCATCAGCCCAAGCTAGCATAGTCGGTGACTGAAGTGCCAGATGTTTTGACTACAACTCCCAAAGGCCTTGGCAATCAGTCAATGGGGAAGGATCATGGGAGGAGAAGTCCAAAAATATTTGGTCCTCAGGTTGATGACCCCGGAGTTAGGATGTTAAGATGAGACCTGATCCATGTTGCGTGAAATTTTGTAGATCACCTAGCTACCCCCTGTCATGGCCAGCAAGCTCTTCCATTGGTCCTGCTTACCGCAATCAGCACGTTGCCCCTGGCTACCCCCCCGCCGTCATGGCCAGAAAGCTCTTCTGTTGGTCCTGCAGACCCATAGTGTGAGCTTACCGCAATCAGCACGTTGCCTTGGAGAAGGACATTACAGTATACTGTAGACTTATGCTTCCAGACAATAAGCTGTCAGTTATGACTAGTACTGTATCAGTTTCCTCCCCTGGTTGCTTGTAGATCCCAAACTGCCGCACTCCCCTGTTGACTGTTGACAGCACCCTTGTTTCTCTTCTTCCTTCACCGTGTCTTCCCACCCTATGGCTGTAAAGTGCCTCATTGCTCCCCAAAACTCGCTCTGTGCTCAATAAGTACCCTCATAAGTTTGATATTAATAATTTGGTGAAGCTCAGAATGTTATGCCTATTCTATGGCGTTTGTGAGCTGTGCTTTAGGTTTTATACAGAAGTTTCACGTAAAAAAAAATTGGGCTACAGGGACTTGGCTCGTTATGCTTTGTATGTTGGACAATTTCGTACTATTTATGCAGCGTAATTGTGTATAGCTTGATATCCAATGATTGGATCCCTTATGGACCCTAACAGTGTGCACATCCAAACCCACCACAACCCCACACAGCACACTGACACCATCACAAAACAAGACCACAGACCTGAGGCACATACATGTTACCCATACAGTTAAAACACACGAGGCCTCCTGCACGAACTCCCACGTGCAAAACACTCAGACGCCAATTCTTCCTGGTTCTGAACCTATCCTCTCACTGCCTCTGGGTAGTAGCGGTGCGCAGTATAAATGAACATAACATACATTTTACGTTTTTATAATATATTGGCATGTTCTTAAACATGCCATACAATCTTTTAGACACATGACCACGTGTTTACAAAAATGTATCCCTACTTTTTTATTCTGGTGTAAATTAAGATTGAACTTTTCTTTTTTTATTTCTATATAATTTTTTTATTTTTTAAAACCATAAACACAATAAAAACTTTTTGGAGTGCATGGTGTGTATGATTTGCTATGCCAATACATGTGATTGGTGTGTGTCTGAGTCAAGCAATATGGGTTACTGCATTAAAAGGTGTCGCAAATAATGTATTTCTATTGTTCCTAGAGCAACTCACTGCAGAGTCCCAAATTGCTCCTACATGCGCAGCAGTACGCTACATGCATATTGGTAATCCTTTGATGTTAAAGTGCGTAACGTCTCGCGCATAGTTGGTAGTGAAGTTCGGCCATAGTTGCAAGAAATTATTTAAGAGCTTAAATTCGTTTTTATCTGTGATGTTTCACTGCATCTTTATTTGGTTGACAGTGTACATGTCTTTGTAGGGTGAAAACTTCATAAGGAATCCACTATTTCGTCACAATGAAATGCAAGAAAGAGTCCCATAATAATAATAATAATAATAATAATAATAATGGCTTAGTATTCGCAGTCACTGGAGAGGAAGATGTCAGTGCTTAGAAATAATGGGGCTCACAACGGGATGCGTGGAGATTAAGTTAATTTCAATGTGTGAGCACATGGGCTGTTAACGCAGGGACATGAGAAGGGTGTTGAGGTAAGACCACATGAGCTGTCGAGTTACAGGTAGGGCCGTAGGTCAGCCACCATGTACCCTCTAAGTTGCACGGGTAGGCAGTGTTCATTGAGGCTGTCCGCACAGCAGTGGGCTATCGAACAAGGGTCACATGGCCTTTTTTGCAAACAGAGGAGAGAGATGTTGAGCTTCAACCACAGGAGCGGTCATTGCATGAGGTGGCAAATGAAGGCCATGTGGACTGTCAAAAATGAATGAGAGTATGTGTTTGAGGTAGTGCTACAAGGAATGTTGCTGCAGAAAGGCTGGTGTCAGGCCAAGCCCACCAGAACTGTTAGTTGGAGACTTGATTGGGTGGTTGTGGTATAGGAGCGGCCACTGCAAAGGGCATTTGTAGTACTAGTACCTCACGAGAAGCTACTGTAGGGTGAGGAATGGGGTAGAGATATGGCTGCATAATGGTCCGTTGCATGCAGGACTATGTACCGAGTTGTTCTATCGCTGCTTAAGATGCCCATGCAGGGAACTCTGATAGCCGCACTTGGTACATTAGGGTGGGGTAACCAGTGACTTGACACTTTAAGACGTGACGCTGTTATTCACAAACCAGACCTGCACGTGTTGGATATGTGCAGTACCTTAAGTATCTGTGCTGGGCAGGTTTACATCGCTTAGTTAGAAGTCACGTTGCAGGGTTCCTGAAACGCACGTTGGACTCGTTTAGAAATTATACCAATTTGGAATTGGAAATTAGGCGCTACTCATACTGGAAAAATCTAATTGGAGATACACCAGCGAGCAATAGCCACCAAACTGTAAAATCTGAGGGTGGTAAGGCAATGTTGCATTTCTGTGGGACTGTGACAATGAATATATGCCGTGAGTGTTTCTGTGGTGTGAATATTGCCAGCATGAAAAGTCCTATGAGTAAAGATTGAAATCCATTCCTTTAGTAGACTAAATGCGGGAACGTCCCAGAAGCAATGAATGCGGCTTCCATTTTCGATTGAACAGCTCCCGTAACTAGTTGGACATGAGTAGAACAAGGATGTTCAGCAGCAGGTGGTGTTCTCGTGCCTCTTGACGCCCCTCTCCAGTGCTGGCCAATGCATTCCTTTGAAGTACTCTTGTTGTTAACAGTACAGTGTATTTCTGAAACTTGAAGAGACTTGGCCAATAGCTTTTCACGTGCACTTACCACTTTTCAAGTTGGGCAAGACCAGTTTACAGTGGAATTGGAAGACTTGGCCACAGAGCTGCATTGCAGCTACAGGTAAATCAAGGCACGTGCTTGTCTTTTTCTCAGTGATCTTATCCCAGTATTGAATGACAGGCACAGAGTCCTCCTTATGCGGATTTCACGTGACTGTTTCTCCCATTCAGTGACTCCAGCATTTGAGGCAGACCTCCCCCCGTTACTCTCATGTTACCTAGTGGACACAGCTTTTCTCTCCTGGCCAGAGCATGGATCTTATCCCAACCAATGAAAAACTGCTTTCTCTAAACCAAGTACTTTTTGTTGTTGCATGCATTGTTTGTTTGTTTGTTTTATTCACTTTTTATGCGCGCCAGACCCAGGGGTAACAGGGCGCAGTGGCAAGGTAATACGAAACTTACAGGTTACATCATAGCAAAATGTACATTAAAATTACATTGGGTTAGACAGATCAGGCATACAGTAATTACAGCAGGTATACAGGTTCAAGGGGGTCAAGATGCTCGTAGGAAGTAAGCGCCCCCGGTCAGCAAAGGTCAGTCGAGATGAGGAGTTGAATAACTTTTTTCCTGAAGCAACGGTAGGGCATGTCTACAGGCATTGACTGCGGGTGTACAAGTTGCGAACTGCGTGCAGTTTCTGTTCATGGTTCCAGTGAGAGCTAGAATTCAGTTGAGGCTCCTGTTAACTCAATGTTGTCTGGAACTCGTGCCTCTGCATCTAACTGAACGTACGGCTATCAAATATAGCACAAGGACCTTAAGATCCAACAACACAAATCAGTTAAGATTCCTAGATGTGAAACCACTGAATCTCAGACGAGATCTTTTTTTTTCAATGCTGCTCCTAGGGCTTGGAATGCCCTACCAACACACTTGAGCGAAATTGAGTCAGTGGAAATTAAACATTTCTCTTGTTAGATGGTGTCTGGACAAACTGAAAAACCTAGATCCTGACTAGTAAAACTTACTGTTCTTTGTGTGTTGGTATTGTCAGCGCTCGTAAGCCCTCGGGTCATGGTATAAATGCTAAACCTAAACATTGGGGAATTACCGGAGGTGACAGGCAGAGGGAACTTGATTAACGTGTGTGTGTGTATAGCTATTATAATAAGGGGACTTAATTGATGGTATTTTATGCAGTAATGTGGTGTGGTGGGTAGGAATAGAGATTGCCAAGGATGAAACGCATCATTTTAACTATAGTTGGTTCTTGGATGTTATTGAATCCGTGCTGGGCATCAAAAGGCTAATAGGCAAAAGGCCTGGTGCTTTTAACAGAGTTATAAGGAGTTAGTGACTGTTGCCTGGTTGAGGTGGCAGAGCTAGATGGCAACATATTTTAATGGGGGGAGGAGGAATACAATAAAAATACAGGTGAGGGTAGGTGCTAACTTTATAGTACAACAAGTTGTGACACAGACCAAGCAGGGGATATAGTTCAGAACTGCCATTACAATGTAAATATTGGGGCTCAAAATTGCTCTGTGATGACACGCAGTTGGGATGATATTCCGGATTTGTTTTATGTGTGCATTAGTAGATGTCCTTTGTGTTGTGTTGTCACTTGTATGTTTAAGATGCGGATCTCCATAATGTCAATAGTGGATGACTACATGGATGCAGTTGGCCCTGATTTCACTCCACATCGAGGCTTATACGAGTATTACAACAAATGTGTATTATAGGAATGTTGTGAAATCTATGCTGTGCATATTAATGACAAGATTGGGGGATAAGCAAGGGTAACCAAACGCTAGATGAATGAGTTGACATTTTGTTCATGGAATGTGACTAGGACTGAACAATTCCAGGAAAAGAAAGGAAGTATTAATGAATTAAAGAGGGAAAAGGCAGATGTTGTCTTTTTGCATTTGTTGGACGAATCTAAAAATCTGCTGAAAAATACATTCGAGGCGAGTAGGAATACTGTTATTCAAAGGGTTGAATATGAGTGTGGAAAGGACCATTATGGATAATGAAGGAAGAGTGCTCTTGGTGGATGTGAAGTATGAGGGGAATGTAATGACAATAGGATCAATATATGGCCCCTCCACTACGAGTAACCATTTAAAAAAAAAAAACATTCTATATCGAGCACATTATATTGGGGGGGAGATTTTAATTGTGCTTTTAATCACAAGCTAGACCATTCAGCGCTGCGCCGATATACGGTGGAAAGTACAAGCAAAGCGTTTGGTGAACTTTTGCATAGTCTTGATTTAGTGGATATATGGAGATCTTTACATCCTGGGGAGAGGGAGTATTCTTACTTTTCACCAGTTCATGAATCTTATTCCAGAATTGATTATTTCTTGATTTCTGAAAGATTCATTGAAAAGGCTACTAATGCTAAGATATTGGAACGAGGTATATCGGACCATTCTTTGAAAACCCTAAAACTGGAATTGAGGGAGGTACGATCAGCTATGTCAAGGTGGCACCTAAAGATATATATTTATATATATATTTTTTTTAAAAGGATGAAGAAATTCTGACATCCTTAATATCTTTTGACCTTTTATGAAATAAAGGCTCAGCCGCTGAACTGGTCTGGGATTGTTTGAAAACAGCAATCAGGGGAGACTTGATGAATATTACACCCCGTACAAGGAAAATGGGCATGGTGGAATTGAAAGGTTTGGAGAGTAAGTTAGAAAAGTGGCAGAAGAAATTCCAATTCTCAAGAATCGGTGAAGACAAGGTAGAGATGGATAGAGCGCGTGAATCCTTGAGGAGCGAAATGGACATATATTGAGAAAGGTAGATTTTTCATGAGGCAGAAATATTGGGATCAGGGAGATAAGGGTGGAAGATTACTTGCCAACAAGTTGAATGGTTTAGTTGATAAAGCCTATGTTCAGAAAATAATGAATAAACAGGGGGTGTCGAAGGTTAAGAGGGAGCTGATATGTGAATGGTTTAGGAGGTTTTATGAATCTTTGTATACAGAAACCCAATTTCTGGCATCAGACAGCGTAGAGTTTTTTGGGAAGATAAATTTGCCAAAATTGACAGCGGAACAAGCTATATATATCCACCAATCAAGGAGGAGCTATTATTGATCAACTCAATGTAGGTAAATCGCCAGGCCTAGATGGGTTGCCAGTTGAGTTCTACCAGGTTCTAGGTCCCGAATTAGCCCCCTTACTATGTAGTCTGTATAATATTTCATGAAGGGGTCATCTGCCGTACTGTTCCTATTTAAAAAAAAAAAAAAACATTTTATTGATTTTATGATGTACAACCACTGGTCCTTACCGGGCCAGATCACAATAACAATAACTTTCGATGGAATAATCGCTCATGGGTCACATACAATACATATTTTATAATAGGTTTCACCACTACAATGTTCATGTCTTACATTCTTCGGTGTTAAGTCATTAAAGATTCGAGAGCTCACATTGTGTCTTCCCATCCTTTCCCAATCTTGTCCGTTTTTTCGGGACAGCCCCTGGCCTTATATACTCTTCTTTCTATGGCGATACAGATGTGTACATCAGTGATCCATTGGCCTACTTGCGGCGATTCCGCAGCTCCTCACAGCTGTGCTATATTTCTTTTGATTGCTGCTGTCATAAAGCAGAGCTTTTCGTATCTCGACAGGTCTTTTTAACTGTCTGCTCCTAATAGGAGTAGTTTGGGGTCTCTGGGGATCGACTGTTGCAGGACTCTTGTAAGGACGTTGCAGCATTGCTGCCAATAATGGCTAATATTTGGGCATTCCCATAATATGTGGAAGAAGGGTCCTTCCTCTCTGCGGCAGCGTAAACAATTAGGTTCTGTTATTTTACCCCACTGTTCCGATTTTTGTATTGTAACACTGTATAAGAAATTTGATAAGCTGCCTGTAAACCTCGCTGTGATACCTAAGGGTCTGGGCGTGCAACAAATTAAATAAACAATGCGAGAAGCATGTATCTCAGTAATCCCAAAACTAGGTAGGGATCATACAAAATGTGAGCATTACAGGCCAATATCGTTGTTAAATGTGGACACAAATATTCACTAGAATATTGACTAATAGGTTGGACATGTACATTGGTGGACTAATTGGACATTCTCAGGTTGGGTTTATACGTGGGAGGCATAGTTAGGACCGCATCAGAACTATTATTGCCATGATGGTGCTTCCCAAAAATGAGGTTGAGAACATGTTACTAGTATTTATGGGTGCGGAAAAGGCATTTGATCGGGTCAATTTTTGTTTTTAGATTACACGCTTAAGAAGATGGGGTTTGGGGGTGCCTTTCTGAGAACCATTAAAGATTTACATTTAGGTATTAGTGCAACAATATGGGTAAACCGAGAACTTTCTGCTTCCTTTCCCTTGACTAGGGGCACCAGACAGGGTTGTCCACTCTCTCCTTATCTTTTTATGGCACTAGAGCCCTTGATAGCTTATATCAGACAGGAACAAAGTATACGGGGGCTCAAAATAGGGGAAGGGGAAATTAAAGTGTTATGTGGATGACATGACGATAACCATGTCTCCCCCAAAGGAAGGCGGGGGGGGGAAACAACTCAAAAGTATGTGAGGAGGCGGGACGGGACGCCTTTCTGGGCACAAGATTAATTGGGAGAAGTCCGTGGCCTTTCCTCTGAATTTACCCAACCAAGAAGCTATTTGAACTCGTGGAATACAGGAACAGTGAAGTATTTGGGGATCCATCTGGTTCGTGATCTGAAGAAGATGGTGGAATTTAATGTAACTAAGATAATAGAGGTACTCCAGAAGGAGGTATTAAAATGGCATCGGCTGGTACTTAGTGTCTGGGTGAAGATTAATGCAATACAAATGGTGCTTTATATTATTCGGTCTATTCCACTAAGGTTTACGAAGATCATTAGGCGCATTGACAAAATGTTTCAGAAGTTTCTTTGGGGCAAAGGCAAGAGACCTAGGATTCCTCTGTATGTTTTGATACAGGCTGTGCGAGAATGGGGCTTTGGATACCCCAATTTGGAAAATGATTGTAGAGGGTTCGTATTGGTCGGCGATATATTTTGATGGAAGAGTTAATGACATACCGTTGTGGAAGAAGATGGAGAAAGTGAAGTTTTTACCATATACCCTTCAAGATGTATATACAATGGGGAAGATGCCCAATCTGAACACCAAATTGCCTGCTTATAGGAACAACTGGAGAAGCGTTGAGAACCTTTGACTAGTAAAGGGGAGAATGTTTGGATTCATTATGATGCTTCGTTGTGGCATAATATGGGGCTGCAGATTGGAAACAAGACTGTGCTGGCGGAGCTGGGTTAAAGGTATTTTCACGGTTTGTGATGTGTGGAAGGATGGTCAGATCTCTTTGAGTTACCCAGAAGACATTTTGGACTAGTGGGAAGAGAGCAGAGGCGTTATATAGAATTGAAGTCTCTTTGTGGAAAGACAGGGAATATTAGATGGCCATATGAAGGAGACCAATGATCATTGGCGTTCTTCAATCGTCTCCATGTATGGTATCAACATATCTGAAAATTATGCCGTTGGAGGATTTTCTTTTGTGTGAATGCATGGGAGAAATTGCAGCAGGCATGGGTGAATGAGTTAGGCAAGAATATATCTTTTAAAGGAGTTGGACAATCTGGCGAGTGTTGGGACACACTTGACGATGGATTTGAATTTACAATATGTGTGTCAAAGGATTCTGTGTTGCCAATACTGTGCCCCTGCACGGATGGCTGGCTTAATTATGACTGATGATGATCTTTGTTGGGGCTGTGGCTGTGATGGGGCTACTTTATTACACATGCAATGGGAATGTCCGAGAGTGGTTGGTTTTTGGAATGATGTGCTGAGCAGATTGAATTTAACATTGGGATTTGCTCTACCACGAACAGCATATTCAACAATTATGTTGCCCAATAATGGGAGCTGTGCGAGAGTACAGTGGATGGATCAACAGATTACTTGTGGTGGCGGCAAAACAAATTCCAAGGGTATGGAAGTCCAGGAAAAAGCCAGAAGTGGAGGGATGGCTGTCGGAAGTGCAAACACTGTCTAGTTATGAGAAAGTCGTGCTATAAAAATGTATGCGAGAGGACTCTTAATCAGAGGTATGGGGCCATTCAATGAACTGTTTGGTTGCTGCTAACATTGTAGGACTAATTGGTGGAAGATGGGATGTGAAATGAGAGGGGACTAATATTAAATGCCTATTTGTTGTTTATCAAATGTATTTTCTGGTTGTGTAATAGTGTAAGATTATTATAGTATAGAGGATTCGTTATAGTGGATCAATTAGATAATGTAAATATGGTTATATTACATTTGATGTTAAAATAACTGTTTTTTAAAATGTATTCACTGATGATTATGCTGTATTGTTTGTTTTGTAGTTTAAAAAAAACAATGGTGTTACAGTAAAATGTTTTGTCTTCAACGCTTCACTACCCTCTGGTCAAAATGAGCTTTTTACATTTTTAAATCTGGCCTCATAATGTGCACTCGCCACACTACTCATTGGATAGGTATATTTGACTCTTGATAAGTAAGGAATGGTGTGTTGTGTGTGAGGAATTGACGGGGCCGGTGACTTTTTATGCCTGGTTATTTGCTTGCAACTTTTGAAGCCCTGTTTAAATGCATGCATTGTTTGTGGGGGAAGGAATCCCTTGGCATTTGGAGTGCAGTATTTAGGCAGACATATTGTAGCACTAAATGCTGTATAGTGATAGCGCTTGTGCATATGACCAAGTAGTTGCCAGCTGTGAGTGTTGACTAAGACACGTGCTGGGAAATGTACGATAAACAGAGGACAAGTTGCATTGATGGCACAAACTGATGCATAGTGATCGTACCTGAGGGAAATGTAGGATGGCAATTCCTCTGCATGTTTGTGAGTACCGTGCCATACCCTCATCAACTCGCATGTCTCTACCGTTCACAAGTCCATGTTGCAGGCTGTTCAATGTAAAAAACATAATTTATCTGCCCTTGTTTGGTTTTGTAGTTTTGGAAGCCAGACAGCCGCTATGTTCCCAGCTTCTTCGTCCACTTGCTACATCACACGCTCCTCATGTCTGTTGGAGACCTATCCATGAGCAAATGGTGTCAGACTACAATACGAGAAACGTGCAAGGCTTTGTTGTTTATGCAGTCCTTTCTCTGCTGAGCTCATCTGTTCTTGCTCCCTGTTGGGTTTCCTGGGTTGGCTGTGTAGGTGTCGACCCTTGCTTTTTATGGTGGACCGTGGATTTGTTTCTAGGTGGAAATCTCAGAGGTGGGTAAAGTGCGAAGCCACAGCAGAGTATTGCTTTGCAACAGCTTGGGCAAATACGATTGGTGTAAGTGCCCCTTTAGAAGCGGGAACTCTGTCCTGTGTGGACTTCTCTCAAATTGCTGGCGTGATTTTGTGAAAGACTTTTTATGCATTAAAGGAAGGTGCAAATCATATCATATCATGCTTAATCTGATCAAATTAACGTTCCCGTTTTGAAGGCCATCTTCAGTTTGTAGGCAGTAGGGGAAGAGATCTTGGTGAATAATGCATTGATTTCATTGGAGAATAAACCTGGTACCTGAAGAAATGAAACGCTTGATTAGGTAAAACCATCACCCGAATTATTGTGCCAGAAACCATCTCGTTTAAAAAAGGGACGTTCTAATGTTGCATCCGTGCGAACCCCTGCCTGCCTTGTATACAAAAGTGGAAGAGACAACCATGTAGGGATCTTAAACTCTTCCACTCCTTTCGCAGCTTAATGCATCCCCACACCTTCCTGTGCAAGCGAGACTGTAGACCTGAACCATGCAGAGATCTTTCACAATGCAGCTTGCTAGTGAGATACTCGATGGAAGATTGGGCTTCGGGCAGCTGCAAGCCTCACTGGCTGTTGCTAAAAAGTCAGCATGCCTGCACCACACAGCAGGCATCCAAACTACAGAGCCGCCCATGGAAGCCATGGCCATCCACCATCACTGGCTCCCAGCGCTCTGCACCATTGGATTCAAAAGAAACGCTCACTGAACAACTTGCAACAAAACAAATGTGGACAAAGATACTATTGCCATTACTTTTGGGTGTACAGGCTAACATGAAAAAGTGGACGGCACAGGCCACAAACATTCGGCTTGAACTGTAAAAGTAGAATGCACAGGAAGTGCATGTGTGGTGAACAAAATTAGTTTAAACAGAGTGGAGGCTGTGGATGCAAGGCTGACCTCTGGGTGTGGGGAAGGGAATCACAAATTGCGATATCATGAGTAGCAGCTAAAAGCAGCTCCTGGGTATCGGGCATTACCAGACAGGTGATAAAACTTTAGGGAAACCAGAATGTAATACATAGCTGGCTAGAACTCTAACTTCAGCTTGAGCTGCAAAAGTTAAATTTTTGTTCATTATATATGTTCCATTATATGCCCGTTGGATGTGGATTTTTTAAATCTGCTTAATATTACCCAACCATGCAAAGTTAATATCACATACATATGTTTGTATTGCGCCAGATAGCCTGGGGTGTCAAAAGTAGCTCCTGGTAGCTGTTGGCGTCAAGCTAATCAGACTTTTCTAAGCAAAAAGCAGGAGATAAATGGCTAAATTGCGTTTTCAAGCCCTTGGGTGGGGTGGTTTGACAGTCACCAACAGACTCAGTATCGCAGTCATTGTCCACAGCTAAAGAGGCATTGATCTACTGTAGAACTGCAATGCGGGGCACTGCAGCCTGACCTTAAATGGCAAGCCTAGCCTTTTTTGGGTTAAAACTGCCACCCGAAAGTACCCTGTTGAACCTCAAAATCATGTATGCGCCATCCAATCGTGAACAAAGCCCTACCCGCATACATTTCTGGGTAGACATGGGCTTCAAAGATGCATGGAGTGAGGAATGAATTTTCCCCTCTTTGCAGCTGCCCACTTCTGCTGTTTAGGCTGGATTACTTTTGCTACGCCACAATTTAAGGATCTTGGGTTTTTACGAAGACTATCTGACAACCCTCTGCTTGTCTGGCTAGTGGGTGAGGGGGATTTGGAGGATTAACGCAGAATACCAAAATGGCAACCAGGTGTTTCACTAGCATAAGTTGGAAATGTTGAAATATCTTGAAATTAACACAAGTGTCATGTAGACAACAAGATGACGGCAAGGATTCCAAAAAAGGCAAGGGCCCTGCCACACCGGAAGCTGTGCAGGGAATTAAGGGCAGTAATGGAGAAGGCACAGTTGGAGCTAAAACAGGAATATTTGGTGGTGCGTAGAGGACCACAGGGGGAACTAGAGAGGAAGAGCATAACTTGCAGAAGTATCAGAAGACCGCTCATAGATGCAGTTAATGGCTGTGCAATGTGGGAAATGCGATCAAGGAGACAAAGCTGTTAAACTAATAGCATGGCTGAGAAGAAAGGACAAGCTAGTGAGGAATGTGAAGAAAAGCAGAAATTTGTCTGACACATGGGAGCCAGTGGCTACATTTGCAGAATACTACAGAAACCTATACACTGCAATGCCACATAATTTAGAACATTTCATTTATTGTTCCTTTATAACGTTCTTACTACCAACGAGAGGTTTCTACGCACGGGAATCGGGATTTGAACCTGTGTTGCGCTGCGTTGCCATGCTTCCGTGGCCCTTGAGCTATCCTTCCTCCCCAAAGATGGAAAACCTAATGCAAGACTTATTCACTGGGAAAACCTTAGCGAAGGCGGAGCTAGACTGTCAGGATATTACCAGACGAGATGAAGGGGCCTTGGAGTAGATGCACGAAGGGATGGGTCCATGCCTCCGGATGAATATTCATCCTGCTGCCCCACCACATTGCTCGATTATGTGAAGGCACTAGCCAAAATGGTGGCAAAGAGGATTTGTTTAATTCCGGTCTTGATGTGCCCTGATGCCCCAATGTTCTAAGGGACAATGTTCGCAGACGGGTCCGATCGTTTGAGGTTCTGCCAATGCAGAAAAATGTGTCTGGTTCCTTATTTGTTCATTTTCTCCAGGGAATAAAACAGTCAATTTTTAGATGCGGTCAGATTGCTGCGCATGGACCACGTTGCCAAAGTGAGGGTGTACAGGTGTGTCAAAATTGTTGCGCCCCTCCCCATGAAGGTTCATGGGTGGGTTGCCCACTACACAGGCTCTTGGCTTTGGCAGGGTGGGTTATGAGACTTGCAGATGCAAACCCTTCGGTGGGCTTGGGAGACTAGCACTTATTCTGATCTTTTGTGGGAAGCCCCCTTTTTTTTATGTTAAGGTTGCTTGACAGGACGAGGGAGAGTGGGGTTGGAGAAGAGAGGGTAGTCAATGAATTGGTACAAATCTGTGCTAGGACGTTACATTCGATAAGGTCGTGTGACAATCAAAACAAGACGTTAACTACTCAGAATTCTGGACTCTCCATGCCAACAGAATTTAGGGACTCAATAGGTTTATTGAAGATGTGGATCCCTAGAGAGGAATTCAAATGCCCATTGGAGGTATAGCTGTCCTGTTGGAAATTATCTTCCCTCCCAAATGTATGTTTACATCAGAGCAGCCAGGTTCCGACCCCAGGCATAGAAATAAAAAGGAGCTATTTGGCTCCTGCTTGTGTCTTGGTGCAGCCTAGTTACCTTCCATTCGGACAAATCTCTCAATTTGCTTTTGAGACCAGCAAAACTGGCGCCGTAAAAGCATATGCATATGCATGTGACTGTGATGGTGTTTCGGATTCCAACAAGTATGCCTCTTAATTACATTTCCAAATAGGATTTATTTTATGGAAGAATGGAACATATTGGACCTTTCCCTCCATGATTTAAATGCTTACTTGCAGCACTTCTCGGAATTGTACCCAAAAAAGTAGGTGTTATGCATAATAGGGTGAACCACGTTCATTGTTTTTAGGACGCGCAAAGGGAAGACTGGATTTCGAAGGTGCCCCTTCATTTTTACATTGACATTTGCAGTCGTTTAAAATGCACTATAAAATGTGTCTAACTTTAGCACTTGATGAATAGCAGTGTCCATGCTTTAATCTCCTTGGCAGATTAGATTGGCCTCATACTACATATACCCACATGTCTTTTCTTCATGCACAGTTCCTGCTGGCTGGGTGATGGCCTGAACACAAGCTACTTTCTTCTCCTGCTTCTCAATGATACTGATCGCTAAAATACACGTTCTGTTTTTAGTAAACTAGAGGTATCTCAGAAAATGACTATAGAAGGACATAGTGCCTAGGTTAACAATGTTATAGCAATGCGTTGGCTGAAGACCAGAACAATTGGTTGATGGTCTTCAATGAATGGCACCATGCCACAAACTCTGAGCCCTCGCTCAGTTTGGAAAGGATGCGGGTAGGGACCTTTCCGTTCTTTCTGGCAGGTCTTTCATTTGTGATGCGGCCCTATAAAAAGGTAACACTTGGGTTGGAGAAATGGAATGATGAAAGAATCCCTAAGTGGTCGGGGACATGATCAGACCATGGCTTCTGGAAAGGCCACCTAATTGAGATCTGTTACACTAGGGGATGTGCTTGCATGCACAGGTCAGTCTTGCTTCAGAATTTGGTTTCCTACAAGCCCATCAACGCCAACTTGCAGCTGGCAAATATTACATTTCAGGAAAAGATGGCGAATATGCGCCCTTTAGAAAAGACTGGTGGGTATAGGAAAAGGCACCAAACCCATCTCCAATATCTACATCAGTGGTTGTGCATTTGCAGACACTCTGAATATGCGGGGAATGCAATGGGGGAATTATCCTGGCCAAATCGCGAGAGTGGCTGAGGTCCAGAAACATTACACATGGGAGTGGCCATTTAAGATGTGCTGGGAGAACTGCATAAGATGATATGGGAGGTAGTAAATCGAAGGGTACCCAGTCATTAGATGAATAGGAAATATTTGTTTCTCACACTATGCAGCACTTTCTCCAAATATTCTAGGACTGAGGTTTCTTTAAATAAATTATACCAGTCTTAGAATATGTTGAGATTGCTAATAAGTATGAGAATATAAATATCATTGGTGCCAAAATTATTTTTTTCTGGGGATATAATGACTCGGAACCCATACGATGTGGTGTCTGAAGGGGGCTTTGGGGTAGAGGCTGGAATGCACGCGAGTCCTGCTTGGACGGTACGATGGTGACCAATTACACCTGGGCCTGTGTCAATGGAACTGGCACTAGATTTCAAATTTTTTTTTAACCAGGTTGTTTTTTCATATAGGCAGAACGATGGAAAGAGGCAGGCCTCTCTACCAGAAGTTGTGTGGCTATGGGGGTGATCACTATTTAATTATGGGGTGGATGGAAATGTTCCTCCACCATGGGTGCAAGTATTCTAGAGTTCTGGAGGTGGGGCCAGTAAGTGGAAGGGAGATGTTGGGTTGCTGTTGGTACTGCTGTTCAGAGGAGAATTGCCTATTATTTCGGTACTGACTGCCCTTATGTGTGGGACCAGACTAATATGCAAATGGTATACCTGCTGTGAAGTCAATGAGCTAAAACGTGGTTGTAGACCCACCTGAGTGGAAGGAATTCCATAGAACAGGTTAGTTGAACCATGTTCGTTCTCTGAGGGCTCAGTAAACTGGCGTGTTCTCCTCTCTGATGTCGGGGAAAGTCCTGTGATGTTCGCAGGCATCAAAGATGTTCGTGGACATCTATGGTTACTGGTGCATTACAGGGTTGGTGAAAATCAGTTTTTGGATGGCTTATAACTTTGGTGCCACTCAATGAAACTGCATGACATTTTGGAATTGCATTCTAGACACGAGTCTGAATAGTTATGCAAAATGTGGTGCTGTTTTGTCAAGAGGGAAAATTAGAGGCGGTCCCAACATATTTTAAGGCTTATAGATGTGGTGCTGTTTGATACATCTGCACATCAGTTTGCAAAAATATTGTAGACCTAGATATTAATGTTTTTGCAAAAATTGGTGGGATTTTGTCAAGAGGGGGGAAAAATTAGAGGGGGTTTCAACATTTTTACATGGCTTAAAACTTTGTTGCCGTTTTACAAATGTGGACAAAAGTTTTCAAAAAGATTATAGACCCAATCTGGAATGTTTGTTCAATGTCTGAATGTATTTTGTCAGGTGGGGGCTAGGTTATGACTATAGTATGTATGTACGTTTTGACACTTTTGAAAAAATAAAATATGGGCGGGTTTGCAGCAAACTTGTGTAAGGAGCATTGGCAAGGACCTGAAAGCATGGGTTTGCAAATATGTCAGTGTTTTATTTTTTGAAAAGTGTCATAATATAGGGGCAGAAAATTATATACCTTTGGTGACTGAGGTATAGCCTGTGGCCAGGGGGCAGCGGGCAGATTTTTATCTTTGTAAAAGATCAGTCGAAGTTGGTTTGTGGAAACTTGTCCTAGGGTTATGTACAGTTTTTGGAAGTGATTGGTGGATGGATGTGTCTGTTTCAAAGCAGGCATTGAGATTGGTGGATGGATGTGTGACTGTTTGAAAGCAGGCATTGAGATTGGTGGATGGATGTGTGACTGTTTGAAAGCAGGCATTGAGGGAGTGTTTCAAACGTAAAATAAAAAAGGGTAGAAGGGCTGCCCTGTGCGATGGTGTGCATGTGCCACCCAGGTCTTTTAATGATCGATGGCCTGGAAAGGGGACTGTGGCCACTGGATAGTTATGAAGTTTAATCGTCTATGGTCCGTATTGTATGCTAGAGAAGAGTATTTGGGACAGAAAATGTTGTCCTTTTATATTTTTCTCTAATTGTCCATTAGCACCCCGAGTGGGCGAGCCAGCCAATTGGGCTACGATCGCCGGTTTGAACCGCCTGTAAAAGCCCACGTTCCAAGCCGCCTGATGGCCGGCTCTCCCCGCCGCTATCTAAATCCTCCGCCACCCTCCGTCCCATTTTTTTTTTTTTTATTTTCACCCCCCCTCTACTTGCCTTATTTCGGTGGCGGCGAATGCTGCTGCTGCATTCGCTCCTTTGCTCCTAGAAAGGGAAGAGGGGCCATGTGCGGTGCCCTGCCTTACCTTTCCATGGTGGCCATCTTTAAAAAGCATTTTCCTTCCTATAGCGCGACACCACGCGCATCTTGCTGTAGGAAGGAAAACCAATATTTTATTATAACGGGGCTGGAATGGGGGGGATAACGGGCAGGGCCTTGTAACCCGCTCTCGCTTTTCTTGGGCCAATAACATGGGCTGCCCAGTTTCCTGGAGAAAAAGGTTTGGATTTGGGGTAATGTGCATACCCACAATGCCTTGCTGTTGTGGCTCAGAACTGGAGGTGAACTTTCAGCGATGGCTACTAGGGGCGCTGGAATGTGACTTGGCTCAAATGGGTTCACACACTCACACTGCATAAATTAACACACACGCACACCTTCACACTGCATAAAATAACACACACGCACTCCTTCACACTGCATAAAATAACACACAGTGCATAATATAAACAGTGTCGCACAGCAATTTGCTATGCTACTCTGTAGGGTTGCTAACAAAATTGGCCCATGTGTAGCACAGCTAGCTATTTAAATTATGTTCAATGAAGGCACATCTCACCCTGCATTTCTATTTTGCCCTCTGGGCTCTCTCCTATTTCCTCTACTCACTGCAACAGAAAAAGTATTGGTACCTCCAAATGATGACTGAGTACTTCCTGTGGAGCATATGATGGGTCAATATACAGGACACTGCCCTGTTAAACGCCGACTGCACCCAGCTGCACAGAGCTTTACAATGAACTGTTTTCAAAGCCTTGTAGTATCTGTTTTCATCCATGTAGCTAACTTTAGGGAAAAGGGATAAGTTAACTGGGAAACCTGTACTATGTAGCCCTGTTCTTAACCCAGCAACATTTCTGAACTGCTAGAGCAAGTAAACCAGTAACTAGAAATAGTCAAGGGAGCAGCCTAGCATGCATGGTGGTTGAGTGTCAGTAGAAAGGTGACGAGGAGTGTTGAGGGAGGGGACTAGAGGAGTGTGGTGGAGAAGTGGTGTGGTATAATGTATAGGATTACCGGTAAGCAAATGCTGTGTGCTGGAGTTTGCTTGTATGTTGGAAATGGGAGAGGAATTATCAGCAACAAAGTGGAAAGAATGGGACCAAAACAGACTCGCTGACAAATCGCTTCTCACAGCATCAAGAACAATTGTTTTGGGGCAGTAGATGGCACCATATAAACCCTTTAAAAACACATGCGAGATTGCATTAAAACCTGTTAAAGCAGACGTTAATATGCTCCCAAATAGACTCGCATATAATACAATAGCAAGGGGAATGGTGAATACCAAAGCAAAATGAGAAGGGACACTTTAAATTAATGAATTGGGCTGTTGGCGATGTACTGAATGGAGCATTGTGTTCATCAGTTGAAATGTTTCTCAAAGAGGAGTGAGCAGGGCTCGAAATTCAGATACAGTGAGCAGGAGGTGCCGCTGGCAAACCAGGAGTGTGTAGTCGGCACACTACAAATCGAACTTTAACATGAGATTCACACTTTAACATTTTGCCCATTATGTTTGATCCATTACATTTAAGTGTTATAGACGTGGCCAATTCTTCTTTATTTACATTCTAAAACACTCTAGGTTAATGTCGCATACATGTTAGACATCAGTTGGCCTGGTGAGCCAAATGTAGCTCCTTAACAGTTAGTTTTAAACTAACCTGGTACTCCTAGTGTAGATGCAGGAGCTAAATAGCTCCAAGCTCCCAGCAATGTCGAACCTTGAATTAAAATTGGATTAGCAGGGGAGCTAAAAGCAACTCCTGGGTATCCATCATTAACTATAGTGGCCAGGAACTTGCATGGCGGGACATGAAGCTTTGTACACAGTGCTCCTCAAATCTAACTTCCACATAAGATGCAAACATATAATTTTGTCCATTGTTTGACCCCCTTCTGCTTTTAATGTTAGAGATGTGTCCTAATTTTAATTCATAGTTTGATCCAAATGCACTAAACAAAATGCATATAGGTTTGGTTTGCATCCGTTGTCCTGGGGAGACAAAAGTAGATTTTGGTGCCAAGCTAACCAGGGTCTTCTAGGCTACAAGCAGGTTCTAAATGTCTCTCAGCATTCCTCGATTTCGGACAATGACATTGTGTCGGACAATGACATTGTGTCGGCACTGTGAAGTGCACACCCGTCCTCTGTTGGAAGACCGGGATTCTAGGAAGGTGAGGACATGAGGGTTCAATTGAAGTCCTTTTCTTTAGGTCGCAGAGGGTGTGACCTTTACTAGTTGAGGCCTTATCATAAATAAAAAAATAAAAATAAAATCTCAATATCTAGTATTCATAGGCTTTCCCTAGTCTGTGTGCTTGACTTTTGTAGAGGCTCAAATGGTGGGGGGGTGATGGTCGTCAAGTAATCTGGCCACTTTTGTGATGCATGGGTGGCAGGTGGAAGAGTCCTGATGTAGAACAGTGGCCCACGGAGTGCAAGCAGAGGGACAGCAAAGGATGAGTTGTTGTGCCTGGCACTTGTAAATAAAGGGCTTTTAAAATAATCTATGGTGGGCCTGGGCGCATGCATGCATATTTAATAGATCCAGTATGACGCAGTCACTCCTTTTTAAAGGTGTGTAAGCATTATAATCTGTTATTGTATCGAGACCGGCCCCAAAAAAGGCAAATTTAAAACTTCTTGTAACCTTCTGTTGCAGATATAATCCTGCCCCTGCCCCTCCTGGGTCTTCCTTTGTGATCCAAAGTGGGCTTGTATTTGGTGGCCCTGGGGCGTGTTTTGCATAGTGAGTAAAGATGGTAATCGTTGGTGAGTGAGATGTGAACCCTTGCAAACCTAGTTGTACAGTGCTCTTGCTTTGCCAGTAATATCCGGTTAACCGGGTGGTGGAAGGGGACTTTATAAGTTATAGTAATTTTGGCCACAGCAGAAGTTTCATTAGAAACTTTGATTAACAATCCTGATCTTGCCAAAAAAAGAATCTTTATGCAAGATTGGATAGCCATGTGCACAACCTGTCTTACCTACAAGCATTTCATCTCACGAGCTTATGAGGATAAAAAAATTGGAGCAACACGGACAAATCTGTGTAAAGCACCAAACCCAAAAATACGCACAGCAATTCTACATCTGTGCCTGAACCGTTGGCCGACGAGGGACATCCTAGCACAGCGCAAGCAGAGGATTGCCGATTTTGTAATAAACTATGTGTCAAAGAAACGCTCGAACATCTTGTAATGAAATGTAGTGCATTGTGTAAACTGAGAGAAGTGTACTTTGCAAAACACATGATTGATATGACGTATGTACTACCGGAACATAGATGGTCAAAGATACTAACCACACAAAATGAGTTTATATATAGCCACTACTAGTTTTCTCAATGCTTTATATCTAGAAGGGTCGATTAGCATATTAACCTCATAGGATGCAATATCAATAAGTGCTAAGTATGCTCTATGTAACTGGTAATAACAACCTCTGGTGGTAATGCCCTGTTGAGAAGCGAAACCTATGGCCAAAGTCATAACTTTGAAATAAGCAATGCAATGTTGAAACTATGCCATGTTATAAGGTTGAAAAATGTGAACAAACGATCAGTTGATTTTATTGTAATCTTTTCCTTTTTTACAGTTTACAATTTCTAATTTTACTTTTTTCTTTTCCTTCTCTTTTTCTATGTTGCTATACGCCTTATACGTTGCTTATGTATCTATGTATGTATTCTCTTAAAAGTTTTTGTTCTTTTATATGCACACATTTTGTATAAATTGAAAAGTTGAGCAATCAGCTAAATCAATAAAAAAAAAAATTATAGTAGCTTCAATACTCGTTCTTTCCTGGACTGCAGGAGCTGTCTTTATTGCATCCAGGGTGGTTTTCGAGTAGACTTGGCTGCATGTGGCAAGAGAAGGACTTTCCTGGTATTCTTTCTGTGCCAGTTTCGTCTCGTCTCTTGCAATGATCTGGCTCCTAGAAGAACATGCGTGCTTTGTGGCTAAATAGGAAGGTGTTGGGCAGTAGTTGCTTTGTGATGAATGCAAATATGTAGTGTCTTGGGATACTGTAATTATGTTAGGATGGTGGAGACGTGGTCACGTTTCTTAGCTCAAATTTTGAGGCGTGCTGCAGTTTGCACAACCATAAGGGAAGGAAGTGGGGGGCAGGTGTGTGGCCTTGATGCCAGTGAGGAGGGTGTTGCCTCCAGTTGTGAGATTACCAGGGCCTGGACACTGGTTCTGAAATCCTCAGGTTGGAAGTATGGCATTATCTTATGAAGGACCACTTGTACATTCCATTCCAGGCAGCTTGGGCTTTTTTTTATACATATCGGCAGATGGAGATATCCCTGGCAGTGATGCACCAGAGTGATTTTGGGACATTGGGCCATCTGAGGTGTGAATCCAAGGTGCATGTGACTCCTTTGGATGGCCTCCTGTTTAGAGGGATGACTCTGTAGCATGAATTCAGTTTTGGTGGGATTGAGTTTCAGGTAGGTGCTTCATAATTGGATTGAGTCGAGGTATTTCCAGAAATGTGAAATGTCTCGGGTACAGTTAACTGATGCATAACTAAGTAGTGTTCGCGGATTGGTGAGCTATTGGCATTAAGAAGCAATCTGAGGGGTTCTAAGCTCTTTGATATAGTGGATGCCACCCAGTGGTGCCAGAGTCATGATTGCTGGCGGCGTTCTTTGTGGTAGTGACACTTATCTAAAGGGGGGGAAACCCTAGATCTATCAAATTACCTCATTGGGAGAGCTGCTTGTCTGTAGGTTAGGAGGAGGTTCTAGGTTGCAGGATATGTTGGACTGTGCAAAAGGTTCTGCGTGGATGTGATGACGTGGAGGCCATTGCCAGCCACATGTTCATGGCCTGTCAAGTATTTCTCTTTTGGCTTTTACATTCAGATGGGGAAAATTCTCGTTCTCCAGGCGTTGTCCCCTTGCTCACTGGGCTTGGAGAGGCACAGCTCCACCTAACTGAGGCCGCCCAACAAGGCCAAAACATGTGTGGGTTTTCTGTTGGTACTCGTGTTCAGAGGAGAATTGCCTAGCATTTTGGTGCTGCACTGGCTAGGTGGGTGGGACCCAAGTCAACAAAAAAATTACCACTGTGTGGTGGCGTCGGTTTGCCCTTAGGGAGGTGTAACAGTTTGAGGCATGTATATATCATCAAAAGGGAGGGTACTGTTATGTGCTGGATTGGTACAGCTTGGTTAAGTTATTTAGAAAAAACTCTTTAGTCCAGCCCATCAATATAAAACTCATTTGTACATTCAGTCACATAAAACACCTTGTAGACCACAAGTATTGAAAAACGTGTACATATTTTTTACAGCAAACAATGCAAATGCGTTAAACAAATCAACATATAAAAAAAACAAAAACAGACACAGCAACTTATAACGATGTCTCCATGCACATATATTGTTGAAAAATTATTAATAAACAGCAAAATAAATGAAGGAATAACCAGAAAAGAAGTGGTTTCTCAAAAGGAAAGTTTGTTGAAAAACAAAGATTAAAAAGTACTTGAACATGAAAGACACAGAGGAAAGAGGAACAAGAGCAACCTGACCTGGCCGCTTTTTAGACCTATAACCTGTGATACCTATAGGTTATGTCTGTTGGCCTTCCAAATGTTGTGAAGGCAGTCTTATACCTAACCACCAGGGTCGGTGGGACCAGACTGATATGCAAATTGATATTTCTTGTCTGTGAAAGGTACAGAGTTGAAAAGTGGTTGTAGGCCCTCGCGGATGGGAACCTACCCATGGCACAAGTTATTTGGCCATGCTCGTTCTCAGTATAGGGGCTCCCAGACCATTTTGTATAAAAGTACTCTTTACATAGTTGCTGAACACACAGCTACAATTGTAATCTGAGTGTGAACACAGCTTGGCTATTAACACGTCAATGCCACGATCATCCTAACTTCCTAGGTCAGATAACGCAGTTAGCTACCCAAAGTCTGCTAGGCCCACCATGTGCTCGATACTTACAAGATTGTGACATTGAGAACGTTGCACATTGTCAGCAGCCACTGGAACGTCTCGCTGGCTTACAGGGTCCCTAAAAGGCTGGAAGAGGGTGCAGCCCATTGGAAATGCTCATGCCAAAAAATGAATGCCCTTTTTGAAAACACAAAATGGCAGTGAGGTCTGCTTCTGTGCTATTCGGCAAGTGTTGCTGCAGTTTGGGGGCACTAATGGGTCCTCGATCCAAGTACATTACTCCAGTTTTCCCAGGAAATCCATGCATATGGAATTATTTTCACCACGGGTTACTGAGAGCATCGTTTCTTTAGGGGGGGCATGGTTCTAAACGGTTTTTGTCGCTTGCAATAGCTGTATTGTGCGGCTCTTGCTCCAGTTCCATTTTGAGTGGTGCAAGCATATAGTGAGAGGTTGGGAACTACTCTCCTCTTAATGTGCAATGAGGTATATTGTTTTTTATTTGTATGCATGTTGTATGTTTTAGTTGGAATTCGCTTGATACTGGTCAGTACAAATCAGCACGATTATAAACTTCCTGAAGCTAAATCCAGGTGTATCATTAATGTCTATCGCAATGGCACTATCGTGGCTCGGGGTCCTCAACCCAACCACCTCCTCTTTGACCAGTGTTTGCCATCCCTCAACTTCCTTCCTACAACTGCTTCTCCTTCTTCCTCTCTTTCGGTCCCCCTCTCTTTCTGACCCCCCCCCCCCCACAAAATCCCTCGACTGGTGTCCCGCGCTCCTGTACCCCTCATCAGAAAACCTACAAAGGCAGTGACCTGTTGCATCTAGCCATGCTTAATGCTTGCTCTAAACACTCTGCCGACATCTGCCTCCTTCCCGAAGACCTCGGCCTAGATATCCTCGCTCTTACCGAGACGTGGTTCAATGCCAGCTCAGTCACTGCTTTTGGCTCCCTTTCTCCCTGATGGCTATAAGATCTCCAAGCCGTGACCTAACCATGCTGGTTGTGGGGTTGCCCTGCTTCCCTGGGTGGGTACCTTCTTCCCTCCTACCTGCGCAGCCATATTCCTCCTTTCAAAAGCCTGGTCTGCAAGCTGGTCATCTCTCCCACTTCCTTCCTGACCATTGCCACCATCTACAGGCCACCTGGCTCTATCACCCTGTTCATCTCAGAATGGACTACTTTCTCCTCATCTCTCCTCACATCTACCTCTAAACTCCTTCTCCTGGGTGACTTCACAATCCACCTTGACTCCTCAATCGCGGTCTCCACTCTCTTCTGTGACCTCTCCATTCTCCCCTCTGGTCCTACCCACTCGGCCGGACGCTCTTGATGCCTTGATCCACACTGATCGTTTGCTCTCCTCCTGACTCAACACCCCACTCTCATGGTCAGACCACTCCCTCCTCTCCTCTCACCTGGGTCCTCTTTGCAGTTTGACCCCACCTTTCCCAGCTCTGCCAACTTCTTCCACAGACGTTCAATGAAATACGTGTCAGCTGCTGCCTTCTCACCCACATCCCCCACTGCAGACTCTACCTCTGACTCCGTTCTCAGTAACCTACATCTGGCTATCACTTGCACTCTTGACCATCCTTCCTCAGTCTCCACCTCACCTCTTCCCTCAGGCCCTCTGCAATGCATTGGTGCCACACTTCACTGCACTCTCCCTTTTCTCCCTCCACCATCCCCTGCCACTTATGGCCTCCCGGCCTCCCTCTGCCTCTCTCCTCCTCTACTGATGAGGTCACTAGAGTTGTCCGCTCAATGAATGTCTCCCCCTGTTCTTCCAGAACTATCAAGGACAATATCGGCTCTCTTGCCCCTGCACTTGCTGATTTCTGTAATCACTTTCTTGCTACTGGCTCTTTCCCCTCTTCCCTCAAGCACTCTTCTGTGCGCCCCCTCCTGAAAAAACCTTCTGCTGCCCCTTCATGTCTGGCTAACCACTGCTCTATCTCAATAACCCCCTTCCTTGGGAAACACTTGGAGGAGCTGGTCTTTCCCCAACTAACCCAGCAGATTGAGATTGTTGGTTTCCTACACAACCATCAATCTTGATTACGAACATCCAGAGGCATGGAAATTGCTCTTCTGAACACCTGTGAAGAACTGCTTGCATCTCCTGCCTTTTTTTTCTTCTTTTTTTTTGTTGAACTTTCTTTATTGCATTTTAATACTCCAACAACAACAATCCTCATTGCCCTCCCCTCTGTCATCCAACACAACCCATCATAACAGCCTAGCGAAGATCACATATAACCATCCACCTATTCCCTCCCCCAGGATACTTTTTAATATCCTCATCAAGCTGATCCCATCTATCCGGAATTCCCACATTCATCATCTTCCGCGCTCCCTTCCGAAGCATGTTCGGGATGTTCCAACTGGAGAACATACTGGCGAAATGGGGGCCAGAAGTCCCGAGGTTGACTATTTGCAGGGAGCATCGCCGCGTATATTGTTTCTCTAAAGTTCACACCGTTTCATATGCTCCAGCCAGGCCGTAAACGCAGGCCCCATGCCTTGGCTATCGCGTATCTGGCCACAGCCAACGCCATGCCTAACAGTTTTTTCTCTGTGCGAGTTCCACTTTCAATAAGTCCCAATGGCTACCGTGTCGGTGAAAATGTGCACACGTCGGGGAGCCTCTCCTTCAACGCTCCTTCCACAGCTTCCAGTAGGATCTAACGCGCGGGCAGCCCCAAGCCATGTGATAAGTCTGGTAGTTCCCTGCCACACCTTTTGCAAGCAAACACTTTCTCTGGGTAATATTTATGCAGTACTTGTGGGGTATAGTAGGCTTGATGCAGAAATGTATAGTGATCTAATTGAAACCTAGCATTAAATGAGATCTTCCTAGTTTGCAAACAAATCAGTCTCCATTGCCCCTGGGTCATTGTCAATTCTAAGGCGGTTTCCCGTTGAGCCATGAATCCCTGTCTCTGCTGTCCCCTCCCACTTCTAATCATAGCATAAATCGTGGCCACCAATCTGCCCGTTGTTACCGGTTGGAGCACATATCGTAGGGTGTCATGCACAACAGGGGCAGCTGGGAAATTCGGCCATTTCGCCCTCCGTATCCCTCTAAGTCTATAATAATGCAGCAAGGATGCTGCGTTATGTTCTCCCTGCGTTCGCAAATCATCCCATTGCCTGAATCTACCATCTGCTATCAAATCCCCCAATTTCTGTATCCCCAATCTCTGAAAGTGTTCCTTAAATGATTGCTCGTGGGAAAGTGGGATGCCTATTACATACACTGGAAGTTCAGGGTGGTAGCCGGGGGAGCATGACAATATTTGGCCCAACTGCTCCCAAGCTCTACAGGAAAGCCTCTCTTGACTCTTAACTCTCCAGCTGTTCTCATTCTTCTTGATCCCTCCTCTGCATTTGATACGGTAAACCACTCATCCTCCTAAAATGGCTCCACGATGCACTTGGTATCTTGGAGTGGGCACTGGATTGGCTGACAACCTTCCTCACTGGCAGTCCCTCACAAGTTATCATGGGCTCTTTCTCCTCTTCCATCCCTATCCCCAGTTGTGGCGTCCCCAGGGCTCCAACCTTTCTCCCTGGCTCTTTAACATCTATCCCGCTTTGCTTGCACACCTATTTTCTTGTGTTGTGCAGATGACCAACAACCCTTCTTCAAACATCCCTACGATCCTCACCTGACTGCCTCCCTCATTCCTGACTGCCTCCCTGCCATCCAGTCCTCGTGTGCCGCCAATGATCTCTGCCTCAACGCCAGCAAGACTGAGATCCTTCCCATTGGAACTCCTGCTCCCTCTTTCTTCCCTTAACTCTGGCCGCCCTCAATGGTTGTCGCCCCCCGCCCGCCCTTCATCGGAAGCCAGAAACCCTGGTGTCATCTTCGACTCCTCTCTTTCCTGCCTCCCACATAACCAGGACCTTGCCAAGAAGGCCAATTCCACCACAAGGGAATCCTTCCTTTCCACCCTTTCCCCAGGAGCTCAATGTCTCGAGAGCTCTGGTACTCTCGAGGCTGGACTACTGCAACAGCCTCTTCCTTAATCTATCCTCCTCCTCTCTGTCCCCTCCTGCTTATGCAGAATAGGGCTGCAAGACTTATCCTTGCTTCAAGCCCAGGGACCGCATCTCTCCAGCTCTAAAATCTCTTCACTGTTTCCTGGTTGCTACAAGGATTACATTCAAATCCCTCTGCATCGTTCATAAGGCTTTCTGGGGCCAGGAACCACACTATCTACAACTGGCTCTCTCCAAATACTCTCCCTCCAGAACTTTACGCTCCTCAGGCGCCAACTCTGCATCTCAAGCGCTTCTCTAAACCGCAAGCTGATGGCCCATCTCTTTCCTCGGCTGGCTCCCTCCTCTGGAACAGCCTCCCCCTTCCTCTCCATCTTGAGCCGGATCCCCTCAAATTCCAGAAGCTCCTCAAGACTTTGTTTTTCACCTCCTCCTTCCCTTGCTAAACCCCAGAGTCGCTGAGATTGGTGACCAGGGCCCTTATATGTCCTTCTGGGTCCTGCTTCCTCTGCCCACTCCCAGTACTTGCCTTTGGACACCCATATGCCTGTGCTTCTCACAGGCCTGCACTTATTGTATTGGCAGTTGACTTTTAAAAATTAATTTTATTTACACCAGTTAGATCTGATGAGACCTGAAGCACCAATTGACACCCAATTCATGCACACAGTTAAGTGTGTGAAAGCAACTGTTGCTCTTTACCTCTTCAAAAGCTCAGTTACTACAATGGAGGTTGAAGTTGTCTAGAAGCAAATGACACGCTTTGCTCGTTCCCAGAGCAGAATCCGTCACTCTTGAGGGAAACAACCAATGGTCAAAGACAGCACTCTTTGAGTTGCACATAGTTATATCATGTGCTCAAGGCAAAGCAAAACACAGGAGTTTTAAGCTCTAGATTTTAACTTTCCAGGTGGCTGAAATGACGCACACATCATAGGCAGACCAAGGCCGGTCTTAAGATAAAAAGCGCAGGCTGACTGGGTAAACGCACACACAGCGCAGCCAGGGGAACACCGGGGGCTGGGAAGGTACATCCATCGCAGGTCCCCGAGCAGAGGCGCAAGCAGGCCTGATGAAAGGAACCCTTGGTAAATTCATATGCAGCACCGCGAGTCCTGAAGCACGAGTTTAAATGTGGAAGTTGAACTGGTTGCGTTTTGTGAGAGTGTAGGCGTTTGTTACACCACTCCTGACCATACCATAGCTTAGTATAGACCATCATAACATACATTCTTTTACTCAAGATGGTATCCTAAAATGATTACTTGTACTTGTTTATTAAATGTAAATCAAAAGAACGTCACATGTCCTGGCTATATTTTTGTTAATTATGTCAATGGGAGAGAACGCTCGGAATACTGTCCCAAGCGCTAGGCTGAAATCCTGAGGCACCTCATATCATAAGATGTGACTTTTGCTTCCATGCCCACTCCACACAGCCCTACCTGGGTTGGGGGGGCAGAAACCACACACACGAGGGCAATTAAGTCACGGGACTGCAACAAACTGCACTCTCCTGTTCATAGTTCCTTGGTGGCCAGCCAGATACTGGTTTTCGGGAACTACAGCATCTGTCGATTCTTTCCCCCGATTGCTGCTGATACTAACAACAATGTAGGCATTATCCAAGCGGCCAGAACGCCTTCTACGAAGGTCCAATATAGGAGTAAATGGCTCTGGTTTTGCCACTGGTGCTTAGCTAACAGCTCAATCTCAGGCATGCTACGATTGACAGTCCATCTTTTGTCTCTCACCTGGCAGCTTCTGGCATTCATGTTCTGTCTTGCAGGACTTCTTTATCCTCCATTGCGGCCTACCTGTTTACGGACAGCTGTTACTTTTCATTGACTAATCCAGTCATCATAAGGCATTTTGCAGGACGACTTCATCTCTTAACGCCGATGCGCACTCCTCATCCCAAGTGGGATTTAAATGTGGTCCTCACCGCTTTATGCCAGAAAGCGTTTCAACCCATGGCCACTACTGATCTTAAGTACCTTTCTTGGAAGGTTGCTTTTCTGATTGCAATAACATATGCAAGGTGTGTAACTGAACTCAAAGCACTTTCTGTGGAACACCCGTTCCTCACTTTCCACAAGAATAAAGTTGTGCTTCACACTCATCCTTCCTTCCTTCCTAAGGTGGTTACTGACTTTCATTTGAAACAATCTATCTCCTTACCGGTGGTCTTCCCGAACCCGGCATTTGATGCAGAGAGAGTTCTACACAATTTGGAAGTTGGGCGAGCCCTGAGGTTTTCACTCAATAGAACGAGTGAACTCAGAAGCTCCTCAAAACTGTTTCGTTTGTTGACCCTAAAGGGAAACCGACTTCGAAAGCGTCAATTTCCCGCTGGATTGCCTCGTGTATTAGAGGCCTATAAGATCCAAGGCCTTCGACCACCAACCGACATCCATGCACATCTAGCCTGTGGAAAAGTGGCGGCTGCTGTTGCCTTCGAAAAGTATGTTCCTTGGAGTCCATCGCCAAGGTGACTACGTGGGCCTCTCCATCGGCTTTCTGCAAGCATTACTGCTTCGATCTGAGCTCCAGGGGTGATACCCAATTTTGCCAGGCTGCCTTCAAAAACTTGTTTCATTGAAGGGATTTTCCATCCTCCTGTACTACCTCTGGTTGTGCTTGGGAATCTCCCACAAGTATGGAGGAAAGGGGACGAGATGTAGGAGTATTACAATGTTACTAACCGTAGTGGACTATCTTGCTCCTAGTCCATAGTCCCCTTTCCTCCATATGCTCGCCCGCCGTCCCCTCTAAAAAGTATCCTCTACTGTTGCTTAAATGGTCTCAGACCTGGCGATAGAAAAGGACTGAAGGGCGATGCGCGGAGCTCAGGAGGGCAGTGTTACAGCCACATGCTGTGGCCCAGCGTAAAAATAAAAGGACAAATAAAAATGTGATGCTTGTTGACAAAAGTGCTCCGGTCCCGTGTCCCACAAGTATGGAGGAAAGAGGACTATGGACAAATAGTAAGATGGTCACTACGGTGAGTAACTTGGTTATACTCCTACGTCCTGTCCCCTTTCCTCTATACTTAGGAAATTCAGTTCTTTTTGGACCGGACCTTTTTTGTAGCACCATACAGACCTTTTCGGTCTCAGTTTTATGTCGCATGCCAATGCGCCTGTTTGGCCACATGCTCTGCTTCCCCAAGTCCTGCCTCCGGGCCTCGCTCCTCAGTCTATGCGTGCCCCGGTCCGGGCTGGACGCTTCAGCACCAGCGGGTACTTCCTGCTTTTTTTCTTCTGTCGCATTTTTTTTACGCTGGTCTCTGGTTTCGCAGTCTATTTTTCATCCGCTTAATGCCGGGGCTAAAAGGTTTTGCCCCCGGCAAGTCTTGTAATCTAAGTTGTTCAGCATCGGATCCTCACGCTCTCTGCTTGGAATGCCTTGGCCCATATTACAGGTGTGATGCGCTTTCAGCTTGGCCCTCGCTTGACATCTTCAACGTTGGGAAGAAGTCTTTTGTTGGGTAGCGCAAGAGCACATTCAGGAATTTGTTGCCGTGAAGAAACATTGACCGGTAAGTGATATCCTTTTTAGTGTACGCTGTGCTGGTCCATCCTTTTCTGAGTTGCCCAGTCGCCTCATGGGTGGATCACATCTTAGCCCTACAGGGACTCCTCCCGAGGACCATGCGATAAAATTGGATACTGGAGCTCGCTCTGAGGTTCACCAGTCGGGCTAAGGTGGATACCGGCAAGGCTGAGGTCTCTCTCCTCCCACCCTCTCCATACCGCCTCAGCGCTAAATCTACTGGGGGGGATCTCCCTGAGGTGCCCTCCAGCAGGTCTAAATTTCTTCCTGCTGTCACCAAGGCTCCCACAGAGCTAAATACACCAGGTCTACCGGGGAGGATCACTTTGAGGGCTAAGCCTGACAACCAGCACCGCCAAAGTTCCCTCTTCGAGGCCTTATGTAGGGGAGTCATGGCTTGACTGACACAAAAGATACAATTTGTAAAACCTTTATTAATTTTGTGGGGTTTGGAAAAACTCCTACTTTGACATATAACTATGATGGGAGTCGTCTCGACCATCAAAAATAAAGAAATCCGTCTGTTGAATCAAAATGGCCTATGCTAACAAAAATAAATGCCTGCCCTATCTCTTGTACAGAAAGATGTGTGAAGGAGGTATCTGTCTGTAAAAGGAAAATCTGTGTTTGACAAAGAATAAATGTGGGTGAACCGGCTCTCCTCCCCACGTTTAGACAGCATGGAGTAAGACAGATAACCCACCCTGGCTCGGGCTTTAACATTGAAACAGTTTGGAATGTGGATCAGGGTCTACCTGGCCTTCCACGTTAAAGGCTCTTGTCCAGTCTTCCCCCAAATAATGGAACGATAAGTTGAGCCCGGTCCCCCTCTGCAGGGCTCAGACCTTGCACAGTTTAACAACTCTTGCCGGGGCTCCCATCACCAAGCTTTTTACTTTTCGGGTCTCCCTCAGTTGGGCTCAGACTGCTTTTCGGATGTCGAAGACTTGAATGTGCAGGGCTTCCCTTACAGACCACCGCAGGACCACTTTGACTCAGAATTCAATTATCAGCTTTTCCTCTGCCCTTCTCTCGGGCTTAACTTTGTTCAATTTCGCTTTTACAGTTTTTTACTTTTATTGCCTCAAACAATGCACCTTTCACAGAGACTTTCGAGTGGCTACCCCCCTTTCGCAGGACTATTCCGTATTGCTGATGCCACTGCTGTTCTGGCTTTAGTTCATTTCGCAGTCGCCCTTTCGTAACATCTCATTCACACGCGTGCAGCCGTCACTTGCGATATATTTTGTTTCTTAGCACACATCGGTCTTTCAGGTCGCTTGCCAACTCACCAGCTGTGTACCGTTCTCTTGCTTTTTCTGATTTCTTTTCACAATTCAAGGTTAGTACCACAGGCTTGGCCTCGCCTCCCCAACTCAGTCGTTCACCCAAAAGAGTTGCTTGCATCATTGAAACGCAATGCAGTGTTTGATATTGGGATCTGGCCTTCTCCACGCATCTTTTCCCGGCCTTGTGGAGGCAACAACCTCCTGTAGGGAACCTTTGGTTTTCGGCCCGCTGCTCTCGTCCCTTGGTCCGTCGCTCTGCTCCATAGGTTTGCGTTTGCCCCGGAAGTTCTCTTTGCACTCGTGTTCCACCTTGCTCAGTCTGTCTTTAGGTTCTGCCTTTTTTCTGTGTGAGGAGAGCTATTTGGAATCGGGTGTATGCACTCGAGTCAAGTGCCTGACTTTGCCTGATCCAATTAGCGGGACAGGTTAGTACAATGTATAAGAGTTAGTGTTGTTACACTCAGTACCCTCTTCTTGACCTAGTGTTTGTCCAGAAAGGGGGGGTGAGGGGAGTTGGCACATCCGATCCTACAAAATCGGAGGGGTTGGATGTACAAAAAAGAGGAATACTGCATCTCGCCATCAGCTGCCTCACACCCATTCCCCGGAGACCCCTCACCCAGGTGATCCTCACACACTGGTCCACCCCCAGGAACTCGATCCAAGAGCGATGGCAGTGTCCTGGCCAGCTGGATGACTCCCTGAATACTAGCGGGCGAGACACTTTTTTGGTTTCTCACAGTAAGCACAATGAGATTCAGACCACAAAGAGCCTTTTAGTGGTGTTGGTCCAAAATGGAGCCAGCTCCCTCAGATGTTCCATCCTCTTGACTTCCACAGCGTCTTTGGCACCAAAAGGGCGGCCCAATTCTTCTCCCTTTGCGTTGTTGTGGACATGATCCAATATCGGAAACAGTTGATCTCAGAGAATATTTTATTTACGGTAACGTCAACAGCCTATATACTAGCATACTACATGATTTAGGGCGGGAAGTCGTAAAATATATTTTGTTACAGGTGGATGCCCTAGGAGCTGCAAATGGGTTTATCATGGTCGTGTTGTACTTTATCTCTCAGAATTTGTGTCTTCTTGTATTTGAAGTACATTATCTGCTTACACTGGGTACCTCTATGGGGGCCACTATAGACCCCGCCTATGTCACTTGCTTCATGCACAAGTTTGCGACATCATACAACATCCTGTCTGTCATAAATAACTGAAGGTTTGAGTAAGGTACATGGATATCTTTGCGAAATTGAATGGCACCTGTGAAACCTTACAGGACTTTATTACATGTATCAATGCAATAGACTCACGGATCCTGTTTACTGCAGATATTGGCACGCCAAACGTACATTTTTGGGAAGTTCGGGTTAATGTGACTAAAATCATTTCATCTGCACTATACACCAACGTGACAGATGGAAATCACTTACTACACCGATTGAGTTTTCATCCTCCCAACACATTGAAAAACCTCTTATGGACAACGGTTGAGGGTCAAAAGGCTAGTGAGCGATCCTGAACAGTGCAGAGAAGAATTTGGCAGATTGTTTTAGAAAATGTATAGTCTGAGAGTATTGTGATGAATCCTACGGAGTCCTCACAAAGACCCTGCCTAAAGTCTCCAGTGGCCAGGATGCTTTCTGACATTTACCTTGTGGGTGGTGGTCTGCCGGAGGATCACCTGGGAGGAGAAAGGGCCCAGGGGAATAAGGGGACTCTGTTGGCTGAGATGCAGTATTAATTTTCTTCCGGGAAAGAAATGTCAGTGACACCAAAATCTGTAATGGCTTGTCGGAGAGCTTTTAACTTCCCAAGTTGAACATCTTAATGTGGGTTAAAACATTCATAGACCCTTAGACATTGGGAGAAGTGAAAACTCTTCTAAAAACAGGGAGACTCGTAAAGCTGGATGCTCCCTCACACCCAAGGAACAGTAAAACGTCTGAAAATAATAGCAATTTAGACTTTATAAATCTTTATTTTTCTGTGAAGCCAAGTCTGTCTAATTATCCTTGTGATATTCCTTTAAGGAATGTAATTAGCCGGAAGAGAGCATTAAAACTTTCTCATTAGAAAAAGATTTTTGCATTATGAACCCCAAGTCCCATAATCCTTGAAGTACTGGGACGAAGAAGAACACTGTAAAGTGCAGCGTCTTGATAGGAATGGCCCACACCTGACAGACTGGGAGGCTTAAACGGCTCCCTCAGGTGCAGGCCATTAAGAGGAGGAAGGAGCAAAGCAGTAGTCGTAGGAGCTGTGAACTCTTCACAGTGTAGCAGAAACAAACTGGAGGAGAGATGCTGGGACCCCAGTCAAGTAGTATCCGGTTCTGAGAGGATCTGCACCTCCAGACGCTTTAATTGCAGAGGCTGCGCAGTGGGAAGCAGCAGTCCAAAAAGCCCCCCTTCCCCGTGCCCCTGTAACAAGGCTGTCTTTGGTGGCAGGCACCGGAAGTCCTTTGGAGTAGAGGAAGCTGTGTGCAAGTGGCACCGGCAGCAGCAGACTAAAAGCGGCACATCTGCCTCAACTGCTCCTTGCGGTTAGGCAAAGACTTGGGAGCAGCGAGGGAAATGGATGCACACGCCATACCCAGTGAGGTTATAGACCCTTAGACGGGCAATTTTTAATACCGAACTGGCAGTAAGCAGAGAAAAGATTCAATTGTAAAATCAGTTGACACTAACTTTAAGCATGCCAAGTGTATGTAAAACCCAACGACAAGATAGGGCAATAATTTCAGAACTATCATTACCCAAGCCAAAAAAAGTTAAAGCAACACAACTTAAAATCAACAAACATTGCCAAAGTCAGAAGGGGGCAAATGAAATTCTCAGCTTGTAAAGTTCATTGCCCATGTTTGAAGAAGGGTGCAACAGAAGCTGGTATAAAACCACACTGGCAAAGCTGAGGAAAAATACAAATAAGACCATAATTGTCCATGTTTGGTTGATTAAGTTGGGAAGCAAAAGTGACAAAGAGAGAAGGCTGCCCTTCTGGTAAAGGTTAGCCAGAAGAAGAGTAACCGAACTCTCAGAGGTTTTGGAAGTCACAAACGTGTAATAAAGCACACTAATGTGAATTCATCTTCCCCGAAGAATTCCTTAAAACTAGGTGGTGTGAAGCGAGCGACATTGCGAGGTTGTAAGCTGATCTCAGCCACAGAGGCACTTGTTTGTAATTTGCTGACGTGGCAGGGGAGTATACCGGGTCAGAGATTGTAATAACAATTGGTTGCTCAGGGCAGGGGAGTATACCCGAACAGAGAACTTTGTAATAGTAGGCCTGGCATGTGAGTAAACCGGGTGCAAGGTGATGGAAGTGGTGTTAACGAATCACCCTGACAAACTTTCATTGCTGAAAGAAGTGTTGTATAAACTGCTATGGAATTATAGAATTGTTTCTAAACAAATGTTCTGAAACAACCCTGAAAAAGATCATTTATGTTGCTGCTGATGTACTAAGGAATTGTTGTTGATTTATGCGAAAGTGGTTGTTTGAGTTCTTACTTTTGCAAGTGAAAGAGAGAAAACCTTTGAACAATTCTGAAGTGTTGCAACTTTTGTTATCAAGTTGTAATCACAAAGAGCTGTCAGATCGTTGTTACAAGACGGGATTTCCTTATTCTTTTTGAACTGTTACAGAAAACTGCTTGAATCTGGGGGAATTAATTAATTCAGAAAACATTGAGTTTGTTGTACTGGGTGCAAAACAGCCATTATGCCCAGTAATTATCAAATCATTGATATAAACACTTTAGCAGGTGTGTGCTTATTATGACCCTAAGTGGGGTCTGCAGGTTAAAGGATACACTGGGAGCCGGTAGGAATCTTCAGTTGCTTTAATCAGATGATACATAGGCGATTACTTCAGTAATTACAGGATCAGAGTGGAGCCCAATGGCTCCCACCACCCAGGCTACATAATCTCAACTGTCCCTGGGCAGAACGCTCGCCACACAGCATTCCACACAATCCTACCCAAAAACTCCATTCATGACATCACTACTCAGGCACTCATCATAAATACTCCAAGAGGACAGAGAGCCACCCTTAACACCTCCCTTCAACCGACCCCAACACCTCTCCTCCTTTAAAAATGCACAACACACACATGCGCACCATCATCCAGTTCTGGGCACCCGGGGAAGTGTCCAACATGACAAACCAAACGAGAACAAGACCCAGCCGTCTCAACTACTCTCAAAACCCAACAAGAAACACTGATCACCTTCCATTCCCCACCACCACCAGGGAACCTCGCAGCTACCACCTGCGAGCGCAAACCGGCCCCACCGTGGGCATACACACCATAGAAAATCCACAAACCCTCAAAGAACTCTTGACCCTGCCACAGGTAAATCGTGGGGCTGCCACACCCACGCACAAACTCCCTACCTCAGCATGAACCAGGTCCTGCTCTGAAAAAACAAACACTACCTAACTATGAACAATCACCCCAGGGCGATCTTAATTAGGCACCAGGACCCTTATACCACACACACAATACCAGACACACAGCAACTCTCTCACACCTCATACACACTAGGGCTATTCCCACCAGGGGAATTCCACAAGTACCCAAACACTGATCACAGATTGGTGGCCGTTCCAACCTGAGCCATCAGCAGTCAGGTCTCAACCCAACACATCTCTAACAACGACGAAAAACTCTGCCAACTAGATGGGAAAAGTCAAATGAACCCTAAAAATTACAGGGAAGTGCCACCAAAAAATGACACTCCTGCAACTCAATTTAAGAAACAAGAAAACCTACCCAAGCCAACTGTCAACTTGGACAGCATACCATTTGGTAACCCTGGGGTAAAACGCACACGCACCCCTTAACTCGCCATCGGACACAAAACATGAAGGCGTCCCCACACTCTCGCACCACGAACAGCATGCAGGCAGCGTCCTGCCAAACACCCATTCCTAAAACCAGTTACCTCTGAAAACACCAAGTGTAACTCACATCAATGGGCCATACACACCCATACTTGTAATACACATCAATGGGCCATACACACCCATACTTGTAATACACATCAATGGGCCATACACACCCATACTTGTAATACACATCAATGGGCCATACACACCCATACTTGTAATACACATCAATGGGCCATACACACCCATACTTGTAATACACATCAATGGGCCATACACACCCATACATGTAATACACATCAATGGGCCATACACACCCATACATGTAATACACATCAATGGGCCAAACACACACCCATGCTCATAACACACTTCAATGTGCAACACACACCCATGCTCATAAAACACATTAATGGGCAACACACACATGCTCATAACACACCAAATGTACATAACATCTCCACATAACATTTTTTCAGAAAGTGAAATATAATATTTTAACATTTCCTAAACTTTACGCATTTTGACACTTGCTAAGTTTACAAATTTAAAAAATCTGCTTTTACCAATTAAACCCTTAAAGTCCCTGTTGCCCAGAACTGCAACTTAAACAACCTGAAATTCCTCAATAACGTTAAACTAGCACAAGATACCCATTCAACATTCATGCATCCACTAGAATCAAAATTCTTTTCCAACTCAGAGCATTAAGAAACATAGGCATTTAAAGTCCATGTTGCGCATTTTCATTAGCAACCCGAAACGCACCTGCAAATCCTTTTTTACCATTTCCTAGCCTGCACATTTAAAACCCCTTCGTCCCCTAAAACATTAGTGTTAGCATCACATCTACACTCGCACTGAAACAAACTCCTTTAGATTCACACTTCACCCTAAATAATTTTTCAAATAGCAAAACATTACCATTTCCATAGGCACTACAACTCTTTGTGCATTACTTCATATTTAAAACATGTTGGCTCAAAACAAAAGCTCCTTAATACAAGGATTAGATTCCATCAATGCAACATAGAGCACATGCTGTTTCTTAAATATCTCGCACCAGTGTTACCTTCAAACCAACAACATAACGTATAAGAACTTAAATAAACAAGGATGGCTGTTGTGATGTTGATGCGATCTCGATCTCCATTTATTGTGCTGGAAAAATTCATTTCACAATAGATCGTTCCCTGAAAAATATCTTTGTAACGGACTTACTGCATTCACATCCCCTTCTCTACGTCCGCTTACACTGCTTGACTCACTATCAACGAAGTCACCGCAACATAGAACCCCTATTTTCTTTTCCTCTACGAATAAACCCAATGTAGACCAATGTTGCGGAAATCCCAACACGACACTCCGCGGATGCCGTGTGACGGCACACCTCACTTCGTAACAGTTGCTTAACAGCACGTTGTGGGGATAAGCAGAGATATTTCCTGATGCCTTTGGGGTCACGTCGTCTGGTGCTTTGTTCTAAACCAAAACGCACATCTGAACTCCAGCACTCTTTGAACGCTCGGTTCAGTGCCACTAACTTTCTACAAAATCACCAACTCCGCAGGTATGTGCCCTGACGTCATTCAGACCTGCTCAGAGAGTCAGCACTGAGGTCAGGAGCTCAAACGGTCGCTGTGCTGGCCCCGCACTTGCGAGTATGATCTCCCTCAGCCTAGCCCTATCACCCGTTACCGCACACGCGGGCGCAGCAGTTCACATGAACACTATAGCTGCTTCCATAACTTTCACTTTCTTGGCCCGACCACAGTAGCACACCGGGCCTCAGCCTCCATAAACTCTCACAAAAGTCAAGGAGCCACAGGGTAAGCCTGTGCTCTCCACTTCCAACGGCACCTGGCAAGCAACCTCCCTCTGCTGTGACCCTGGGCCCTTGGATTGCTGCTTTTACAGTCACTGTGGTGGCACCTGACTCAGTCCCTGGCACCTTTGCATTATTTTGGTGCCCGCAGGGACCTCTAGGCGCCCCACTGGATACTCACACCAGACAATGTGATGCTATATCAGGACCCTGCAGGGCAGTCTCTTCCACTTCTTCACACTGGAAGACATACTAGGCACCCTCTCGCCCCTGGGTGGTGGGATTCATCTACCCAAACACTCAACAGGCTCTGGATCATCTTGGCGTCACCTGACACTCTAGACTGGGCTTCTCCCTAAATTCCAAGAAGTCCCTCATGATACCATCTCAAAGGCTCCAATTCATCAGGGCAGTCCTAGATGTGTCCTAGATGTGTCCTTGAGGGGAACGGGGGGGAAAGACTTGCCACCCGAGGTGAGGGGATCAACGCATTCTGCAGATGATCCCCAAATTAGAGTGAGCAGCGGCTTCTGGCATCCGTTTATTTGTATTTATTTTTTAACGGTTTCTCGGCCTCATGGCATCCTGCATTTTTCTTGTGCTAGAGGCTCGTCTGAAAATGAGATCCCGCCAATGGGCTCTCAGGACTTGATAGTCTCCATTCTCAGGCACAATGCCTGACTTATGTCCGGTTCCAAGCAGTCGCACATGATCTTCTGAGGTGGGCTTGCGAGGACAACTTTCTGAAGGGAGAATCCTTTTGGCAGCCATGCCTGAAGAGGACACTGACCAACGCCTCACTCGCAGGGTGGGGAGCCCACACCAACGATCTGACAATCAGCGGTCACTGGTCTCCATCGGAGTCCAAACTACACGACAACCTTTTGGAGCTGCAGGCAATCAGCCTGGCGCTGAAGGCCTTTCTGCCCTCTGTACGTGGAAGAATGTCCTGATAATGACTGACAACACAGTGGCCATGCACTACCTCAACAAGGTGGTGTAAGGCCACTACCACTGTGCAGAGAGGCAATGCATCTCTGGTTCTGGGCAATTAAAGGGTTGGCCCACTCCCAACACCTGATCATGCCATTGATTAGCTTGGGTCATTACCTGGGCTCTTATACATCCCTTCTGGAATGGCCTATTCCCCTCCGCATATCCTGTGAGCCTGTCACATTCCAATATCAGCAGGCATATCCCCTGTTCCCCCCCAACCCCCCCCCTCACCTCCCCTCAACTTATTTTTGCCATCCCTTGCTCTGGGCTGTCTCCTTGTGCTCCATGAAAATAGACAAGGGACTTTACTCCCTGTTGTATTTTCTATGGTGGTCATCTTTGTGTGTTTTTATCTTTATTTAAATTAAATGCGTGCTGGTGATTCCCCTTTAAAAATTCGATAAGCACTGCGGCACAACCCCTGTAATTCAGGGGTGGAATTTGCCAGTAAGGACTCTGACCCCTCATTTGGTTCAGCCCATCGTGGGTTCTTGCTAATGGCATTACAGCCCAGGGATAAAGGCTGTAACATTTGCTGTTGTCCTCTACCCTAGATATGTGTCTGCGCTTCGCCTTAGGTGCATGTCTACGATATGGGCAGAAAACATTTCCTTTACAGCTGTCCCTCACCACTTGGGCTGTAATGCCACCTTGTCTTCGTAAAAGCACCATCCTCTCTTGAAAGAATTGCCCAATGATGCTGCGATTTCTCTCAGAATGAAGCCTGCTCCTTTCCCGGCACAGCTGCTTAGTCCTAGATCGGGTGCTTTAACCGTAAAGTTTGATCAAAGCAGTTTAATCTTCATGTATAAACACGGCCCTTATTGCCTTGAACTCTAGCCAGGCAATAGGCAATCATGTTCTAGGTTTTTCCTGGCGCTTGGCACATCATGATGTGCTTGTATCCTTTCAGTGCTGAGGGATGGACCTACACGGTGTGCATCCTGCAAGAGCATGGTCGCAGTGCTTAGTACCCACGGTCTGGTTTGTCATCAGCGAGAAGTCTGTGTATAGACACGCAATACCTTTTACAATTAATAATTAATTGCAATCGCTGTTAACTCGAAATTCAGAGTATTCCTTTTAAAATGACTCCATCATAAAATCGATGGACCGCATGCCGCCTCGATGCATTTGCTGCTTTCCTGAATTCCTCCCCCACACATTTCTGTTCTGCTCCAGCTTGCTTTCCAGCTCGCCCACACTGGTTAGTGCCTGCAAATCTGCTGTTGTGGCGTCTCCTCGTGTGCAAAACAGTAAGCTTCTCCTTGGCTTACATCATCTGCCCACCTCGTTGAAGCAGATCTCGCAGTTACACATTTCTGCTCTTCACGGGGTCGTTTCCTCTTCATGGGCGGAGCATGCAGGAAACTGCTATCCAAACAGCCAAACTTCCCAAGCTGGAGAGACACAGAGGGCTCCAGATAAACGGCGTACCTGTCTTTGATCCCGGAATCGGCACAATATGTATAACCAAGAAACACAATACGCATTTATTTGACGCATTATGGCACCCTGCATTACTGTGGTGATTGCACTTTCCACAAAGAGTACCCTCTGGCATAGTGCTGCTTGTTGGGAAGGCAGCCTGTATTTCCCCTATACTATTCAATTGAGCTAATTTCTAGGAGAAAGTTTGCAATTTACGTTGTTCATTTAATCTACTTGTACTTGGCTGCAAATTTGCTATTTGGGAAAGACCTTGTTTTTGCGAATGTGCAATTACTTTAGTATTCCTTTGAAACAAACCTCGTTTATTTTTCCCTCGTACGTTATGCTTTTACCTACCGTGCCTATTGCTTTTTTTTAAATACTATATATTCGTTTAATATATTGGCTGACTCCTCAAGTCCCGACCAAAATGAAATAGATATGATCTTAAACTGTTTTTACTCCCTCCACCCCCTCCAAATAGGTCTTCTCAACTTCCCAATAACTGCTGTGCTCGATTTTGCTTGCAACTTCATGGTTTGCAGCATGGCCCTCTAATTATAAGGCCCATCGGTCTTGTGCGCCTAGTACAGCATACCACGTTGAATGGTGAATTCACAGTGGCTTTGCTCACATCAAGGACTGCACCCCCAATGACTGGGAGACCAACACTTGCTTTCCCTTCCTCTTTAGTCCAGGGACTGGAAGGTTCTGCTCTTGTGGCACTGTCACAATATGAATTCCGGTGTAAACATTTGAAGTGGCAAGCTAGCAGTCGGGCAGAAAGTCATTCTCTCTCTCAATTTTTCCAGATTGCATAACTCCCCATTTCTTACTCGCCAAGAATAGGTTTGAACCCGCCAATGGCTTGTAGCAAGTATACATTTTGAGGCAGGTAAGTTATTGTAGGTGGTGTCACGTTCTTTCATGGGGAGTTTGTTTACACATAGGCCATGTTAATAAACACCAAAGTTGTTGCCAATGTCTGAATCCCTGTGGCGGGTGGCTTGCATCCTAGAAAGTATGCATTGACCTTCGTATAGCAGATCTTCTTTCCAGGCTGTTTGTAGGGCCCAGGGTGTGAAAATAAACAAATAATGGAATCTGCAAAGCTCAAGAAGGAAAAACATTCAGATTTCCTGCACCACGTAGCTCAGCAAACAAGCAATACCACAACTAGCCAGGAAGAATCCAGGCCTTCCTCACAGGACTTGTGATGTCCGCCTTCGTTACATTGGAAAGTCAGTGTCACGGCTCGAGGGTGGATCTGACATGGAATGAGGTGGGACAGCAGGAATCTGGAACCTTGACTCTTGAACAGAGCCAATGAATTGGGCCATCCGTATTCTCGGACAATCCCAGCAATGAAGCATTCGAAGAAAGATGGAAGCTGTTAAGTGTGGGAATAAGGCCATGGAGTGCTGGCTTACATGCTTGGAGTATGTGGTGCCGGGAAAAAGTAATCTCAAGTGGTGCGTCTCCTCTAGAGCAGAAGGTGACCATCCTTTCTTTTGCTTTCAGAAGCTGGACTTGGAAGTAGAAGAGGACCCCATATATGTAGCTAAGTGCCACAGGCTAAAAACGTTTACTTATAGTGGAATCTACTTCCTCTTCAAATTCAAATGTCCAGCCAGCTGGCTGGGATCCTTCAAAATTGCTGCTGGAATGCGGCTGTTTGGCATCAGTTTATCCTTCTGGTACGTGCAGGACCACATATCCCAGAGGAGCGTGACCCTTTGTCTCCTGCACTTACATAAGCAGGGGGACCGCACTGAAGCTGTAAGACAGCGACGCATTCGTCACGCTAAACTGGGCATCACAGCAAAATCTTTAACAGGGGCTGGAAGAACTCGGGTGCCGGAGTCCACACAAGTAACTGGTGACATGGAGGATGAAGAACTTTGGAGAGCAGTGGAACCAGTTGAGGCTCCTAAATGTGGTTACCAATTAAGACATCCAAGGTCTTGCCTGTTGAAGAAAATCTGAGTGCCTTCTACAGATGCCACAGAGAAACCATCAGTAAAAATGACTAACTTATTTCCTAGAAGGGATGAAAACTCTGTGCATGTAGAGGGGTTTGTTAAAGATCTTGCAACCAAACTGTCTCTTTAATGGGCTAAAAACAATCGAGAGTGATTACCTCACTTCAACCGCATCTGAGTGAATTTGATCAACTTGAGCAGTTAATTCTCATAAGAGCTAGTACTGGGATCAGAGTCTCATGGAGGGAATGAGATGCAGTTTGTACACACACAAATGTCATGAAACTGGCTCCAGGTTTTGTCTTGACTCTATGGACATCCATATGGCACTTATGCTGCATAGCGTTCCCCTTCTAACAGAGGAGTAGAAGTGAGATCAAGAGGGAGGTTCAAGAAGGAGAGGATGTGTGCAATCTGAATATCGCTCATTTGTAAAGGATTCCAATCGGGCGTTACACACCAGACCAGGACTCTTTCCCTTAGCCTAGGAGGTAGCACTCAATTAGGATACTTTTTTCTTTATTTTCTATGAATTTGGATTCAGCTGGCACCCAAGCAGTCCCACACCCCCCTTTTACAAATACCCCAGGTTACAATGGACCATGAACCAGGCCGTTAGGTGGGAATACAATATTTATTTTAAAATTCAAATGAGATCACACAATTTTAATATTGGGCAGCAATCACCAATGGGGTGATAATTACAGATTACATGATGAAATGCACTTAGTTTGACCTTCTGTTATAACCTATCCAAGGCACAGATGAATAGGAGCAATTTTACTGTTCGGGTAGATGGCCCCCTGAGTTAAGATTTCCCCCTGCAATGCTCCCTCAAACCCTAATTAATCGAATTTTGAGTGGAAAAAGAGCAGCAAGGAGTCGGGGATATTAGGAAGCAAACAGAATTAAAATCCGACTTTCCCTCACACAATATGAAATTTTAAAACCCTTTGCAATTGCATAAAATGACACTCAGAATTGGTAAATAATTTAACGTGTGGTTGAATAACTGAGTTAAATATGATTTATCACAGTATCAAGGATGTAATGTCACTAGCAACTACAATGCAAGGTATTTACAAAGGGCAGATAATTCAAAAAGCAACTTGAAAGTAAGAACACAGTGCATCCAAAATCACACGTTGAAGTTACATTTTTTTTTGCAGTTTTAAATGTCAAAACGGTTTAAAAAAAAAAAACAGGTGAAATAGACAAAATCGGAATGCAGCACCTATTTGGTTCATGGACTGAGTCTTCCAAACTAAGCGAGAGGTAATAGAGAGACACTAGGATTCTTTAGTGTATGGTTGTCCATTGCTTGTCTTGGAGCAGAGTCCCAGTGTCTTTAAATAGCTCCCCCAGTCTCTTTGTAGTATTTTGACGGGAGTGTCTCCTCTGCGGTAATGTTCTTGGTATTGGAGAATTCTTTGATCGCATTGAGTAAATGTGATAATTTGGAACGCAAATGACACCTACAATCTGTGTTATTGAAGAGATATATAGACAGATATAAGTATACAGAACAAGGCACGTACATGTACATCTGATTTTGGGGTGAATATTCAGATCTGGTACTGGTGCTAGGGAACATCACACAATACACCGACTAGACTGGGGAAGTGTTTAAACATAGCGGGTGGTGATCAGGCACAAAATGTTATAGCCAGTGAAATGGTGGAAATGGATCTTACCAGGAATGTGAAGGGGAAAGACTAAAAAAGGTGGGAGATGTAAGAAGAGTGAATGAACAAATATTGCGGCGGAGACAGAAAAGAGGTAGGTGTAGGAATGAGGCTCTTGCATTAGAATTAAACGAGGGACGTTTGATGGCAAATGACCTGGACTGCAGTGATGGATTACCAAGGGACAATGCCTTGCCGGATTCACCCAGAGGGAAGAAGGGAAAGGCAAAGAAGTGTTTACAAGCATGGCAGTGTTGTGGATGTTTCTCTATGCATCACTAAGGGTTCACCTAAAGAATCTCTGGTTTGGGGGTCGGACTTTAGGGGAGAAACCACAGTGACATAAGGTCCTATCAATTGTATCAAGAGTGGTAATAATTGGAGAGATCAACAAACTGTAGAGCGGAAGAGTAATACAGAGAAAAAAGCAGAAGTCGGGACTAGGAATACAAGATGAGATATTGGGGGACTCTGAGGGTATCTTTTGCCCTGCAGAAGTGATGAGCTGTGGAAGGCAAAAGGATGCTATGTTGCGGACTACTGGTAATATATGGGACAGGGTTAATACAATTGCCTGCCAAACGTCTGGGGCTGTCTCAGAGGCATGTGGGTATTAAGCTATGGGGAGGGGGTGGCACACAGGACTTTGCAACTGCAGTTGTCATCTATGGACATGCATCCACTGTTAAATAGAGCGATTGAGCTAAATGTGCTGCAGAGCGTGGTTCCGCTCAGTGATTACCACAGATGATATTAACATAGTGGACCAGGTAAAAGAAGCAAGACAACCCACAGCAAACGTATGGTTTACCTCGCGGGGTGGGTGGGAGTTGCTGGGGGGGAGAATACTTGATTTTATACAAAATTTCGAAGACTGCTTTTTTAAGAGAGGTAACTGATAGTCACTGGTAAAGCTGCCAGAAATTTGGCACATTAGAACAAAGGAAGACCAGTGTTAATGTGACGGGGGGATGGATGCAGCGCGAGTGGGATTGGAACGGTGGGACTGCACAAGAGGTAGTGGAAATAACCCCCTGGATGAGTAGGATCGCTAACCTGGCAACATCATCGAAACATAATGGTATAGTGTGTGCAGGTTGGAGGGTTATTGGCAATGGCTTCCTAAGGCTCACTTATTAAAGAGACCCTAATTAATTAGCTATGCTGGGCTCGGGGGATAAGAGGTTCCTCTCACCGTTCTGATTCATTGTACTACATTAAACATATTTGCTATTTTGTGGTTGCAAGGGAAATGGTTAGTTGATCCCATGGAGGTTGGTGGGAGGTCCACTATCCCAGCTCCTGCCATAAAAAGGGTCTGAAAGGCCAGCCAACGGGAGGTCTTAGACTGTCGGTTTGGCACTCTTGGACTAGCAAGAATAGCAAAATAACAGAAACCCTCATAGCATCTATGGTGTTTATGGGGCAAATAGACAGGATTTTGACTTGTAAACATTTATGATCCACCAAATGCGAGTTGTCGTGAGAGTAAGAATAGGAAACTTAACAGGTGGTTGTCTGACACAAGGGATGGGATAGTACCCTGTTCGTGCTGTGGCACTTAAATGCAAATATACCTTCTGGTTTGGATTATTTTAGAGATGCGAAGTCCTAGTCTCCTATGAAAAAAGAGATCTAATCAAAAGGGTATTGCATGGGCTGAAACTCTCTATCTGACTATACTTGTAATGCTGAATGGTCACTGTGGTGGAGACTAGCACAAAGCATCTACACGTTTGGTAAGGGTGCGAGTAATGCAGATTATATTTTTGTAAATACTGCTGCCCTGGAAATATTGGTAGATATGTCTGTATTACGTAGAGGAGAGCGATCATCTGCCTTTGTGTACTCTCTTAAAGATTGAGATTAAGAGAGCAGTTTATAATAAGAGTGGTGACATTTGTTACACATGGCATGAATTGTATTGGATGAAATCCAACCAGGTTCGAAAAGGCTTATCCAATGGCCAAAAACGTGTTGCTACAGTATATTACGAAGCTGTCACGTGGACCTTTTTCTCACTAGTTAACATTGATCTGGCACTTTGAACTCATAATCAAGTCCGGAAGTGTTGGAAATGAGAAAGTAAAATTGCACCTCTCCGCTCTAGAATTAAAGGAATGGTAGTCCTGATCGAAAAGTGCAGGGAAGCCAAGAGGCATTTGCGGCTTGCTATTAGGAGCATTCTCATAGCTTCTCATGACTATCGAGCGAGTCTGTGTATAACTGAGAGATTAAGTGTGAAAAATGACTATAGAAAGTGGTTGAGGAAGTATCGGAATGAGCCAGCTAACGATACATGGAAACAGCGGGCCTCTTGTGCTAGACAGTGATACTAGGGTTATGTGGGAGTAAGTGCGCTCACGATAGTGTGGCCAAGGGTGAAGTTTGAGTCTAATCTGGGTGCTGATATTGGGGATGAGATGCATTTTTGAACAGAGAAGAAATTGGAGATGTAGGAGTGATGTGGATGAATTGGCGAAACTAATGGTGAATTTGAAACCCTCTTGAGCTGCAGATGGGACCTGCAATGCTCTAATAAAGCAGAACCTGCAGGTGTGGGCCTTGCATATTTTGTTTGCATAGGTAAGAGAGGGTTTTACTGGCTTCCTCGAAGGATAGTAATATCCTTCGGGTGTATACGGTCTGCTGGAAGAAACCAGGAAATGATCGCCTCCTAGCGATGTTGGACATTTCTGCCAAATTGTTTGCACAAAGCCTACTAGATGAGTTAAGATTATGGATTGAAGCTAATAACCTGTTGCCCACCAATCAAACTGGATTTTGGAAACGGACTAGCACCGTCCATAATCTCATAACCCTGGTGTCGGTAGTAGAGTATGCCTGGTATAAGTGGAATCTGTTGGTATATTGTGTAGTCATTGCCTTCCGTTCGGCATACTCCTACTTCCCGTCCCTTTCCTCCATACTTGTGGGAAATTCCGTCCTTTCGGGCGGGACCGGAGCACTTTAAAGCATGAAAAATTAACTTTTGTTTATTTTTTACATGGGGCCCACCGCATGTGACCATAGCCCTGTCTTCCTGAGGTCTGCATCTCCCTTCAGTCCTTTGCTTCGCGCGGTCAGATTCGGACGCACTTGTATCACAGGGAATATTTTTCATTTTGTTCCTTTGTCCATTTTTCCTGCTGCATGGTCATCTTTCTTCAGTCTATGCAGGAGCGTCTGGGATTTGTGTCCTGTTCATTGTACAAACGTAGTTTCATGAGGGTGGATCCCCCCACTTTTTGCATGGAGTGCTTGGGTCCGGAAACACTGTTGGGACTTGTGCTTCTACTGCGACTCCCTCTCCGTCCGGGCACTCCAGCAACAGCTTGTCAGGTGGGAGAAAGTGTTTCAACGCGTTCCTCCACCACATTTACAGCAGTTCATTGAAGGAAAAAAAGGAAAATGCTGGTAACTTCATTCCTTTTTAGGGCACCCCGGCCAGGGGACTTCTCCCGGGGTCTTCTGGGTCTGGGAGGGGCCCAAGCGGCTCTATTACCAGGGATCTCCCTGAGGTGTTTCGAAAGGGATCTAACCAGGGCTCCAGAGTTTCCTCTGAGGACCCCTGCAAAGGGGCTGCCAAAACCATGTCTTTATTAGAGGTTCCCCCTTTGGGGGCTAAAGTTAGGCCCAATACGTCTGTGGCTGTTGTCACCTGGGTCAGCCCTGAGGTTTGCACATCTGGAACTAAGTACCGAGTCTCGGCTTGAGGTCCCTCTCCAGGTGACTAAACGTACCAAGGTTATCACCGAGGTTGCCTTTCTTGGGGCTATATCTAAGACCAGGAGGATTAAGGGGCCCCCTTTGAGGGTTCTGGCTTCAGGGGTTGACTCTAAACCTTCCCACACTCAGACCTGTGCTGGAACCGATCCTGCTGAGGGGGCAAAGAAGCAGGTTAAGCACCTTAAGTCTTCGAGTACCAGCTCCGCTGAGGTTCCCTCACTTGGGGCTAATTCATCAGCAGTCTGTAAGGTCTCAAACACTCTAGATCTGCTAGCACCGGCTCTGCCGAGGTTCCTTGTTACAAGGCTAAAATGCAACAGAAGACCCCTGACTCCCCTGTGGTGACCACAGCCTCACTTGCACCTGTGACGCAGTTTGCCTTGGACGTTAACAATATGCAGTCTCCAGTGGCCATTTTGACAACCTCTTACACCAACGTTCATCACAGCTGGTATTGAGGGGCCTGTTTTTGGGGCAAAGCAGCCTTTTTTCCATGTTTTGTGGATAAGAACCTGTTCCTCCCTCCAATGGATCGGCATGCTCAGACTCTGCTGCTGCATACAGTCTCGCTCCCTCCTACATACACGCCTTTGATATACGTGGATTCAGTTGGTGGAGTACCATCCTGACAACCATCCTCTTCGCGATCCTGGCGCTATGCCCCCTCCGAGCGTCCTCTACCCACTCCAGCGCCTAGACCTTCGTCTGAGGATGTTTTTTTTTTTTTTTTGGCAGTTGCAGACGTTTCTGCATTCTGATCCCATGACGACGTATTGTAAGGATTTATTTAAGGACATTTATCCTAAGCCGCATGAACCGGCCCCTGCTCTGGCAATCCCTACGCAGGTTCCGGTAGTGCCACCTCCTCCACCACTTCCTGTGGCGCCTCCTCCACTACCTCCTCTGCCTCCACTTTACCCCGTGGAAAAGACTCCAGTTGCGCAGTCGGACTTCTGCTCCCGCCTCATTCGGTGAGGACCAGGACAGCGATGGCCCGCCCGCTCTATTGGAGCCTTTCACAACTGGGTTGTGGATATTCAGGCATGGTTAGACATTCCAATACCCGAGCCCCCAGCTCCCTAAGGGGTTCTTTCTGGAGCCTTTACTATGTCTACCCAGGAGCGCACCGGCCTGTTCCTTCAGAAGGACATCCTGGCTGAGGCCTGTAAGGTCTTGAGAGGGGGGGGGGGGGGAACCTCACTCCGGGCAACAGCTAAACAAGAAAATTGATGCTCGCTACAAGCTACACACATCTGAGGACATATCCTTCTCTGCATGTCCACTCCCCTCATCGGTGGTGGCAACAGCTATGCTCCAGTTGAAGCCGGCCTCTACATCCTCCACTGCTGTCTCAGATCCTTTCCAAAGAGGACCAGCTTCTTGACACCTTTTGGAAAAAGGGTTTTTCCAATTCGGCTCTTCAGCTGCGTCAGGCTAATACCAAGATTATCCTGGTGGCTGCTAATTTCAAGCTGTGGAAGGAGCTTGGCGAGTTTCAGGAATGTATTCCTCCTGATGGGCTTGAAGACGTTAAGGGGCAGCTTATCCGATGCCAGAGTCCTGGGGCAGGATCTACTTGAGGCTGTGGCCAATCATGTAGTTACTTCCGCTTGAGGCCTTATGGTCTGAGTAGACCTCTCCCGCCAAGCGTGGCTGTATGCTACGAAGTTTTCAAAGGAAGTTCAGGACAAGGTGCTTGTAAAGAACTGTTCTCATCCTCCACGGATGAGCAACTCACCAAGACAAGCACTCAAACTGCCAAGTCATTGTCGATCCTTGCGAAAACCCCATCAACAGCACCTTATACTCAGAGGTTGGGGTCTCAAACTAGGTCTTTCTCTGGTTTCAGAGGCTTTCAGGACCGCCGTGCGTGCCGCTTGCAGGGGTTCTAGCTGGTGGCCCCGGCCGTAAATAGCAACAGCAAGATGGCCGGTTTTTCTCTCGGCCAACAGCCTCCTTCAGCAACAGGTGGTTTCCCCGCCGATAAAATCTCTAAATGATTTTTTCCATCGGTCGCACGAGACTCTGGTGGGAGGATGAATTTCGTCTCATCTGGAGGTGTGGCAGATCATCACAGAAGACAATGAGTTTTGTCCGTCGGCTGGATGGGCTTCTGCTTGCCCCTAGCCACTCTCTCACCCAACTCTCCAGCAGACTGGGTCGCCCTCCATCAAAGCCAAGGTACAGCAACCTCTAGACCGCAGAGCAGTGGAACCTGATCCCTTGTGGGAGCAAGGGAAGGGCTATTACTCCCATCTGTTTAGTGCCCAAACCTAAGCAGGCACACTATTTTCGACCTCTCCAAGTTCAATCTCTTTCTACCCCAAGAGAAATTTAAGATTACACCCTGCCAGATAAAGTCCTCTCTCCGGAAGGGCGATTGGCTCAGCGTGGTAGACCTTCAGGATGCATGCATATTCTGACCTGGAGCCTGCATTGAAAATAGCAGCGATTCTCTGTGGGAACGGAACACTTCCAGTATCGTGTGCTTCTGTTTGGTCTCAGCTCGGCAGCGTGTGTCTTTACGAAGACATCAGTCGTCGCAGCATTCCTCAGACTGCAGGGGTTCATGTATATCCATACTTGGACGATTGGCTCCTGCGCAGTTCTTGCCCACTGGCTGCTGCAGCCAATCTTCAGTCACTCCTTTAGCGCCTGTTCCATCTTGGGCTGTCGGTGAACTGGCGGCAATCATCTGACGGTCCCTCAAGTCCTGATCTTTCTGGGTTTCCGTTGGGATACTGTCAGTACCAGAGTGTGCCTGACGGAAGACAGGATTGTGGACTTTTTGACCACATGCCAGCTCTTCCTGCAGTCCTCCCACATGTTGGCATGGTGGTTCCAGAGACTCCTGGGCCTCATGGCCTGTTGTGTGTTAGCTCTACCTCTTGCACGCCTGAAAATGAGGTGCATTCAGCTTGCTCTTCAGAGCTGCTGGTCCCATGCTACGGATCCGGATTCCAAGATGATTCCAGTCCCATCCTGCATGACAGCGGATCTTCAATGGTGGTCCTCTGCCTGCAACCTTTCAGTGGGGACCTCCAGTTACTACAAACTCCTCCCTTCTGGGGTGGGGAGCGACACTGCGTCACCTCAAGTTGTACGATTTGTGGACGCCTCAGGACAGGTGGTTCCATACCAATTACCTGGAGCTCCTGGCAGTTTCCCTGGTGCTCAAGGCTTTTCAACCCTCTATCACGAACAGTGTGGTTCGAAATTCGCACAGACCACTCGTAGCAATGTTCTACATAAAAAAAAAAACAGGGAGGCACCAAGTCTCCCCTCCTGGTGGACCTTGCTATCCAAATTTGGAATTGGGCTATCCAACACAATGTCTGGCTTGAAGCTGTGCACATTCCGGTTCACATCAATGTGTATGCAGACTCCCTCAGACGCTAATCTGCAGCAAGTTACGAGTGGGAGGTGAACACTGATCTCACCAAGATTTTCCAGCAATGGGGTTCTCCAGCAGTGGACCTCTTTGTGACATAATCGAACGGGAAACTTCCTCTTTATGCTTCCAGGGACGGGCTCGGAGTGTCTTCCTTGGGGGACACCGTCGAGATCCTGTAGGACAACATGAACGCTTATGTTTTCCCTCCTTTACCACTGATTCATCGGTCACTCTAGAAACTCAGGGATGCATCGAACTGCACTCTCCCATTCATAGTTCCTTGGTGGCCAGCCAGACTCTGGTTTTTGGAACTACAGCACCAGTCAGTGTGCTCTCCGATCAGGTTGCAGCAGATTCCTGACCTCCTTCACCAGAGCAATCGTCCGTTGTGGCACCCCTGCCCACAATCGTTCAGCTTGGCGGCCTGGTGCCTGAGTTCCAATCATTAGCGCAGTTCCTCTCTGAGGACAACATGCGTATAATTAAAGCACCACAAAAGCCCTCTGAGAGCTCAATACAGGAGCAAGTGGCTCAGTTTTTGGCATTGGTGTCTAGCCAAAGAGCTTGATCCCAGGCGCGCTTCTATTGACAGTGTCTTGCCTTTTTATATCTGAGCTTGCAGCCTCTGGCATCCATGTCTTAGCATGCAGGACCCATTTGTCCACCATTGCAGCTTACCCGTCTACAGACATTTGCTCTTTTTCACTGGCTAATCCAGTCATCAAAAGACACTTTGCAGGGCTTCATCTTTTCCCGCTGGTTTGGGCCCTTCATCCCAAATGGGATCTGAATGTGGTCGTCAGCGCTTTGCCATAAGCCTTTTGAACCTTTGGCCACTACCTAGCTCAAGTACCTTTCTTGGAAGGTGGCCTTTTTGATTGCGGTAACATCTGCAAGACTAATACGTGAGCTTCAAGCTCTGTTGGACATCTGTGCCTAACATTCCACAAGGATAAGGTTGTGCTACATACTCGCCCTTCCTTCCTAAGGTGGCTTCTGAATTCCATTTAAACCAGCCAATAACTTTACCAGTCTTCTTCCCGAACCCGGTTTTCCGATGACCAGAGGGTTTTACACAACCTATACATCAGATGAGCTCTGGAGTTTTACCTCGACAGAACAAGCGAACTCAGAAGCTCGTCACAACTGTTACATTTGTTGCCCCAAAAGGGAAACGGGCCTAGAAGGCATCAATCTCCGTTGGATAGCTTCATGGATTTCCGAGGCCAACAATATTCAAGGCCTTCAACAACCAAAGTGCATTCATGCACATCTGGTCCATGGCAAAGCAGCTGCTGTTGCCTTCCAAAAATACGTCCCTTGGGAGTCCATTACAAAGGCAGCTATGTGGGCCTCCCAATCGGCTTTTTGCAGCCATTACTGTCTTTACCTGAGCTCCCGGGCTATTGCCCAATTTGGCAAGGCAGTTCTTAAGAATTTGTTCCAATGGGAGAAATGTCCATCCACCTGTAATACCTATGGTGAGTGCTTGGAATCTCTCACAAGTATGGAGGAAAGGGGACAGGATGTAGGAGTATGACAGTTACTCACCGCAGTGACTACTTTACTCCTAGTCCCCTTTCCTCCATACGCCCGCCAGGCTGTCACTTCTAATAAGTATCCTTTTATTGTTACTAAATGGTCCTGGGCATGACAATAGAAAAGGACTGTAGGGCAATGCGTGGGGCTGAGCTCTGGAAGGCAGGGCTACGGTCATGTGTGGTGGCGCTGCGTAAAAATAAAAGGGCATTATTATTTTGATGCTTTAAAGTGCTCCGGTCCCGAAGGACGGAATGTCACAGGTATGGAGGAAAGGGGACTATGGACTAGGAGTAAGTTAGCCACAACAGTGAGTAACTTTGTCATTGAACACCATTATAAGACGTAGTTTGTGGCAGAAACTGGTGTTGTGGAACATTCAGACTTGCCTGTTGTCTATGATCCTACAATTATACACAGACAACAGGGTGAGAGACTATGTTTGGATTGACGGCAGCCAGGTTACGGACTGGATATCCACAATGAAGTGTGAAACGGGGTTGCATCCTGGCCACATCTTATTTACCTTGTACTTGCCTGATTTGAAATGAGGCAGGGCAGACTGCGGCAGCATGCACAGTTAAATATGCTGACTTAAAAGTGGCTGGGGTATGCTGATGTCCTCCTGCTCCTTGACTATACTTTCTATGGTCCGTAAACTCCACTGGAGGCACTTAGTCAGCATGCCCTGGAAAATGGTTATTAGTATTAACATTGAGACCAAAATCATGGTATTTTCACCATCTCAGAAACCCTTGCATAAGTTTACGTGGAAGTTAAATCAAACTGCTAGAGCAGGTGTCTTCTTATGAATATAAATATTTGGGGATACTGATTGATGATAAACTTAACTGGGCCAAACATTGGGAATATGTACCAACTAGAATCCTGCAACAATTGCATGAAATTTGGAGCTGGCTTTTCTCTTGACAATTCTTTCTGTACAGATCAGAGATTCTGTCGAGCATGGTCTATGGAACAGAGGTATGGGCCGACTGCTATATGAAGGCAATGGAAGTCTCTGAAGGAAACATTTTTAAGTTTTTGTTTGGACTTCAAGTCTTTGTCATTAGGGTTTCTCCGTTTGGAATGTGACCTAATGTGGACACCAACGGTAGTAATGAGTAATTTGCTGTGCAACCCTCATGAAGCTGGAAGGGAATATAATTACAGTAAAACTATTTGTCTTTATTAGAGAGGCAAGAAAGTGGAAGCTTTGGTTGTTAGGGGTTCAGTTATCAACAAATCTAAACTGGTCCTCGAGTGTAACGCCCCATGCCAGGGAAGTGATTAGTAAAATATTTAAATGAGATGTAAAAAGTCTGAGGGATTATCTGGCAACATATACATTGATGCTTATCCCACAAGATATACACTGGTACAATACCTGAAGATCACATTTAACATAGCAGTCGTTGGAAATGGAGGGTGCTAATCTGCTGATAACTCAGAACGATGCATCCGAAGCGTCGGAGGCGGCTGTGTTAGGTGGTGGGCTTGACATTCTCCTGTTCGGGTAGGGTGCTTTCCTCTGTTCTCCACGTTGGAAGAATAGAGAGTGGAGCAGTCACAGCAGCGAAGACCGCAGCGAGGACTGCAGCTACGCGTGGAACCCAACTGCGAGGATCACAGCGTTTACAACATTGCTGTGATCTTTACTTTCGCTGCTACCTGTAGTTCCAGCCCCAGTTTCACTGCCTGTTAATCCCCCAGTTTAGCGGTTCCTTTCGCCGCAGCTCGTCTGCACTTGGCGGTCAACAGCTGGGATTGGAATGCAGATGTACTTCCCGAGCACCATTTTAGTTATCACAGCGCCCCACGTGCGGCTAAGTTGCTAAACGCCTTATTCTTCAAAAGAGAAGAGATTAGTAAATTTCTATCGCCGGTTGCGCTCTTCATAAGTGCACAATTGTGGATTGAGCAGCTTCTTTGCTTTGCTATGGCCTTCTTGAGCCATGCCTGTTACAAGGCTGCAGTCAGTGTCCGGCATGAATAAGGGAACAGACCTGATTACTGAAGGGGAAACCGGCTCTACCCAAGTATTGGGTCCTTCTAGCCCTCTTGTCCATTGCTCTGAATAGGGAGGAACCCTTTCTACAATCGGCACTACTGACACCCCGTATGTTTTAGCTATTAGTGCCAAACGCAGACTCGAGCTCCAACAAGAACAGCTCGCCTGCTCTAAACTTTTGCTTATCAGCAAAGAGCTTCAGAATGACCCCAGCTTTGAAAATAATGCTGTCGACCCTCCGATATCAATGTCCATGCCCTCGCAGTTTAAGACAGTTAACACCAAGTTAATAAAGGAGGGATTAACCAGTGTGATAATAAGGAAGTGGATCACCCAGAGAGATTCTTGGGAGCCCATTATGTGCTAACCCAGCCGAAATTAATGGGTGATCAGTTGGGACAAAATGGAGTGGTTAATACGTTTAGGGAGAGTGCAGACTCCAAGATTTTAGAGGCCTGTCGACTACAGCAAGAGCAGTTGTTGCAGGACCTTGTGGCCTGTTCGAATAGTAGGGACTTATCTGTTGGTTCTAACACTGAAGTTAAATCTTTTGGAAACTGAGAGAATGGAACCTTTTTCACAAACTTCCCCTCCTAAGTATGGCCATCAAAAGGGCTGCCAAACAGACCCTATAGAGTCCTGTCGCGTAGGTGTGCCTCCAGGCGATGATCGTCACTCCTGCTGTTGATCGGCGGGATAATACAGCACGAGAGGTCACCATGCCGCCTACTAAGTCAGTCTTCTTGGTTGCCTTTCCATCTTGCAAGGCCATCCGACAAAGGAAATCTAAAATGGCTTGTATTGTGGACCCCGGTCTAAGGAGTTTTGCCATGGACCCGAGAAACTTTATCATTACGAATGTTACAAAGCCTAACCAATTCGAATCCAGGTAGGCCCTGAAAAACAAAATACTGGCTTGGCTCAATTCCAAATTGGGTCCTAACTGTGTGAGAATGCAAGACCTAAAAGTCCTCCGGAGAACTCACATTGCTAAGTGGTGCCCTACTGACAATACTGATTGCATCATTGTGGGATGTGGGTCTAGCAACTTACCGCTGTATTTGAACATAATTTCATTCTCACAGCATATGTGCTCCTCCACTACCCTTAGAATTGTTTGAATTAATCAGTTAATTGTAGTAATTTTATAACCGTTTTCGTTTTTACCCTTAGCCTCACTGTTTATTTATCCGCTCATCATGGTTTTCAACCATGTCACTATTGAGTATTTGTTTGGTGTTGTGCTCAGTTTCCTGTGTTTGTGCTCTGTTTGGTTTGTGATGTGTATGATTCAAGCTATGCGCACTGATGCCCACAGGCTTTCGTCGGTCTAGCAGTATACAAATGAATAAACTATCAGCTCTGTAGATGGTGTTGGGGAGCGATTTGCGGAATCTATTGAGCACCTGTTGCATAGATGTACGAGTGTGGACACATTGTCAGTTACATATTGGAAAATGTATAACAGGAGAAGTTACGTGCCTGAGGTTGAATGGGATCTTTTTATGGAGGGGGAATGATTTAAATTGTATCTAATTCATGGTGACTTTTTATGAAGTGATTATGCAGATTCTAGATGAATTATCTGAGGGAATCTTTTGTTAATGTGGTTTATTTTTGGTGGGTGGTGGTATATAGAAATTCAATGTGTGTCTACATGTATATTTTTGTAAATAAATAGAAATGCACTTGCATAGCTTTGTGGCATGCTCTGCAAGGCCGACCTCCACTGCAAGTGACTGTGTTCAGGATTTATGTGGTGCCATTGGCCTGAGCCCAACAGTTCCTTGTCTGATGGCACAGGTTATTTGACTTTGAAACATGTTCAGAGCTGCCGGACCATTGAGCCCCATTAAGTCAAATTAATTTACTAATTTGTTTTTCATTTTTCATTCCGATTGTGCAAGAATCCTTCAGGTTTTAAGGGCTTCCGCAAGTTGCTGAGGACAATATCCATCACTTATGCGAATGATCACTGCATGTGGCTCTTTGAGGATTGGCATGATGGCAAAAGGACTGTGCGTCTTGACTTTGAAGGCAATGAAATCTCTGAAATGCTGATACCTCCTGTCTCAGAGCCATAAAGAGGGAGCACTTATGTTGGAGAACTCCGGCCAGAGGGATCTATGTGATTATTGCGACGGCCGAAAATGCAGACTTTTTAAACATTTTTTTTTTTTACCCTTTACACCACATATATATGCGGGGGCCGTCTCTATTGCAAAAATAAATGTCTTGACCAGTTGGTGGTGGACCACATACTCTAGAGATGCAACTTGACGCTAGTGGACCGGTTTTCAACCCATGTTAATAGGAATAACTTGCTGATATTAAGAAAAATGCCCGGTAAGGTTGTGCTGGGCGATAACCTGCTGGTTCCATGGACATCCACGTGAATGAATGTTTCCTAAGATTCCCCTGCTGCAGATGATGCAGAGGAGTTTCAGGTATTATATTGGAATAATCTTGACGACCCTAAAGGGGCCACAAAATCTCTAGTACAGGGACTTGCAAAATCTGAGCAGTGGTGTGGGGACAATGTTTTTTTTCTTTGCTTTTGTTTTTTTTTTTTTAACCAAATTAAAAAAAAAAAGTTTCCTGGGTCTGTTGACTCTGGAAGAGAGGGCAGGGCCATGCATCCAGACCCGTGCAGGCTACACCTACTAGCTTGCTTGCAGAGCAGCTAATTGTCCAGAGCCTTGAAGTGCTGGACCGCCTGGTGGGGGTCCGGAGCCGAAATATGTGCACATTTTACTGATGTAGATGTTTGCCTTCCTGCAGATGGTGTGATCAACACGTGAGCCTCTTATCAGATAAATTGGTGAGCGTGCTGGACTTCTCAGGTCACTGGTAAGCGGTGTTGCAGATGTCCACCTAAAGGGATGCCGGTTATAGGTCAAAGTTTCGAAACAAAAGGGTTTTTTTTTTTTGGGAGGGGCCGCCCCCCCGAACCTCCTTTTGTGGTAAAACCCACCTTTTTTTCCTATACGGAAACCCAACAAAAAAATATATATTTAAAAAAAAAAAATCGTCCTATTGACTCTACCCTATGGCATTCGATCCTTTTGGATTCGAATCTTTGACCGGACACCGGGGATGGCAGATACCTGGCAGCGTTTGCTCTCATAATGCAATAGCCTGAAGAGGGTTCCTTCTTTGAAATACAGATTAAGACAGTTCCTGAAATGATTTATTATGTATTTGTCTGTGCCATACGTCCAGGCACATTAAGATTTAAACTTGGCTTCGGCACCACTGATGGCTCCACCTTTAGATCCTCTGCACAGCTGCATTTCAAATTCCTTACTTTAAAGACTGCTTTACTGTTGGCCATAACTTGGTCAGTGAGTGAGCCTCAGGCCCTGTTTGGCTGGCGGGATTTAAACGATTTGTGCAAAACACAAGATTGTTTCGAGTGAAGCCTGCCCAATTTCATCGGCAAGCTTCATATTGACTAGTATGCATTACTTTCTGGCTTTCTGTGAACTCGCCAATCCGAGGCTAAGGAGAGGCCCTCATAAACGTTACCTTAAGAGGGCTCTTAGCCCCTACTTGGCAAGGTTGAACGAGTACCGAATGAACGGGCAGCTATTCTTGATAATGAGCTTGCATCTAGTCGGCGGCTGTGACCAAACAGACCATTTGCATGACGTTTGCTGCATGCACCAGGATCTGCTAAGAGGCAGTGCACGTAACTTCTCCCGGAGGGATTGTGGCACATTCCACCAGGGGTTGTGCAGCTGCAACCACTTTCTTACTTTCTTGAAAGGGGGGCGTTCCAGTACAGGGAATTTGTAGGGAGACGACTTGATCAACTTTTCATACCTTTGCAAAGAACCATTGCCTGTACTCCGATGCAAGAACTGGGGGTCTTGTTTGGTAGGAAGGTGGTAGGTACAACACATGTTTGGGTGAGGCTCTGTGCTGGCATTTCGGAATACCCTCCTTCCCTTTTTCTTATTGCCATTGCTGGGGAAACGTTTAAAAGTTAAGGACTCTGCAGATGAGTTGGTATCCAAGGTTCTGAGATTTTGAAACTGACATATTTCACTCGTTTTTATTTTTTTGGGTTGTGAGAAAAATGATTTTTAGAGATTAAATAATTTTCATTTCCAATAGTGGTATTTCAAAACAATTTTTTTTTTTTTTAGTCAAATGAAAATGTTTAATACAAAACAGATTCCTTTTTGCGCTCTTTTGCAGTTATTCATTCATGCTAGTTAAATATGCACTTTTGTACCTTTACCTCAGGCAATAATAAATGAGGTACTGTTCTTCTGTTACTGCTGATCCAAAGATGTGTGGCTGTGTAGTTGTGGAGCGTGCTCTGTTGTGTCATTTGCTGTTTTTGTGTTCATAGTATTTCTGCTCCCTATTTTTATTAGTTGTGAGTATTTGCTTGTGGTACGCCACTTCTCTGTACAGGTAGTAGCGAGCACCAATGTGTACTATTCACAAGCCATTGATGTGTGAGAATGTACTCTTGGCGAGTGAAAAATGATGTGCTTTGTGAATGTAGAGAGTTGAGGTGGTGATTGAATTTGTATGCCTGGCTAATAGCTGGCAACTTGTACCCTGAATGCGGTCACTTCAGTGCGTGCTGTGAGGCGTCTGTTCCCCAGCACTGTGGGTGGTGCCACGTGCAAGTGCTAGTAAAAGATTTCCGGGACCTAACCTGCATGCTGGACACTTCAAGGATGGGACGACTGTATCCTTCAGATCCAATTTCACCTGCAAGGCATGTAACTTGTAGATCTTCCTTTCTTAACTTTTCCACTGGACTGCCCACCACAGCAGTAAAGGGGAGTTTTACCAGGCATTGCTGCTCCCGGAAGTAGAGCAAATCGTCCCGAAAAAAGGCTGTAGAAGGGTGCCTGACTAACACCATGCCAAGTTCTACTCGTTATGTTATTGCATCCCACAAAGGCAGCCTGGGAAGTTTAGGTTCGTTTTTAGATCTGCAATGCTTAACAAGTACATGAAGAAAGACAAGCTCAAAATGGTGACGATTTTGGGTGCACTGTGTCCGTGTGACTGGCTAGTGTCCTTGAACCACTACATCCTGTGGCTTGTAAGTTTGAGGCCAACACTAGCAGTTCTGGGTGTTGCCCGTTGGCCTAACATTAGCCCTAAGGGTCTTCTCGAAGGTGATGGCTGTCGTAGCAACCCATTTGCGGTTTGCAGATAAGGAAGTATTTGCCCTACCCTGATTGATTGGCTGGTGAAAATTGCATTCGATGGGGTTGGCAATGGGCTGTTCTACATTCTCATTAAACATCAAATCAAGCTCCTACCATGTGGCTACAATTCATAGGGTGCTGCTGAACTCTGCAATGGTGGAGGGCCTTCCCACCTTCCAAGAGGTTTTCAGGCTATCATGGTAACTGTACTGTTGAGTCCGAGGGCCAGACTCTCAGCTTGGGGGGTTACTGAGGCTACCCCAGCTGATTTCCTTGTGCTTGCTTGAATTCCTCCAGTTAGGCATTGCATCAGAGGGCTCTGGTGTGAGCTCAGTTTCAACTGGAATCTTCTGACTGGATGCCTGGGGGGCAAATTGCCAATGAGCACTGGCTTGCTGCAGGACTTGAGGTACAATGAGGAGAATGCCATGACGGCTAAACCCTTTACTCTCCCATTCTTTTAAGAGTAGGTGGCCATTGATGGGAATCCCATCTCAATGACCTGGAGCTTCAGGCGATGTCTTCTGAGACACAAGAGGCTACATATCAATCTTTTGCAGCAAATGCCTCCCTGTGTGCAATCCAGTCACAGCTCCTGGGTCAGAAGTTAATGGTCTTGAGACACTGAACAAGTGTGGAGTAGTGGGCTCCCTCATGCAGTGCATTGAGGCTAGTTGTAAGGGGCATCTCATCCAGGCCTTTTGTTGCCAGGGTGAGCAATTTAAGGATAGTTACTCTGCAGCACATGGTCCATAGGAGGTCCAGGTGTGTCTGAACTTGGTTTCTCTGAAGTAGAAATATATGGTGTGGTATGTGGAATTGCCCACCTTTGGCGGTGCTGTGTACAGGGAGGTCCTGTTTTTTTCGGGTTGCCCGACTCCAGAAGTCAGCCAGGTTTTCCATATGGATCCAGGCATTCTACTGCTTCATGTCTGACTTCTGGTTGCCTGAGGACCCAGGGGCATGACTTGTCTCACTTGTTGCTGAAACGCATGGATGCCCAGCAAAAAGACTAGAGAAGTGTGACATGAGAATTGCTCTGCTGGAGTAAGTGGTGGCTAAACGGCCTACTTGGTCCCACATGAAGATTAAACCACTGATGATCCCAATTATAAAGGTGAGACCGACAGTCCTACAGGTATTATACCTCTTTTGCCTTTTGTGATTGTGCAGACTAAACATTCATAAGCGGTGTGAACTGATACAGTTGATACACAAACAGTAGTGCAGTGGTTCCAAAATAAAAGCATGCTCAACCAAGGTTCTATAACAATAGTGACTTCAATTAGTTCTCTGCATTGATTGATTTTTTTTTTTTATTAGACACACCCCTTTAAGCGAAACACAGAAAATGCAGACTTAATAAGAGAAGGTACTCTGGGTTGATGGGCAGTGGTGTTCCGGCAACATATTTCTGCAGCAATGTCAGTTCAGGTAGAAGTCTCCAAAAGACAGATGGTGGCTTAAGTCTCTGATTCTTTAAAGTGTACAAGGGGAACAGGGCCTTTTTAAATCCCTGTGTCTTGGCTTCTAAACCGTGTTGAGACTGGCTTGTAGGTGCTTTCCTGCGGTGGAGCAGGGTTGAGATGTTAATCCAATGGTGTGTCTTTGTGTCTGCTTTGAGGGGATCCTGTCTGAACTCTGGAGTCTTAGAATCGGTGGTCAAATCTGGTCGAAATGATGGGTCAAGTTGGTGAGAGATGGAGGAGTCCATGGTTTCCAGTTGGTCGGGTCGAGGTGGTGCTCTGGATGTGTTGAGTCACTTGCTTCCAAGTTGGCTAGTGGTTGGTTGAGTGGGGGCGGTAATGCGCTTCACCGGACTGTCGAGACGGCTCTAAGAAACAGGTTAGAGATTAAAAATTTAGAGTACCAAAAGCAGCACCACTGGTCCTGTAGCGGCTCGAAGTGAGTTGAGGGCAGTTGAACTGGCTCTGAGATTTCTCGAGCCCATGAAGGGGATTTCAATCTGCTTCTGAATTTCTGGACTGATATGCAGCCCAAATCAAGGTCTCCAGGGACAAGGCGAGTCCATGGTACCATACTTCACTCCAAGAAGATTGTCTGACACCTACAGGGGGTTCCTTCACTTCCATTCAGCAGGAGCCCTGGTTCCATTGCACAGGCAGCAGAGCAGCCTTGTTCCACATCAGTGTCACATCCAGTTTTCCTTGGGGATAATTAAGGGACCAGGCTTTTTTTTTGCCTTCGATTTGTCTTCCTCTATGGGTGTAGACTTTGGAATAGACTGTAATACCAATAGAGTCCTAGTGAATCTTCTGGGGCTTGAAGTCCAAAGATGAATCCGCTTTCGTTTAAAAAAGCAAAATGTTATAGAACATAGGCCCAAAGCAAGCATCTTCTGACATTCATACCCAGTCTTTTGTGTGCAGGGAGGTGGGGGATGGCCAGTTGCGAAGAACCCTTGCAGAAACCAAAATGGTTGAGCTCTTCTCTCAGGCTACCTCTGGCTACTCTAACTTCCCACCCCCTTGCCATGTTTGCTGACTTCAACGATACTTCAGTGATGAGCACATAGTGTGACTTTCAGGGCTGCCTTTCAGGCATTGGATCCCAGGGGACCTTCCGGGGAGAGCTCTTGAGCCCTAGAAAGGGAAGCTTTTGGCACTCCTCAGGGGATTTAAGAGGCAGCTTCCTGGCCATTGTCCACATGGCTGTTGCAGTGACAGTTAATGCCCATCAACCCTGTCATGCCTAAGGCACTGCTCACCAAGCTGACAAAATATCAAAATTCTGTGGCTGTATAACTGTCATCCTACCATGTCATAACCAGATGTGGCTTGTATTTACAGTTTCACGTTCCACCAGGCTGACTAGCTGACACAATCGTTTTGTTCAGAGGTGCAGATGATTAAGCCACCTCTGCCTGCCAAAGCTGTGTTGCAGCATATATCCGTAGTGCAGGAATAGGACGAAATTACCTAACCCAAAATTACCAACCTCACCAAAAGACCTAAAACACACACCACGTAAAGTTCTAACTACCAAAAGTTCGAACTTTTTGTGGTGTGTTAAGGTCTTTTGGTGAGGTCGGTCAACAAAAAACATTTTTTTTTAAAAGGCTGTGGGGGAGGGGGGCCGCAACACCCCGCTCACTTCACTATTTAGTATAGTGAACAGGGGTTGCGGGGGACATCCCCCGCAGCTGCCCGACTTAAAACAAAAAAAAAAAACACCCTTCGACACCGGTTCCTGATCACAAAGTGAAAGGGAACAGGCGTGTCGGGGTCCAGTGAGACGGAAGGCAAGGTGGGGTAGGGATGTGGGTGGGGGTTTTGGTAGGGGTTTCCACACATCGGGAATGTTCAGGGGAGAAATTACTGAAGATTGTTCAGAGCAAATGATCTTCAGTCATTTCTACCTCTACATTTCCGTTGCGGAAAAATCAGATCCGTAGTGCACATGTGACATTTGAACCTGCCCTGCTGCCACTACAGAGCTGGTGCTGTAGATGTCGGGAGACCTGTCCCAGTAAAGGCATACAAGTGGCATTGAGCATTATGAAAGGTGAGTCCATTTAGCAGACAACCCCTCCAAACCCCCATCTCAGAAACAGAATTACCTGCATAATTTCATTAATACAAATCAATAAGGCTTTAACACGCTGGCGTGCTGTAACGGGTGGCTGCATTTCTTCAGGTGTGCTCACCAGCGGAAGGTCCCCTTCTTGGCTTTCGGTGGGGTGCTGAATTTTTCCCTCGGAAGGGAGGGTGGGGTTGCGGGGGCGAGATCGATGTTTTGTCCTGATGCCCACATTGCTGTGCGCGAGTCAACGATAAGGAATCTGCAGAGGAGACCGTTAGCACTCAGAACCACGGTTAACTAAGTTAGAACTTCCTTCTAGCAGGTTGCAAGAATCTGAAGCGGAGCCAACGCTCAGTGTCTGATGTGTGGAGTTCAGAGCGACTTCTAAAAGCTGCAAATGTTAAGGTGAATTTGATATACCAACAGCATAAGATTCTATTCTTCACACAACTGGGGACCGAGACGGGGGCGGGGGGGAGGGGGGTTCAATTGAACACCCACAAAAATGTTCATCCCTCGAGCAGTGAAAGCATGAATGCTGCAACCAGCTATGTTTATTTACTAGTAAGGATAAGGAATATATCTTCTGGGACAAGGAGCCCAATTAAGGCGATCCCAGGAGCAGATGGGATCTGAAGCAGATAAGGGTTTACTATACTCAATATTTGGGTTTCTTGCTCTGCTGCTGGGGGAATGTGGGAAACTTTTTAGTCCTGCCTGCAGGATGCAAACTTTGCACTCGCCATTGACTAGTGGTGATTGACTCTTGGCATGGGTATGTGTAGACTTGAGATGGCGAGTGACATTTCATTGCTGGCTAATAGCTTGCAACTTGACATTTTTGCCCGTATTTGAGCCACGTGTGGCGGTGGGGTACCTTTTACACAGCCTCAACACTTGGGCGGCGGGGAGTGGTTGTTTAAAACAGCACACCGAATTGGCTCCTGTAGAATTGCACTGGCATAATGGAGAGTGGAGTTGACTCCGATAGCAATTGGTGACTTGATAATGAATATACCGGATTATGCTGCTGACAGGATGATTCTGCAATGTGGTGCAGATGACTGCACAAGAAGACATGGCTCTGGTTGGAGCTTTCTTTAGCGGGCAGGGATTGGTCTGCTTCAAAATGTATTGTGATTTTTAAAATGTGGAGAGCAGGTCTCTGTAGGCATGTCTGGTTTTACAAACGTGTCCGTTCTTTCTCTTTACTCCTATGTCCCGTCCCCTTTCCTCCATACTTATGGCACATTCCTCCGTCCTGTGGGATGGGACCGGAGCACTTTGTAAAAGCATCATAATTTTGCGAAGATTTTAGTCCTTCCTCTCTTTTACACGGGGTACTTGGCTCCGTCCCGCGCATCGCCCATCAGTCCTTTTCTCTGCTCGCTCGAGACTGGACACACTTGCATCTGTGGAAGGTTTTTTTCTTCCAATTTCCTCCTCTCTGGCTCTCGCTTGTGATCGGGTGTTAGTCTGTCTATGCCTTTTTAGCTAGACTTCCCGAATTGTTCTTCCTGTCAGCGACGCTTCGCTAGGTTGGATACCCATCTTCTTAGTTTAGAGTGTTTGGGTCCTGACCACCGGTGGGACTCGTGTTTTTTATTGCGATTCCCTTTCGGTCAGGGCGCTTCAACATCGGTTAGAGCGGTGGGAGTAGGTGTTTCAGCGCACTCCCCCCTACGCATTTCCAATCCTTCATCGACGAGAAGAAGAAATGCCCGGTAAGTTGTTTACTTTTTAGGGCACCCCTGCCGGGGGATTCCTTTCTGGGTTCTTCCCAGTCTGGGAGGAGCGTCAAGGGCTTTGTTACCGGGGCTTGCCCTGAGGTGCCGTCTGTGCCTAAAAGTGTACCGGAGTTTTCTCTGAGGGTCTCCGTAAAGGACCTGTTGACACTGAATCACAATCCGGGGCCCCTCCTGTGGGGGCTGTTTGTAGACCTAGTTCTACTGAGTCGTGGGGTACCGGAGATCGCCCCAGGCCTCCTTGATTGGAGCTTCCCTCATTTGTACCGGGGTGCGCCCCAAGGCCTCGGCTGGGCTTGTCGGTACCGAACAGAAGTTCAAGGCCCGGCGTGAAGAGGCTTCTACCGGCCTGCGGTCCGAGGCCCTTAGTTTAGAGGCTAAGGCGACCAACAGTTCTGAGAGGCCTGTTGGGCCTTGTCGTTGAAAGGTGTTCCTCATCGTTCCTGCTCTTGTGGTCACCCCAGAACTGTTGAGGGGGCAAGGAGTGAGGTTTCGAACCGTAATTCCTCCTTTACCGGCAGTGCCAAGGTCCTTCCTGCGAAGGCTAGTTCGGCTATTAGCATGTCACAAAAACATCCTAGGCCACACAGTACCGGCTCGGCCGAGGATCCTTGTGTTGAGGCTAAAATGAAGTCCCCTGACCCACTTGTGGGGACCCCTGCCTCACTTCCACACGTCGGTTCTCCTCAGGTGCCGACAAAATGGTGGCTGTTCCTGCCAAGACCACAGCAGCCATTTTGGATACAACCCTTACAAATACGCCATCAGCCTTGGGTGTAGGGGGTGCTCTTTCAGGTGAACATCGGTTGCCTTGTGCACATCCGTTTCGTCCCGTTTATGACTGGAATGCTCGGATACCTCTACCGCACAATGTCTCGTTGATGGCAGCATCGGCGCCCTTGATTTATGTAGACAACAGTGGGGAAGAGTCCTCTTCGCAACCCTCTCCCCTGTACGCTTGGAATTACCCTCCTCATGAGAAGCCTCCGCCTGTCACACCCAAGTCATCGGCGGAGGATGCCTTTTTCGGCAGAAACGTATGCGTTCCGACCCCATGAAGTAGTACTTTAGGGGCCTGTTTAGGGAAATGTGCCCGCCTGTGCCTCCGCTGCCTTTACTGGCTGGGCCTCCCCCAACTCTTCCACCCCCGCCTCCATTGTCCCCAGTGGACAAGGCGATTGTGGTGCTGGATGTGATTCAGCCTGATCCGGATCTATCGGATGATGTACAGAGCGATCAGAACAGCGAAGACCAGCCCCACTCTATCCGATCTTTTCACGACTGGGTGCTTGACATGTTTGTTGGATGTTCCTGTACCCGAGGCACCCGCTCCGCAGGAGGGCGTGCTTTCGTGGGCGTTCACCTCGTCTCCTTTGGAGCGTACCGGCTTGTTCTTGTAGGACGTTTTGGCCGAGGTCCATAGAGTCTGGGAGAGGCCACACTCTGGACTATTCGTCAATAAGAAAATTGGCGTGCGTTACAGGCTTCATTCTTCAGAAGAGGTGGCCTTAGCGTCATGGCCACCCCCCTCCTCCACGGTGGTGGCTGTGGCCACTTTTCAGTCCAGACCTGCGGCATCCTCCTCTACGACAGCTACGGAGGTCCTGGGCAATGAGGATAAGCTTCTGGACTCCCTTGGGAGGAAGATTTTTGCTAACTCGGCCTTGCAATTGCTTCAGGCCAGTGCAGAGTTGGTGTTAGCGGAGGCGAATATGAAAATGTGGAAAGGTCTGTGAGTTTGAGGAATTCATCCCCGCTGAAAAGCTTGAGGACTTTATGGCGGGTTCGTCAGATGCCAGGATCCTGGCTCAGGATCTGCTGGAGGCGGCGGCTCATGTCGACCCTTCGGCCCGAGTCCTTATGCTTGGAGTGGATACTTCTCGTCAGGCTTGGCTGCACGCACCAAGTTCTCTAAGGAGGTGCAGGATAAGGTTTTGGATCTGTCGTTTGATGGCAAGGAGCTTTTTCATTCCACAACAGAGGTGGAGCTGACCAAAACGAAGGATAGTACCCAGACCGCCAAGTCCTTGTGTGTCCTGGTGAAACCATCTTTTAGGACACAGACTGTTGTCACAGCCCTGGCCCTCCTCTGGCTTTAGGGGTTTTCTGGACCGAAAATCCTGCAGAGTCGATACCCCTTCGGGAAATTCTCGCCGGAGGTAGTAACGGAGTCGATATTTCTCCTGCTCCTCAGCCTCCTCCGGTTCAGATGGTGCTGCCACCGAAAAACCAGCCAAATGAGGGTTCTCTACGCTTGCACGAGACCCCGGTGGGAGGACCCATTGCGTCTCATTGGGAGGCGTAGCAGACTATTAGCGAGGACCGGTGGGTCTAGTCAGTTGGGCGGGCTTCCGCTTCCCCCTTCCCCCCCTACCCCACCCATCAATCCTCCTTTCCAGCAGTCGGGGTCGCCCTCCCACAGGGATGAGATCCAGAAGTTACTTGATCTCAGAGCGGTGGAACCCGTTCCCCTAGGGGAACGAGGGGAGGGCTTCTACTCCCGACTGTTTACAGTGCCCAAATCCAACCAGGCTGGCCTGCGCACCATTCTAGACCTTTCCCAGTTCAAGCTTTTCCTACCCCAAGAGAATTTCAAGATGATCACGCCTGGTCAGATAAAGTCCTCTTTACAGATGGGCGATTGGCTCAGCGTGGTGGTCCTTCAGGATGCGTACATGCATATTCTGATCTGGAATCCACACCGGTGATACCTGCATTTCTCTGTGGGAGCGGAGCATTTCCAGTTCAGAGTGCTTCCCTTTGGCCTCAGCTTGGCACCGCTTGTCTTTACGAAGATGTCAGTGATTGCAGCTTATCTTCATCTGCAGGGTATCCATGTGTATTCTTATTTGGACGATTGGCTGTTGCGCAGCCCTTCCCCGCCTAAAGCCGCGTGCAATCTTCAGTCTCTCCTTGGGCTGTGTGTGAACTGGCGGAAATCTTCCATGACTGTCTCTCAGGACTTGATCTTCCTGGGTTTTCGCTGGAACACGATAGACTGCAGAGTTTACCTGACCGGGGACAGAATGGCAGATCTGTTGGCCACGTGTCAGATGTTTGCGCAGTTGGAGAGCATGTTGGCTTGGTGGTTAGAGGCTTCTGGGCCTCATGGCCTTCTGCGTAATGGCTCTTCCTCTTGCTCGACTCAAGATGAGGCAGACTCAAATGGCTCTTCGGAGCTCTTGGCGTCGGGCGGTGGATCCGGACTTCAAGATTTTGATTCCGCCTTCCATGAGGGCGGACCGGGTGTGGTGGTCGTCTCTCAGCAACCTGTCAGTGGGTGCGGGGTTTCAAGACCCGGTCCCGATAGTGACAGTCACGACAGACTCCTCCCTCCTAGGGTGGGGTGCGACGTTGGATCTTCAGGTCTCGGACCTTTGGTCGCCCCAGGACAAGCTCCTTCACATAAATCTGGAGCTTCTGGTGATTTTCCTAGCGCTCAAGGCGTTCTGGTCATTGCCAACAAGGTGGGCCGTATCCGCACGGACAATGTTGTGTCAGTGTATTACATCAACAAGCAGGGGGGCACCAAGTCCCCTCCTCTTGTGGATCTGACCGTCCAGATTTGGGAATGGGCAGCGTCATGGTGTCTGGCTGGTAGCAGTACACATCCCGGGCCAGCTGAACGTCACGGCGGATGCCCTCAGTCGGCAGACCATGGTCAGCTACGAGTGGGAATTCAAAGCAGAGATCCTCTCACGGATATTCCTGTGTTTGGGAACTCCGGAAGTGGAACTCTTCGCAACATCGGCAAGTAAGAAACTTCCTCTGTGTGCCTCCAGAAATGGTCTGGGAGCCTCCTCTCTGGGGGATGCTCTCGAGATCCCTTGACACAACATGAGGGCTTATGCTTTCCCACCTCTTCCTATGATTCATCGGACAATTTGCAAGCTGAGGAACACGGTGAACTGTTGGTGGCCGGTCAGGTTCTGGTTCTCAGAGCTTCAGCATCTGTCGCTGTGTGCACCGATCAGGCTGCCAGGGAGTCCCGATCTGCTTCACCAAAGGGACCAACTGCTGTGGCACCCCTCGCCACAATCGTTCAGCTTGGCGGCATGGTGCCTGAGTTCAGGTCTTTAGAGCATCTCAACCTGTCGGCTGATAACATGCGAATAATTCAGGCAGCCAAGAAGCCCTCAACGAGGTCTCAGTATAAGAGCAAGTGGCTTTGGTTCTGTCACTGGTGCTTAGACAACAGCTGGACCCCAGGGTGGCTACGATTGACACGGTGCTGTCCTTCGTGTCTGACCTAGCAGAATCAGGCATTCATGTTCTGTCATGCAGAACATATCTTTCGGCGGCAGGCGCCCACCTATCCACAGACCAGTGCTCTTATTCACTGTCAAATCCGGTGATTAGGAGGCACTTTGCGGGTTTGACGTGTCTTTATCCTCCGGTTCGCAAGCTGCACCCGACGTGGATCTGAATGTGGTCCTTACGGCATCGTGCCATAAACCGTTCTAACCTATGGCCACGGTGGACCTTAAGCACCTTTCGTGGAAGGTGTCTTTTTTGGTTGCTGTTACTTCAGCAAGGCGTGTGAGTGAGCTCCAAGCTCTGTTGGTGGAGCATTCCTTCTTGGTTTTCCACAAGGATAAGGTGGTCCTACGGACAAATCCTTCTTTCCTGCCAACAGTGATCTCTGATTTCCATCTATATTAGTCTATCTCCCTGCCGGTCTTCTTTCCGAACCCAGCTTTAGAAGCGGAAAGGGTTCTACATTGCTTGGATGTTAGAAGGGCTCTTAAGCTCTATCTGGACAGAACATATGAATTTAGGAGATCTTGTCAACTATTGGTGACTTTTCGTAATCCACAAGGTAGGCAGGCCTCTAAGGCGACTATCTCTAGATGGATCGCAGCCTGTATTAGAGTCTTGCACTGTCCAAGGTCTGCAGCCTCCTAAAGGAATTCATGCGCACCTGGTGCGGGGCAAGGCAGCTGCAGTTGCCTTTCAGAAATATGTCCCATACATGGGCCTCCCCATCGGCTTTTTGTTAACATTGTCTACACCTGAGCTCCAGATCTGATGCTCAGTTTGGCCAGGCTGTGCTGAACGATTTTCCATCCACCCGTAGTTCCTGTGAGTAGTCCTTGGGAATCTCCCATAAATATGGAGGAAAGGGGACGGGACGTAGGAGTATAAACGGGTTACTCACCGTAGTTACCACGTTACTCCTTCTCCATGGTCCCCTTTCCTCCATACGCCCGCCCGCCGTCCCCTCTAATAAGGTTCCTCTATTATTGCTTAAAGGTATCTGACCTGGCGATAGAAAAGGACCGATGGGCGATGCGCCGGGCGGAGCTATGCTGGGCGGGGTTATAGCCGCGTGCAGTACCCTGCGTAAAAGAGGAAGGACTAACATTTTTGCAAAATGTTGATGCTTTTACAAAGTGCTCCGGTCCTGTCCCACAGGACGGAGGAATGTCCCATAAGTATGGGGGGAAAGGGGACTATGGACTAGGAGTAAGGTGGTCACTACGGTGAGTAACCCGGTTATTTTACATAATACATTTTTTGTTACGTATGTCCAGTGTTACCATTGTTCAGTTACATCCGCAATACTTCACCCTCCACCTCCAATGATTAGGACTACCAGAGATGTCCCAAGATAATTCACAAATGTCAATGGGCCGATGCATACATGTTGCATTGAGGACTCTACTCTTGTTTTGTATTTAAAACTGCAATGAAAAGCCACATTTTTTTTAAGACTGATTGTGGATGGAGTTCAGAATGTCCTTACCAAACGAATGGAAAAACACTTTATGGCATTGATATACCATATGCACGTGTGAGGTTTTTCCAGCCCCTGGATTTGATATGCCATCGAATTTTGTCAGCTGCCAAGTGCTAGAGGCATTAGGAGTGTGACCAACAAGTAAAGTTTTCAGAACCTTGGAAGCAAATCTAGGTGTATATGGTACATCTGGGAAGACTATGCATAATCCTCCCCTTCAGCAAGAGGAGTTGATGCCGCCTCTCCTGCACCACTTGGTAGAATAGGGTGTGCTGGGCGTGCATACTGTGCTCCCCTTGGTAAAGGGGAGCTGAGGACTCTGATGAAATGACTGCTCTGCAGGAGTACAGGGGTACAGTACATACTCGGCCCCACACTACTCCAATGATCCCAGTCATAAAGGTGAGACGGGCACAGCCCAACCGCTCCTAAACCTTAGACAGACTATACTCTTCAGGAGCAATGGTAGCTTGTACAGAAGCAAGCCAAACAATAGTACCACGATGATAAAAATATTCGACCACCAAGCTTCATTAATAATAGTATCTTTAAACTAAAATGCACCCAGGTGATCAAAATACTAGTGGCTCACACCGGCAAGGGAAGATGCTGTGTTTGGGCACTCTGGTTTTATAGACCAGTACGACTCTGGCAAAAAGTTTAGCTGCAAAATGTCCGTTTATGGATATGTCTTTTGAAAGGTAAAGAAAGGAGGCTTGAGTCAGGGTCCTTTAATGATGGCCAGGGCCTCTTAAAATACTTTATACTACTACGTCCCATTCCCCTTCCGTCCATCCTGTATGGGCGTCCCTCGCTTGGGATGTGAACGGAGCCTTTTTCACCAGACAAAATGTGTTCACTTAAATTAAGTTGCGCGTGGGGCGCGGCCGTGGGAGCATGTGTTCCCTTGATCCCGCCCACCGGCACCACACCTCAGTCCTCTTTTTACACATCGACTGGACTGGACCAACTTCACCAGGTCTCGTGGTTGAGTCTTGTGGCCCAAAATTCCACACGTTTTCCCCTCTTTTTATTAACTTTTTACAGCACACCATCCACGGGTGCCCCCACCCGTCCCTGGCGTATGTTGGCCGTGGCAGGCTTCAGTAGGTGCCCATCTTGCAACTTGTTTCCGATGTCGGAACCGCATGCCCTTTGCCTACGGTGCCTTTGTGAAGACCACAGATGGGAAGGCTGTTCTTCGTACAACGCATTTACTGCCCGGTCCCTGAAGAATCGGCTGGCTCGGTAGAGGGAGCAGTTTTCCAGGTCTCCACCAGGCTACATAAAGGAGTATGTGAGAAGGAAAGCCTGCCAGCGGGAGGGACCAATCAGGCTCTGTTACCGGAGAACAGTACCGGCCCAACGTCCGAGGGATCTAAAGATCCTGCTGGTCTTGTCGCCAAGGAGCCAATCGGCTTAAGCACCGGACATGTCCCGAGGGGCACTGCTCTGTCTCCAGGCCTAGGCCTGAGGGGACGCCTATACGAAGCGCATACAGCACTAACCGCATCATGAGGGACAACAGCCTACCAGACCAGCGCCTGAGGTGCAGGAAGGGGCCGAGCCTATGCATACAGCAATCGGGCCGATCCCGGGCCCAGTACAACCACAGAAGCACGTGGAGCAGGGGTGGAGAAAATGGCTGCCCATATGGACAAAATGGCATCCAGGTCAGAAGCGCGCAAATCCTAAAGGCATGAAACCAGTGCCAGGGCAGAATGGTCTCTGGTAACTACACCACAGGTCACATGGTGCACTGCCTGTCTGACCACAGTGGGGCAATTGTGCTACACAGAGGCCTCATACATGCACAACGGGCACATTGGGGGTAGATGGCAAGTGTACATGACTCATATACTCTTGTGCTGGTGCAGAAGCACGCTCAACCAGTCTGTGATGAGCGCGTTTTCCATAAGTTCATTCCGTAAGTTCATTTGTAGGCACTTTTTCATAAGTCCCTACAGATGGGAAGCATTCTTAAATTTTATCATCCAGGACATGATCCCTCCCATGCTCGTGCCACAGCCAGCGCAACCACAGGCTTCAAGTGGAAGCCCATCACTCCCTCGACTTACTCCACCACTGGCCATGCCTGTTGGCACAACATTGCCTCAGCCTCCACTCCTCTGTTGCACCGCCAGTGGACCCCGCAGACACTGGGGACATGACAAACTTGCTGGTCTGGCGGAGTACCTGGGCATTCCCCCGCCGCAGAAATAAGCAGCCGGAAGCAGGGGTCTTGGCGAAGTGCCTCGGCAGAGGCTAGATCAATATACCGCTGCAGAATGACGTGGAGACCCTGGCTAGAAGATGGACCAGGCCACACTCCAAACAGAAAACTTGATGCGAAGTATAGTCAAGTGGCGGGCGATTCACTGCTCTTGTCCATGCACCCTCATCCTGTCATCCATTATCGCAGCAGCATCCATGTATGCCAAACCCCAAGCATCCTCTGCAAACACATCAGCGCTGTTGGACAAGGAAGAGGCGGTCCTAGAGGCATACGGCAAAAAGGTGTACTCTAATGCAGGTCTTCACCTCAGGCAGGCCAGTGCCAGTACCAATGCCATATTGGCTGCAGCGGAAAATCGCCCACTTCCTCCGAGACCTGCTGGTCCACAAGCAAACCTCATTCAAGGCAGGCTTGGCTGAAGCCAAAATAGCGACACAAGACCTGATGGAAGCCAATCGCACACATCGATACAGCAGGTAGAGCCATATGTGTAGCAACGGACATGAGATGGACAGCCTGGCTTAGAGCAACCAGATTCAATCCAGATGTCCAGGAGTGAATACTTGATCTCCCATTTGAAGGGGTTACCTGTTTCACTCCACCACAGACGAGGAGCTGGAAAAAAGCACAGCTGCCAGATGGACAACTTACTGGCAGTTCTTTCGAAGCCATCCGCCTAAAGCTATGGGCAGGGGCAGACTTGAGCAAATGGAGGTTACATTTTTGGCGGCCTCTGTAGTTTCCAGGACCACCGAACCAGGCCGTCAGATCTATTCCCCAGACTGCATCAGCAAAGCAACAGAAATCATCCCATAAAGGGTTCTTTGAGTCCCCCTCCCAAGCCCCAGAAGCAAAGAAACCATGACGGGTTGCTTCAGATCCTCAGCACCCCAGTGGGAGGCAGGGTAGCCTTTCATAGTTAGTCCTGGCGCACACCCATCGGTAGTCTTTACTGCTTCCGTCTTCCCATCCCGTCACCCCATTCTCCCCCCCCCCCCCCCCCCTCTGATCGACACACCATCACTCCTAGCGGAGATACGCTCCCTTATTGCGAGCGAAGTGGTGGAGGAGGTCCCGATTCCACAGCAAGGGTTGCGATTTTACTCTTGCATTTTTGACATTCAAAAGAAGAACCAGGCAGCCCTGCGAGGGGTCATAGATCTATCATTCTTATACATGTACCTGTCCTGGCAAAAGTTCAAAATATTTACGTCCGCTCTGATGGCAGAGACTCGATGTGCTCCCTGGATCTGAAAGACGCATACTGCACGTCCCGATTTGGCAGCCTCATCGATCGTTCCTGATTTCATGGGACTGCATTTTCAATACAGGGTGCTGCCATTTGGCCTCAACTCGGCACCAAGGGTTTTCACGAGGCTCATGAACTCTGTCTGTGCTGCTGCGGTCAGAGGGCCATCCTGTATATCTGTACCTCGACGACTGGCTAGTCGGAGCGGAGCCGCCAGAGCACGTCAGGAGCACAACTTGAGAGCTCATTGTACGACCTGAGGTTCTCTATCAACTTCCAGAAGTCACAACTTCAGCCTGCAGAAACCCTAGTGGTGGTGTCTCCTGTGGACACACACAGGCAGATGAAAAAAGTAGCGGCAATCGAGGTGGCAGCAGGGTACTTCCTCAGCAGAGCAGTAACCACGGCCTGGTGGTATCAGCACCTATTGGGTTTAATGGGTGCGTGTCTCCTGGCGGTTACCCAAACCAGGCTCAAAATGAGGAGTCTGCATTTTTCAGCCTAATGGAGCCAAGAGACTAGTGCTCAGACGGCAGCGGTTACTATATCGGCACAGCTGCACCAGGATCTTGGATGGTGGCGGCAGGACACCAAACACATCTTGGCAGGAAGTCCATTTAGACAGCCCAGGACGGATTATACGATTACAACAGATTCCTCTCTCCCAGGGTGGGGGAGTTACTCTGGGCAGCCACGCGATACATGGTCTGTGGTCCAAGGAGGAACAGCAGAATCGTATCAACTGGTTGGAAATAATGGCCATCTGGGTCGCGCTCAAGGCGTTCCTCCTAATGGTCAAAGGCAGTTTAATTTGCATTCAGACACACAACTCCACTTGCATGTACGACCTCAACAAATAAGGGGGCAGGGAGGGTGCATCAGGAACCCCCCCCCCCTTTGCAGGCTTGCCATCTGCATCTGGAGTAGGCCATCACACAAACCCCTCCAGAGAGGGTAGCCCTAGCAGCCTGTTCCCTTAGCAGATAACTACAACACCTCAATCTGTCTCGGTGCAATCTAGAAATCATACAAGGCGCCAGAAGCCATGCCACGTGCAGGCACTACAAGCGCAAATGGACCGGATTCTGCTTCTGGGCCAGAGATTCGGGGGTGGATCCCCTAGCATGCACTCTAGACCAGGTGTTAGCATTCTCAGCATATCTAGCTAGGTTAGGGATCCAGGTCGGCACATGCTGGACCTACCTGGCAGCCATAGGCGCCTACAGGAACTTGGACAGGAATTCATTGTCTACTTCCAACCCAGTGGTGAAAAGGCATCTGGTTGGGTTAACAACCCTGTACCCGCTTGTCAGGCGCCCGCACCCAGTCTGGGACCTCAGTGCACTTGCGCATAAACCTTTCCAGCCCACAGCGGCTGTAGACATCAGATTAGTCAAGACAGTGCTCCTGGTGGACCTCACCTCAGCACGCATAATTTGTGAAAGTCAGGTTCTAGTAGCTAGAGAACTATACATTCCATTAAGACATGGTGTTGCTCCGCACTCATCCTTCCTTTCTCCCGAAGGTGGTCTCCTCATTCCATTTCAACGAGAAACTCGTACTTCCCACTTCCTTCCCTTATCCCACAAGAGCCGGAGAAAGTGCTTCACTGTCTTGACGGATAGCATTGAAAGTCTACCTGGATAGGACCATAGATTTCTGCAAGTCGGATGCCCTGTTCATCACCTTTGGCTGATTGAAACCAGGCAGACCAGCATCCAAGGCATCCAAAGCCAGATGGATACTCTCCACCATTCACCTAAAGCATATAAGGTGCAGCATAAAGAGATTCCAAGGAACATTCACGCTCGCGCGATCAGGGCCAAGGCAACAGAAGCCACTTTCCAAAGACATTTACCTTGGCAAGCAATTAGCAGGGCGGCCATATGGGCTGCCCCATTTAGGCTTTTGCAAACAATACTGCCTGGACGCCAGTGCACAGGCTGATGCAGCCTTTGGCCAGGCGGTGCTGCGAAATCTGTTAGTCTAGCCTTGACTAAAGCACTCCTCCCCAGGGCTTCAATCAGTGGTAATCGCCCATACAGGATAGAGGAAAGGGGACGGGACATGGGAGTAATTACAAATTACTCACCCGAGTGACTAATGTACCCCTAGTCCATAGTCTCCTCTCCTCCAAACATCTCGCCATCCTTCCCGCTAAAAAAAATAGCATCCATAGGCGGTTTAATACAGCAGATGTGTCAAAGAGGACTGAGGTGTGGCGCCAGTGGGCAGGGTCAGGGGGGGCAGGGCGCATACTCCCGCCGTTGCATTCCTGTGTGCAACTAAATTTAAAGGGAAAGACTATTTATTTTTTCCTGGTCAAAAAGGTTCCGTTCCTGTCCCTAGCGAGGGATGCCCATACAGGATGAAGGAAAGGACTATGGACAAGGAGTACGTTGGCCAATCCAGTAACTTCTAAGTAACTTGTCAAGCCAGGACCTTCAGCATTGAATAAAGAGTCTGGGCTTTTTTGGTGCAGCAGCATCAGTTTTCAAGCCTTGAGATGCTAGGGGACGGCATGCAATGTTTGACTCGCCATTGCTGGAAGACATTGCCGCGGCCTGTGCTGCAGCGACTTGCCTTCAGCGGCTACCAGGCTTGGCTGGCTGCTTAGAGCTGGAAGAAGCAGGTGCAACTGTAAGTATCAGAGGCAGCCGAGCGTTGAGATCGGAGAGTACTCGTTGGTTACTTTGCAGCAGCTTGAATGGCATCCAACGCTCCCCAGGACTACCTTTTTACCTGTAAATTGCATTGACAAATCTAGGTTTAGTTAATCCTGATTCGTAGCGCGTTCCTTAACTGATTGACCGTTCTCGTGTAGTCCGGAAGGAAGGTGAAAGGCAGACTTTCATTCAGACTTTGCTGATGGCGACCGCAGCGTGCAGGCCTGCGTCGGCCCTAGTACTGCTCCTGCGCTGGTTCTGGAGCATCGCCAGGCCAGCCATTTCCTTCACTGTGCTATGAATCCGGACCGGCTGAACCTGTGCAGATCGGCACCGGGACAGTTTACATGCTGCTGCGGGCTTTGAGGTTTGCCACGTGCGTAGCCTACATTACTGAAATGCTGCTCATACCACGGCTCCGCTACGGGTGAACTCTGGGCTGTCGCCACCACGGGCATGGTCCTGTCTTTCCACCAGTGTTCCCAGTCATTTCGAGAGATCAGCGTGGCGGTCGCATGTAGTGCTTCGTTAAAGGAATTGGGCAGGTCACCCCTCTGTAGACTGGCACGATATTGGATCTCTTTGTGTGAATTCCTTTCTATCGATGCGAGTGGGTCATTGTACTGCATTTTCAGGAGACCTTGAATTGCTGACATTTGTTTGTCTATAATGTGCAGGCCATGTGGGGGTTGATGGTTTCTTCTCCTGTTTCTAGGGGGCCTTACCGCTGAAATGCCTGTTTTGAGGGGTTGTTTTTTGTTTATAGTTGAGAATTGTTATGTATTTATTACGCGCAACTCGGCCATAGACCTCAGTGCGCACATATAAGGACAGAACGTACAAACGAGGAGAAATCGCGCTGCAAAAACGCTTACAAAAAATCCAGACCATCCGATGAACCGTGCTGCTGTTTAAGTGACGCTTACCCGGTGTCGCTATAGATCCCTGATGATGCCATAGCTTTGTGTGTAAAATATGCAGAACCGTTTTCCTGAATACATGACGGCATGTTTTTAGTGTTAAAGGCTTAACTTCTTCCTTCCAATCACCATTGTTTCTTTGCAGTAGATCGTGTTTGCATTAGGGGTGTCACGGTATTAGTTTTATAACGGTATATCATGGTTATCGCGGTATAGCAGGTGGTTATCTTAAATATTTTCTAAAAGGTCATAAATTGTCAGATTATTCATCACAAACAAAACCAGGCACTCGGGGCAGAATAGGGCTTTTCAACATACTTTCCACTGAAATGCCACCCCTTGCTTCCACCAAAAGCAAACACGTGTGGAGAAGAGGAGGGGGCGGGGGGGGCCCTGCTGCGACTGGCAAAGCAAACTGAATAGCTTTTCTTAAGTGGCCATTTAGGCTTTTAGCTCCCCCACTGGCTACTGGTGAAGATGAATATGTTGCCATCTTCATAACCTGCATGCCACAGATCAATGGAGTCTGATGGTAGTATATGCTTGTGCGCATTCACACGCACTCTCTATGTTACAGCCTTTAGTTTACTTCCGGACCAAAAGGTGTTCAGTAATCACGGACATGTTACCCTTTGGTATGGCAGCAGGGAATACCCACAGAGATGAGTACATTTCGTAGTGTGATTTATTATATGTAAATTCAATGATAGAACCAGGGAAATCCCCCATTGTCATATGTTTAGAAAACATTATCCATTATAAATATATAAACCCCAAAGCCGCCAACCCAAAGTCCCGGGAGGATAGCTCAGCGGCAACGTGTGCGCCTTGGAAGCAAAACGACACTAGAGCAACACAGGTTCGATCCCCGGGTCCGCGCTTAGAAACCTCTGGGTGTTTAACCGTGTTATAAATAGGCAACTAAGACAAAAACAATTACACAACTAAATAAACAATTTCTTTAACAGCGCCGCGATGCCTGCGGACTGTGTGAGCGCTTTAAAAAAAATGTAAATAAAAAAAAAAGCAAACCCTTTTCCTTCTTGGCACTGTATTTATTCTTCCTATTGCTAACATATTGATTTTGTGTCAGGAAGTGTGGTTTATGGAATGGCATTAAAAATTGCTCAAACTGAAACTACTTGGCAGACGGCACATCCAACAGTGCAAGGCCAAGACTGCGCAGCACTTGCTTACTGCAGCCTTTCCAAATCAGATTGAAAAGCACACTGAACGGTATACCGGTATAAACAATGTGACGGTTATTATTGTTCAATTCATTGGTTCACGGTATCTTTAACGGTATACCGTAATACCGTTACATCCCTAGTTTGCATTGCAGAGGGAGAATGCAGAGCACTATAGTAAGGACTGCAATGTTTGTAGTCCACTCTTGCCAGAGTGCCACACATCTTACACGGCTCTGCTATATATTGCAAAGTTGCGTCCTGCATTCTTGTTTCTCGATTCCGGAGCCGTTGACCCCTTCTAATGTTGGAGATTTGCGTTATCACTGTGGGGCTAGTTCCCTTCTGAACCTACTGTTCTTCGCTGGCCAGGTGGCAGAAGCTGGTATAATCAATAACCACCCTGCATGGCACACTTTCCAGCTCGGATTCCTACCTTGTGCTATAGGCTACTGCTGTTTTTTTTTAGCTCTTAGTGGTGCCTTTGGTGCCATTGGGTTGCAGGCTATTGCAGTCGTGTGGGCTGGGCCGCAAGGTTGGGACTCGACAAAACGCATGCAAGTCCAGTGACTCGTTTCTTTACAGGCTTCTTGGGTCCTCCACAAAAATGGGCCATTACTCGTTTGCGGGAACCGGTGTGTGTGTGTTTGACATTATCCCTCTGTCAGTTGGGCGGTACGGGGGAAGGGGGAGGCGTTCCGCCAGCTACTTCTTGCATGAAAGAAACAGACCAGCCGTTGGAATTGCCATTTAACTATAGGCAGAGTGTCCATGATTGACAAATGGTTTCTTCAGAAACTTCCACGCCTTGGAACTGTTCAATTTTTACTAATTTAGACTGACAGACTTGACTTGTGCTATACTCGCTTGGCTGCTATATGAATAAAATCATGACCTATGTCGTTAGTCTAGTTTTTGCACCCAACTTTTCTTTCTGAAGCGAGATGCTGTTGGTCAAACATACACTGTTAGTAATGCAATGTTTGAATGGAAACGAGCTTTATTGATATGTTACTCTGCTCTTATACTGGAACAAATCATCACTGTAGTAGTTTGAGAGCCTGATCCTTGTATGTGACTTATTGTGACCCCACCCGTGTGCACCAGTCTTAAATCTGCCTGAGCAATAATGAGTACAATGAGGAATGCAAGAGTGAGTAGAGAAGAAAGCAATTTGGGCAAAGGGAAGTGCTTTCATGTAAGTATGGATGTGTTGATCCTTCTTAAATGGATGGTCCTTTGGAGAAAGTCAGATAATCGATGTGTTGAGATACAGCAGAATAGTTTGGTTCCAAGGCAATTTTGGAGAGCTATGAGTTAAATATGGGGTAGTGTTTGGTGTGTGAGGGGATGAAGTGTGCTCTGGGATTCTTGGTAGAAATTGTTAACTAAATAACTAAATAGAACTGCTACAACCAGTTGAATTACTGAGAATTCCCAGGTGGTACTGGAGGTGGGGCGGGGGTTATCGGGGGGTGGGGGGAATTATGCCAAGCCAATAGTAATTCAAATGCCCAGTCCAAGAGTGGAACATTCCTAAAGGTGATGGTTGTTTTAGTGGAGGAGAAAACTGAGGAAGGCAAGGGATGTAACGGTAGCGTGGTCAGGTGGGAGATGGATAAAAAAATAAACAAAACAAAAACAGATCCTGTAGTCCTCCAGTGTTCTGTACGTAACCTGAAGTATCATATGTTTGTTTTCTCAGGCTTTGCACTTGATTTAAGTTATTTAGTAATTGGGTGGCAATGCAGGTATGTGTATCATTATACATGCCAGTTCTAAAGCTAATGGATGGCATGAATGATGGAAGGAGGGCCCTTATGATTTATCCCCTTGAGTACCAGCCTTTCAATACTTACATAAGACTAGAGCACACTTGTTTGGCGAGACTGGGGCATATCATTTGTTTTTTGTGCATTTAGTTTATAATACATTTTTTGCAATTCCTCATTGTATATTCTTCCTTCCTCACACCCCCTTAAAATTTGTTCAGCTTAGAATCAAAATAACATTATCGCTTAGAATCAAGTTTTCTGAGTATTCTTTTCCAATTTTGCCTTAATGGCTTTTGGGAAGTTCAGTGGCATAATTTACTTTTTGATCCGCTGCTCCATAAATCTCCCACCATTTCTCTGCTTCCAGTCCTGCTTTCTTATATAGTGCCGTAAGGAGGTGACTAGTTCTTAGGGCTTTCAGTTCCGGACAGAAAAGACTTGAATATCTTGATGTTTGTTTACCACATAAACAGCATTTATCGGATTAATCTTTCTTATACACCTTAAGTGTGGTTCTGTTAGGGAGTACATTTAATCTAAGCTTCAACATGTTCTGCGCTATGTTAAGGAATTTCATTGCTTCTTGTTACGTTTAGGTGGCCAATATTGCTCTGACATTTTATTTTCTTAAGTGGAACTCCAATCCGCTGCCCATATGATCTTTTTGACTAACAATGGATCATATCATTTTGAAATTACTGGTTGGCCGCTTGTTTCAGTAGGTTTATACAGGACCTGAGTTTGGTATGGGATTTATATGCTGTATAACAAGGCCGAATGTTAGGTAATTGAATTAAATGTATTTCACATTGGATTTTTTTTTTAAATCTTCCCTTCCTCCTTTTTTCTTTTCTGTTTGCTGAATTGAGAGAGTAAAGGTATTGTGGGTGGGGAATTATTTTACTATGATTTTTTATGAATTCTGTACTTGTAGATTGAGGGATTTTATGAAATTGTTGTAGTTTTATGCAGCTGTTTATATTGAATTGTCGAACTGGTTCTCTTTTAACATGTTAAGTTTCATTGTAAACTGGAACATACACAAATAATTAGGTTTATACAGTAATGTTATGAAGGTCTAGGACAAAATTTAATGAATTGAACGTCATCTTCTACAACTCAGTTATGGACTTGAAAATGGTGTTTAAAATAAATCCTGCGAATGCAAATTGATAAATATTTATTATGCAGCAGAGTATTTAACTGATAAAGCTTAAGTTGCCAATGACGGAAAAACCAGATTCTAACCAACCAGTTGAGTGATAGCTAGCTAAAACTGCATTATAAATGACGAATTATAAATTAATGTACGTGAACTCGGTTGTATGTGTATCAAATAACAAACTACTTGGTAGATATGTCCCCTAAAGATATTTCTAAAATGTTATGCATCTTTTCATTACGCGATACTCTCTATATCCTTTCTTCATGAGAGTGGAAGTGAGGATATGTTATTGCGATCAATGCTGGTTCCAAAGAAAAAGCACAGGAACACCCTCTAGTAGTACTAATCCCCCCATTGTGCGGGTTTTATCCCGAACAAACTAGAAACAAGGCTTCTTAGAACAGCGCTGCAAAGACCAAAGATGCGGCCTAGAATTTAAGGGAAAAAGTTGGTGGTAAGTGTTTGTTTGCAACCTGTCAAAAATAAATGATCAATTTCTTAGTTAAAAATGGTATCTCTTGATACACCTAGAAGCCGGAGCTATTGCATTGGAGTGCAAATGGGGAACAATGGCATATGAGGAGGGATGCTCAGCTTGTAGGTGGTGGTCATTTACCTAATCATGGCCATGCTAATCCCTATGGACATTCCTACCCAGTTCCTGCCACTTCACAGCCAGAACATCACCTCATGGGTACTCTGAGCTCACATTATTCAAGCCTTGCTACCAAACATTGCACTCAAAGTGCCTTCACGTGTCCCCCCCCCCCCCCCCCCCTCCACCTCCCAGGCAGTTTTCTGAGAGTTAATGACTTAATTGGAGCTGTAAACCTGCTGCTTTAATGGCAAATGTCTTAACCAGATCTGCTGTCAGCCATTATTCATGCCCTTTGTTGAAGTCCTGTTAAAAACAAGTACTGGCAAAGACCAACCCTTTTAGCTTCTGTATAAGTATTCAGCGTTTGCGAGGTAGCAGATGCCAGATACTTGCACCATGTTTTTAAATTTAGTGTTTTGTTAGCCTGACATGTGTATTTTTTAGAAAGGCTGTGTGGAAAAATTGGTAGTGAGTGGCGGTGCTCTGGATAAAAATCTGACGGGTGGAGTAGCTTATACTTGATCTTTTTTTTTTTTCCCTCTCTAAAATTGAGTGATTTTTATGCAGTAAGAAAGTCACATTCCTAAATGGAGCGTTTTCTAAGCGGATTGAAGTATGTTTTAACGGTAAAACAAAGGTTTGTATGTTAAATAGTACTTTTTATCTAGGTATTAATGCACATTAAAAGATATACATTTTCAGATCAGGCAGTAATAATTTCTTCCTGTGGCTCTACGTGCATTGAGCTGAACACATCTGTGGATTTTTGTGTTTTAAAGAAGGGGAAGAGATTGTCTGTTTCCTAATTTAGTGGGAGTATTTTTACTCCAGATTTTCCTTTTTTGGAGTATTTGGCTATTTTTAGGGAGTACACGTGCTAACACACCCCTTATCTGTAGGTTTGGTGATTGGCATGTATTGGGTGATGGTCGGTCCAGCGTCACTGGTTTCACGGTTCACCAAGTTGGCACTGCCTACCTCCAACACAAGTGAAGCCCTGTCCCCCAAAAGGGAACGCTGCATTTTTCCAGGGCTCTATTTTTGGTTCCATTATATCACACTGATGATCATCTTGGTACCTCCTTTGTTATAATTCCCACGTGGAATGTGCTGTCTTGCCACTGTATTCGGCTGACAGTCTGACTGCTCAATGACTCGTGGTCACCGCTGTGCCTTGTCTGATCAATACTGTTAATTCAGCTTAATGAGATCTCAATTCACTAAGAATTGTCTCCTCTTTATTTTCGATTGCAGCTGTAGTTCATGTTAACCAAGCTATGGAAGAAGGTATTAAAAGTGCTTGGGAAGACATTAATTAGTTTACTCGAAGAATAACGAACCTCACAAATTCCTAAAAATCATTCTACCACCTGTAGGACTAGTTCCTTACATTACATACTCTACCTAGGAGAAATGCACTCGTTCCAGGTGATGGGTGACCAAATATTTACCAGTGATGTTTGTAAAATTGTGCATGCACAGAGACCGAAAATGAGATTGGATAAGCAGGAGCTAAAAGCAGCTCCTGGGTATCCAGCATTGACCAGTGACCAGAAGCTGCCACCGGAGAACCAGAAGCAAGTGCATACATAGTGTTCTGCAATTGCAACTTCCACATAAGATGCAAACTTAACATTTTGGCCCTTATTCATGACCCATCATGCTTTAAATGTCCTATAAATATGTGTGTTAATATTTTATAGTTTAAGCAGAGTTAAATTCAGATTGGTGTTTGCTTGGCATCAGTTGGACTGGTGAGCCAAAAGTGAGTCCTGGTAGCTGTTGGTTTTAAGCTAACTAGGTTCTTCTAGGCTATTAACAGGAGCTAAATAGCTCTCAGCTCCCATCAATTATGAACCCTGCGATGCCACCATAAGAAAACTTAATATGTGGTGCAAAGTTTGTTTGCAGTAAATGTCAAATACAAATTTGAATTGCTAACAAGGTACTCTTTCGTCATAAATTGCGAGTGGGCTAGTAGATATTGCGAGCCCTGAATAAGAGCAGAAGATAGTATCTTGAGCCATGGAGGCTGGATGGAGCCTGCCAATAATGAGTCGAAGGCAAACGGGAGGCATAATAGTTATGTGGATTAACTGGGAGAACTTGTGGGGATAACCCATTAATTTGAATTCCAAAGATCCTAAATCAGTCTATGGCTCCACCCCTTGAAATCCAGCATGTCCACAGGAAGGATCTAGGCTTGCAAACAATCACCCCTCACCCGCACAATCTTATTTGGTGATGCTTTGTATCTTATTTGTTCTTGGCTGTACAATTTCCCCTCGACTTTCTTTTGTTCATGCTTGTCCGGTAATATAAATATTGCCAACACATTACGAATGAATTTTTATTACAAATGTCTTTTCTTTTTGTTTTCTATAACAATCCAACATTGATCAATGTTGGACATTGGAATGTTGGCCGATGTGTTCGGTCCTCTATTACATGTGCTGTTTATCACAATCCCACATGATTTAAAGCTGTATATTGGAATGGTGGTTGGTGTATATTTGGTTATTTATTGTATCTTATGCTTAAAATGTGTACAGCCTAGAGAAAGACCCAGTGGGTCGTAACACTTTTTGCTGTTTCAGAACCTTGTACATGGGTGCACAGTACCAGCAACATTCATGTCTGATCAATAGATCTGTTGCAAGTCAGCACAGTGTTACAGCGTCTATCTGACCTTGTTACCGCCTGAGTTCTGTAGGGCACTGGGGCTCATTTTCTCTTGGGCACCCGCTGCAGACTCGTTTGTTATTGTATAATATTACATGAATATATTAGTTGCTGTTAACAAGCATGGAAGGTTCAGAATCTAAGTGCCCATTTCCCGTTCCTAAGTTTAGAAAGTTATGGTTGTGGCTGCACAGCGACAAAGCAATTCAACCACTGCTCTATGGCTAGATGATAACTGAGATCACTGCCACGTAGTGCCAGGTGCGCTCAAATCCACAGTGCATCTTCACTTATTGGGATTTGCTAGGAAAGTGGTCTTTTTCCAGCATGGGGTCTGGCATGGATTCACATGCTCCTGAATATTCCCCTTCAGGCCGGGAATCTTTGGTATAGAAAAAATCAGTATCCGTTTCGTTTCTGATCTGTCTTTCTCAGTAGTAACCAATCACTGGTCTCTGGGTCATACTGCCCCCAGCCAATGACTGGCCTCTCCCTAAGCCCCTCCCCTGGCAGCCATCTTCAGATTTTTACCGCACGTTCAAGTGTTGGGAGTCCTCGTGCTTAGCTCTCGAGCTTTTACTGCGTTTTCGTGCTTTTTTTTTTTCAGGAGATTTTTCTCATTTTTTCGGTTAAAAGAGCCTCAAGCTCCACCGTTTCTACTTCCGATCAACGGGGATCCGTTTCGGAGTTTTCTACGCCTCTCATGGGTGAAGATTTCGTCGAGTTACGCTTTTGGAGGATTCCAGAAGTTCCGAGGCCTACCCCGGACATGGCCCAGGAGAAAGGGAGCTCGACGCCCGGGAAGCTATTCAGGACCTGCCCTGGTTGCCAGCTTCAGAAGATTTTCAAGGAGGACGAGCATTCGTTATGCCTCTACTGTCTCCATGAGGACAAGACGCACAAGGAAAAGGACTGCGCGTTTTGTGGAAACATGTCGGAGCGGACCATGAAGGATCACCACCTCAGTCTCGCCAACTGGCTGGAAGGTAAGAGCCCGCCAGGCGAGAAGAAGTCCGAGCGGTCTTCTAAGTCCTGTGAGGGTGCTCCAGCGACGGGGGCCCAACAAAAGGCTAAGCACCGCGAGTCCGCGGGCACCGGGAGCGCCGAACGGTCGGGCTCCTTGGCTGCCAGGCAGGGCGCACCCTCCCGGCGCCATCAACCACGAGCCAACGCTCTGGCTCGGGTAAGAGGAAGTCCGAGAACCCGGCGAAGCTTCTGGAGAGGCCCCGGTCGATCTCGAAGACTCCGGCAGAGGGGGGGGGGGGCAAGGCTCGGACCCTCCCCCGAAGGTGAAGGCCCCGGGCATACAGAAGGTGACGTTGGCCGTGATTCACCCTGCTAGGACCTCGATTGAGGATGTCGCTGCGGCCCTGGCTCAGCCTGTGGAGGCTACACCAGTGGAGGCGCCCTCAGGTACCAGAGTCTCCCTGCCACCGCAGAGGGAGTCGTCTTTCAGACCCATCTAGAAGACCCCCACAAAGTCCTCGTTGGAAAAAGGGGGTGAGGGGGTGGTGGCCGTCGTGGATACGGACACGACCTCTGAAGAGCTCATCCAAGTCGTGGAGGAGAAACAGTCCATCGGGAGGGATCCCGACGAGGGCGACGTTGACGCAGACGAGGCTCCTCAAGAGCTCTCGCGCCCATCGTTTCCGGTGCCGCAGGACACCTCGGCGGCCATTTTGTCAGCCATCCAGTCCTTATGCTCGGAGAGGAGGACTAGGTTGCCCCTTCCCCTGACGGAGGAGCCTGAGCCAGACCTGACGGAGGATCTGGAGCCAGGACCTTCGGGGAGCTCACCGCCTAAGAGGAGGAGGACGCATCCTAGGCCTCCTCTCTCGCCTCTGCGGCCTTCTCTGCCTTCCCCCTGGTCCACTACCCACGGGGATGATACAGGTATGGACACGATGGGTATGGATGACGACGGAGGCGACGACGGAACGTGTCCCCCGTCGCCCCCTGCCCGGGTGTCCCCGCCCGACGAGATTGGATCCTTCCATGCAATGATCGCCAGGGCATCTGAGCTCTTCCAGCTCTGCCCCGAGGAAAAGGAGGGGTTCCTTTACCAGCGGAGCGAGGCTAAAAGGAAGACTGTCCTCGCAGTACCGCTTCTTGATGACATCTGGGATGAGGGGCTCGCCCTCCTCAAGAACCCTGCCACGGCTCCTGCGAAGAGGGACCGGTACGAGAAGAAATACCGGGTCCCCGACGCGGCCCCCTTGTGCCTTAGAGCGCAACCTACCCCGGACTCGGTCGTCTCGGCGGCGGCCAAGAAGAAAGCGGGGGGGAGGGGGGGCATCGGCCTCGACTTCAACCTCCCCTCCGGACGGTGAGGGTAGGAAGCTGGACGCGATGGGACGGGTCATCTCATCTGCAGCGACGACCATCAAGGCGGCCAACGCCCTGGCCATCGTAGCCCGCTACGACAGGGAGTTGTGGTTCAAGATCGCCCCTCTGTTGGACTTCCGGATGCCAAGAGGGCTGAGGCCCTGGAAATCTTGCAGGAAGGTGAGATTGCCTCAGACCACACCATTACGGTGGCCACGGACATCGCCGACACCGGTTTCCGTCAGTTGGGCAAAGGCGTTTGCCTGAGACGACGAGGATGGCTCAGGGTGACGGATTTCCTCCAGGACGTTCAGACCAAGGTTTTGGACATGCCCTTCGATGGGAACAACCTTTTTGGCAAGGTGGTTGATGAATCCCTTCAGGCGATCAAGACGGAGACGGCCCGTGCACTGGGTGTGCTCCAACAACGACGGCCGTCCTTTCAGAGTTCCGGAGGCAGACAGGATGCCTCCAAGGGAGCCGGCAGCAGCTCCTCTACTTACCGTCAAGCGGCAAGGTCTTCGTTGCAGGAGGCCTACAGGGGACGCGGCAAGTCAGGTGGATCCCGCCGTCGTCGCCAACATGGTCAAGGAGGCAAAGCGGCCTCCAAGCAAGATTGAACCGTCCGTCGGGTCGGGCCCCCATCGAAGCACCCCGGTGGGAGGCCGGCTGACGAAGTTTGTCGGCGTGTGGGAGTCCAGCTCCACCGACCGTTGGGTGCTGGTTGCCCTGGCCCTGGGGCACGCCCTCGAGTTTCAGAAGAGGTGCCCCCGCATTCCTCCCGTGGCCAGCAAGGAAAATCACGTCCCTCAACTGCTGTTGGAAGTACGGGTGATGCTCAGGAAAGGTGCCATTGAGCTCGTCCCGAAGAGGCTTCGGGGCTCCGGAGTTTACTCAAGATACTTCCTCGTGAGGAAGAAGACAGGAGGATGGCGTCCCATCCTGGACCTGCGACGACTAAACAAACATCAAGGCACAGAAGTTCTGGATGGTCACCCTCCAGCACGTGCTGGGACAGCTGGAGGAGGGCGATTTCCTGTCGTCGTTGGATTTGGAGGATGCTTACTTCCACATCCCTATTCTAAAGAGGCACCAAAAGTTCCTCAGGTTCGTGGTCAAAGGGCGGCACTACCAGTTCAAGGCCCTCCCGTTCGGATTAAAATCGGCGCCCAGGGTGTTCACCAAGTGCCTGGCACCGGTGGCGGCACCTGCAGGGGATCCACGTCTAACCCTACCTGGAGGTACAAGGGAGCTCGCCGTGGAACACAATGCGAAGTCTGTCCAGCTGCTTCCGGACCTGAGGTTCTCCAACTTTCCAAAATCCCACCTGGTCCCGTCGCAAGTCGCTCTGTTTCTGGGAGTACAGCTCGACAGTGGCACGGCGGGCCTCACCGTCGGAGGAAAGGATAAGGACCATCCTAGGAAAGGTGCAACGTCTACTGGCCACCGACGTGGCCAAAGTGAGGTCTATCAAGTCCCTCCTCGGAATGATGTCCTCCTGCATTTATCTGGTGCCCCGTTGCAGACTTCGGATGCGGCCCTTGCAAGAATTCCTCGACGCCCACTGGATCCAGACGGGCAGCTTCGAGGACAGGATCTCGCTCGACGAAACGTTCCGTCAGGCGATACGATGGTGGGGTGTCCGCGCTCATCTGACAGCGCGAACAGGCTTCCTAGCCCCGGCCCACTAGGTGACGGTGACGACGGATGCCTCCCTGGAAAGTTGGGGAGCGCACACCGGGGGCCTCCACGCGAGAGGGCTTTGGTGCTTGGAGGAGAAGACTCTCCACATCAACATTTTGGAGCTCCGTGCAGTGTTCTGGGCCCTCAGGTCCTTCCTTCCGTCCCTCAAGGGCAAGGTGGTGAGGATCTTCACCGACAACACCCCCACGATGTTTTACATTCGGAAACAGGACGGAACCAGATCCCCTGCCCTGTCCAAAGAAGCCCAGGATCTGTGGCATTGGGCCATCACACAAGGGATGTTTCTGGTACCCTTTCATCTGGCAGGGATAAAAACCATCGCCGACTCACTCAGCAGGGAGCTGTGCTCGTGCCACGAGTGGGAACTAAGCCAGGATCAAGTGGACCGACTCTTCTGACGATGGGGCGAACCCCAGATCGATCTCTTCGCGACTGCGGCAAACTCCAAGTGCCGGAGGTTCGCCAGCAGGTTTCCCCAACTGAGGAGCATGGGCAATGCTTTCTCGTTCCCCTGGGACGGCCTGTTCCTTTATGCATTCCCGCCGTTTCTACTCCGGCTCGTCAACCAGCTCAAGAGGTCCCGGTGCAGGATGATCCTCGTCGCACCGGCGTGGCCGAGGAGCAGATCTGGTTCCCGGACCTTCTGGACTTGTCAGCGTCCACACCAGTCAAGCTACCGATGGACGCGGATCTTCTCTCCAGAGAAGGAGGCGCCATTCTTCAACACAAACCAGAGTTGCTGAACTTGCAGGCCTGGCTCCTGCAGAACTAGAGTTTGGAGGATACGACATCCCGGCCGACTGCAGAGAGGTTCTTGCAAAGGCCAGAGCATCCTCAACTCTCAAGTGCTACGGACACAAATGGAAGAGGTTCTCTGTCTGGTGCAGAGCACAGAAGATTAACCCTCTGCGGATTACGGCCCCTCAAGTATTGCCGTACCTACTGTCTTTGGCCAAGGCTGGCCTATCTCACGCCTCCATCAAGGTACATCTGGCTGCCGGCTCACGTTACACCAGAACTACAGGACGGGCGTCCTTGTGGTCTCATCGTCTGGTGAAGGAATTTATGAAAGGACTGTTCCGATCATTCCTGCCGGTGAAGGCCCCTGCCCCGGCGTGGGAGCTCAACGTGGTACTAACTAGGCTCATGGGGGGCCCATTCGAGCCTATGCATTCAGTGCCGTTGAAGTTTGTCGTGGAAGACAGCATTCCTCGTTGCCATCACCTCTGCACGACGAGTGGGAGAGACCAGGCCCTGTCTTGCAAGCCTCCATACTTGACTTTTCACGAACTAGGGTGGTGCTGAGGACGCACCCCTCCTTCATGCCCAAGGTGCCGTCGGACTTCCACCTCAACGAGCCCTTGGTGTTGCCAGTTTTCTTCCCGTCGCCTTCGTCGCCGGCTAAGAGGAATCTGCACTCGCTAGATGTGGCTGGAGCGCTGAAGTTCTACGTGGACCGCACGAAGAGTTTCCGGAAGACATCACAGCTGTTTGTGGACTTTGGATCTGTGAATCAAGGGAAGGCTCTCTCGAAGACTTCCATTTCCAGATGGCTCTCCAGCTGCATCATGCACTGTCACCGGTTGGCAAACCAACCTCTGCCCGGCCGTCCGAGATCCCATTCGACCAGAGCGATCGCTGCTACTACGGCGTTCCTGTCTGGTGTGCCCCTGCTCGACATCTGCAGGGCTGCTACGTGGAGGTCGACGCACACCTTCACGAGATTCTACTGCGTCGACCGGGATTCCAGGGAGGAGTCCAGAGTCGGCCAGGCAGTGCTGCGCAACATGTTCGCCTAAGGTGAGTCTGGTGAGGAGGTAAGAGTTGCTTAATGTTGAGTTGTTGTATTGCTTGATATTGAGCCTTGTGCCACCTCCCGTGGTTGTGCATGTGTATACTGCTATGTATTCTTATATTCATGAGCATGTGAATCCATGCAAGACCCCATGCTGGAGAAGGAAGTAACTGTTCCCACCATGGGTCTGCCATGGATTCACATGCGAACCCTCCCGCCTACCCCTCTGTGGCTCTTCACTTGGTCATACTGCCACTTCAAATGCTACCAAATATGAAGATGGCTGCCAGGGGAGGGGCATTGGGAGAGGGCAGTCATTGGCTGGGGGCAATATGACCCAGAGACCAGTGATTGGTTACTACTGAGAAAGACAGATCAGAAACGAAACTGATACTGATTTTTTTCTATACCGAGGATTCCCGGCCTGACGACGGGGAATATTCATGAGCATGTGAATCCATGCCAGACTCATTCTGGAGAACAACAGTTACAGGTAAGTAACTTGTTCCTACACCAACCCGAGACATTCATGGGCGCCTTGTTAAGGCCCATCTTTTATTGATGTTTCACCCTCAGAGTGGATACAGGCCTTTGTGGCAGTGGTTCAACCACTGATCAGGTCCTCCAAAATGTTGTGAACGAAGGCATCCTTTTTTCTCCTGTTGGCCAATGCATTCCTTAAGTCTCCTTACAAATTGGATCACAGGTTGGAAACTGCAAAGGCCTAACGGTTGTAACATTAAAGGCCGTTGTTGCTCACAAGGTGGAACAAAACTTCTCTTGAATGAACCTTGGCATTGCTCCACTTTGGATTGTCCTCCCATGTTTTCCTAGTCTTTTGATATATCCATCTCCAGCTTTGGCTGCTTGGGAATTTTGTTTCCAGCAGGGGGCGCTGCGTGTCGACTCGATGTCCCTCGAGGGCATCCATCTCGATTTCGACGTCATCACTGGTATATAGCACACACAGCAACGGTTTACTTCAGTTCTGTTTTTCCGCAAGAGCTATCGCTTCGGAAGATCAGTGCGCTTCTGATCCTTCATGAACCTAGGATTATTTTGAAAAAATTGCGTTTTCATCCGCATCATCGACTCCAAAATCGGGGTTTAAGAAATGGCACGACTGCAGGGTAAAAATGTCACTTTGCGACCCCCGCCCCCCTCCCCCCCGTATCGGCTGGGTCTATGGTGTCTACTAGTTTCTTTTCTCCCATGTCACTTTCTTCGATTTATGGGGAACATGAGCTCTCCTCTGATTCACGACCCTTTGGTTTGCAATATCGGACCCAGTGTTCCAGAGGAGGTGAGGATGAAAGATTTAGCAGTATGCAAAGTGGAAGTGGGATAGATACTACTTCTGCAATTGAATTTGAAAGACCAGATCCCTCAGACCATATTGAATATCTAGCAAATACAGAACTTCAAACAGTGACCACTTTTACCGAAGCAAGCATCCTACTCCAGAAAGTCTGGTTTGACAGGCGTCCACATCAAAACAGACCGCATACCCAATGATTCCCCCCACAGATGACAAACTCTGATGCCATGGCAAAGGTCTTCTCTGCTTGAAGTATGTCCCTTAAGTCGGCAAGTGCCACTTGTGCACTGGCTACGTTTACAGCTACCCTATGGGAATGCATGGCAATGGCAGCTGAACATATCCCTGAAGGGGAAGAAAAGTTTTTTTTTTTTATATCAAGGCTGGGAAGGACGCCATGTGTGAATCCCTTCAGACTGGTCTCGACTCTGCGCACAGTATCAGCAGAGCTATGGTAGCTAGCACTGTAATGCTCAGATTTGCCTGGTTGATACAAATTCTGGGTTTGCTCCGGATGTGCAATCGCGACTTCTTAACATGCCCTTTGACAGCACACATTTATTTGGCAGCAAGGCTGAGAGCCTGGAGAAGCTGCAGACCTCTAAGGTGGCAACCAAATCCATTGGTGCTGCAATCAAACAACCGCTAACTCGCCCGAGTGGATCCGCTTGGAGAGGCAGGTACTTTCGTTTTTATTCCTCGGCTGGAAGATGGAGAGGATTGGTGAGTCAGAAGATTTTACTGTGATTTACATGGCAGAGGTGCTAAAATCACCCAGGCACCGGCTGCTTTAACCTCAGCCGCTGCATCAGCCGCCTCAAAACCGCTCGTGCTTTAGTCCACAAACCCCAGTGGGAGGCAGACTTTGTGGTATTACTTCAGATGCATGGGATTGGAAACAGTAGCCCAGGGTTACTGCCTTACTTTTCTAAAAAGGCCTCGGGATCATCCACCGGGAACAACTATTACAAAAGTCCAGATCCGCTCCTTGTGGAGGAAATGTTTTCTCTGTTAGAGAAATGTGCTATAGAACCAGTACGTGTAGCAGAGAGGAACACGGGTTGGTACTCTCCTTACTTCCTAATCCCCAAGAAGGACGGAGGATTGAGACCCATCCTGGACTAAGACTTTAACAAGTTCCTCAGGAAGGACAAGTTCAAGATGGTTACCCTTTCTCAGATCCTTCAGGCCCTCCAGCTTCAGGACTGTATGTTATCATTGGTCCATCAGGATGCTTAACTTTTATGTGCCAATCCATCACAAGCACTGAATAAATCTGAGGTTTGCTGTTGGGCGTTCTCATTATCAGTTTCGAGATCTGCCTTTCGGGCTGACCTCTGCCCTGAGGGTTTTCACCAAGTTGATGGTGGTGGCAGTGAGTCTCGGCTGAGGGGGTTTGGGGGGCGGGGATTCACGTCTACCCCTACCTGGACGATTGGCTGATCAGGGCCTGTATCCTGAACAGGCTGTGGAACATCTCAGCGTAACCTGCCACACTCTCCACAGACTGGCCTTCTCCCTCAATTTCAAGAAGTCCCACATTATTCCATCTCAAAGGCTCCAATTCATTGCAGCAGTCCTAGATGCTTCCTTGGAGAGGATGTGGGTGGGAGGGAAGCCTCGCTACCAGAGGTGAGGGCTCAACACATTCTGTAGATGGTCACCAAATTTCAGAGTGCCCATCGTCTTCCGGCCTTCAACTTTTTGAGGTTGCTTGGCCTCATGGCATCCTGCATTTTCGTGGTTCCAGAGGCTGCCTGAGGATGCGCTCCCTCCAATGGACTCGGGACACAGTGGTCCCAATTCTCAGCAGGATGTCAGACCTTCAGGTTCCAAGCACAGTAGCACAGGATCTTCTGTGCTGGGCCTGCGAGAACATTCTGAAGGGAGAAAGAATCCTTTTGGCAGCTGTGGCCAGAGATGACTGTAGTGCGAATGACTCACTCACGGGGTGGGGAGCACATGCCAACGATCTGACAATCAACAGTCGTCGGTCACCATCGGAGTCCAAGCTACACATCAACCTTTTGGAGTTGAGGGCAATCAGACTACTTCTGACAGCCTTTCTGCCCTCTGTACGGGAAAAAAATGTCCTGATAATGACTGACAGAGTGGCCATGTGCTACCTCCACAGGAGAGGGGGTGCAGGGTCACTACCACTGTGCAGTGAAGCAATACAGCTCTGAGTCTGGGCAGTTAAGGAAGGGGTCTCCTGATCAGTAGTTCCCCCTACCTGGAGAGGAGAACACAGCAGCAGACGCTCTGAGCAGGCAGAGCACAGTCTCCCACGAGTGGGAAAGATCAGGAAGTCTTCAAGAGATCTTCACCCTTTGGGGAACCTCTCAAGTGGATTTGTTTGTGACCGGTGTCAATCTGACAGTGCGAGCTGTACTGCTCCAGGGAATTTCCCCTAAGAGCAGCTCTATGGGACCCGTTCGTAGTGGACTGGGAGTTTCCACTCCTGTACGTTTCCTTCAGTCCCCGTCATTCGTCATGTGATCAGGAGGTTGAGAAAGTTCGGCAAAGCCTAATTGCTCCGGATTGGGCCCTGGACCTTCCGCACATGTCAATTTGCCCTCAATAAGTCTTACACAGAGAGGACCACCTCTCGCGATTGGAGGGTAGGGTTCTCCATCCAGATGTTAAGACACTCAACTGTCATGCATGGTTTCGGAGAGGTTGAGATATAAGGATTGGGACCTTCTGGACGACGTAATGGAGATTTTGCTTTTGGCCAGAAGGGCAGCAAAGAAATCCTTATACCGCTGCCCTTGGAACATATTCTGTAGTTGGTGCAGGGATAAGAATCTAGACCCTTTTACATTCAACACACCTATGGTTTCATCTTATTACACCTGGCTTATCTGGGGCTCCAGGTTGGCACAATTAAAGGTTATTTACAGCATTATCTATTTTTAAGCGCTCCTCTGAAGAGCTATCTTTCTTCAAAATGCCACTAGTGATACAATTTCTGAAGGGATTGACGAATGTAGTCCTTCTGATCTCCTTTCAAGTCCCGGTTTGGGATCTGAACTTAGTTTTGAAATTTCTCATGTGTGCTCCTTTCAAACCCACTTATTCTTGTCCTTTAAGATTGCTAACACTCAAAACCATTCTTTTGGTTGCTCTTGCATCAGCCCGTAGGGTGAACACTGCTTTGGGAGTCTATACAAAGATGAGGAATACGTGGGAGGACACCATCCGTTCAAAGAACAAGTTGCTTAACAGTGGTAACGTTCTTTCGATTGGATGTTCCTCACACGCATTCCTCATTGCCCCCCCCCACCTACCTCTCAGTAGAATGTCCTTGTTATTGCAGTTTACATTCTTTCAGGGCGAGTCACAGTCCTGCGTAAGGTACACTCAAAGAAAATTGGAACTACGCACAAAACGGAACTGAAGCCAACGGTCACTCCATGAGCTATATACCAGTGATGACATCTACATAGAGAGGGGGGCCCTCAAGGGACATCGAGTCGACAGGAAAACTCTGCTGGAAAACATTTCAGAAGAAGCTAATGGATATATCAAAAGATGAGTACATGGGAGGAACATCCAATCGAAAGAACACTACCACAGGTAAGTAACTTGTTCTTCGAAAGGATTGTGTCCTCCGACGTATTCCTCATCTTAGATATCTCCGTCCAGCTCTGCTGGCATCGGAAATTTTTTTTCTCTAGAGGGCGCTGCACGTCGATGTCCCTCGACAGCCGCCGTATCGACGTCATCCTGCCTATAAAGGCCGCGCGCAGCATCCGTTGCTCAGTTCCGTTTTTCCGCGCTTACTCAGTGCCTCGAATACCGTTGCTCAGTTTTTGTCTGATTAAACCTATTTACCTCGAGTTATTCGATCCGTACTCTATGGCTTCCTCGTCGGAACCGACAACTCCTCGATCCGGCTTCAAAAAATGGCGAGATTGTGGAAAAAAGATGTCACTGACTGACCCTCACAGAGTTTGTCTGTGGTGTTTGGGAGCTGAACACCATTGTTCGGAGTGCGAGGACTGTATGTCCATGACAGCTAAGTCCCTGAAGGAGCGTAGGGGGAAGCTGGAGAAAGGTAAGACTTTTAAAGCTTCTTCTTCGTCGACGAAGTCGAGACATTCGTCTCCTCGTCACCATTCGCGCTCCAGGTCTTGGAGTGGGTCCCATCACTCCTCGAGATCGAAGCACTCGAAGAGGAGACGTCGAAGATCCCCTTCTCCGTCTTCCTCTTCCTCTGTTTCGCCAAAAAGAATCCCTTGCCCCACGAAACATAGTTCCCGGGCTGAATGGGAGGAATTCCGCAAAAATATGATGAGCGTCTTCGAGAAAGCGGCCTCGACCCCCTCTAAGACTGCCGAGAGCAATGCTCTGGTCGAAAGACCCAAAGGTCAAAAACGCAGCGAGTCGCAGTACCCGGCGAAGGAAACCTCTCGAGCGCGTCTCGAACCCTCGAGTAGGACTATGACCTCCAAACCTTCCTCGAAGGTTCCGTCGACGAGGGTTCCGTCGACGCCGAGGTCGGTGTCTTCAACGCCGTTGTCGAAGGGACCTTCGACACACGGGTCTGTCGACTCGACGCCAGCTTCGGCGCCGACGCCAAGAAAAGTCACGGTCACGACACACCCAGTGACTATCCCCAGGTCCTCGATGACGATGGCTTCGAGATTGTCGAGTAGAATCCCAATTCTGTCGAGGTCATCGAGGCCTCCGCCTTTGTTTTCGACGCCACGCTCGAAGCCTTCGGCGTCGACGACATCTACGTTTTCGAGGCCGATAATGACAAGTTTGGCACCCTCTGCCTTGGAAATGGGATTTACACCCTTTATGAGTTCAGAACAATTGAGAACTATGTCCTCAATTTTGGAAGAGGGTGAATTGTCTGAACAGGAAGACACATTTGAGTTGCAGGGACCTGTAACCCCAATTAGAGAGGAATTTTCCTCTGAAGAACGCAGGTTAAAGGATCTTCATGATTCCTTACATGAGGCAAGTGGGTTAGACACTTCCCCTGAGGTGGAGTATGCTAGGCCAGACCCGGGGGAGCATGCTGAAACCCCCTATAGAGCCTTAATGGCCAGGATCACAGAGTTTATGGGGTGGTCTGCACCTTCACAATCTTTCCAACAAGATGACCTCACGGATATTCTTGATAAAGGTCCACAGGAGGATCCTGTAGTGCCTTTCCATAAAGCTCTTCAGAGGAAGATTATGACGAACTGGGAAACCACAGATGTCGTCCCGGCAGTAAATAAAAAAACTGTCTACAAAATACTACTCTACAGACCCGGAGTTTTTGTCAAAACACCCATGCCCAGAAAGTCTGGTGGTACAGGCAGCATCTTCTACCGATGTCAAGACGGCTTATCCTACCGTCCCACAGGACAGGGACGATAAAAAATATGATGCTATGGCAAAGAAAGGTTTTTCGGCATGTAGCATGGCGTTAAAATCTGTGAAGGCTACTTCCACCCTTGCTCGATTCAGCCATACACTTTGGGAGTGTGCTTCTACAGCGGCTGACTGCATCCCGGAGGGAGAAGAAAGGGAGGCGTTCCTGAATACCATACAGGACGGTAAAGACGCTATGTGCGAATCCCTCCAGACGGGCATTGATTCGGCTGACAGTATCAGCAGAGCAATGGCGGCAAGTGCAACAACCAGGAGATTTGCTTGGTTGAGAAAGTCTGGTTTTGCTCCAGATGTGCAAGCCAGGCTCTTGAACATGCCATTCGATGGCTCGTCTTTGTTTGGGAAAAAGGCGGATGACAGTTTAGAAAAACTGCAAACTTCAAAAGCAGCAGCAAAATCCCTAGGCGCTGCAATCCGTCAGACACCTTTTCGTCCCACAGCAACCTCTGCGAGAGGCAAGTCCTTTCACTTCTACTCCGCATTCGGAAGAGGTAGAGGATGACTGGCTCAAAGGGGACAAAGAAGAACTACCCGAGGTGGACGGAGTAGATATTCAAAGGCCGCAGCAACAGCAGGTGCCTCTTTACCATCGGCATCTGCATCAGCCGCCCCAAAACCACTCTGAGGACTTCCCTCACAGGACACCTGTAGGAGGCAGGTTGACTCAACATCTGGCGGAATGGCAGGCTATCACGTCAGATGCTTGGGCATTGGAAACAGTTGCCCAAGGTTACTGCCTGCCTCTCCTACGCATACCTCAGAGTCATCCACTGGGGATCAGCTCTCAGAAAGCTCCAGATCCGCTCCTCTTGCAGGAAATTTTGGACCTGCTAGAGAAAGGTGCCATAGAACCGGTACCTGTAGCGGAGAGGAACAAGGGCTGGTACTCCCCTTACTTTCTCATTCCAAAGAAAGACGGAGGACTGAGACCCATCTTGGACTTGCGAGAATTGAACAAATTCCTCAGAAAAGACAAATTCAAGATGGTCACTCTTTCTCAGATCCTCCAGGCCCTTCAGTTCCAGGACTGGTTGGTATCTCTGGACCTTCAGGATGCTTATTTCCATGTGCCTATCCATTCCAAACACAGGAAATACCTGAGGTTTGCAATTGGCAACTCTCACTATCAATTTCGAGTGCTGCCATTTGGGCTGACCTCCGCCCCGAGGGTCTTCACCAAGTTAATGTCGGTTGTGGCGGCAAGTCTAAGGAGGGAAGGGATTCACGTCTACCCCTACCTGGACGATTGGTTGATCAGGGCTGTCTCTTCGGAACAAGCTCAGATCCAGCTAAATCACGTGTGCCACTCCCTTCACAGACTGGGCTTCTCCCTCAATTTAAAGAAGTCACAAATGATACCATCGCAGAGACTCCAGTTCATAGGAGCGATCCTGGACACTTCCCTGGGAAAAGCCTCGCCACCAGAGGTGAGGGGTTAAGATATTCTACAGATGGTTACCAAGTTCCAAGATGCCCAACGTCTCCCAGCCTTCGACTTTTTGAGGTTGGTAGGCCTCATGGCATCCTGCATTTTCCTAGTGCCAGAGGCTCGCCTGAGAATGAGATCCCTCCAGTGGGCACTGAGGACTCAGTGGTCACAATTCTCAGGGAGAATGACAGATCTTCTTCATGTTCCCGACAGGGTGGCTCGAGACCTTCAGTGGTGGGCCTGTCAGGAGAACATTCTGAAAGGAGAACATTTTTGGCAACCCTGGCCGGAGATAACAGTAGTCACGGATGCCTCACTCACGGGGTGGGGAGCCCATGCCAACGACTTGACCATCAGCGGTCGTTGGTCTCCATCGGAGTCCAGACTACATATCAACCTGTTAGAGCTGAGAGCCATCAGACTTGCGCTGAAGGCGTTCCTGCCAGCTGTACAAGGGGAAAAACGTCCTGATAATGACGGACAACACAGTGGCCATGCATTACCTCAACAAAAGAGGAGGCGTAGGATCACTACCCCTGTGCAGAGAGGCGATGCAGCTCTGGTTTTGGGCAATCCAAGAAGGAATCTCTCTATCGGCAGTTCACCTAGCCGGAGAGAAGAACTTGACAGCGGACGCTCTGAGCAGGCAGAGCACAGTCTCCCACGAGTGGGAACTAACTCAGGAAGTCCTTCAATAGATCTTCGCCCTTTGGGGAACCCCTCAGGTGGATCTGTTCGCCACCAGCGTCAATAGGAAATGCGATCTGTTCTGCTCAAGGGAATTTCCCCCGAGAGGAGCTCTGGGAGACGCGTTCATAGTTGGCTGGGAGTTTCCGCTTCTGTACACGTTCCCACCGGTCCCTGTCATTCCTCAAATGATCAGGAGGTTGAGAAGATTCCGGAGAACCATGATCCTAATTGCACCGGATTGGGCCAGGAGAACGTGGTACCCGGACCTTCTAGACTTGTCCATCTGCCCTCCAATTCGACTTCCACTCAGAGAGAACCTACTCTCACAGAAGGGAGGTCAGGTTCTCCATCCAGACATCAAAACCCTCAACCTTCACGCTTGGCTTCTGAAAGGTTGAGGTACAAGGATTGGGACCTCCCTGATGATGTTATGGAGGTGTTGCTTTCGGCAAGGAAGCCAGCAACAAAGTCTTTATACCGCTGCCGTTTGAACAGATTTTGCAGCTGGTGTAGAGAACAGAATATCGACCCTTTTTCATGTGGTACACCAATGGTTTTGTCCTTCCTTCTATATTTGGCGAATTCAGGCCTTCAAGTTGGCACCATTAAGGGCTATCTCGCAGCGCTATCCATCTTTAAGCGCACTGCGGAAGAACCATCCTATTTCAAATTACCCTTGGTAATACAGTTCCTAAAGGGGTTAACCAATGTTTATCCCCCAAGACCAATCCAAGTTCCGCTATGGGATTTAAACTTAGTACTAACTTTCCTGATGGGCACACCTTTCGAACCACTCCATTCTTGTTCGTTAAGATTCCTTACCCTTAAAACTGTTTTATTAATAGCACTTACATCTGCTAGAAGGGTGAGCGAATTACAAGCTCTTTCTTGTAAACCCCCTCACACAATATTTCACAAAGACAAAGTTGTCCTGCAAGCGAAGCCTAATTTCCTCCCAAAGGTGGTTTCTGAATTCCATATCACTCAGAAGATTACCCTACCATCTTTCTATCCTCCTCCTCACCCGGGGAAAGAGGAAGAGAGGTTACACATGCTAGACCCTAGAAGGGATTTAAGTTTTTACATCAGTAGACTAGCCAGGGTAAGACAGGCAGACCAGCTGTTTGTAGGTTACGCAGGTCACAAGCTGGGGTTACCAATAACTAAGCAGACCATTTCCAGATGGATCATTCTAGCCATTCTGGAATGTTATAAACTGGCAGGGAAAGAGCCCCCTCAAAACCTTAGGGCTCATTTGACCAGAGGTATTGCAGCTTCATCGGCCCTCAAAAGAGGCGTGCCGGTTAAAGACATCTGTGCGGCCGCTACATGGTCATCTGTCCATACCTTTACACGTTTTTACAATTTGGATTCCTCCTCCAGTCAAGAGACTAGGTTTGGAAGGGCTGTACTGCATTCTATTCATCAATAGAAGACAGCGTGAAGTCAGTACTCCCTCCTCCAATAATAGAATACTGCTATGGGAGCCTATCTAAGATGAGGAATACGTCGGAGGACACAATCCCTTCGAAGAACAAGTTACTTCTTACCTTGTAACGTTCTTTCGACGGGATGTTCCTCCGACGTATTCCTCATCGGCCCTCCCATCCATCCCCGCAGTTCTACTTCCCGTGTTGTTGCAGCTTACGCTCCTTCAGGGTGATTAGTCTAGTCCAGAAAGTATTATTGTTGGCTACAAAACGGAACTGAGCAACGGATGCTGCGCGTGGCCTTTATAGGCAGGATGACGTCGATACGGCGGCTGTCGAGGGACATCGACTCGGAGGACGTCGACGCGCAGCGCCCTCTAGAGAAAAAAATTTTCCGAGGCCAGCAGAGCTGGAAGGAGATATCTAAGATGAGGAATACGTCGGAGGAACATCCCGTCGAAAGAACGTTACAAGGTAAGAAGTAACTTGTTCTTCTGTCTTACCGGGTGAATACTCAAGTAATGTCCCATGATTCTAACAGAAAGAAGTGTTCCACGGGCAGCAGAGGTGGGGTAACAAGGATAAATGGTGGTCAGGCTGGGGAATTTAAAATAAATGTCACCTCAGGAGGAGAGATGGACAATGAGTGTCAGTGGGGATGGGAGATGTATTTTTTTGAGGGTTTGCCGATTACTGATGTAAGCAACAAATGCACCATTGCCATAACCGTGATTCCCATGGTAAATAGAATGTCAGTCAGTTTTCCGCAGAAACTTGCCAAGGTAGACTATTGCAGAAATCAAAACTGGGGTGTTGGAATGATGAAAGGAGTAGAGCCTGGGCCACAGGCCATAGCCTAACTGGGGCAATGTGAAAAAATCTTAGTTAAGATGACCCACCCTATTGCAACAAAGACCTTGCAATTTGGTGGGTGTGCATGGGCAGTGAGTTATCTTAACTCTGAGCCCCACCATTGCTCAATCCATGAGCACATATGTGATCACAGTAGGGACCGACAATGAGATCAATCCTGACATCAGGCTGATATCTATGGGGGTGTATCCCGCTTTTAAGATTGTAGTCACTTCCCACAACTGATTGACGGGTGATCGAGTGATAATTTATAATTCTCCTAAGAAATTGAATGCTTTGTGCATGTGCAGAGCTGGCGAATAACCTTCCGTTATACCTGGCTGCTAGCCTGTAACTTCTAATGTTTGTATGAGGGGTAGGGTGGTGGTGAGTGGGGTCGTTTCAGAGGGGGCAGGGAGGGGTTGAGTAGACTGCATCTATTTGTTTCTAATGCAAATCTGTTGCCAGTGTTGACTAGGAGCTTTGTGGGTAGTGTGGATTATGCTGCCGAGACCCATGTGGACACCCAACGTAAAGCATAGTAAACCAGTTTTAATACGTTATGTTGCTTTATACTGTGCACCATTACCATCCAAGGGCAGTTTCCAGGCGCTTCAGTTTTCAGGAACAGCCACAGCATGATGGAATATGCATTTCATGTTACTTTAAAACCTATACAAGCTGCAACACGGGCAAGTAACATTTTACATACCACTACTTTGCAAACCTTTCTGCTTCCACTCTGCTTCCTTGTTTTAATAGGAGGCAATAACTTGTACACTGAAATGTTAATTTTGGTGCTTGGGACCTATCTGGTTGTCCTCTGAGAAAGACCCACCAGTCAAATATACAAGTGAAGTGTGAGCACTTAATTCAGACTTGGCGGTGCGCTTAACCTCTGGGGGGGGGGGGTGTGGCAGGCAGTCCTCAACAAGAAAATAGTACATTATTTCCTACTCTCCATTGGCGAGTGCAAAATTTGTCATGGTAAAGTAACCGATCGTGCGTTATTAGAAGTTTTTTTGTAAGTGAGGAAAGAGTTCTGTGACAAAGTAGCAGAATTGGGAGCATTGTTCCCTCCGATTATTTTTCCCTAAGTGCGGGAATGGTTAGCTTTTGTGCACACTTTATTTTCCATGTGCACAACTGAATAACAAGGTAAGCCACTTTGTGATCATGCGTAGTTAGTGAGCTACCTGTTAGGGAGAATTCTATGTTTAGGCTGAATTTCCTAACCTAGTGAGTCCCCCAGCAGCTTTGCTGGATTTTCTGGAGTTTGTTTTTTTTCTCCTGCCAAGAGTGAGACTTTTTTTTTCACAATCTTGGACATGATTTGAGGGGTTCCTTTGACTGTTAATGTGTTTTATGGGCTCTGGGGTCTTTTACTCCATAGGGTCTCATGTGTTTTTACTATGTGTTACACAGCACCCTCAGTGCAGTGACACAGGGGTGTCATAGTGACACCCCACCATAGACTCCATACCCTGGGACTGACTACTGGCATGTAAAGTCACCATTGGCTTTACTAGTCCCAAATTATGAACAGAAACCAGTACAAAACATCATATTGTGGACGTACTGGTCGGGGCAATTCGATTGCCCCGGGGTCTGTTAGTCGAGGGGGCACGTCTCCGTCCCCCTGATCGAGTTTTGGCTGGTGGCAGTGGATACTACTTTTTATATTCGACCACGAATATATCTCTATGGGATTATCCCATTGTTCGAGGCTACCAACTTTAATTATTTAATTCTCATAGCCTCGAACATACCGCCGGTTTATTTAATATTCATTCGCTGGTTGGTATTTTTTGCCAGGACTCGATTCTAAAATGGCGTTTGTGTTTTCTTCTGTGACTCCAACCCAAGTCGAGCCCTTTGTTGCACTTTTTGGCGGGCATCTCCACAGAAGCCTCCAAAAGTGGTGCCACTCTGCCTGGGTACCACAGGGGATGTGGGAGGGGGTTTAGGCACCATGGACTGAGTTGCCTCTGCAACTCAAGTCGCACTCTTGTGTGATTGGCCCAAGTGGTGAGCCGGCCGGCTCACCACTTAGCATGTTTGACAGCTAGGTTGAGTGAATGGGGGTATGCTGCATAAAGGCAGGGCTTTTGGGACTGGAACTTTAGAAGTCGCCACAGGACCTGAGAATCCGACGAGGGAGAAGCTGAGCCGACCTGCTACGACACCACCGGTGGAGCCCTGCGGAACCGATTCACCACTTCCCGACGACAGAGAAGATCTCCCGGCTGGAGAGTCTTCTTCCCCTGACTGGTGGGCACAACCAGTTTACCTTCTTTTTCTCGCATCCCAGGACGTCTTGTGGTCGAATTGCCCGTGCCCAGCAACCCGGCAACCGGATAGCCACTTACCACTGGACCGCGAATCAAAGGACCGCTCCTTTTAACTGAACTCCGTGGCTGGTTTTTTCCCTGGCAGTGCAACGGACTCCTGTCTTCCTCCCGGACGAAGCACCGACTTGCATCCGCTGCCAGGAACAACTGTTCCTGCTGGAGTGTTCTCACCACTTTAAGGTACCGTGTCTGCCAGGCCTCCCTTTCTAAAGATTGCTACAAGGTAATAATAATCCCTTAACCTTCTGGACTGGGCTGGCCGCCTTGACCATCTAACTGGTCCCTTTCTTTTGGTCCAACTCTTTCTGAACCTTTTCGAGACTTTCTGTGCACAGTTCAACCGTGTGACGTGGGACACATTTCGTTCTGATCCTCTTAAAGTGGATCCCGCTTTCTGAACTCTAACTTCACGGTTTGACTCTGCCTTCCTCTCTTGCTGTGTTCTTTTGAGTGTTGGGATCTGTTTCAATTTATGCTCTGCCTTTCTCTCCCTTTTAAACCGAATTATTAGAGTGCCATCTGCGTTAAGCGCTCACTGCTGTCTGAAAATAAGTGGGGCTTTACTAAAGACTTGTCTAATATCCTTTTAAGGGAGTGTATCTTTTAGTGACCGTGTTTTTGAATTGCTTAATATTAGTGCATGTGTGTTTTATTAGATGTGGTTTTAAATAAATAATTATATCTCTTTTACACCAAGCTCTGGTCAGTGTTTGCTTGTTCAACCGTGTCCTTTTGACCTATTGTGAATACTCTGTATACTGCCTAACTCTTCTTGAGGGAAATCTGACTGCTCAGCCACAGCTACCAGGTGAATCTGTGTGGTACAGACTGCTACCAAGTGGGTTTACTGCCAAACACCTGTAGTCTTAAATCTTTTGCAGTGGTCCCAGAGGGAACTGCACATGTTTCTGCCTAACACTACCATCTCCGAAGAGTTTGGAAGGGTATTTCCCCTTCCCAACCACTGCAATTCTTTACAAATCAGTGTAAAAGGTGCATCTTGCAACAATTTTTACAAACCTGTGTAGGCTAAAAAAAAAATGGAGAGCTCCTCAACCAGTACAAGAATTAAAGATATGCAATAGTACCTACCCAAAAGTACTCGGGTGCAGAGAAACAAATGTGTATGCTTATGATTAACAATGGGTTTAGTTGAGGCAATTTTTATTTTTTTTTAACACCGTTCAGACGTTTCCTAGCCTGTTACTAGAGTTTCCGATCCTTTAGCAAACCATTTCCTTCACTGTGCTTCCAAAACATCAGTTTTGGTTTTTGAAAGCTGCTGTTTTGTTCTTCATGCCCTGCCACCCGCATCCCTCCCTGGCACCTATTTTGGCCTCCAATACTAGTTGACGGGGCTCTGTAAAAAATGAGGGATTGTAGTAAAACACTAACTGGGATATTTGCCTATCCTCAGTACTTTGCAAGCAAAACATATTTTCTGAAACTGTCATGGTGAGGTTTTTAATGTCATGAATCTGCATGTGCACAATTACCATGCAGTGAATACAAGATTCTTAGCAACATACCCCACCTTTAAATAGTTGGGTAGGATTATACAGGTGTGCAGTGAATCTGTTTTTGTATAGCGCGAGCTACCATATAATATGCTACGGTTTATGCCCGATTGAACTCTGAAAACGTGGAAAGGATGCAGTGTGTGTAAATAGCAATCTATTTAACTGAATATCTGTTGCCCTTATAATATATACAAACAATGCCAGGCATAGTCTATACCCGTTTTTCCTTGTAGGCCAGGTAAATGATGTTGGAACGTTTCTCTCCACTTATAAGGTCATGTTAGATGCTAAAGTGTACATTATCTATTTGCCTACTCAGAATTTTGAGGGCAAATTAATATTTGAGTTTTATAATGCAATAACTTGCAAGGGGGCACTACAAAGTGCTTGTGTGACATTTGTACAAAGAAAAGGAAGCATGGGGTGAGGTTACACATCCCAGTAGCCTGCTTGCTTAGTCAGTATCTTATATTTGAGATGACAGTTGGGTTACATAGTCTGGATGACTCTTGCCAAGGCACCATGAGTAACAAATTCTTGTGCTTGAATGTCATTCATATTATAGCAAACAGAAAACCAATGGATGTAGGTGCAAGTATAGTAACCTTTTGCAGAGCCAAGGTAGTCATAGTCACGGTTGTCTGTTAATATCTGAATGTGGCTTGGGGTGGAATTTAGTCATAAGGTGTATGTGTGATAGTAAAGTGTAGGACTTACGGGTGCGAAGGGAAGCTTATTTCTTTAATGTCTGCAGGCATATCTTAGCCAAATCTTCCTTTTGTGGAGACACTTTTTCATATCGGTTTTTAACCTTGTGTGGGTAAATGCTGTGGTTAGGGTTTCTAGGTTTTTAATGTCAAGCTTGCATAGTAGGGGAATGAAAATGGGCTAGACCTGGTCCAATTTAGCTTTATTTTGTGAGATCAAATATTAGGTACCTTCTGTGGCTTGTGCCTTATTACATCTTTTGAATTGGTGAGAATTGTCTGTGTGCGCTGTTAAAGTGGCACACAGAAGGAAGCTGTGCAAGTGCACATTCGCACAGCTTAGAAGGAACATTGATGGGGAAGCCGATCAGTTATTTTATAAATGCTCAGCTATCCAATTTATGGCGACACAGGGGTGTGCGGTGCTCTATAAATATTCAAATAAATACAGTGTCTTGTACATTCTAATACAACAGATCTTCCACTTGTTAATGCATATAACCAAGAAAAACATTTTGGCTGGGCGTTGGCATACGCATCTTATGTTTTGCATAAAGATGTGCAAGCAGCTTAAACTGCATTTAAAAACAGTTTTGGGGTTTAAACGACATGCCGATAGTTAATGTGCTCCGGTCTTATATTCCAGCATGCACAGAATATGTATACTTGGGTTATCATAAACCGTTCTTTTTCAATTATTGGCTGTAAATGTCACTGTTTTGGAAGAAAAGAACATTAAAAAGCTTGTTAAGGCAGTGGCACCGGGAGGTCTGCTCTGTGCTGGCTCAAGCAGCAGGTATTGTAACGTCATAACTGTAACCATTTTAATGGATCTAATTGGGAGAATCTGCAACTCTCTGGTCCCAAGCCTGAACAGGCTCTCGAGTCGACTCTTAAAAACAAATTGTTCACACTGGGCAGAAATTATTTACATTCTATTCTCAGACATCCTGAAACCAGTGCAATATCCACCGACTTGGGACAGTGCCCATATTATACCTATAGTTAAGAGGCGAAAGAGTAAATCACAACAATTATCGCCCAATCTCAATTATTGATGCAGATTAAAAAATCTTTTCCTGTCTATCGCTGGAGCATCTGGAGTCCTGGGCCACTAGCCAGAATTTCATATCTAAATGGCAAACAGAATTCAGAAAAGGGATGGGCACCCAACTAAAAGGTATGTTACGTAAATGCATTCATTTCCAGTCTTGGTCAAATGGGAGTAATCCAGTGTATTTCGCCTCAATTGACCGTTCAGCTGCTCTTGATGTGGTGGACTGGGCGTGTTTGCTGTGGCGTAAGCTACAGAAATGGGATATTCCTCCAGGTCTCTTCATTGATTGTTGCTCTCCATGGCCACTCAACCATACAAGTTACCCTAAACCAACAAGGCACTCTTTTGCGCCCAATCAGAACTTATAGAGGCATGAGGCAGGGTTGCGTTTTAGCGCTCTGCCTGTATCAACTGTATATGGCAGACCAAGAACACTATCTGCGGTCTGAGTCCATACCAATTCCAAAGGTATCTATCTTTAGGCCTTTATGGACGGGATATGCAGACGACTATTTAATCGCTGATAATACCCTGATCTGTCTCCACGTGTTAAATGTTTTTTCTGCCTTTGTTACTGCTAACTCATCTATAAATTCAGCTAAAACAAAGGTGTAATCCTCCTATGGAATTCTAGGAAACTAGTTCCATTTAGCTGGCATGTCAAAGCAGAGGCAGTAGAAAGGATAGACTCTTTTCTTTATCTTGGCTTTGATTAACCCCAGACCCTCTTTAGCTTCTATTCGATCATGGCTGCATACGAAGGCCAATAAGTTAGCGTACCAACTTGATGGGGTGGATGCCAACTTTGGAAAGTTTTCGCTACTGCCTTGTCTGCGATTATTATTTAAAAATGTTTTGTTTCTTTTTAAAGGGCAAGATTATCCCGAAATTACTATACAGGATTGACATTTATGATCTAGCAGTGATGCCCTGTTTAGAAGCCTCGACTTCTCCATCTGCTCCGCATTCAATTATCCGATATGCCCTGGATAGTATAATCCTGAAGGCCAGACCTTTTTGGAGGTACCTGTCATTTTATAGAAAGATGCTGGAACCATCTGCGAATTCTCAGATGTCTGACTTTAGAGAAGCATGAGAGCTTTGTCTGAAATGAAGGGACTGGCTTCAATCTTACTGGCAGAGGTGGGGTGATCTGCCACAGAATTAACAGATAATCCAGACAAAGTTAAGGCCTTGTATTTGCAGATTGGGTTAATATTGACTAGTTCCCTGCTTATCCCTCTCTAGTTCATCTGAAAGGAGGTCAGAAAAAACAAGTAACCCTGCCTCCATATTTGTCACTTTACTCCAGCAGAGTAGTTTGCTTCAGTTTCTTAAGATTCCGCCTGAAATTGATCAGGACAAAAACATTGCATCGTTTTGGTTTGGTTAAGGAAGAGGCTGTGTTGTGTAGATTTTGTAAAGATGTGGAACCGAGAGAAACGGACAAGAATTTGCTGTTAATGTGTGAAGCCTTGAATCAGTTGAGTATGTTTTTACAAGATGTATATATTTCTGAGGCTTGTGCAATCTGCTTAGATCACATGCTGCGCATAGGCCGACATCTAGTGGAAGCTGCAGAGTTTAAGTTGTTTTCGAAACTCAAAAGGACATGTTGACAGGGTGTGCCAGTAATACTATCCCTAGTGACGTCCACTGTACCCATGATCCTTCATGCATTGAGGTCCCTCAGATTGTTTATTTTGTGCCATCAAAAGACGGTCACTTATAGCGGAGTTCTCCTTTCGGCTCATCGCCATTTATTATTATGACCAATTAACAATAGTTTTTCTTACTATCCTTTATATTCACCGACTATCTAGACCATCCGAGGCCGGTGAAGAACCAGAAACCGTCAACAGATCTGTTTCGGCCTTGGAAGGCCGATACGGGCTTCTGCCCACACAGTAGGGAGAGGGGGGTGCGGTGGTGGGGGGGGCGAGGACATTTTAGAATGTATAACCCTTTTTCATACACTACTTTCGCCTAGCTGCAGTGTCTTTCAGTTATGGATAGGAACCCCTTTAAACTGTGCCTTAAGTGCAACAAAAAGTTTCCGTGGGTCGATAAATACCTTGTGTGTAACCTGCGTCTCCCTCGAGACCACGTCGAGTGTGTAGATTCTTCAAACCCAAGACATTGAAGGACCGCTTGACAAAACGCTGGGTCCACCACGCAAGGCAGCTCGTGACCATGGAAGCGGAAGGTGCCTTCAGTGACAACAGCAACGCCACGGTAGACTGCGAAGGCGACAGGGTTACTCCGGTTTCCCAAGTGCAGGCCCCCAACCCCAACACAGGCCAGCGGCCTTGTTAAGGGGACAACACCCGGCGGCGGAAGCGCTATCACTACCCCCTCCACCAAGCACACAACCCACTGCCGAGACTCGACACATTAGATTTATGCCCTGCAAACAAATGTCAAGCCACAAAGTTCTGCAGGACTACGCTACAAGAGGTAATCCCTTTACTAAAAAAGGATTACATGGCAACACTGGATATGAAAGATGCCTATTTTCATATTTTAATGTTCCCAGCACACAGAAGATTGAAAAGTTTCATGATGGCGAACCAGCACTACCAATGCAAGGTGCTGCCCTGAAGTATAGCATCTGCTCCAAGGGTATTCATGAAGGTAGTGGCAGCACACCTGCACAGGGAAGCAATCCCAGTGTACCTTTACCTGGACGACTGGCTGATTACAGGGGAGTCTTCTGTAATTTGCAGACAAAACATTCAAAGAACTATCAACCTTCTCTTTCAATTGGGCTTCTCCATCAACGAGGAAAAAATCAAGCATAGTGCCAAGCTCAACCAAACTGTTCCTAGGAACTGTTCTAAACACACGAGCGGTTGGTCTTTCCGTCAGAGGAAAGAGTCCAAAACATGTTACTGCAAATACTGCATTATCAGGCCGGCCGCCAGATAAGGGTGCGCAAAGCTATGCGTTTGCTAGGCATGATGGCATCTTGCATTTACCTGGTACCTCACGCTCTTCTGCGCATGCGACCCATGCAGGAGTGGTTGACAAAACAATGGTCTCGGGCAAGTGGTCAGTGGGCCGATCTAGTGGTGGTTTCATCAGCACTAGTACAAAATCTTCGCTGGTGGACAAGAGAAAATCTGTTGAAGGGAAACCCTTCTGCGATCTGGAAGTACAAGCGACTGTCACGACAGACGCCTCACTTGCCGGTTGGGGGGCTCATTACCTTCACCACACAGGTCAAGGTCTGTGGTCTCAAGTGGCAGCACAGAACTACATCAATCTGCTGGAACAACTGGCAGTATTCAAAGCCCTTCAGGCCTTAATGTTTCACCTAGCGAACCATTCTGTGCAAGTCCCGACAGACGGCACTACAGCAATGTTCTACATCAACAAACACGGGCACACGTTCTCCAAATCTGTCCAGGCTTTCGCAACATATATGGAAATGGGCACTCAAACAGAAGATATTCCTATCGTCACAGCATGTTTCAGGGGAACTCAACACACTGGTAGACTCACTGAGTGGAGATCCCCTACCAGAGGAACACGAATGGCAACTACACACAGAGGTCGTAGAACACCTCTTCTCTCAATGGGGTTTCCGCACAATAGACTTGTTCCAAAACTGATCTACGGCATGGAAGCAGTACTGCAACTGACGCCTACAATATGGGCTAACGTTGAAGTATTGTTTTGGCAAAGAACACTTAATCATTAAATCAACTCATATCAGATACCATATCTGGTACCTCTCATCTTTGGCTAACTTGACAGAATAGAACCGTTTGGCACTGTTTAGAAAGATCTTGATGCCCGAGATCCATCCTATCTTTAAGATTCTATCTGAAGTAGCCAAACTGCATAAAAACCAGATGCTGGCAACTTGGATAAAGGACAGGAGAATGATCTTAAAAGACACACGCTTCCTGGCAGACGTCCTGATCCACAACCCAACAAGAGCTAAGAAAAAAACATTTGGAAAAGGGCTGAATTACTCCCTTGGAAACAGCAGCAGCCAGTAGTCTTTCAAGAGATCTCCATGTGGGCAACACGAAGCTTAACCAGTTACGGAGCTACTTACAATAATTTCCTGACAGATCATACAGGGAGACCTTTATGAGGATGAGGCTAAATCCGATAGAAACGAATGAAAGAAACACCATTTGTGGGCAATCTAAAGAAAATGTCTGCTGTTTCTGTGACAACGGTAGTGCCTTGGAGACCCTGAAACACCCGTTAATGTGTAAGGGGGTGAGTGCTATAAGACACCTATGGCCACTGACTGGAAACTACAGGACATTGGAAGAGGAAGATGTGTGGAAAGCCCTGATGAATGGTGAAAAAACCTCATGGGTTATAGCGGCAGTCTCTACGATTAGAGATATTTTCACGACTGGTAAAACCATGAAGCAAATCCGGATATAACCTACAAATAAAATAAACAAGGAAGCATTAACAAGGATTGTCACAATTTTGACATTGTTAAATCAATTGAATCAAATAAAAAAAATGTATTCACACATAATCGCATATGGATTGATTTCAGGTCCTTTCCTCTTTAGTTGTGGATCTGAGTTAATGGATTCATTTAAAATCCTTTCCTTTCGGATTGTTGCCTCGCCTCTCCTTTCAGATTATTGCTTTGTGTCTGCATGTTTCACCAGATTCCGGTTCTGTGGCTCATTAGCTTCTTTACTGACTATTGTAAAGTAAAAAAGGAGGATGGAAAAAATGAAAATGTGAATAGCTGTTTAGCATTTGTATGATTTCGGTTTCCTTATCTCAGACTTTTTAATAAAGTGTGGTTGCTTGCACATAACCACTTAAAATTAGGAAGCCTTTAATACATCTGGTCATTGACATTGGTATCTACCTTATTTGCCTGGTAATTAGTTTAATTCAGTGTTTCGGTTGGATCTGAAAGATGAGCAGAAAACATGTAACATTTTCTTGTCACTATATCAGTTAGTGTTGCTTGTTTGAAGTTATACTTTTGGGATGTAGTAAATATGGGGTTATCTTACATGTGAAGCTGCATTCGCTTGGATATGATAATCCAAACTTCTGATATCCTCAAAATGCCGTTCTGCGTGGTTCTGGCACGTGGGGATATTGGGCAAATTATGTACATACTTGATTTGCGTCATCGCGTGCAGGACGTTGCACAGTGCCATCCTGCCCACTATACAATCTTGCCGCCATTTTGTTTGCTTGTTATGTTCTAGATTTTGTTGAATCTTTGGTGCCCATCTTTAAAATATATTTCTTTTAACCCGGCTTCTGGTTGAGGGTTTAACATGCATTTATTTTTTCTCATCTGATGATTGAATCTCAATACTGAATTTAATATACACTGATTTACGGAGTATGTGTATTGTTACATCATCTCAACAACGTTGTTTCAAAAAGATATTCCTCGTCTATTTAGACAGTAAATATCATGTTGATCAATTGTGATATAAATTGTATTTTACTTAGGTTTGCTTCCTGATTTGGCTGTTTAAAAATATTCTTAGGCCAGTTCTATAATTTGTTGTTGATCCACATTCTAGAGTTGTCTAGTGTCTCTTTTCTCTGTTTCTCATTAGTGGTGAGATTAGTTGATCCTTGATTTATTATTGGATAAGTTGGGCATCTTTATTGGCCTAATATTAAGTGTTCATGCACACAATATTTTAGGGTTTTTGGTTAAAACATTTGCATACAATTATGAAATTCATCGTTCAGTATCTAGGATGGTTTTAAGTTGCAGATTCAAAGATGTGTAATATTCATTGTCCTGGTTGAGTCCAGTTTGACGCGTGTCCATAATACTAATCCATTTAGCTTCTCTGGCTTAATTGGAGTACTTTGTTTCCACCCCTCAGTGGTAGGCTCACCTATTCCAGGCCCATCTCCTTAAGGGTGTCGGTTGTTGATGCAGGGCTACAAAAATTCAGGTCACAAGTTAACATTGCCCCCTCAATTCTCCTTATGCACACAATTTCTCACTCGCCAGTGGCTAGTGGTCATTATATATTTTGAAGTGTTTATAATGTTCTGAGGAAAATATTTTTAAATACGGAACTGAATTATTTGCTGGGATCTCCATTTTGGCAGATAAGGCATTGATTATGATTTGCCTGGGATCAAACTGCATGAGAAGTCAGGATTTGAGTGTAAAACATACTCCAATGTCCCTTCCCCTATCCTCCATACTTGTGAGACATTCTGTACAGCGTGGTGGGACCGGAGCACTTTTAAAGCATCAAAATTAAAAATGTTGTCCTTTTTATTTTTATGTGGGGCCACCGCATGTGACCGCAGCCTTTGCCTTCCTGAGCTCCACCCCACTCATCGCCCTTCAGTCCTTTCTCTTTGTCGGCCGAACTTGCATCTTGGGGAATTTTTTTGTTCCCTTGTCCTTCATATGCCTGCTCTGGTTCCACTGTCTTCTTTCTTCCGTCTATGCTGGAGCATCTGGGATTCGTCTCTTGTGCTTTGTGCAAATGTTGTTTCGCAAGGGCGGATCCCCACTGTCTGGCATGCTTGGACATGGAACACTGGTGGGACTCTTGCTTCTACTGCGACCCCCCCCCCCCACCACCTCTCTGTCCGTGCACTCAAGCGTCAGCTTGTCAGGTGGGAGGAGGTGTTCCAGCAGATACCGCCTCCACATTTTACAAATGCTCATTGAAGAGAAAAGGATAAGGCCAGTAAGTTCCTTCTTTTTCAGAGCACCCTGCCAGGGGACTCCTTCCTGGGGTCTTCTGGTTCCAGGAGGGACCAAAGTGGCTCTGTTACCAGGGTTCACCCTGAGGTGTCACGAAAGGGATCTAACCTGGACTCGGGAGTTTCCTCCAATGTGCCATGTAAGGGGGCTACCAGGACCGGATCTTCATCCGAGGTTCGTGATCTAGGGGCTAAGGTTAAGCTCGGTACTTCTTGGGCTGTTTTCACCAGGGTAGCCCTGAGGTTTCAAATCTGGAACTAAGTGCACAGAGACTCCTCTCGAGGTTCCCGTTAAGGTGACTAAATGCACCGGGGTTACCCCTGAGGAACACTGTCTTGGGGGCTATACCGAAGACCGTCAAGATTGAGGGGCCTCCTCCAAAGGGTCTGGCTACTGGGGGTGACCCTAAGCCTTCCCACACACAAGCCTGTGGTCGAACCGATTCTGCTGAGGGCAAAGAAGATGGTTAAACACCATAAGTCTTCAAATATCGGCGCCGCCGAGGTTCCCTCACTGAGGGCTAATCCTCCAGCAGATTCTAAATTATCACAGAAGCGCTCTACATCAGCTAGCACCTGGTGAGGTTCCCTGTCACAGGGCTAAACTGGAGCAGAAGTCCCCTGGTACTCCTGTGGTAACAACTACCTCACTGACTCCTGTGACACAGTTCACCTCAACCAGTAACAAAATGGCAGTTTGACTACCTCTCACCAACGTGCTCAACGGCTAGTTTCCAGTGGCCTGTTTCTGGGGTGGAGCTGCATTTTCCACTTAATGTTAATGCCTTCAACATTGATGGTAACATCAAGGTTTCGAAGGATGTTACAACCTTGGGGATCTATATCGACTAGACCCTCTCCTTATCCAGACAAATTCAACTTTACTGCTTACACGTGTAAGCTCCTCAACGCCTGCAGACCCTTTCTGGCCACAGACAACTGCATTACCCTAGCCAGGGCACTAGTTCAAACCAAACTAAATTACTGCCATGCCCTATACTTAAACACTAACCAACATAACTTAAAAAATAATTGCAAATCTTTCAGAATAATTCACTTAGAGCAGCAACGAACTTCCCGAGAACGCTACACATCTCAGAGTTTAGGCAGTGTTTGATGGCTCTCAATCAACCAGAGAATCAAATTCAAGACCCTTTCACTCACATACAAATGCTTGAACAATCAAGTACCTATGTACCTCTGTGACAAATTCAAACACTACAGACCAACGCTTCAAAAGGCAGGTGGCAGAAGCTTCCCGGTTCTAGCTGCCAAAACCTGGAATGCCTTACCCCTTAGCCGTAAATTGGAACCATCCTACCCCAAATTCCGAAAGAATGTCAAAACTTGGATTATCACCAGTGAACCCTAACGGCCAACCGTACCCTGCCTATAGGTGCTACATGTAAATACTCACCCGCAACTGTAAATTGATGCATGCATTGTGTAAATAATTTCCCTGTAATTGTCTCATGCAACGTGTTTATAATGTCTATAACTGTAAGAAATGTGCCCAGATGCCCAAGGGCTGGGTGCTCTATATAAATAAATACGATACAATGTGGATAATAAGAATCCATTCCGCCCTCCCGATAGATTGGCATGCTCGTTTTCCGCTGCCACATCGCGCTCCTGCCTATATTAGCTCCCTTTGTTTACTTGGATTCAGTTAGCGCAGGGCCCTCCTGGCAACCATCCTCTTTGCAATCCTGGGCGTATGCCCCTTCCAAGCATCCTCTACACACTCCAGTGACTAGGTCCTCTTCTGAGGATATGTTTTTGGCAAGTTTCAGAGGCTTATGCACTCTGATCCAATGAAGGTATACTTTAAGGCGCTTTTCAAGTAAATGTATCCTAAACCACCTGAACCACAACCTGCTCCGGTTCCTTTTCCGCAGGTCTCGGTAGTGCCACCTCATACATGCCAACATTCTGTGACCAAAAATTTGTAGGAATCTTAAAGTTTCAAAAATAGTCCGGTGAGGAGGTAATGATAGGAATAGGGCGCATCAGCAGCCCATTGTTATTGAATGAGCCCGCCGCCGTGGGTGCATTCAATGACAATGAGGCGCCTGCAACGCCTTCTGTCACCAAGCAAGCTCTGGGGAGCCCTTGAAAAACTCCCCTGAGCTGGCGTGGTGGGGGGCTAATGGCGCCTTTTGTCAAAAGCATCCGCGGCGGAGGGGCGCATTTAGCCCGCCGCCGTGGGGGCTTTTACATCAAAAGCCTGCATGCCGCGCCGTCTCCCGCTATGCCGGCTCGGGGGAGCCCTTGAAAGACTCCCCCGAGCTGGCGTGGCGGGTGCTAATGGCACTCTGGGGGGCATGTCGCCCTGGGCAGTCGCCCGGCTCGACCCCCCCCCCCCCCCCCCCCCCCAAGGCCGGCTCTGCACCAGAGGATGCTGATGTTGCTGTGCCGGGCCTCAGGCAGCCAGGCCAAACTTTTTTTTTTTTTAAATCTGTATTTGTTGCTACTAAATCGGTAGGCGGTAGGACTGCTTAAAAAGCAGTATCCTACCGCCTAAATCGGTAGGGTTAGCAAGTATGTAAATTCCCCTGATCAAAGGTATCAACAAGTCCCTGCAGCCTCTGGGAAAAGTAGGTCAGTTAAGCATAAATCATAGCAAGTTTTGGATGAAAAGATCTTAAAAAGTCTACAAGTCAAATTATACTTGACTCGTCCACGTACCACTACCATGGCGAGTTAGTCTCTAGCAGACTGAACACTTTCTGGACACTTCACGGGTGGAGCCGGATATGTAGCAATGGTAGTAGGCAGCACTCGCAGGGCACCGGAGAGTCCAATAGGCACAGTAGAGATACTATAGGCCCACAAAGCAGCAACAGCAACAATCTACCAAGTCTGCGATGCAGGGCCTGCAGACTGAACACTTTCCGGACACTTCGCTTCTATTTATAAATAATTTTGTGAAGGCTTGACTCCCAGCAGGAATATAAAGGGTCAGGCGTTGAACTTCCAATTCATACATTGAATACATTGAATTGAATAATCTTGTAATTTTGCAAGATGACAACTGATCTTAATTGCTGGCATCTTTGTACCTTGCCAACAGAAAACAAACAGCAAACATTTGCCAATTTCAATGTTTCGTAGCCGTAGTTATGAATGCGTGTGGCTTGTAGTGCATGGGCGTATTCTGGGGCTCATGGTGATTTTGGGCGATACGTGCTCATGGTACCTGTCAAGTTTAAATAAAATTTACTGTTTTGTATTTTGTGATTGTGTAATGTTCCGACCAGCGCAGATGGCCGTGTGATCTAGAGCTAATGGATATCTGAGTCATGCAATTAGCGAGCGGCTTGCACTCATTGTGTGCACTCACTGTGTGTCTGTAGAGCTGTTGCGGTCTATCGTTCCTGCAATTGTTAGTATGGGTAGCATACTACATTGTATATGCTGGGACAGGCCTTATGGTCACATAACCATAAGTAGTTAGCCCAATGCCTTCATCATGTGCTTGTGTGTTATAACTCCGACATCTTGGACTGGAGTATATAAAACGGCAAAATATACCATCTGTACAAGGGAAGCTCGAATTAACTAGCTTTGCTGTTGTAAATCCTGCTATTTATTGTAGGGAAATGTGCAAATATATTTGTTGCCACTAAATCGGTAGGCGGTAGGACTGCTTAAAAAGCGGTATCCTACCGCCTAAATCGGTAGGGTTGGCAAGTATGCCACCTCTTCCCCCACTTCCATTGGGGCCGCAACCTAATCTGCCTCCTCTGCCTCCACTGTCATCTGTGCTAAAGGCGCCTGTTGCGCTGTCAAGTCTGCCCACGGGGTCTGAGGTCCCACGTGCTGCGGATCAGGAGTCTGTTCCTGCTGCACTGGATGAAGATCAAGCAGATCAAGACAGTGATGACCCGCCCGCTCTATTAGAGCCTTTCACGACCGGGTAGTGGATATGATGGCGTTGCTAGACATTCCAATACCCGAGCCTCCGGCTCCACAAGGTGGTGTACCTTTGGGGGCCTTTACTTTGTCGACACAGGAGCGCACCGGCCTATTCCTTCAAATGGGTGGTCTGGCTGCAAGGTCCAGGAAAAACCTAATTCCGGCCAGCACCTAAACCAGAAAATTGACACTCGCTACAAACTGCCTATATCTGAAGATAGATACTTGACTGTATGTCCACTCCCCTCATTGATGGTGGTCCCAGCAACTACGCTCCAGTCCAAGCCGTCCTTTTCATCCTCCAGAGGCGTCCCAAGTCCTTTCCAAGGATGACAAGCTTCTTGATGCCGTTGTGACCCTCCAGCTGCATCAGACTAATACCAAAGTCATCCTGGCGGCTGCTAATGTTAGGCTGTGGAAGGAGCTTGCCGAGCTTCAGGAATGTATTCCTTCTGACAAGCTTGACTACTTTAAGGTCAGCTTATCTAATGCCAAAGTTATGGCGCAGGACTTGCTAGAAGCAGCGGCTCATCATGTTGATACTTGGGGCCTTCTGGTTGGAGTAGTGCTCTCCCACCAAGCGTGGCTGCAGGATACGAAGCTCTCGAAGGAGGTTCAGGACAAAGTACTTGCTCTTCCCTTGAAAGGTAAGTAACTATTCCACTCCTCCACTGATGAACTCTCCAAAACCAAGACAAGCACGCAAACTGTTAAGTCTTTGTCGGTCTTTGCCAAAACCGCAGCTAAGGCAGCTTTTACTCGGAGGTCGGGGTCGCAAACTAGGTCCTTCTCTTGTTTCAGAGGCTTCCAGGACTGCTGTGCGTGTTAGGCAGATGCACCTGCTGGCGGACCCCACCGCAAGCAGCAAAGGCAAGGTGGCTGGTGTTAGGAAAGATTTCCATTTGTATAGTTTTCCTTCCAGTTGTGAACCCCCCAAATTCTTGCTGTTGTCCATCCTAGCCTTACTTTTGTCAGTGGTGAACAGCCTTCTGCTGGGTTTCGCTCACTTTATGGGGCCACTGACATGCCCTTAAAGATCATCATTACTGGGAGACTGTTTCCCTTGGCCTTTCACTTGCAAGTTCTTTGCAACATTTTACCAGTGCACAAAGTACCTTGCAGTGCAGTGTGCTGGGGTCTTCCTTTAATTTTTAAGGCACTAGACACCCTTCAAGGATTTTTCGGTAGAAGTACAGATGTGCCTTGGACAGAGCTGATGGCAGCTGTTTTTCATATATTTGTAAACCTTTCTTTCGGTCCAGATGTGCGCTGCTGCTGTGCCCCCCCCCCCCTCCTTTGCCCTGAGTAGGGCTGCATTTTCAGTCAATCCCTTCACCAGGAGAGGAGAAATCGTCACTGTCCCACCACAGAATCATCCCTGGAACTCGGCTGCAGAGCTGCATAATTGCAGTATTTGAACCCGCAACCGAAGTGGACTCGACTGCCAGAGTATGGTCCAGAGTGCGCCTTGGGTCGGTGAGTACTTGCAACCCTTAACGGTGGCACCTCGCGCATCCATCCATTTTTTACGCACGAGTCCTTTGAAGGGCCACTCAACTTTTAGCAAGGTAGCCTGTGCTACTGAGCTATTCCCAACTCTTGCACTCTGTTCTGCCCTCTTGGGGAGACCCACCTCCAATAGTGCGAACTTATTCTTCACTGCCTCTCCTGCCTTCCTGAGCTGCTACAGCCCCTGCAAGAGACCACGTTTTTGCCCATCCACACAATCGCGTGCATCTGCATCCGAAGTTGTTTTGAGCATAAGGCTCCACTGTTCTGATGGATTTGACTGCCTTTTAGTTAGGGTTGATAAGGTGAAGCACTGCCTAAAGTATATTGACACTGTTTGCTCCCTTTCCTTAAAGGTTGAGGACCCTTACTGTGTGCCATTCTTTTAGTCCATTATCGTTATATGTTTTGTAGTAGTGTTGATGGTTTAAGTATTACTGCTGATCTTTGCTTGTTTTTGATTTAAAAGGCCTTTAATAAATGTATATGTATTTTTTATATACACCTGAATGAGAGTAATGTGTGGTGTCATTTACTGTGTGCTAATTGTGGGTTTTCGATCACCCTCACCCCTCCTGAGACCTAGTCTCGACAGCCGCCAATGCTACCTTGATTGGTCTGGCTTGTCCTGAAGGTTACCCTGTTCCATAAAACTAGGCTGGCCTTCTGAGCCTCTGCCCACCAGGTCAGAGTTCAGAAATCCATCTTAACAGCTGTTTTTTCCTCTCGGTCAACCGCCTCCTCTTCAGCAATGGGTGGTCTCTCTGCTGATAAAGTATCTAAATGAAGTTTTCCATCGGCCGCACGAGACTCCGGTAGGAGGACGAATATAGACTCCTCATCTGGCGGCGTGGCAGACAATCGCAGAAGACCGATGAGTTTCATCCGTCGCCCGGGAGGGCTTCCGCTTGGCCCTACCCCACTATCTCTCTCCTCCTCTTGAGCAGACTGGGTCGTCCCTCCCTCAGAGGCGAGGTACAGAAACTTCTAGACCTCAGAGCAGTGGAGCCTGTTCCCTTGCGGCAGCAAGGGGAGGGCTATTACTCGCGTCTGTTTACAGTTCCCAACCAGGCTGGCCCCCGCACTATGCTCTACCTCTCCAATTTCAAGCTCTTTCTACCCCAAGAGAAATTCAAGATGATTACGCCCAGCCAGATAGTCCTCCCTCTGGAAGGGCGATTGGTTCAGCGTGGTAGGCCTTCAGGACGCCTGCATGCATATCCTGATCTGGAGCCTGCATCGGAAATATCTGCGGTTCTCTGTGGGAACGAAACACTTCCAGTATAGAGTGCCTCTGTTTGGTCTCAGCTCAGCGCTTCGTCTCTTTACGAAGATTATGGCGGCCATCGCAGCATTCCTCAGACTACAGAGATTTCATGTATGTCCAAACTTGGACGATTGGCTGCTGTGCAGTCCTTGCCCACAGGCCGCAATGGCCAATCTTCAGTCACTCTAACTCCTGTTCCATCTCGGGCTCTCGGTGAACTGGCAGAAATCGTCTGACGGTTGCTCAAAACCTGATCTTTCTAGGTTTCCGTTGGGATACTGTCAGTACCAGTGTTCCCAGCGGACGACAGGATTGCAGACCTTTCAACCATGTGTCGGCTCTTCCTGCAGTCCTCCCACATGTCAGCCTGGTGGTTCCAGAGACTCCTGGGCCTTATGGCCTCTTGTGTGTTAGCGCTACCTCTTGCACGACTGAAGATGAGGTGCACTCAACATGCTCTTCAGAGGTACTGGTCTCAGGCTTCAGATCCGGACTCCAAGATGATTCCAGTTCCCTCCTCCATGACGTTGGATCTTCAGTGGTGGTCGTCCGCCAGTGACCTTTCAATGGGGGACCTCCTTTCAGTGGGGACCTCCTTTTAGGAGCCCTACCCACAAGTGAAGGTTACTACAGACTTCTCCCTTCTAGGGTGGGGAGCGATACTGCATCGTCTCAAGGTGTAAGATTTGTGGACGCCCCAGGACAGGCAGTACCATATCAATTACCTGGAGCTCCTGGCAGTTTTTCTGGCACTCGAGGCTCTTCAACCCTCTAGCACCAAGTTTGGTTCAAATTTGCATGGACAATTCCATAGCGATTTTCTGTATCAACAAGCATGGGGGGCACAGGTCTCCTCAGGTGCATCTAGCTATCCAAATTTGGAGTTGGGCTATCCACCACAATGTCTGCCTTCAGGCAGTGCACATTCCAAGTCACATCAAATTGGCTGCAGACTCCCTCAGCCGCCAGAGTGGGAGATGAGCACCAATGTTCCCACCAAGATCTTCCAGCAATGGGGTTCACCAGCGGTGCGCCTCTTTGCAACCTCACCTAACAAACTTCCTCTTTATGCTTCCTTTCTCGGTGTGTCTTCAGCATGAAGGCTTACACCTTCCCTCCTTTTTGGCGCCGATTCGTTGGTCGCTCTGGAAACTCAGGAGTGCTTCCAACTGCACTCTCCTCTTCATAGCCTCTTGGTGCTAGCCAGGTTCTAGTTTTCAGAGCTATAGCACTCGTTGGTGTGCTCCCCGATCAGGTTGCCGCAGATTCCCAACCTTCACCAGAGCAATCGCCAGTTGTGGCACCCCTACCCACAATCCTTTAGCTTGACGACCAGGCAACGGAGTTCTGATCATTGGCACAGTTCAACCACTCTGAGGATAACGCGCATAATTCAAGCAGAATTTAAGCCTTCTACAAGGGCTCAGTACAGGAGCAAATGGCTCAGTTTTTGTCATTGGTGTCTAGCTAAACAGCTTGATCCCTTACAGGCTTCCATTGACTGTCTTGTCTTTTGTATCAGACCTTGCAGCCTCTGGCATCCATGTCTTATCATGCAGGACATACCTATCCGCCATTGCGGCTTATCGGTCAACAGACAGTTGCTCTTTTTCACTGGCAAACCCAGTCATCAAGACATTTTGCAGGTAGTCTTCATCTATTTCCGCCGGTTCGGGCCCCTCATACCAAATGGGATCTGAATGTGGTCCTCACTGCCTTCTCATAAGCCTTTTGAACCTATGGCCCCTATCTAGCTCAAGTACCTTTCTTGGAAGGTGGCCTTTTTGATTGCCGTAACATCTGAGATGAAGTGAGCTTAAAGCTCTGTCGAACATCCGTTCCAAACTTTCCACAAGGATAAGGTTGTGCTTCGCACTCAACCTTCTTTCCTTCCTAAAGTTGTTTCTGAATTCCACTTAAACCAGTCAATATCTTTACCGGTTTTCTTTCCGATCCCGGTCTCAGATGCTGAGAGGGTTTTACACAACCTAGACGTTAGACGAGGTCTGAAAATGTACCTCGACAGAACAAGTGTACTTGGAAGTTCATCACAACTCTTTGTTACGTTTGGTGACCCAAAAGTGAAACCAGCCTCGAAAGCTTAATTTTCCCATTGGATAGCTTCGTGTATTTCTGAGGCCTACCCATTTCAAGGCCTCCAGTCCCCAAAGGGTATTCATGCACTTTTGGTCCGTGACACAGCGGCTGCTGTTGCCTTCCAAAAATAAGTCCCTTGGGCGTCCATAGCCAAGGCTGCTACGTGGGCTTCCCCTACGGCTTTTTGCAGACATTGTCTTGACCTGAGTTCCCAGGCTGATGCCCAGTTTGGCCAGGCAGTTAAGAATTTGTTCGAATAAGGGACCTTTACATCACCTTTTCTTCCTTTGGTCAGTGCTTGGGAATGTCCCATGAATATGGAGTAAGGTAGTCACCTCAGTCTGTAATTTCGCCACATTTGGGATCTCTTTGCAGCTGTAGTAGCAATGCATATTTGTTTGTACCTGACTTTTGGGAGTTTATCGAGCAGATTTTGAAAAGTACAGAAATCGCAGGACAAACTAGTATGGCAATGTACAAGAAATTATTTTACCAAGCGGTTGGGTTAAAAAGAATTTTCGGTTTACTTTCCCATTATAACTGGAAGCTTACAAGCACCAGATTGCAAAGGGAAGCATGTCAAAAATGCCCCTCTATTTGCGTACTGTATTAGTTTACCCAAACATTAACTTGGGCCACTTCTCAGCCATTGGTCCCATCATGATTTATTCTAGACTTGTCACAAATTGTCAGTTAAGGCCAAGTCACTGCAGATGCTCTGCAGGGCGAGGTCTAAGAGACTGTATATCCTATGTATACATATGGTGGTGGTGTGCAGCTTTACACTAGATCAAACGACGGCTGCAAGGACACCATATCCATGGAACTTCACGGATATCACCCAGTTACTAATGCTGGCGACCAAGAGCTTTGTCACACTGTTTTGCCTCTGTGCAGCATGGCTCTGTCAATATTTCTAGATACCATTAAGCACCCATTACAGTTCAGTCAAAAAGAAGATTGCTGATAGTACCTTTTTTAATTAAATGTTTTTGTGTATTGCTTCAATGCAGATTGTTCCAGTTTTTAAGCAGTTTATTAATGTTACCAAAAAGAATGGCTCCTCAATTATCCTTGTCCTTTGCCTAAGATTTTAAGGCAAATGACGCACATTGTGCACTTTGCCAAACCAGAGTCTGTTACAAATTATGATGGTGATGATGCACATTAGAGCCCAGTTTATAGACTATCTGCTCGAAGCGGGCACACAGGATTGACTGCATTTATTTTCTGGAGAGCTGGAAGATGTGGGCACTGGTACAGTTCTGCAGGGTGGGCCTTGGATTCTTCGATATGCAACATCGTATCTAACTCACTCCATGGTTTGCAGACACATGCTAGTGCAGTATGTCCTTTTTGGACACCTTCTGCGCTGTCCCCGTAGAAGTATTTTTGACATTGAAAACTATTTACGGATGGATTGTGTCCTCCAGTGTCTTCCTCATCTTAGATATTCTCGTCCAGCTCTGGCTGCTTTGGAAAAAAAAATTTGGCAGGGGGCGCCGATCGTTGAGGTCCCTTGAAGGCCGGCGTCGAGGGTGACGTCATCGGGTATACAAGTAGCTTGCTGCGGGCGCCCGTTGGCCTCAGTTCTGTTTTACTGCAGTACCTGTTGCTATCAGTGACTCTGCGTGCCTCAGTATTTTCGGCTACGCAGTTATCGTCTTTTTGAAAATCGAATACGAAGATGTTTTATTAATCGACCCTGACTACCCCGCGTTCGGGGTTCAAGAAGTGCAAAGATTCCAGTTATAAAATGCCAATAACTGACCCTCATCGATCAGGTTTCTGGTGCCTCTGGGGAAAGATCACAAGAGAGGCCTGCACAACGTGTCAGGCAATGACCGGTAAGGCCTTGCAAGAGAGAAAGGGAAAACTACAGTTGGGTCGACGAGCAAAATCCGACCGATCCTCGACCGTCTGAGAAACCCCGTTCCCCTCGACACGATGGGACCAATGGGTCGAGATCCCGAAGTGGCTCCCACCACTCGTCTTCGACCAAAAAGGCCGAAGAGATGCCACCGGTCACCATCCACTTCGTCGTCAGACGAGTTGTCAAAGTTAAAATGCCCTACAAAACATTCCTCCTCCGAAGAGTGGGAAGCTTTCAGAGTTAAAATGATGGAGCTATTTGAGAGGGCTAAGCCTTGGAATGCGCCTTCCTCGGCCGAGAGCGTTCCCGTGCCAACACTCGCACGCCCTCAAGCCCGGGTGATAGAAGAAGAGCGGATTGGGAACCCTTGAGGACCCCGAGCAAGAAAGACTGCTCGAGTCGAGGAGACCGCTCAAGGTCATGGACATTCGAAGGGAAAAACCTTGAAGGTTGCCTAGACTCCTTCGACACCTTTTCCTTCGACTGTTCCTCTGTCATCGACGCCTTTGTCGACTCCGAAACCGGCAGCGCCAAAAGCTCCTAAGGTTCCTGCTCAGTTAACTGAGCAAAAGGGGTTAACCTGGATGCCTCACATTTGTTTAGTTTTTTGGCAAAGTAGATTTTCCACGCAGTTTCCTGACTTTGTTGAGTGCGTGGTGCAAAGGTTTTATTTTTATTTTCTTATTTGTCTTCTTGAGGTGAGGTCAGCTGACACGTGTTTCGACCCGTAGGTCCTTTTCAAGGCTATATGTGGTCCAAAGCCCCCTTTGGGCTTCTAGTTGGACCCCCCTTGAGCCTCTGCATACATCCAGCCTTAACAACCTTGCATGTAAGACTGCTTTTCTGATGGCCATCACCCCCATAAGAAGAGTCAGTGAATTTCAAGCTTTGTCAGTGCAAGACCCTTTCTTTGTTTTCCACGAAGACAAGTTGGTACGAATAATACACCCTAGGTTTTCACGTAATTTCATATCCAAGTTCCATGTCAACCAGTCCATTGAACTACCCGCTTTCTTTCAAAACCCTTTAAGCTCAGCTGAAAAACTCCATACACTAGATGTAAGGATGGTGGTTCTTTACTATGTAAACAAGACCGCTACGAAAAACAGACCAACTGTTTGTCTCCATGGCACCTGGCAGGGAAGGTGATCACCTTTCAAAAAACACCATCTCCAGGTGGATAGTGAAGTGCATACAGCTCCGCTGCTCTCTATCAAACAAGAGACTACCTTTCACACCAAGAGCTCACTCTACCAGGGGTGCAGGAGTTACTCTGAGATTTATTGCAAACGTCCCACTGGACGCCATTTGCAAAGCAGCAACATGGAGCTCCATACATACTTCTACTTGGCACTACTGCATCGGCCTATGCATAGCATGTGAATCTAAGCAGATACATGCATCAGAAATAAGATTACAGTGAGTAATGTATCATATACATGTATACATCAGCCCCTCCCATTCCACCTTTTGCTGCATGGTACTTGAGGGCAGATCCTTGGGGCATCTGGGCTTCGACAGATGACATGTGCGGCATATAGGCAGCCAGGAAGGTTTCAGTGCAATCGCAGTACAGGAGTATGTTGCTGATGTTTTGCCACTGGAGCCTAGGCTAAATGAAGAATCCCCTGTCAGCCTCTGATGCATTGCCATTTATTTCATGACTGCCTCAGGCATGCAATTAGCCTCCAAACAACATACTTGGCAGCACTGCGGTAGTACTTTAATTCAAAACCTCTATTCTTCTCTATTGCTTATCCAGTAGAAGGCATAAAATAAGCAGTGTCTTATAGCAATTTGCTATGAAATTCTGTAGGTTTGCTAATTGACACTTGTGTAGCAAACATAGCTATTAAAGTTGACCTGTTCAATGAGCACAGCTAACCCTGAATTCCTCTTTTGCCCTCGGGTCTCTCTCCACCCTTTTTTCCCATGTTCACTACAGTAATAATCTCTTACACTCTTGTGCCAAAGGCTTTTGTGGGAGTGCTAGTCAAACAGTTATTTTTATCCAAATAATTGCAAGCCAGAAGTAATCGGGATGACACTTGTTAAGCCAACTATATCCTGTCTGGTAAAGACCAGTATGTGTTAACTTTATATTTTAAAAGACAGTCCTGCAATTCCATTCCTTACATAATGCATAATTGCAGTATTGCTAGTGTAAAACACAGCAGTGTCTCCATACTTTACTGTAAAGTTTTGTATTTCTAAATCCGTGTCATCTAGATTTCATTTTATTGGGGAAGATGCATCATATAGAAGAGTGAACACCTTTGAAAATGTACATGATTACACAGCCAAATACTTTTCATGGCGAACTTAGTTCTGTGACCTACTGGCCACATACATCTGCAACTGGTGCTCAACCGATGAGCTGAACCCATACTCCTGTACATCCTATCTTGGCACCCCTGTTGGTTTATACCAGCTACCCTGAAATGAGATGGCCACAAACTGCAATTTTCCACCTAGTTTGTCCAGTTCTGCCTGCTATGCCATTCACTCTGTTTAGGATCTTACTGTCCTTCCTCTAAACATCATGAATACACAAACTATTTATGTACACAAAGTAATGATCAATAGTTCCATCCAGTCTCTACATCTACAGATCAGCTGCAATACATCCACCGTATTTAGCCTCCAGAGCTGATTTTGCTCTAGGATTATCATTGCTTTGTATAACAGCACAAACCTGAGAGGTGGCCGAACTGTTTTCAGAGCCTTTTTATCGTATCTATTTCTGTCCATTCATGGAGCTAACCTTTTACAGACTCACCCAGGACACGCCGAGTAGACTTTATAAGGACGAGTACCATTTGCAGGGGACGTTTGAAACTTTTTATTTAATATTTACTTTGTTTGCATTAAATGTAAAACGCGTCACTGTGCCTGGCTGGCCTTTGGGTGACAGCTGCGTGCCAAACAAAGTGGGTTTATGATGCTTGCACCATTTTACAAACGGCGCATTTACATTTTTTGTCTTCCGTTGCCAAGCATCGAGTGCATTTCCCTTGGGTTGAGTAGGTAAACTTAGTTACTAGAACCACATGTTTAGCAGAATTTCAAAGAATTTGCAAGGCCTGACTCTTAAATCTTACTCCAGCGGTACACAACAATGCTGTATTGTTACTTGTTTTATGTGTTGGGTACAAACAACTTCTGGTGACATTATAAATATTAGTATACCTTTGCTAATCAAATGGTTCTGTTTGCTAATCAAGAAAATGTTAATCCGCAAACTCTGCTAATCAATTTTTGAAAACTAATTTTTGCCTTGCACTGGTAAAATGTCATTTTGACAAGTTATGCTATTCAATTAGCGCTCCTCGGACCAAGTTGGACATAAATGTTAACTTGACAGTAATTTGTCATAAACCAATCAAACCAATGGCTACATCAGATGTCAAGTTGGTTTCCTAATTGCCATTACGTCCGCAAGACACCCTAGGGAACTCCAAGCCTCATCTGTGGAGGATCTCTCAATGGTCTTTCAATGTGACAAGGTGGTTCTACGTCTTCGCTTGACATTTCTACTGTAGATAATATCTGAATGTCACATTAGCCAGGCGATGGCCTTCACCATGTTCTTTTTAACCCATACTCCGAAGTCGAAAGAGTCCTCTATTGCTTAGCTGCTGGGGAAGTTCTAAAATTCTACTTCGGCAGATCAAAAGAATTCAGAAACTCTTCTGCCTTTTTGTAATCTTGGGAATGTCAAGGGTGTTCAGCCTTCCGAGGCCACCATCTACAGATGGGTTGTTTGGTGCATCCTGGAGAGATGCAGACACAGCAACTGACACAACCGGAGGCTTCATGCCCTTTTGCTAGGAGTCAAAGCAGCCTTTAGAAGCAGATCCATAGGGACTCTCTTGCCAAGGCAACCACACAGGCATCTTTCTCTGATGCTCACCACTCCAATCACACGTCTATGCTCCTCCCTTTTAACATCTCTGCTCCTTTTTTCACACTGGACCTTTCCTTGTCTCCACTTTCCCAGACCTTTTGGGTTTAGCAAACCTGCACTTGCCTGGTTTACCACCTTCTTGGAAGGTAACGCCATTAAAATCTCCTGGCACTCACACCTATGATCCCACCTTTTTCCCCTGTCGGCATCTCCAAGGATCAGCTGTTGTGCCCTGCTCTTAACACTCAGCCCAAGGAATACTTCTTGTCCTTTTGGCTTTCACTGTCACCTTTTGCTGACTTTAATCTGTTTGGTTTTCCTTCTTTCACCCATGCCATCTTGGAACAGTTTAACAACTGCCTCACTGCAATCTATCACTGGATGGCTCTCTGATGCTGCATGCTGAACTCTTCAAAAGCAGAAGTCAGTTTTTCTTCTGGCATCTACAGCGTCCCTACTCTGTCCTTTCTCCTTCCCGCCTGACCACACCTGGTTCCCTTGCACAATCCATAAAAACTTGGTTGTCTTTGATAGTGTCTTCTGACTGCAGTATTTCACCTCTAACACGATCTCTGCGGCTTGTATTAAACTTCTCAACATTTTTAAAATGCATCAATTTTACTCCCCTTTTTTCTGAATCTTTCCACCCTTCTGCTTGTGGAATACTCCATGCCCCTCCTGTCTACTCTTCCCCACCCCGTCTAGACAACGATTTAAACTTTTCTACCCACACCCTCTACAAAGTAACAAGATCTTCCCCCCACTTTTATCTGTGAACATCATACTGATTGGTGCTCCATGCACAACTGCTCCTTTTTCAAGTTTCTTTTCCTACTCTACAAAGTGACCAGTGGTCTTACTCGTTACTACCTGTCTGACTGGATCTGCCCACTCACCATCCTGGACTGTTGCTTTCTCAGGAGTCCCGACCATCCCTTCTGGACCTAGCCACCCAACCCCCACATCATGGCCATTGTTGGGCAGTCAACACAACCTCCTGCCACAGGTTCTGTGGAGGTTGCTGGAGGATGACCTCATGCTTGGGCTTTCCAGTTACCTCAGCAGGTGGGGCAAATGCGTCTCAATCGGCATGACACCTTACGCATGGGTTCTTTATTCATGGCTCTTGAAAGCCTGTTCACTTCAATCCTCTTCTAAGCTGTCTCTACTTTCCTCCAAGTATTGCTCCTCCTTGTCTTTGGCTTCCTTGGGGCGTCCCTTTGTATCAGGGAGCACAAGCAGACACGTCTGTCTGTTCTGGGATACACATGCTTTTTGCTTTCTTTCAAGCCTTTTTTATAGTTGCACAGCTGGAGCAGTGTTTATCTCCAGCTATGTGTTATTCCCTATTTTTTTTTTAACTTTGTTTATTTTAAATCAAGGCAGGATGACAATTACAAACATTATAAGCAGTGATTATTTAGGCATGTTGATTCCCCAGTCCTTTATCCCCCCCCTGAGTTTCCTCCCTCCCTCCTCCCTTTGGTCCCGCCGTCCCTTAGGCCTTGTAGGCAGAATCTTCCCTCCTGGGCTGTTCAGTTTGCGCCTCAGCGTCTATGTATCTTCCTCAGGGATCTCTTGGTTTTTCAGGATCCAGCGGGCCCTGGTAGGTTTATAGGTCAGGGCGGGGAAGCGCTGGTCGAATTCCAGCACTGGGGCCCAGATATTCTGGAAACGATGGAGAGTTCCCGCTTGTGCTGCCGTCACCTTCTCCGCTACCAGAATGTCCCAAAGTTTGGTCCACCATTGGGCTATGTGAGGGCCTTCCGGGGTTTTCCAAGCTCGGGCCACCACCGTTTTCCCTGCTAGTAGGCAGTGGGTTAGTAGTTTCGCTCTGGTCCCGGAGCGCGGGTAGGTCCCGGGGATTGGAGCTCCCAGCAAAACTGGTTCTGGTTCCAGGGGAATCGTTGTTCCGGTAATTTGTGTGATGGACCCCAGGCATGATTTCCAGAATTGTTGGACCTTTGGGCAAGCACACCACATGTGGAAGAAGGAGCCTGGGTGGCCGCATCCTCTCCAACAAGAATGATCCACGTGGGGGTTCATATGGTGAAGTCTGAGGGGCGGGTAGTACCACCGCAGCGTGATCTTGTACGCACATTCCCTATTGGTAATGCAGGTGGACGAGGTGTGTGTTCTGGTCCATATGTCCACCCAGGTTTGATCCTCTATTGGGTGACCCAGGTCCGCCTCCCATTGGGCCATGCAGCGGGTTTTTGTGGTCAGGAAGTCACTTAGGAAGCGCCTGTATAGGGTGGATACTCTGCCGCGGGTTGGAAGGTCTCCCAGAGTGAGTTCTAGGGCAGTAGGAGGGCGTGTCGCTGCTTGCAGAGTTTGGGGATGTGAGCACCAGTGGCGTAATTGAATGTAGGTGAATCTATCCCTTTCCTGGAGTTGGAATTTCTCCTTGCATTGGGCGAATGTGAGAGGTCCCCCCCCCCCACGTACAGCTGGTCTATGGTCTCCAGCCCGCCCTTAATCCAGTTAAGAAAATTGTGAGGATTCGTTCCCGGTGCGAAAGTTGGATTATGGAAGACCGGGGAGCGTGGGCTCAGTCCTCTTGGCACTCCCTTTCGTTTTAGCGCCCAGTCCCAGGAGCTGAGGGTGTGTTTGGTTGATAGCAAGAGATCTCCCCATTGAGTCTTGAGGGGGGGCGGGATGTGTGGTAGGAATCGTAAGGGTAGGGGCACTCGTGATTGTTCCAACTCTACCCATCTAGGGCGGTTTGTCGTATTTTGCCATGCCTGGACCTGTGCCAATTGAGCTGCCACTCTGTAGGCCTGCAAGTCTGGGACCCCCAATCCTCCCAGTTTGGAACTCCCCAGCATAGTTCTGAGAGGGATTCTCGCTTTCTTACCTTTCCAGATAAAGTTCAGCATTTTTCTCTGGATCCCTCGAAGAGTTGGTGTGGGGATCGCTACTGGTAGGGAGGCACAGGCTTATAGGAACCTCGGAAGGAGGTTCATCTTGCATGCAGTGATGCGCCCGAGCAGTGAGATTTCTTGGGTCTCCCAGCGTTTCAAGTCGCCTTCCAGTTCTTTAAAGAGTCGGGGGAAATTGGCCTTGTATGTGTCTCTTGGGTCAGCCGGGATGTGGACCCCTAGATAGGGGATGGCTCCCTTTTCCCATGTTATCGGGCACATCTTAGTCAGTGTTTCCCGTTCTGTTGGGGTGAGGCCGATACCCAGGGCGGATGATTTATCGAAGTTTATAGTGAGGCCTGAGACCTCGCCATAGCTGGCGATTTCTCGTATCGCGTGTTTTAGAGATGAGTGGGCCTCCGAGATCGTGAGCAGAATGTCGTCCGCGTATAGGGCGATTTTGTGATGCGTGGGGCCACTTTGTATGCCCTTGATTTGGTCGTTTCGCCTGATCTTTTGTGCAAAGGGCTCCATGGTGAGTGCGAAAAGCAAGGGTGACAGTGGACAGCCTTGCCGGGTTCCGCATGATAGGGGGATTGGAGCCGAGCTGTGTCCGTTGATTCTCAGGCTAGTTTTAGGGCTATTATAGTTGGCCAGAACCATCGTTTGGAAAGTTGACCCGAAGCTGAAGGCCCCTAGGGTGTCTCTCATGAATGCCCAATCCACCCTATCAAATGCCTTAGCTGCGTCGAGAGCCACTAAGACTAATTTTTGGGAGTCTGGGAGGCAAGGTCCACCAGGTTCAGGGTTCTCCGGATGTTGTCAGCTGCTGTCCGGTGTAGGATGAAACCTGCCTTGTCGGGGTGGATGATCTTCGGCAAGATGCGATTTAAGCGGGTTGCTAGAATTTTTGAGTATATGTTTGCATCGATGTTTAAAAGTGCGATTGGGCTGTAGGACGTTATGCTTCTTGGATCTTTTCCAGGTTTGGGCAGGAGGATGGTGGTTGATTCCTGCATCGATGGGGGTCACTGCTCCCGTTTCCCTGAAGGAGTTGAATAGGGTAACCAGGTGGGGGGTCAGTTGTGCTCTGAATAGTTTGTAAAACCTGGTTGAAAAGCCGTCTGGGCCGGGGGCCCGTGTTTTAAGTGATTTGATGGCTTCCTCAACTTCCTCCACTTCCTCCCTTGTAATGAGCTCCTCCAGTTCGTCTCTCGCTGCGTCGGAGAGACTGGGCACTGCTGCCTGCTGCAGGTAATCCTTCTGTTGTGATAAGTTTCGTGGGGTTGCCTTCATGATTTGGGTCAGATAATATATTGCGAATCGTTGCTTTTCGGGCTCTGAGTATAGTGTGACCCCCGTTGGGATCACGCAGACCAGTGATCGTGTTGACGCTTCTCTGCTTGGCTAGCTTGGCCACCAGGAACTTGTTCGCCTTGTTACCCTTCGCGTAATATGACTGTCTGGCCTTCGCCATTAGTTGGGCGGTTTGTTTCGCATAGTGGGCTTCCAGTTTTTTCCTTGCCGTACGAATGATCCGTTGCGTTTTGGGGGACCAGCCTTTCTCCTTGTGGAGTGCCTCGGCCTCTTAGTTCGTTCTCTAGAGCTGTCCGGGTCTGACGACTGTCTCGGTGGTAGGCCGCACCTTGGGCAATTAGGGAGCCCCTGATTACTGCCTTCATGGCGTCCCAGTTGTTCGCTAACGAGGTGTCCAAGGCTGGATTTTCGTTAAAGAAATTTCTTATTCCTGTTGCAATCTTGTCTCTGGTAGCCATGTCGTTAAGGATCGGGTCGTACAACGTCCATTTACGTGGCTTATTGAGGTTAGGGTTCTGAACCCGGAGTTCCAAGAGCACTGGGGCGTGGTCGGATATCGCTCTTGTGCCGATGGAGACTTCTCCAACCAAACTTTCCCCTCAGTCAAAGATCAGGAACAGGTCGATCCTTGGAAAGGTGCGATGGACGAATGAGTAAAAAAAGAAATCTTTTTCGTCAGGGTGGAACACCCGCCATGAGTCTGTTATCTCCAGGGTCCTGAAGAGTCGGAGGAGGTTAAGTGCTTGGGTGAAGTCGCTTGGAGTCGGGGGGGGGGGGGGGTGTGACCGGTCTTTGGTCGGGTCGGGAACCCCATTGAAGTCCCCACCGACTATTGTTTGGCCCTCCACAAAGCTAGCGAGAGATGTGCCCAAGGAGTCATAGAAGTGTGATTGTCCAGTGTTAGGGGTGTACACCGAGACGAGAGTATATAGATCTCCCATTAGGAGGCATTTGACTGCTCTAAATCGGCCTTCTGGGCAGATTTTTGTTTCCAGAATCTGTGGGTTCAAGTCTTTCCTGAAGAGGATCGCCGTACCTCCTTTTTTGTTTGTGCCAGAGGCAAAGAATTGGAGCGGGAATATCCGGGACCGGAGCCGGGTCACATCTACCGGCAGCAAGTGAGTCTCTTGGAGCATGGCTGTCGCTGCGTCTTCGTCCCGGAGTTTCAGTAGAATTGCCGTTCACTTGTTAGGGGAGTTCAGGCCATTAACATTCAGGGAGAGGACCTGAAGCGTCTGGGGTTCCGCTGAAGTCTCACTCTCCTTTCCTTGGGTTAGGGGGGGTCGTGGGGTGGTGATTCAGCTGCCATGTCTGTTGGGGAATCTCTTGATATCATCATGCACTTGAGGTTTTAACGCGGAACCCCAACGGGGGGCCGCAACTTTAACTGGAGGGTAGACCGACATTGAAAGTACGGGCGTACCCTCGGCCAACAGGGCCAACTGTCCCATCACGTATTGTGTACTGTGGGTTTCCAAGCAACAAAGATTGGAAAGTATCCTTGGAGTGGGTATGAACCATGGGTATGGCCCGTCGCCACTGCCTTCAAAATTCCTTAGTTCGAGACTAAGGATCCTAATTTAGGTAAGGGCACCTGCGTCCAGGCTAAATTGCTGACAGAACCTGGGACCGTGGAAGCGTCCTCGTTCATCTCGTTCTGTTGCTCCGCTGGGTTGACGACCATGACGTGCGTTTGGGCTTTGAGGAGGGAGGCGGTCCAGAGTCCTCGGTCCTCTCCGGGTTTGGCGTGGAAGGATCTTGGGGCGAGGCTGGATGTAAGATTTTCTCTGCGTCTTCCAGGTGGCTGATTCGGCGTAGGGTGCCTTTATATGTAAACTGGAGAGCTGTCGGAAACAGCCACCTGTAACGGATCTGTTGCTCCTGAAGGAACACTGCCAGAGGCCGGAGTGCTCTTCTTTTCTGAAGAGTAAGTGGTGAGAGCTCCTGGTATATTTGAAGTGGGGTGCTCTGAAAAGTGATCTCTTCTCCTTGGCGACTGATCGCTGATATTGCCTCTTTGGTTGTGAAGACGTGGACCCTGGTAATAACATCTGGGGGGGAGGGGGTCCGAATCTGTCCCTCGGCACGGGCGGAGTCTGTGGGTCCGGTCCAGCAGGAGCTGAGATTTGTCCAGATCCGGGAGTAGGGCCTCGAAGAAGCTTCCCACGTAATCCGCTAACTTGCTGTCGGGGACAGAGGTTGGGACGCCCCGAATGCAGAGGTTGTTGCGACGTGCCCTATTTACAAGGTCTTCATGTTTGAACTCCAGGATCTCGCATTTGTGGTGCAGTGAATCGATGGATCTTTGCACTTCCCCCAGCGTGGTAGTGTGGTCCTGAGAATGGTCCTCGATTTCTCCGAGCCTCTGTTCGATTTGTGACCCTTTGGTCCGTCTGTTCAATTTTAGCAGTGAGTTCCGAGAGGCAGGCGCGAAACTCCGATTTAATATCTGCCATGAAGGCTGTCAGGTCTCCTTTGGTAGCGAGGGCGCCCCTGTCCTCTTGTGGCTTCTGTGGGGTCAGTTTAGGAGGATCTTGTTTCTTGGGTTTCTCCGGTGCAGTAAACATGGCGGAGATATCTGTGCCCTTGCTCACCTTTGTTTGCCTAGATATGCTGTATCGCTCTCGACCCCCTCTCTGGTCCAGATCTGGGCGAGTGGGCAGGGGCCCCAGGAAGCGTTGGTGTGGGGGGAGTCTCAGTGAGTCAGGAACGGTGCAGGATGGCCGACTGTTGCGTGGGGGGGGGGTATTTCGCTGTGATGAGGCCCACGGGCTCGAGGCCTCCCTGGATGAAAGCAGTTCTCTCGCTGCTTCCCCGCCCCTCCTCAAGTCTTCATCGGTGTTCCTTCGCTGATGGAGGTCCCAGGTCCCTCTGTGAACCTCCCGTGTGCGGTTCTGTAATGTCGGCTGTCGCTGACTCGTTCCACGTAGCGGGGGGAGGGGTGGAAGCCCGCTCTCCTGGTCCCTCGGAGTGTGCGTCGGGTACTCAGGCCCCAGCAGCCGAGGATGCACTTGTGTGCGTTCCGGGCAGCCTTGATATGAATCGGATGGCTCTGTGCTGGAGTCTGCTCCCCCTCTCCAACTCCCCGGCGCTCTAAGGCCCCGTTACCACCAGGTGCGGAGTGTGCTGCTGGGTTCCGGCTTGGCGGCCATCTTGGTTTCTTTGGCTGTAGACTGGGGAGAAGTTCGGCCGCTGAATTCTGGTAGAACGCCTCTTCGGTCGAAGGTTATGTTTGGCCAGGTTGTGCCATGTCGGTTCCGGTTGCCTTAGATGGCATTGGCAACACGGAAACCCGCTTAGAACCGCCGGGAATTGACGGCGGCAGCGGGCATCCCACGGGCGGCCTCAGAGGAGCGACCACATCGATGGCGCTCCAAGCCACGCCCCATTCCCTATTCTTATTTCATCAAATCTGCTTGGTTATTCCTCTGGGAGGCTCAATTTTTGCTTGATATTATTTTAGCAGTGTGACACTGGCATTGGTCAACCACTAAATGAAATTATTTGCAATCAAGTACTGCAAGATTTTATAAGGTTTGATGGCATGTAGCTCCATCTTGGAAGGTATTAATTCCTGCAGCATGTTTTTGTGGCATTCTGTACTCTTTTGCTGCCAGGGATTTGTGACGATGCAGGGAATTTGTCCCCTTTTCCCGAAGGAGGAGCCACACCTTTTTGGACTAGAAGTGAGCATGGTATGTTTAATACTCCTTAGAGGAAAGGTCCATGGATCCCACTCGGGTTGACTCTGTTGCGGAACAAAGGGTCCCCAGAAAGGTATACTATTAATCCTTCCTCCTCTTAAGGTACAATGTGATAGTTGGCTATGTGGGGCTTGAGCAATATGATTATGCTTATAACCCTTGGGAAGTGGTTGGCTAAGGTTCTTACCCTTATGCTCAACACTTGTTACGAGAAACACAATCAATGTAACATTCCATCTTGTTGCAGCTGGTGTTTTAAAAGCAATGAAGGAACAACGGCAGGAGAGTTGGGAGAGGACCTGGCAGTGAATGCCCTGTGTAGCGGGCATGAAAATGGTACATCTGCTAGGACAGCAGAGCTACGCAACAGACCATGGAAGCATTGGGTTTGGAACAAGACATGCAACGGCAGAGCGCTGCTGAAAGAGTGAACTGGAGTCAGTCTGGCTCGACTGAGAGGTACAGAAAAGCACAGTTCAACCGAGCAGTAGGGAACCAGAGCCCACAGTCCAAGGTGCTGAGGAGCCCAAGAACCAAATGCCGAAGAGGACAATGTGGGGAAACAGACTGAGATTGATCCGTGGTCCCACGACTGATGGTGTGACCGCCTCCAAGGAACACCACAACGATGCAGAAGCTATATGGCTGTTCATGGGAGCAGGGAGGAGTGCGGGAGGTCCTTCCAATACCCGACGGTGCGGTGAGAAAGGTGACTGCTCTTGGCATGGTAAAAGCCAGATGACCCCTAAGAAGGGGTAAGACATGTCAATCCAAGCCTGAATGATATACTATAGAGTTAAGGACTCCACATGCCAGTGTTGACTCCACGAAAACCAAGAGGTGCCAAAGACATTGCTTGAACTATGCAGCCTGGTGCAAGGCACGAAAGACAAATTGACAATTGGGTGTGGGTCCGAAGCCAGCCACCACAACATCCGTTATGGGTCTGTCTTAGGTTGTACTTTTTTTTTTTTATTAAGACAGCACTTCGGTTAGATTATGCTTTTGGGACAGAAGACTGTATATCATTTGTAAGACGTATGGATGTGCACCAGTTAGTCTTTATTTTTAGCCAGGGCCAAGATCTGAATTGGAACTAGGTATATAGTAGAATTTCTTAACTTCAATAAAATCATAGCATTTAACCATGATTTCTTTTTCGCCTCCTGAGTCTGACTTACCACAGATTCTTGAGGTGTTGTGGGCGTCTCAGTGCAGTGTTTGCCTCCTCCCGTTTCTTCCTCTGTCAAATAAGCAGGTGTTCTTTCCCCTTGCTGGTTTGAATGCTGCAGGTTTGGGGAATTCACTTATTTGCCATTTTTTAAAAAGGTGCTTCAGTTCTAGTGTTTGGTTTTATTTGCAAGGACTCTTTGAAATTATGATCCTCCTACTTCTACGTCCTATTCCCTAGTTTCTACATACTTATGGCGGTCCCTGTTTGCTGCCAAAGAGCAATTTGGTGCTTATCAAAATAATTCCCTCAAATTTGATTACGTAAATTTGGACATGACCCTCCACACACCTCACCCAGCCTCCACCAGTCAATTTATCTGTGCCAGACAGGATGAAGCTTGGGTGATGCTCATATTTCCGATGGTCCCGCCTTCTCTCTTGTTTATTGGAAGTGGCCCCTTCCTCTGGCCCCCAGCTGTGCTTTAGGTTCCTCCGCATATGCTTGGTATAGCTGTTAGTTTTTAAAAACATTTTTTAGCCTTTGCCTGCTGCCAAGCACAAGTCCTCGACACAGATCCTTATTTACTCATGTCAGGAGGCCTTGTGTCTTGAACATCGGTGGGACCACTGCTGGTGCTGCAACGCCTTGTTGGTCTGTGCACTCAATTGCCTCCTTCAATGCTAGGAAGTAATCTTCTGGATGACACCACAGCAGCATCTTCAGAAGTTTCTGGAGGAGAAAAAACGGCAAGTTGTCAATGGCCTTCATTTCTTTAGGATACCCCTGCCTGGGCATCTCCTCACCTGGGAGGTGTTTTAATGATTCTTAAATTCATGGGGCTTTTCTGTGGTTTCCCAGGTGGCAGCCAAGACCTGCGGAAAGGGTCTGTTATTTGGAAAACTTAATCCAAGCGCCTGAGTTTGCCTTTAAGAGAAATAAATTGGCTTCCAATTCACTGGGCTCCAAGTTGGTCACGGCAAACAATGTGCTAAATGGGCTAAGTCACCCAGCTCCTGTAAGTGGTTGCAGCAGACACTCATTCCAGGAAGACTAAGTATCCCCGTAAGGAGCACAAAAGTGTGTGGCGGGTAGGGTGGGGAAAGGGGCAGGCAGGTTATTGCTTGACATGTTTCTGTGAGGCTAGTGAGCTGACTGGAATCCTCAACAACCCTCTGGAATGCATATCGTGTAGCGTCCAGATCAGCCAGTCCCCGGTCGCTCGCTTGCCCCCATCCTATATAACAGAATGGAGAGTTCTGCCAGCTCACCAGAGGCAGTCAAATGTTGCTAATCTGTTCATGGCTATTGCTTTTGTCTGAGAATTACGTTTTTAGTTGCTAAAAGTGGAGATGGCCTGTTTTGTAAACGGTGTCTGGGTCCAAATCTTAAAGCGATCCTCTGAAGATTTCTATGAAGGCCAAAAGTTGAAAAATGTCACTTGCCACTAGCGCATTGGTGAGTGATGGTTGACCCTTGGCAAGTAAAAATGGTGTACTGTGAGCATGGTATAACTAAGGCGGAGACAAGTGTCTTTTTCAGCTCTGGCTTGTAGGTTGCAACATTTTTATACTGAGTCCTGTGCAAGCTCTGCCACTCCCTGCAAGCACCCAGCAACTGTACTGATGGTAAAAGCTTTACGGCAATTCAGACTTTGCATTGTCTCTAATTTTGTTTTCCCCATTCTAAGGTGACCGCCACTATCGCGCAGAGAGGTCACATGACTGTTCTAAAACATAACGGGTGTTCTCTGTTGTGTGCTGCCAGTAGGTTTCACATTACCTGGCAGCCCGCACAGAAAAGCTTTTTTTATATTAACTTTTCACATTCTTATGTTCATTATTTGAATTTCTGCTTACTTTACTTGTAAATTCCCCGTGGGCATAAAGGCTGCCTAGAACACCTTATCAGTGTATACCTTTTTAGGTCCTTTTGAATCATATTGGCAAGATATTAGCTCTGGACCTCCCAATATGCAGTGATCTCTACAGTTTCGTTTAACCTATATTTACAACCTCTGACCAAACCTTGGTGGGGAGTGTACTCCGTTTTAAAAATATATATATTTCACATGTGGGGTGTGCCATGGCTCAGAGAAGGAGCACCTGCATGCTTGGAAAGGGACAGCGAGTTGCAGAAGAACCATGCACAATTGAACACTTTATCAATGTGAACAATATTTTGAATGGCTGATATTGACAAAGAAAGGGAGTGATTAAATAAGTTTTAGGCGAGGATTACTCCCCATAGGGTTTTATTGGTCTACTTGAGGAAATTGCAGCGCTAAATCCAAATATCTGTACATTTTTGTCCAGGGCCGGAAGAAACCGATGCGTTTTTAATTGTTTTGTGGAAAACTGGGTGCAGCATTTCCACGTGCCACAAGACATTGGCTAGTGTTAATTGACTCTTGGGGAGGCAGAAATGGTGTTCTCGCCTTGTATGTAAGGACCCGAGGTGTCAAGTGATTTTTCATGACTGGCTAGTAGCTTGCCACTTGAAATGGTTTACCCTGGTGGCAAATCTAGGCGACTAAGATCATGTATGCTGATTCTGCTGCTAATATCCTGTAATATGATGGAATACCACCCACCGTTATTATTTAAAAATGATTCCTGATTGGGCTTTTGCTTGGCTGATTGCAAGTTTGTTTTGAGGAATGCTGTCAGAATTGGGCTTGAATGTGTAACTTGTGGAGGTGAGTCTGTATATTGAGATTTGATCTCTGTTGGTTGCAAACTGTTGGCTTTTTACAATCTGAAAGCTTTTATATTTTCTGGGACTGTATGCTATACTGATGTTTTGTTCTCTTGTGACTTTCTACCTAAAAAGCATAAGTCTATTCTATTTTCTCATTCAACTTCTGACCAAACTACTGCACTCCTTTGCTATGCAGTCTTATACTTATGCTGTCGATAGTCAATTGTTGATACATCTAGATGTTGAAACCAATACTAATTACTGTAACTTTACTCTGGGAATGACCGCTTTTGCAACCTTGATGGACAAGAACTTACTTAAATGTTAGGCTTAAAAAAAGAATCCTTCAATGCAGTCCTCCAAGGCTGTTCCTGGAGCTCCTCTATGTCGCCTACAGCACTGGGGTGCTCCATCTTTTGCAGTTGAACTCCGAAATTTAGGCATACCTTTGATTACTAATTGATTCCTGTGCCACAAATACAGTGGTAGGCTGTTCTTTTGGCCAACCCAGACAGCTACGTCAACTACTTAATTTGTTCTGTTTTTAGTGCTCAGAGCCAACTAATGAGTGCCTTTTATTTCCAGTAGATTGTAATTCAGCATATGGCCTTGCAAATTCTTAAAAATCACACTAGACCAGGCATGCCACCATAAGCACACTTCCGATTTGGTGCAATGTTGCCACCCAAAAGCCATCCATGTACAGTGTAACCATATAAACCATTTACTGCAAAAATGTCAGACAAGTTTCAAACCTCACCCATACAGTATCATGCAAATGGTACTCCATTATAAAATATCCTCGCCAATGCACGTGGGCTAGTAGATTTTGCCATCCCTGATCTAGGTAGTCCAATCCGAGAGGCAGAGAGTAAAAAATACTTTAGCAGTAACGCTGCTAAAACTACTTTGCTTCTCCTATACTTCATCAGCACTCAAGCAAATACATTGGCTACTGTGCAGCACATGCTATTTGAATCCGGTTGGCATACACACCCCATCACTTCCAATGTCCTTTTAGTTATTCCAAATGTATCAAGTACATGCCTACCAGGTCACGCTATTCAGCCTATCTTAATCCTTTTACAATTGCTAAAGTCTGCTTTAACTTCTGGGGTCAAACTCTCCTATTAATGTCAAGCTGTGCTCCTGTGGAATTCAATGCCTTTATTGGTTTTCCATAGTCCTCTGGCAACACCTTTTTTCAGTTAAACTGATTTTATATTGGATAGTTAATCATCTCCGCCTAGTGCCATGATGCCCTTTGGGACACAAGTTTGGCATTAAAAGATACAAAAATAAAATGTAAAAGAACACTAGACTACCACTAACCAGAGTGTATTGTTAAACTGTTGATCCATTCCATTGATCCAGCTGGTTATACGAGAGCTGCAAACCCTCAAAGATCTCATGCTTCATGGAAGCCTTGCAGCCAAGCCCCTGATAGCACCGGGTGCACAGAACATTAACCTGTAACGGAGCCAGACGCCTGCGGTAGATCATTGAGGAAAAGAATAAGCTGCATCAACACTTAACTGGCTTATCAGATATGAAGTACATTTTCAGATTAAATAACGTTCCTTTGTTTCAAATGACTATGGTTACCTTTTTTCTACCTTGCCACCCTCTTTACCATTGGACTTGATAGCTCAGCCACATCTACCTTCTAGGTGACCCGAGAAAGTGGAATTACTGGCTGTTCTTCTATTTAGGAAGTTAACACAATCACTGAACACCTCTCTGGTAGAAGCTGCCTAACAGCTGGTGTGCAATATGCGTTATCTGAGCCTAGATGCACAAGGAAGGCATCCACTGGCTTCCTTGGCACAAGTTTGCAGAGCGGAAACATAAGCAGCTTCCTTCCACAGTCGTTCTGTCCCCCCCCCCCGCCTGTGGATGAGGTGGTCACCTGGAATTGATCACAAGATCATGAACTTCCTCTGGTTGGCCTGGGTTTAAGGCCATCTTTGCCACCGTCCGCCCGCCTTTTCTACCCATTTAGTCTTTCTCTTGAGCTTCCCAACTCTCTCCAGAACACTTGTGCTTCTCATTGAGCAGCAGGAGCTAGTTTACCTACACTTCAAAATCTAGGCATTGATAGTCTTCCTGTCTGTGAACAATCGGGCTTTGTACGTTCTTGAACCTGTCTGTTCATGTTGCCTCCCAAATTAGTTTTGGACACATCCTTTGGGCATTGCAGGAAAGGGGAAGGTTTGTCCTGCACCTGAAAGATGCCTACTTCCACATTCCAAGCTGGTAGCCACAGTCCCTCACACTCGGGTGTTCTCCTTTCGTCACACTGAAGATTGCCCATTTCAGAAGGACAACATCACTGCAATCAAGCAGTGGGTCTCTAGCTCCAGATTGCCTGGCAAGGGAAGTGGTTAACCACCGAAGAAGACATCCTATGATTAACATTGCTGCTGAGAACCAACTAGCACATTATTCTCAAGTGATAAGTTCTGGCATCTCAACTGCAGTGGCCAGCTCTTCACTTTTGCCCCCACCAAACATGGCTTGCATCTTGGACTAGCAAGCTGTTGCATTTTGGAACGTAACCTGGCAAAGTAAAAACTTGCCTGTGGTTAAAGTATGTTTATGTGAGTTTTTTGTCCCTCATAAATTGCTCTGTAGAACATTGGGTTCTACTTTTAAGATTCCCTCCAGACACTTGTCACATTTCATTTACAGTCCAACACTTCCTGTGAACCGATGCAAACAATTGAAGGACGCTTATCTTGATGGCTAAAAATGTATGCGGTCTTAGCAGGCAGCTTCCTTAAATAAGGAGATGAGATGTAGGACGTGCTTGATTTTAAATGCCCAAGAGTGCATTAGTATAGTATAGTACGGTGTCTACAATCCACTGGTTGTATCTGCCTGCTGACCTACTCATGGAGACATTGCTTTGATTAAGCTTGATGTCAAAAAGAAACCAGTTACTTGAATGCTGTGCGGTTCAGCAGGGATTATTCCACACATGAAGTGTCATTTGGTTTCGGCCAAGACCTTTTTAGGTTTTGGTCTGATGGGTGTCTTTTAAATGTCATTAAAGGAGCAAAGGACCAGCTGCTGTCATGTGAATGTATAGGACTGTCGTGTGCCTTCACCTCCGCATCAAAACTTGGGTTAGGGCCTCCATTCTTCAGAATGCTTCTTTGAATGGACAGCCGTAGGGGTATTTTTACCACAACATGACAAGGTAGTTAAGAGACTTGTCTGAGATTAATCTCCCATGGTTTACCTCCAAGCTTACTCTTCCTCTTTTAGTACCAGTATACTCTCAAGGCTGCTGTCTTTTTCAAACATACAGGCTTCAGCTTCCCAGGCACTCCAAAAGAGCATCAGTCTTGAAATCCTCCTTCTTCCAGTCTTGAATTCAGGATGTTGGCAACAACTTGTTAGTGGTTTCGTGTCCACTCCTCTGCATCCTGGTGCTTGTTTTTCATGTGGATGGCTGAGCCACCCACTCTTTATTCTTCTAACCATTTTTTTTTGGATTCCCAAGGATGGGATCTAGTTTGTGGGGTTGGGGCATAGAAGGGACAACACTAGTCAAACATTGCCCTGTTCATGCACCAACTTAACCATAGTATCATTAAAGAAATTGTTTATCCTTGAAAGAAATACTTAAGCATGCAACAGCAAGTGAGCGGAACGTTTCCAGAGACCCTCCTGGGCCTAAATTTGCATTATATTGGCTCTTGCCTAGCGCTCTCAGCGCTGTTGTACCCCCCCGACCCCTGCATCCATTCCTCCTTTCCCGATCCCTCCTGCCTCCCAGACCGCCCACCTCCCCTGATTGGTGGCTGTTTGTGTTGCTTGTGGCCTACTGCCCCACCCAGCTCCCTACTCGCCACTTTGGCGTGCTACAGCAGGTGAGCGGAAGGTTGCCAGAGACCCTCCTGGGCCTAAACTTGTAATATCTTGGATCTTGCCTAGCGCTCCCAGTGCTGTTCTACCCCCTCCCTCCCCTCCCCTGCATACATTCCTCCTTTCCCGATTCCTCCCGCCTCCCAGCCCGCCCACCTCCCCTGATTGGTGTGCTTGTTCGTTATCCCTGACCTTCCCAGGGCAGCCCTCTCCCAGGGCAGGCCCTGCGGCTAAGGGCCCCCAGGTAAAGGGCAGCTACTACAGAGGCGGCTCCAGCTAGTGTCTTCAGGTGTCGTCTGGCCACTGGCTTCCCCTGCTGTCAACCAGCAGCGACTATTCTGGTAGGAGTGGCCCAGGTGAAGAATAGAGCAAACATGCTACCCTGATAACCCTGCCACATAGCAACTTTACCTTCACTAGAATAATACTCTGATTATTAGCACGTGCCACAATGGAATAGCGCTGTGACTTTTGTGAAAGTATTTAAATTGTATTGTGAAACCTAGGCCTTTTTCCCCTCTATGCGGGACTCTTGAACCTAGGTGTGTTGTCTCTGGTTTTTAAACTACTTTGTGAAAGTAGTGCTGTTCTCTGGTTTTGCCTTCCTAGCAAAGCATTCATCTAGAAAACTGTTCTACTATTGTCTGAGCTCCTTTCATCTTGTTCAGTTGTCTACTATTGTCTAGGCTCTGTCTCATCTGCTTGCGCACCTCCATGTGTCCTTCCCTAGTGTCCCCCCCCCCCACCCCTGTCAAACTCCCTTCCTCTTCTTTCCCTACCTACTCTATGGTGCTCTGTCTCCTATCTTTTCTAACTGCTTCTCTATCGACTATCCTGCTCTCCTCACTAAATCTGGAAGGAAGAAGTTTAAAAAGGACATCCTGGTCTACAACCCAGGCCTCCCTATCGCTGACACCTATACCAGTGCTTCCTCTAGGCAAACCCTCACCGGCATCCTCTTTGTCCTTTTCTCGCCAGACCTATGGCCTCTACATATGGTTGCTTTGCTTTCTCCTTTCTCTGCTTCTCCCATTAATGGTGGCACCCTATTTGGGGCCCTCCTGGCCTCCTTCCACTCTTCTAAGGTCATCATTGTTTACCTGAATGGTACCGTCTTGGTCCAAAGCCCTCAGGCTAACCTTATCTTTGATAGACTTCATCAAATTCCTTTCTTCTCCTGCTGTCCCCTCGCTCCCCCCCCCCCCAGTTTCCTTGCCTCCCTCTGCTGTCTCCACCTTGGCTACCTTGCCCTCTGCTCCTTCCTCTTCTGGCTCTCCCTGTTCCCCCCTATCCCCCAGGCTGCTTCTCACCTCCGCAGGGCATACCTCTGATTTGTACCCCTTCAAGGATGGCAACCTTCTCCATATTGCCACTCAACTCTCGCTCTGCTGTCAAACAATCCTGAAATCTGCCTCCTCCTTGAAGAACTTGACCTCGATGTCCTCTGTGTCAGAGACATGGTTCACGGCTAGCTCTGTCACGAGCTTTGACACTCCTCCCTGACTGCTACAAGATCCTCTCTGCACCCAGGTCCAATCGTTCCGGAGGAGGTGTAGCCCTGATCTTCCCTGAGTGGATTCCTGGCTCTGTCATTCCTGCGCAGACCTACTGTTCCTTCGAATGCCTCGTCTGCAGGCTCTCTGCTAGCCATTCCCTCACTGTGGCTACCATCTTACTCCTACGTCCCGGCCCCTTTCCTCCATACTTATGGGACATTCCTCCGTCCTGTGTGACGGCACCGCAGCACTTTGTAAAAAGCATCCAAAAATGTTGCAAAATACTTTAGTCCTTCCTCTCTTTCTGCGCGGGGCCCGGCACGCGGCCGTAACCCTACACATCTCGGCTCTGCCCTGCGCATCGCCCATCACTCCTTTTCTCTGCTTGTTCGGGACTGGACGCACTTGCATCCGCTGAAGATTTTCTTCCCTTTTTCCTCTCTGGCTCTCGCTAGCGATCGTGTACTTGTCTGTCGTTCAAACTAGACTTTCCAGATTGTTCATCGTGTCACTGACTCTTCGCGAGGGCGGACCCTCATCCACTTTGTCTCGAGTGTTTGGGTCTGGACCACTGTTGGGACTCCTGTTTTTACTGTGATTTCCTTTCGCTCCGGGCACTTAAACGTCGGTTGGAGTGCTGGGAGGAGGTGTTTCGACGTACTCCTTTGCATTTTCAAGATTTTATCGACGAAAAGAAGAAACGCCCAATAAGTTCTTTACTTTTTAGAGCACCCCGGCCGGGAGATACCTTTCCGGGCTCTTCCGAGCCGGGAGGAGCATTAGCCGCTACGTCACCAGGGATGGCCACGAGGTGCCTTCTGGGCCTAATAATTGTACCTGAATTTTCTCCGAGGGTCTCCGTAACGGGCCAGTGGATACCGGAGTACACTCCGAGGCCCCTCCTGTGGGGGCTGCTTGTAGACACAGTTCTACTGAGTCGTGGGGTACCGGAGCTCGCTCCTGAGGCCTCTTTATCGGCTTCCCTCAAAAGTACTGGGGTGCGCCCCGAGGCCTTGGTTGGGCTTGGTGTTACCGAATGGATGTTCGAGGCCTGCGTTTGTAAGGATGTTACCGGGCCTGGGTCAGAGGTCCCTCGTACAGAGGCTAAAGTTACCAACATTTCTGAGAGGCCTGGCAAGGCCTTATCACTGAAAGTTGTTTCTCACCGGTCCCGCTCTTGTTGCGATGCCAGAACTGTTGAGGGGGAAAAGGAAAGTTCTTCCTTTACCGGCAGTGCCGAGGTCCTCCCTGAGAAGGCTAATTTGGCTATTGGTATGTTGCAGAAACATTCTAGGCCTCATAGTACCGGCTCGGCCGAGGTTCCTTCGTAAAGGCTAAAGTTAAGACCCCTGATCCATTGACTGGGACCCCTGTCTCACTTCCTCATGTGCCACAGATCCCCTCAGGTGATGGCAAAATGGCGACCGTTCCCGCCATGACCACGGCAGCCATTTTGGGCGCTTCCCCTACAACTATGCCATCGGCCTCAGGTGTAGGGCTTGGTTCTGTAGGTGAACATAAAATTCCTTGCGCGCATCTGTTTCGCCTAGTTTACGACTGGAACGCTCGGATGCCCCTTCCGCACAATGGTTCGTTACCTGTGAGGTCGGCACCTTTGATTTTTGTTGACACTGTGGGGGATGGGCCTGTGCGGCAACCCTCCCCATTGCGTCCCTGGAATTATCCTCATGAGAGGCCTCCTCTGGTAGCTGCAAAACCGTCGCCGGAGGACGCTTTTTTTCGGCAAATTTCAGACGCTCATGTGTACCGACCCGATGATGGAATATTTCAAGGGTCATTTTAGGGAGATATGCCCACCTGCGCCTCCGGCTCTACTTGCTCCTCCGGCGCCGCCCTTGCCTACGGTGCCTCCCCCGACCCTTCCGCCATTGCCCCCATTGTTACCTGTGGACACGGCAGTGCCTGACACGGTTCAGCAAGATCCTGACCTGTCGGTTGATGCGCAGGGCGATCAGGACAGCGAGGACCAGGCACGCTCTATTAGAGCTTTTCATGACCGTGTACTGGACATGATGTGCTTTTTGGATGTTCCGGTGCCCGAGGCACCCATTCTGCAGGATGGTGTGCTTTCTGGGGCGTTCACTGTGTCTCCTTTGGAGCGTACCGACCTGTTCTTGCAGAAGGACGTTCTGGCCGAGGTCCGTAGGGTCTGGGAAAAGCCACACTCTGGACTTTTCGTCAATAAGAAAATTGACAAGCGATACAGGCTACATTCTTCGGAAGAGGTGGCCCGTCGTCTTGTTCGCCCCCTCCTCCACAGTGGTGGCTGTGGCCACTTTACCGTCCAGGCCTGCAGCATCCTCTTCTACGACGGCTACTCGGGTTCTGGGGAAGGAGGACAAGCGCCTTGACTACCTTGGGAGCAAGATTTTCGCTAACTCGGCATTGCAGCTCTGGCAGGCCAATGGCAAACTCGTGTTAGTGCGGGTGAATATGAGGATGTGGAAAGGTCTGTCGGAGTTCGAGGAGTTCATTCCGGTCGAGAAGCTGGAAGACTTTAAGGCGGGATTGTCCGATGCCAGGGTCTTGACCCAGGATCTGCTGGAGGCTGCGGCTCATCACGTAGACACTTCGGCTCGGGGGCTTATGCTGGGAGTTGATACCTCCCGACAGGCATGGTTGCATGAAGGTGTTGGACCTTCCGTTTGACGGTAAGGAGCTTTTCCATTCTAAAATGGATGTGGAGCTGACCAAAATGAAGGACAGCACCCAGACATCGAAGTCCTTGTCCGTCCTGGTTAAAAATCCTTTTAAGACCCAGAGACCGTTGTCGCAAAGCTGGCCCTCTTCTGGTTTTACAGGTTTTTCTAAACCGGAAATCTCGTAGAGTGGATACTCCTTCGGGTAATAACCACCGGAGGCAGCAACCGACTGTTTTTTCTCCCACTCCTGAGCCTCCTCCTCAGGTTCAGGTGGTAACACCACTGAAAAGCCTGCAAAATGAGGGTTCTCCGTGCTCGCACAAGACCTCGGTGGGAGGACGCATTGCTTCTCATTGGTAGGCGTGGCAGACCATCACCAAGTACAGTTGGGTCTTGTCAGTCGCTCGGGCGGTCTTCCGCTTACCCTTACCTCCTACCCCACCCTTCAACCCTCCTTTCCAGCAGTCGGAGTCGTCCTCCCTAAAAGCCGAGATTCCGAAACCTCGATCTCAGAGCTGTGGAATCCGTTCCCCTTGGGGAACGAGGGGAGGGCTTCTACTCCCGGCTGTTTACAGTGCCCAAACCAACCAGGCTGGCCGGCCTGCGCACCATCCTAGACCTTTCCCAGTTCAATCTTTTCCTGCTCCAAGAGAAATTCAAGATCCCGCCCGGCCAGATACATCCTCCCTTGCAGATGGGCAATTGGCTCAGCGTGGTGGACCTTCAGAATGCGTACATGCATATTCTGATTTGGAATCCACACAGGAGATATCTCCGCTTCTCTGTTGTAGAGGAGCACTTCCAGTTTCGAGTGCTTCCTTTTGGCCTCAGCTCAGCGTGCGTGTCTTCACGAAGATGTCGGTGATCGCGGCCTATCTCCGTCTGCAGGGTATCCATGTGTATTCGTATTTTGGCTCTTACGCAGCCCGTGGCCTTTGAAAGCCGCCTGCAATCTCCAGTCTCTCCTCCTGCTCCTGTTCCACCTTGGGTAGTCGGTGAACTGGCGGAAATCTTCCATGGCGGTCTCTCAGGACTTGATTTTTCCTGGGTTTTTGCTGGAACACTATCGACTGCAGAGTGTACCTGCCCGGGGACAGGATGGCAGATCTGTTGGCCATGTGTCAGAGGTTTGCGCAGTCTGAGAGCATGTCAGCCTGGTGGTTCCAGAGGCTTCTGGGCCTTATGGCCTCGTGCGTGTTGGCTCTTCCCCTTGCCAGTCTCAAAATCAGGCGTACTCGGATGGCTCTTCGGAGTTCTTGGCTTCAGGCTGTGGATCCGGACTCCAAGTTGATAACGATTCCGGCTTTCATGAGAGCAGACCTGGACTGGTGCTTGTCTCTCAGCAACCTGTCGGTAGGGGCATGGTTTCAGGACCCAGCCCCGATGGTGACAGTCACGAAGGACTCTTCCCTTCTGGGGTGGGGTGTGACGTTGGATCTTCTTCAGGTCTCGGATCTTTGGTCGCCTCAGGACAAGCTCCTTTACATAAATATTCTGGAGCTTCTGGAGATTTTTCTAGCACTCAAGGCGTTCAGACCGGTCATTGCCAGAAAGTGGTACGTATCTGCATGGACAATGTGTTGTCGATGTATTACATAAACAAGCAAGGGGGAACCAAGTCTCACCCCCCCCCCCCCCCGTGGACCTGTCCATCCAGAGTTGGGAGTGGGCAGTTCTTCATGGTGTCTGGGTACTTGCAGTCCACATCCCGGGCCAGCTGAATGTCACGGCAGATGCCCTCAGCCGGCGGACAATGGTCAGCTACGAGTGGGAGTTGAAGGCTGAGGTCCTCTCATGGATTTTCCTGCATTGGGGCACACCGGAAGTGGACCTCTTCGCTACGATGGCAAACAAGAAGCTTCCTCTGTATGCCTCCAGAATCGGACTGGGAGCCTCCTCTCTGGGGGATGCTCTCAAGATTCGATGGCACAACATGAGGGCTTATGCCTTCCTGCCGCTGCCTCTAGTTCATCGGACGATTTGCAGATTGAGGAACTCTGTGAACTGTTCTCTTCTACTCATAGTCCCGTGGTGGCCGGCCAGGTTTTGGTTCTCAGAACTTCAACACCTGTCGGTGTATCTGCCGATCAGGTTACCGGTGCCCCGATCTTCTTCACCAGGGGGGGAAAAGCAGCTCCGGCACCCCTCCCCACAATCGCTCAACTTGGCGGCATGGTGCCGGAGTTCAAGTCTTTAGAACATCTTAGCCTGTCTGCGGCTAACATGCATATTATCCTGGCAGCCAGAAAACCCTCGACCATGTCCCAGTAAAGAAGCAAATAGCTCAGGTTCTGTCATAGGTGTTTAAGCAAGCAGTTGGACCCAAGGGGGGCTATAATTGACACGGTACTGTCCTTTGTATCCCACTTAGCAGAGTCGGGTGTTCACGTTCTGTCATGCAGAACTTATTTTTCAGCGGTTTCAGCTTACCTATTTACGGATCAATGCTCTGTCTAACCCAGTGTTTAAAAGGCATTTTGCATGCTTGACGCGCCTTTATCCTCCGATTCGTAGTCCGCACCCAGCGTGGGATCTAAATGTGGTCCGGACGGCGGCGTGTCATAAACCTTTCGAACCAATGGCCACGGTGGACCTCAAGCACATGTCGTGGAAGGTGTCCTTTTTGGTCGCTGTTACCTCAGCAAGGCGCGTGAGTGAGCTCCAGGTTTTGTCGGTGGAGCATCCCTTCATGGTCTTTCACAAGTATAAGATGGCTCTACGGACAAATCGTGCGTTCCTGCCGAAGGTGGTCTCTGAGTTCCGTCTGAACTAGTCAATCTCCCTGCCGGTCTCTCTTCCGCACCCAGCCTCAGAGGCAGAAAGGGTTCTGCACTGCCTGGATGTTAGAAGGGCTCTTAAGTTCTATCTGTACAGAAAATCGGAGCTTAGGAGTTCTCAACTGTTTGTGACCTTTGGTAATCGGCAAGGTAAGCAGGCCTCTAAGGCGACTGTCTCTCGATGGATCGCTGCCTGCATTACGGAGTCTTACACCGTCCACAGCCTGAAGCCTCCTAAAGGTATTCATGCACACCTGGTGCGGGACAAGGCAGCCGTGGTTGCCTTTCAGAAATATGTCCCCTGGGAGACCATCGCAAAGACGGCTACTTGGGCCTCCCCATCTGCTTTTTGTAAGCATTATTGTCTAGACATGAGCTCAGGATCTAATGCTCAGTTTGGTCAGGCTGTGCTGAAGAACCTTTTTCACTAAGGGGTTTTCCATCCACCCATAGTTCCTGTAAGGAGTGCTTGGGAATCTCCCATAAGTATGGAGGAAAGGGGACGGGACGTAGGAGTAGAACCAGGTTACTCACCGTAGTGACCACCTTACTCCTAGTCCATAGTCCCCTTTCCTCCATACGCCCGCTGTCCCCTCTAATAAGGTTCCTCTGTTATTGCTAAGGGGTCTCTGACCTGGCGATAGAAAAGGACTGATGGGCGATGCACAGAAAGAGAGGAAGGACTAAAAAAAGTGCACAATGTTTGGATGCTTTTTACAAAGTGCTCCGGTCCAGTCCCACAGGACGGAGGAATGTCCCATAAGTATGGAGGAAAGGGGACTATGGTCTAGGGGTAAGGTGGTCACTACGGTGGGTAACCTGGTTAATCGGCCACCTGGTCAGATTTCCTCCCTCTCCTAGTGGGCGGACCGCTCCTCTTCCCTCCTGGTCTTGACCACTCAACTCCTTCTTGGAGACTTTAACGTCCACCTGGATGCTTCCTGTCCTTCCTCTGTACTCTTTTGCGACCTCTGTGACTTTCTCTCACCCTCTATCCTCCCCTCTAACCCAACTTGCTCTGCTGGGAACACTCTGGATGTTCTGATCTCTACAGACCTTCCCCTTTCTATCCCTCTCACCACTACTCTCTCCTGGAGTGATCACTTTCTCCTTTCCTTCCAGCTCACTCTTTCCACCCCTCAGGCCATGAAGCTGGTCTCAGTTGAGGCTTTCGCAGCCATTTTCTTTCCCCCTCCTCCTTTGGCTGACTCACAGCTTGACACAGCCATTTTCTTGCTCCACTCTGCTATATCTGATACCATTGATGTTCTTACCCCCGTCATGAGCATCCGCTTGTAGCCCCAGGCAAAGTGCAACTCCTAGTACATCTCAGACCTCGTCACCCTTAAACACAACTAGATCCCCTGACAAACTGGCCTGCCGCCTGCCCCAAAGGCAATACCGGCTCTGTCCGCACCAAGAAGAGAGCCCTCATCCAAGCCTGCATCTCAGCAGCATCCAGCAACTTGGCCCAACTTTTTTCTTTTTAAATTTGATTTTATTGGATTTTAACACCACCGTTATCTCGAGGATGAGAGAGAAAGAAAACATACATATCTGCGTTGATTGTACGTTGAAAATGCCACTTCAAATGATTCAATAACATTGATGTACTTCTGTTGAGTCAATTCTTATAAACATATTCAAATAACAAAGATCCGCATAAACTTTTCTCGCTTCCCCTTTGTTCAGTTTTACCCTCCCCTCTTCCTCCCCTTCCCTAGGGCTAGGTATTTGTCTCGCCAGGATACTGTGGTTTCATGCTCTTGTTCGTATTTCCGTGGGTTGGTGGGATTCCTTTTAACATTTTCGCGGTCTCCTTTTATTGGGGGGTGCTTGACTATGCTTCACCTACAATCAGTGGAGTATCTGGGACTCGCTATCAGAACATAAAAGGCGACAGAGGTAAGGCCAGGGGAGATCTTGTTTAAACTCTCTACATGATGGATACCCTTAGTGCGTTGGCTCTGGTCCATGTTTGTTTAGAAAATCTGTCCACAGGATGTCACATTGTGTCGCTTTGCCATGGAGGGATGCCGTAATTTTTTTCCATGGTGCAGATGTTCATTGCCACATTAACCCATTCTTTCTCAGTCGGGGTTGTGATTGATTTCCACTTCGTGGCCAAGAGAGCTCGGGTTGCAAGCAAATATAGGGAGCCAGTCCCTGGACTCTCTTCCACTCATCTTCGAGTTTCTCAAGGCTAAACGGGACAAGATGGGAGTCAGCTGTTCACTGGATCCCATCCAGGTCCCTGATCCACCCCAGGACTTCATCCCCATAGATCTTGATTCAAGGACAACCACACCACATGTGCCAGTAGTCCGCAGCTTGTCCACACTCACGCCAACACAGGGGGCTAGATGACTGGTACATTTTAGATAGTTTGTAATATCATACTGCCATTGCTGTAAAAGCTTGATGGCGTGGAGTTTGTATTGGCATGATATGGAAGTGCGTGTTGCCATATGTCACATTTTAATAACATGTTTCTTTGTCGATCTCCGTTCTCATATCTTTCTTCCATCGCGCTCTGAGATTCTGTATTTCCTCTACCTGCTTCTATCAGTATTTTATACATGGCAGATATAGGGCCCTTCATGTCGATCTTGGATTCTAACAATTTTTCAAAGGGGGTGAGTTCTCTACTCAATGTGTCCCTCCATTCTGCTTTAGTCAAGGCTCCTTTAATTTGTAAGTAGTGGAACGTGGACAGTACTCCTATCTTTAGGGCGTCCATTAATTCTGGGAGTGTAATGAAGGAGATGCTTCGGAGGAGTTGGCCTACCCGCTTCATACCACGCCTGAAATCTCTCAACGTTGGGGATGTGATTGTTTATGCCCAGGGACCATAAATGGCCCAATGGGGACAGCCATGTGGTAATCTTCCTCATCTCAGGACCCTCTCTCGATATTTCCCATATGGTTGCTAAGATCGGATGTGCCTTTGACCCATTTAATATTCTCTTCTGTGGGGCCCATATCCATTCTGAGACTGTTGCAGGATTCGGGTAGTGGTTATCCATTGCTATCCACTGTGGCTCCTTCTGATTGCGCAGGTGAGGAATGAGTACCCGTAATTGGGTAGCTTCATAGTATTTCTTGAGGTCTGGAAGGCCCACCCCACCCTTGTCTTTGGGCAATGTCAAGGTGGTCTAGGCAATCCTGGCTTTTTTCCCCTGCCACAGGAATTTTAAGGTCGCATTTTTGTCTTCTATAAAATAGTGTTCTGGTATTTTAATGGGAAGCATCTGGAAGGGGTACTGGAACCTCGGAAGACAGGTCATTTCTAATGCGATTAGTCATCCAAGCCATGATATTGTCAATTTGTTCCATCTAGCCAGGTCTGCATGAAATTTTTCAATGAGTTTTGGAAAGTTGGCTTCATATAGGGCTCCTATTTGTTTCGTGATTTGTATTCCTAAATACTGTAGGGTGTCGTATTAAAGTGGTAATCCAAGAAAGAAGTATTTTGTTTCATTTACATCTTCGGACCCTTGTAGGGGGAACAATATCAATTTGGTTCAATTAATTTTAAATCCCGATAACTGGCCATATTCCTTGCGGAGGGATATGGCTCGAGTGATGGATCGTTCAGGATTGACCACATGCAAGAGTATGTCATCAGCATACAATGGTATTTTGTACTCGGTCTGTCCTAAGTGAATTCCCTCCATTTGGGTGTCTGCTCTTATTTTTTGTGCTAGTGGTTCAAGTGAGAGGGCAAACAGTATAGCCGACAGGGGGCATCCCTGCCTGGTACCTCGCTTTAGTTGAAACCACCTGGAGTATTTCCCATTTACAAATACCGAGGCTTTGGGGGTTGTGAATTCCTCTTCTAAATTTGGGGCCCATTCCAATCTTGCGGAGAACGCCCATTGGAAAATCCCAGTCAACCCTATCGAGGGCTCTGACAAAGGAGTCTGGGGGTTTTCCCGTTTCTAGGATTTCATTTAACAGTTCTATCAGGAACGGTGTGAGCTGTGCGTCAAGTCTTATAGAAACAAGCCGTATAGCCGTCCTCTCCCAGGGATTTGCCTAGGGTGAGTCTTTTTATCGCTTCCTGTACCTCCTCCACATTGATGGGAGCGTCCAGGCACACTTGATTCGGTACCTGTTATTTTGGGCATATTGATATCGGCTAAATAGGACTCTGTTAGACGGGTCTGTGTCTGGGGTATACAATGCTTCGTAGAAGTCTGCAAAAGCTTCGGGATGGTGGTCTTACTTATCTCTGTATTCGGCCCTCCATCTACTATTTCCTGGACCCTTCATTCTGCTCGCTGTTCTCTTAACCTAACTGCAAGTAATGCATCCGCTTTATCTCCTTTCTCGTAGAATTTTTTTTCAACAATAGAAGTTTGCAAACTATTTGGCCATGTTCTAGGAGGCGGAGTTCCTCTCCTTTTTTTTCCTAGCTTCGTTGACCTTTATGGGGTCTAGTGTCTCCTTTCTTCGCCTCACTATCTAGTTGGGTAATTTCTCTACATATTTTGTTTTCGATCAGGGCTCTCTTTTTGCTGACTCCCTCCTTCATAAGTATCCCATTCCAGGTTGCTTTTTCTGCATCCTAGATCCCCTGCTCAGAGACCTCCCCGGTATCATTCAATCGAAAGTATTCAGTGATTTCGGTTTCCATCTCGGACTTAGACGGTATCTTTCCATAGGGTCTCGTTACTTCTCCATTTCCCTCCCCTAACTGGCAAGTATTCCCATTGTATATCGGCAGTCACCATATCGTGATCAGACCATGTGATCGGAGTGATCTCCGTATGTGAATTTGTTGTATAAATCTTTAGAGAAGTAAATGTAGTTGATGCGGGTAAGTGTGTTGTGTGGGGCTGAAAAGAAGGTGTAGCCTCTCTCATCAGGATGCATTCGTCTCCACACATCATTCATTCCATACAGTTCCATCATCGAGAAGTCTGTTTGGTCTTTTTTAGTCCTATCTCGTATCCCTGGCTTACCAGGTTTTCGATCTAGTGTGGGGTCAGCTCATATATTAAAGTCCCCTCCTAGGATGACATAGCCAGAGGATTCTAACATGATTTTGGGAATCGTTATGGAGAGGAATCTAGCTTGACTTAAATTGGGGGAGTATATTGTGGCGATCGTAGTGGAGACATTCCCAATGGATCTGAAACTAGCAAAGCTTGACCTTCTGCTTCTGACCAAATTTTGGTTGTCTTGAAGTCTATCCCCTTTCTGATGAGTATCCCCACTCCCCCTCTTCTCAGTGGGCCCGAACCCCAGAATTCTATCCCTGCCCGCTTCCCCAGAACCGCCCTCTCGTCGCCTTTCATATATTTAGTCTCTTGCAATAGAAGAATGTCAATTTTCGCTCTACCCAATTCCCTGAACACAAGAGATCTCTTGGTCGGTGAATTGAGGCCTTTAACATAAACTCTACCCACCCTTATGGGAGCCCCTGCTGTGAGATTCAGCGGTCATCGTAGTTGTGAAATCTGGGGTCGCACATTGTATTTGACCAGTTCAACCAGCGTATTTTTCTTCCAATTGAGCATGTCACCATTCTGTTTTTTCCATTTCCTGAATTAGCCCTTGCGATAACATATTCCCTTGTTCCTATTTCTCACCCCCCTTCCTCCCTCCCTCCCTGAATTTGGTGGCGTCCGATCGAGCCTAGTTGATAGCACTAGCCCAGATTCGAACCACCAGTGGAGACGTTACTTCACGGTCTCTTTGCAAGAATATTGTCAACCTAACTAATGAGCCCCCGCAAACCTCCCTCCAGGGTAAGTACATATCTTCAAAATGGATAGAGGTCTCTATCATGTTTCAACAATCGGCATCTGTCCTTCGTTATCAAGTGACAATTAAGCAAAATGTACCATACTTGTCGAGGTTTAGTTGCCCCCTTCAGGATAGATGTTGCCTCTACGGTATTTCCTCGAACCCTTCACCTTCTTCCTCTTTGGACCTTGAATGCGCCATTCTTTCCCATCTTTCGAAATGTCCTCTCGATCTTCCTCATGTTGTTGCGGTCCCAACAAGTCGGATATACACGCTCTGATTTGTTTCTCGGAGTTCAATATGATATTTGTGCCTTCATGTTCGAAAGAGAGGGAGAAGGGTAGCCCCATCTATAGCGAGTGTCTATAGTTTTCAGCCATGTCGTGACAGGTTTACCCATTTTCCTCAGGGCCGAAGTCGGGGAGGAGAGATCCTGATATATCGTTATTTGTGCTCCGCTTAAGGTAATGGTGCCCCCACACCTCGCCTTCTCCAACACTCTTGTTTTATCCTGATACCCGACTGATCTTGGGCCTCCAGCTCTATGAATGCGCTCCATCTTGGGTTCATCAATATTCTCATCCGAGACTAGCAGTTTGATGTTATGGAGTGTTGTTTTGAGGTGCTCCTCCATTTCCCCTTCTTTCTCTGGAATCGCAAAAAAGCGCAAGTTGTTTCTTCTTTCCCGATTTTCCAAATCATCCATCTTGAGTTTGAACTCTTCTTCTCTCTGTTCTAATTCAGTTATTCTGTTGGCCAGTTGTGTTTCCAGAATATCTATTGAGGCTTGATTGTTCTCAACTCCTTGGACCCTGTCCTCTATGTTGTCTAGACGCTGTGTGAGTTTGTCGTTTTTTTTTTTCCTTTTTCTTCCCCCGTAAATTGGCTCCCATGTGTTTTATTTTTGTCAAAGCTGCTATCTCCTTTCGTGGCAGCAGTTTCTGCATTCATGATGGCGCTGATGCCATTTTGGGGTCGACGGGATGAAGAGTTGTCGGGCCGTATCCGTAGATGGCGAGCTTCTGTTGCGCGTTCAAACACCTGGTTCCCTGTTTTCAGCGTCTCGGGTGATGAGGGAATTCAGGGTTATTACTACCACCGAGGAGGCACGCACCCCATTGCTTCTGTTTTCCTTTTTTATAGTTCTTTTTTTGTTTTGTCTCCGGGGGCCTTACCCTCGGTGATGTAGGCTGTGTCTGTTATGATTGGAATTGGGTTTGATCCCTATGGGTAGACCTGTGGATGGGCTTGGTGGAGGTTCTCCTAATGTCTTATAATGGTTCCCCTGGGGGGGGGGGGGGTCCACGCTCCCGTTGCGGAGCCCGTTGCCTTGTACTAGCCCTTTGGGTCTGGAGTGGGGTCCTCCACTTTCTCAGTGGGTGATGGTATCTCGGGGAAGGTGGGCTGGTGGGAGGTTATATGGCCTCCGTGGGACGATTTTTCATGGGAGGTGAGCAAATCTGCGGGAACCCCTTCAAGCGTAGCTGGCCCTGATCTTGCTGCCTCAAGTGGGTTTCCTGTAAGGCCAGCACGTCCGGCTTGTGGGATCTAGTGAATTGCTCCAACTTCGTACGCTTGAGGGGGGAGTTAAGCCCCCTTACATTATGTGTTAGCCACCGGAAAGCAGCGTTTGAACAAGTGGCGCCCCCTTCAGCCAGCCCCTCGGGACTCCCCGGTACACCCCGGCCTCCAACCCTCCCCTCCTTCCTGATGTGGGACCCAGGCTCCCTCCTCCCCCCCACGGACTCCGTTGGCCCCCCACCCATTATCCAGTCTCGAGTTACCCTCCCCACTGTCGGCTGTGACCACCCCCCATACTGCCCCCTCCCTACCCGCTCCCCTTCCCTCCCCCAACAAGAATTGGGAACGAGGAACCGCCTCAGATGAGCCCCCAAACGCCCTGTGGAAGGTGCTGCACGCCTGCTAACTCGTACGAAACCCGGAGAGCAACACCTCCCGGCACTCTGTCCCCCTCGTGTCAGCTCCAGCTCTCCCTCGGAGAGGGCCCCTCCCCGTATGAGTATACTGCCGGCACCCCCCCGCTGGCGGGTTCCCCTCGCTCCCCCCCTACCCTCCGAACCCCAACTTGGAAGGCAAGCCGAAACCCCCGGCAACCTTCGCCGGACTTGCTTGTCCTTGCGTGTTCTAAGAAGTGCACTCCCGCCCCCTATCCCCCCATCTGTAAACGGCCTATACCCCACCACCTCCGATTTAAGAACTGTCCCGGTTCAATGCGGCAACGTTATCCCAACCCTGATGCATCTCCCTCCTCTTCCCCTCGTGCACTCCCCCCTCTCCTCTCCTGTGGACCCCTCCATCTCACTCTCTTCCTTGTCTTTTTGCCAGCTGTGGACCATGACCACAGTCTGCTACCTTCGCCAAGGACGAGGCTCTCGGCTGGGCACCCCCGGCGGCCCCCCTCCATCCTCAAGGTCCACGTGAATGATATTGGCTGCCTTCTGCAGAGTAGTAGCCCTCCTTTGGACTCCCTCCCACTCGAACACAAGCCCGAATGGAAAGGTCCACCTGTACTTAATGCCTCTTCCAGTGAGCTCTCTGAGGGCCTGACCCATATTCCTCCTCTTCACTAGGGTGCTGTAAGCCAAATCCTGAAACGGGGCGATCTCCTGGCCCTTGTAGCACACTGGTTCCTGGAGCCTCGTGGCGCGCAGGGCCGCCTCCTTTTGGGCATACCGCACAAACGCGGCCAGGACATCTCGAGGCCTAGCATTGGGTCCCCGGGAAAGTCGGCCCACTCTTTGCACCCTGTCCAACTCTATCGCTTCGGGGTCCCCCTCACCCAAAAGTCCCATGAAAAGTCTCTGGATGTCTCCCTTCAGGTCCTTATCTCCTACCTATTCCGGCAGGAGCTTCACCCTGATATTGACCCTCCTTAATCTATTTTCGAGATCCTCCACTTGGGCTTCTAAGTTACGCGTCGCCAGGTCCAGCTGATCAATAGCTTCCCCGTTGGCTGTCGAATCCTTTCCCACTTCCTACAGGCCCCTTTCCAGCAGATCTGTTCTCTCCCGTAGCTGAGCCATGTCCTGTTTTAACTCTCCCAGCGCAACATTCAAGTCCGCTCTCATTAACTGAAACTGATCTTGGAATGTTTTAGCTAGGGTTTCACCTAGAGCCTGCATCTCCCCTCTAAGGTCCTGTTGAGTCAGAAGCTCCTGGTCCCCCACCCCCTCCCAGGCCGGCTGCTTCTTGTGTTGTCCATTATCGTCCCCTCTGTTATCTCTAGTGTCCATCGTCAACCACATGGAGGGGAGGGTAGCCATGGGGTCTCCCATGCGCTGGCCGGACCGCGTCGCTTTGCCCCTGGCCCCGGAGCGCATCAGGATCCTTGTGTCCTCCGTGTCCTTGGGCCCAACAAGACGGGCTGGATATATCCAACAGCTCCCTGATGACTCTCGGCCCCCTCCAGAGCCCTTCACCGCTGGCCACCCGGGGGGGGGGGGGGATGACACCGCCCCCGCTCCTACCAAAGTCCCCCCTCCTCCAAGTCCCTCAGCATCCAGGGGACCAGCTCCAAGGGAGGGCACCCGCTTCCCCTGGGGGCCCTGTCAGGTCCAGAGGCCGGCTCTTCCAGCTCCAGGGGCCGAGCAGTGTCCACCCCAGCCTCCTTCCTTGAGCGGGCACCGCTGTCCCTTCCTTGCTCCCCGGGCCTAGGGAGAGCCGCGCTGTAGAGGAGCGAGAAGGAAAAAAAAGTCCTTGTCGCCTGGGCTCACCCCCTCAGGTGGTAAGGCCCGGTGGGCCAGCAGGGAGAAGGCCTTCCTCTCGCCTCCCTCGGCGCACCCACTCCTCACCTCCTCTGATGGTTGCCTCGCCTCAGGCGCAGCCGCTCCGGCACCCCCGCTCCCTGGATGCTGGGTATCAGCGCATCCTCCGCTGGTGGGGCGTCCGAGCCCCGGGTGGCTCCTATCCAAAGGGACGCTCGGGTCTCCCCTCTGTGGGCTGCGGCGGACTCCAGGCTGCCCGCGCTGCCACGGCCCCCACAACGCTCCGTGCCGGCAATCTCCCCCGGCGTCCCTGGCGCCACCGAACAAGCAGATGGAGCTCGTCACCGCGGCTCGGCTGTCCTCTCCTACCGCGGCCAAATGGGCAGCTGGCACCACGCTCGGGCTGGGGTCGCGGAGCCCAGAATTGTCTGCTGCCTGACCCCCACACGCGGCCCCAGTCTTGGTGGTGGGTCCCGAACACAGGCCTCAGGGTATGGGAGCAACCGTCTGCACGTCTAGTGGTTGCCGGCGGCCATCTTGGAATCCGGACCAACTTTTTAAAGTCTGCAGGGAGCTGGCCAATCTTACTACAGTCTCTACCTCTCCTGTCCCCTCCGAGGCCCTCTGCACGGCCCTGGCTTCTCATTTCATCTCTAAAACTCAGGACATCCTGTCCTCTCCTCCCCCCTCTTCCTCTGACCCTTCTGTGTCCACCTTCTCCGCCCTTCTCTGCCTTTCCCCTGTTCTCCCCAGACAAGGTTTCTAGATAAGTCCAATCTATGAAGTCTCGTCAAAACAGGCTCTCCCCTTTTCCTCTGAAACCATCAAGGACCACATTGACACCTTGGCTCCTGCTTTGGCTGATTTCTGCAAACACTCCTTTGCCATGGGAGTCTCTATCGCCAATCGGGCCCTGGCTTGGCTGACCTCTTTCCTCTCCGATCGACCCTCCCAGGTCCAACTTGGGTCCTTCCTCTTCTCCATCTCTGGCTATAACTATGCTGTTCCCCAGGAGTCTAGCCTCTCTCCCTGGCTGTTCAACCAATACCTGGCACTTCTTAACCTCTGCATTGCCGCGCTCTGCCCCAACTTCCAGTGATATATGGACGACTCAGCTCATTTTCAGGCTCCCTTCAGCCACCTCTTCTTCTCTCATCTCGGACTGTCTGTCGCTATACAGGAGTGGTGTGCTGCCAACGATCTCTGCCTTAATGCCAGACTGAGATTCTCCACATCAGCACCCCTGCTCCCTCCTTTCCTGTCGCTCTGGCTAGCCTCTCTTGGCCCTCTTCCTTCTCCCACCTGTGTGGCTAAAATATTCAGGGTCATCTTCGACTCCATGCTCTCCTTCTATCCTCACATCTGACACCTCTAGGAATTCACAGTACCAGCTGCACCTCCTCAGAGGTATTCTTCCTTTCACACCCCCCCCCCCTCCCCCTTCAAGAAGCTCACCGTCTCCACCGCTCTGGTTCTCTCTAGGCTGGACTACTGCAACAGCCTCTTTCAAAATCTGCCTGCTTCTACTCTCCGCCCTCTGCAACTCATCCAGAGCAGGACTGCAAGACTTGTCCTTGGCCTCAAGCCCAGGGATCGTATCTCCATGACTGAAATCTCTGCACTGGCTCCCGGTGGCTGCAAGGATTAAGTTCAAAACTCTGCATTGCCCACAAGATCTTCCTGGGCCTCAATACCTCCAACTTACTTCCTAAGTATCTTCCTTCTTGAGCTCTTCGCTCACCCGCCTCCAACTCCCTCAGGGTCAGTTGCTTCTCCAAGCAACGGCTTGGTGGTAGATCTTTCTTCGGCTCGGGCTCCCTCTGGAACAGCCTCCCTGCCTCCCAGAAATTTGAGAACCATCTCCAGTTCCGGAAGCACCTCTTTCTCTCCTCTTCCCCCCTCCCCCCCTGCTGAACTCCTGACTGAAATTGCACTGGTCACCTGGCTACCCTCTGATCTGGGCACAGGTCCCCTTCGCTGCCCCCTGCACTTTCCCTTCCCCCTCCCCTGCACTTCTGCGATCTCCATATCACTTGGCCTAGTAAGATCATTCTTTGAACACCCCCCACCCCCTTGCCTCGTCGCGCCTTGAAACACTTGTGTATAGGCGCGTTATAAATGTCATTTCATACTTTTGAGGTAAACTTGGGGTAGTTTGGGAACCAGGGATTCTTTATATTTCCCAACAGCATCTGAAATTGAGACTTAGCCTTTTGAGGCTTAACCAGTGGCTTCTGTTGAAAGGTGCGACTGCTAGACAAATCCTGATTTAGGACGTAGGGACATATTTTCTGTCAACGAGATGCCTGCTGTATGTCTTTAAGTAATTGCCATTTCCTCCTATTTTTTTTTGTACAAATCCACAATTATCCGTACAAATCCATAATTACCAGTACAAGGTACTGCCTTTAGGCTGAATGTTGCACTTTGTTAAAGAGCCCTAAAGGTAGCTCAGTGAGTTGAGCAATGATCTCTGGCATGGGACCGGCCTGCTCTTAGCAAGTTAGAACCCTTGACTTGTTGACCTTCAGAGGTCGAATTGAGAACTGGTAGGTCGGGTAATGGCTAATTCTACAGTGCATAGAAATGGGATGAATCCTCAATGAAACACTGCATGAAAATGTGATGTTACCAAAGTGCTGTCAGCACCCCAGAAGCCAGTTGTTTGACGACAACACTGGGGGTAAAAGTTGTAAGCTACTAGCCAGGAATAATCACTTGAACACATGTACGCAGCACTCCATTTCATACCCTCCTAGAATCAATCATCACTTGCCAATGGCTATTGGTGAATGCCAATTTTGAGACCTGCCAACACCTCGGGATTTCCTCTGTTGACGAGTAGTTTACGAACAGCCAGCCATAATCCTCTGAAATAAAAATTAATTGGCATTTTTCCATATAACACAGGAGCAATTTTTCCATACTCCAACAGATTTAAGCCTAAAGCAGGCCTCAAAATCTTTAAAATCCTGCCAGACCTGCAGGTTGAGTAACTTAATGTAGTTGACCTAAGAGTAATGAACCTGACTCGTGAAGTTGTGAGTCAGTGGTTAGACTTCTTAAACAGTAGGGGAACGAAATAGTGCAGGATGATACCAGAAAGAATATGGTTGGCTCGAAACTGATGTAGTAATGTATTGTGTACAGTGCATATTCTTCGTACCCCACAATGCAGTGCCTCACTAATGATCAGTGTCTTAATGCACAACAGAGGCTGAAGAGGTGTGCAGAATGAACTACAGGCTGCTGCCTAGTGTTGGCTCAATATACACATACATAAAATGGATGAGCATGGGCCATTCATGAATATAATTCAGCTGGGAATCGATAGTCTCCAAGTTAACTTGTGTGCCCACTCCCAGGGGAAGGCTCTCAGTGGGTTATGTTCACGACAGCTCGGGGTTCACTGGAACTTGACTTCAGTGCAACTGCCTTGCCACATAAGCCCCTAACTGCTGATCTGTCCTGCCAGGAATGCCCTGTGTTGACGTTGCATTGTCCTTGCCACTTCAACGGATTTCTTATATTCTCTATGGCGCAGTACTTCCACTAGAAACCCAGCTAGCCACCGCTCTGGGGGCTTGCTTTCCAAGGTTAACCTGTAGTGGTCCTATCGGTGCTTGCTGCTGAAGCTGTTGAGTTTGGTGCCTAGGCAGCTGAGATTGTCTCCATCTGCCTCATACTGAGTCTGCCGTTTGACACCTACCCTGCTGCCGGGGGGCTTTGTCCAACAAGCCCACACCATCCATGGACACATCCTGCCTCTCTGCCCAGGCCCCATCCTGACGTTCAGCCTCCCCTAGAAGGCCATTAAACTGTTACGGACAGTATGTGCAATTCCTTGCAATGCTTCCCTTCTCCAGCATTGGATCTTTTATGCCTACACATGCTGTGAATATTCCCTGTCGTCGGGCTGGGAATCCTCAGTTACGTTTTGATTCTCCTTCGCCTAGGCTAGAAGAACTTACATTTTGTAGCCTAACACCCCTCTTATGGGTGTTTTTGGGCCCTACCAATCGGACCTCGAGTAGCTCTAAACTTGGACCCTCCTCTTCCCCCTCAGATTCTAACCACATGTTCAGTTGAGGGAGTTCTCTGGTTTTCCACACCATTTTCAAAGAAAGGTTTTTCTCCACACAACACGAAGTACACTCTTCAAGGTGAGGCAGTGTTTCTGGGGATGGAGGGCAAAAGGAGACCCATTTTTAAGCCTGCTGCCTTTTGTGGCCTCAAATGTATATGGAGATGATAAACACTCGGACTGCATATACTGTCTTTACCCCACAACCCTGTTGAAAGCTGCACTGTCTGTCAAGGTCTTAGCTCCAAGACACTCAAAGATAGAAATAGAAGGCTCGTCTGCTGGCTCAACGAGGAAAACTACCCCAAATGCCCCTTGAACGTGGAGTCCACCAAGAGCATGTCTGCTTCTGTGGGGAATCGACTGTGGTTGAGGGAAAGGGCCAGGTCGGAGGAACAGCCGGTGAAGAAGGCTAAGCACTGGATTGCCCTAGTCTATGAGCTGTCTGCATCCGAAATACCGAGGCATGGCTGCCCGTCACCTTCAGAAGGCCAGTCGTCACTGTGGAGGAAGTCTGCAGCAAATCGGCAGAAGGACGAAAGCACAAACCTAAATCGAGGCCTGTGAGAGAGTGAGTCCCCATCGACGCACGAGAGCCACCAAGATTTCCCGGGACACCTGGCCAAAGGTGCAAGTACCTCAGCACGGCTCGACTGAGGGCATCGAAGGCATGCAAGCGCCCCGGCCACGACAAAGCACTGAGCCCCTGACCCTCCCACGCCACATAAAACTGCCTAATCCACATCACATAAGTCTAGCTCTTCCACAAATCCAGCTTGTGCAAAACCAGCTCTATTTCGACACCACAAACTGGACTAGTCGAAAAAAGCCATGGACAAAGACCACACACACGGTCCCACCACCCCGGCCTACAATCTCGGCAGCAGGGGATAAACACTCCCCAAGAAACCACGGAAGGAAGGCCTGTCGACGGCAGCGCCAGCAACCTTGGACGGAAGGACAATAATTTTGTCGCTTAATGCATCCTACACAACCAGACAAAACCTCCCAACCACATCACTCAAGCCAGGTCTCTCCTATGGAGATATTACAGTACGAGGTGGCTATACCGACTTTGAAGCAAAGCATTAGCAGTCAGACTTGGAACAGTCAGTAATATTACAGGAGGAGGCCCCACCTAGACCATCTACACCAGGCAGGCATATTCAGGAAGGGGACCTCACAGTAGCGTGACCGCAAGAGGAAGCAGGTCACACATTGCCACAGGCAGAGGCAGGCCCGGCTCTGCCCAGGGAGCACACCCTCCAACAAAGGGAAGTAAGGGTGCGATTAACCAACCCACAGGCCCTTCTGTCCATGCAGTTACTTTCATCCCTTGTGTTCAAAATGGGAACCTCCCAAATATTTGTTTCAGGGGGACCAATTGGGAGTAGGGAAGGAGCCCAACGTCTATATTGTGAAAATGCAACTGGCTACCCCTACCTCACTAGCACACCTGCTAACGGTTACTCTTCCAAAGTGGTCTAACTTACAGAATTATATTATCCACAAAAAACTTATTTTTTGAAAAACTAAAGATTTATTCATTTTTATCAGATTTCATATACCATAGTAGCAATTCATCCATAAAACAATGGGCCTCATTACGAGTCCGGCGGTAACCGAGGCGGTAAAACTGCCTGGTTACCGCCGGACTCGTATTACCATTCCGCCTCCATGATTCCCAGAATTACCTAGGCATTACAACCCTGGTGACCATTCCGGAGGCGGAATGGTGTAAATCCTCATGGGTCCTATGGGACTCAATGGGAATGGGGATCATGGAATCACTGGCACCATCTCGTGAGTGGCAGCCACCCTGTGCAAACAAGGACACCACATCTATCCTTATTTAGATGACTGGCTGGTACGAGCTCCATCCAGGAAGAGAGCACACGCATCGATGGCAGCAACAGTGCATCTATTGCAAACATTAGGCTTTGCCATCGACAACAAGAAATCCTTCTTGCGGCCATCCATGAGGCTCATATTCTTAGGAGCAGTATTCTCCACCCAGGAACCAAGGGTACGTCCCTGCAGCAACAGACTAAACACCCTCACGGCCCTGCTGAAAACGTTCACACTGAACAATGTAAAAACGGTCGGTCCATTAGTGCATGCAACTTCTGGGGGCAATGACAACTGGATCCGGATTGCAGGCTTCATAAGAGGCCACTATAAGAGTTCCTGGTAGAAAAATGGTCCAAAACTACCAGATCATGGGGGACAAGTTACAGATCACACTCAAGCTACATTCACAGCTCCAGTGGTGGGCTGCCAAAGCCAATGTCTGTTCCTACATATAAATGTACTCGGACTAAGTGTTTTCGATGGGCTCTCAATTCTTTCCTCCTGATAACTACAAAACCAAAAAGTCAAAGTCCTCAGACAGCACCACCACAATGTATTCCTTGCAAAAGCAGGGAGGAACAAGATCCACGACATTGTCCAAGGAAGCTCAACAGACATGGCACTGGGCCATTGTCCACGGGATCAGCATTCAGGCATTCCACCTACCAGGAATCCAGAATCAGACCGCCTCAGCAGGCAAATGTCCCAAAACCACAAATGGTTGCTTGACTAGGTGGCACTGCAATCACTGTTCCAGCACTGGGGTCGGCCAACAGCAGAGCTATTCGCCACAACAAGTGTACAAGGTACGCCAGCAGGATTCCCCAAAAGGGCTCGATTGGCAACGCGTTCGCTTTTCCCTAGGACAGCCTCTTCACATATGCGTTCCAGATCCTGTGCAGGACAATACAAATGATCAAGTGCCACTCCTGCAAAACAATTCTCATTGTGCCAGACTGGCAACGCCAGACCTGGTACTCGTAGTCCAACTCTCCAGAGCCAAACCCAACCGGCTCAGCAACCGACCAGACACAACGCAGAGCAAAGGGAATATTCTACACTACTACCTCTGGCACTTCACCCGATTTTGTGGCTCTTGACTTTGCGGAGTTCAGAAGCCTACACCTATCTCGGGAGTGTAGACCGGTTCTGGCGGCGGCTACGTCTCCCGCCACTAACAAATTGCACTGCCCAATGTGGGAGCCATTTTTGCAAGTGGTGCGAAACCCAATGCCTACAACACTGTGAAGGACCAAATCCGTCACTGGTGACACCAGAGCAGGTGCTGCCATACCTCCTAGGCCTGACCAAACAAGGCATTGCCCACAACTCCATCTAGGTGCACTTGGCAGCCATATAAAGGTACACCAGGCGGGAGAAAGGAGTCTCCCTCTACGGAAGCGGGCTCATAAAGCGTTTCCTCAAGGGCCTTTTCAGACGTTTTACACCAGCAAGACCGATATCACCAGAATGGAGCCTCAACACTGTGCTCTATGGGCTCATGAAGAAAACATTTGAGCCTATGACCTCTGCACCTCAAGGATGCTTGTCCTGGAAAGTCGCCTTCCTGGTGGCTATTATGTCAGCTGGAGGGTGTCGGAGCTGCAGGCTCTTGCAATCAACCAACCATACTCTAGTTCCAAAAAGACTGAGTACTACTCATGAAAAATCTGTGATTCGTTCCAAAAGTGCCCACCGAATTCCACAAAAATTCAACAATATCCTTGCCAGTTATCTTTAGCAAACTCCTCACCGGCGGAGGTGGCTTTACTCTCGACCTCAAGCGAGCAGTGAAATACTACATTGACAGGACAAAGTCCTTCACATGCTCAATGCAATTTTTTGTAGTGCATGGCCTTAATAATAAAGGCAATGCTCTATCCAAACGAAGCATTGCAAGATGTAGCTCATCTGCGATTGTCTTCTGCCACAAGTCAACGGGGAAGTCCCTGCAGGCTCCCCCACATGCACATTCAACAAGAGCTACAGCGGCTTCCGCAGCATGTTGGTCGGGAGGGTCCTGATCACTTGCATCTGCCAAGCGGCCACCTGGTCCGTGCTGCATACCTTCACAAGGCACTACTGCCTGGAGAAGCAGCCTGCCGAAGTGTGAACAGGGTGAGCAGTCATTAAACGCCTGTTCCGGTAAGGTGTGTGCCTATGGATTGGCTGTACGGGGTGTCCCAAACCCCCCCTTCCCCACACATGCTGTCTATATACTGCTACATACTCTATTCACAGCATGTGAATCTATGAAAGATCCAATGTTGGAGAAGAATAACGTTTTTAAATCTGTAATTCCTATGCTCCAGCATTGGTATCTTTCATAGATTCCCATGTGCCCTCCGTCCACAGTCAGGTAAAACCACTCACACCCAAGGGGGACGGCTGGTACCATAGGGTCAGAATCTGAGGGGGAAGAGGATGGTCTAGTCTAGAGTTACTGGAGGTCCCATTGGTAGGTACCAAAAACACCCTAACAAGAGTGTTGGGCTACAAAATATAGGTGGTTCTTGCCTAGGTCAAAGCGAATAAAAAAGTAAGACGGTTCCCAGTCTGACGATGGGGAATATTCCCATGTGAATCTATGCAAGATATCAATGCTGGAGAACAGGAATTTCAGGTAAGAAACGTTCTCCCTCCGCAACACCCGACCTTGGGCTACAAGCCTACCAGACTCTTGGATTCATGCTTTGCTTAAACCTAATTTGAAAGAGAATGATTTACCTAATAATCACTTTGAATTTCAGGTAAGAAACGTTCTCCTTCCGCAACACCCGACCTTGGGCTACAAGTCTACCAGACTCTTGGATTCATGCTTTGCTTAAACCTAATTTGAAAGAGAATGATTTACCTAATAATCACTTTTTTAGCAAGACACATTTACAGAATCTCCTGTGCAGGCCTGCATTGCGTAACCAAAAACTTCATCCAGCAAGTTGCAGTGTGGAGATAGTGGTCAGATACTGACTGGTGTAATGCAAGCTCTTTATTTTATCACCTCAGTTTTAGGCCACATAAATACTTGTTTTTGTGACTGGTTAATTGCAGGTCTCAGGAACCTCTCCTATATGATCTCTTGATAGAGAAAGCAGAAGCAGGCAGACCTTCTGCCCTCTTGTTGCCACATCCCCCACCCTGGTAGGAAGACTCACTTAATTTACAGTACACATCCACTTTGGAGCTGCGCTGTAGCACAGTTCTCCCCTGACTGCTTTCACTAGTCTGCCACCAGTGGACATCAATGTGCTTAGGAGTAACCTGGTCAACTGCTGCTATCTTGGGGGCAGCTGCACACAATGCAGTTAGTGCATGCAAACATTTCAGAAGGGACATTTGACAAACTGGTTGAGGACCATGAAAATTGTACTCTGCAATCCTAAAAAGTACTCTACTATTGAGTGTATTTTGTGAGGGCTGCTACAGATGGACAGTACTTGGTCTGCAATGTTCTCTGGACAGAGTGGGTATGGTTATTTCAAAAAGTGTTGTGGTTGGTCTTATGTATCCAATTAGTGAAGCTAATCAGACCTTTGTTCTCACTTTGTCTTGGTGGGGCTGTTTCTTACACATTAATAGCTCAACTTAAATGTATAGAAAATAAATTCACCAAATGCTTAAAAACCTCTAATTTCATTGAGACAATTAAGACTCCCTCCATGCTATACTGACAAAGCCACATTTACTATAATGAAATCATGATTAGGAGTGTTGATTTCAAAATGGCATTTTCGGCTCTAAGATACCAATACAGAATGTGAAGTCTCACCAGCTATAGGAATTATGAAATCATTTCCTTGCAAAAATATCAATTAGCACTAAACCTTTTCTGCACATTCCCTGAACCAGTCTTGACTGCTAAAGATGTTTTTAATCCCCGGTTTATGCCATGTTAGAATTTGATAATGCTACTTAAATCAAATGAAGTGACTAGCAATTCTTGTTAAAATCCCATATTTAAAGTAGTGTAGAGATTTGCAATATTCATTGGATTTTGTGGTGTTGCACTAAGCTTGTCCTGTTTTTCATGACCTCGGAGTAAAACTCTTTAATATTGCTTAGGGAAATTAGTCTTTAACCCTTTTCCAAGCCATTGTAAGGTTCAGTATCGTGATGCTAAAGACAGAAAGTTCCCTTTTCTAATGATAACAGGTGGCCTGAAAGTATTTTACTTGATGGTTGGCCCAGTTAGCAGATATGCCTAACTATACAGTCTTATTTTGATTCACTTGCTGCGAAAACATTCAATGTGACATCTCTGCACTTTAAGCCCCATTTTCTATGGAGCATCAATTGTTAAATTGAGCTAATGAAACCATCTTTTCGTGGCAATCATCATGTACAGTTAAAAACACTAGATAGTGCAGTAAAAACGAATAATGCAGTAAAAAAGTTAATTGGTGCTTAAAAAGACAGCCACCTAAAATTGTAAGCACTGCATCTTATGCAATCTTACACGAATTTATGAAATGTGTGGTTTAAACTTTGTCAGTGGAATTTGAAATGATTCATAAGTCATTCAGCAGTGTAATTGAGCTGTAAACAGTTTGTGGTCACCTTAGTGTGGTGACCACTGGCAGCCTTATGACTGGGCTGCTGGGAGGAAAGCCCTTGCTGTGAGGGCCTGGATGGAGAGGGACATGGTGCCGTTCACAATCGCATCTTAACTGAAAATCAGTAATCCCAACGAAAAGGAAGCTCCTAGTGCTTAAAAGCCACATGAGACATAAGAATGGTAAAGCCAGTGTGCCACAGTATTAAACTGAATGTCGTCACACAGTCCAGTATAAGTTACAAGTACCAGAGATTTCAAGGGATACTCATGAAGGAGCGATTGCAATGAGACTTCTTCCACACTGGGCGTTTTTGGAGCATTTTTATCGTCCGGACCCCAGGGGGTATTACCCCTTTTCTCAGTTAATGATTACATTTTTCATTCTTTGTTTTCAAGGGGAATTTATGTATATGCATGTGACAATAGAGAATAAGTATTTTTCATACCCATCGGTTTGTATTGCTTCCTCTTTACTCATCGGTGATAACAGCTTAATCTATATTTCTGTGTTCATTGACAGACTGGAAGTTTGTGCAAGAAAGTGTTTTACATTTGCAGGGCTCGCAAAATTTACTAGCTCACTCGCATTGGAGATGAACTTTTATAAGTTGTTTGCAGTAAATGGCCAAAAGGTCTCGCTGTTCTTGGTTTCTTTTCGGTGGCAGAATTGCACAAGATATGAAGTGTACTTATAGTGACATGCACCATTTTACAGAGAGCGCTACTAAATATTGTCACCAGTTACCATGGGTTGAGTGCATTTCTTAGGTAGAGTATGTAAACTAAGGAACATGCACTGCAGGTCTAATGGGATTTTAAATAATTTGCACGACCTGCATTGCAACAGATAGTTTGCCACATGCCAGCATAGATTTTTTGAATCCGTTAGAATGTTCATAGTCGGGTGTGATCTACATTTTGAATTTACTTTTGAAGTAGAAGTTTAAACAGTTGGAGCAGAGAGGACTATATTTTGATGCAGGTTGTTTTGATTCATAGCACTTCATGAAGGGTTTACAACTCGAAACATATTTGCCGACAAATAACAGGTTAACAACATGAAATGTAAATTGAAAGGAAATTCTCCTATTCGATCTTCAATATTAGAAATAAAACAAATGCTTTGTTATTCAAGGGCTAAACTAGTCTACTGTTCAATAGATCCGATATTCAAAGCAACAATATATCTACATGGATGAAGACTATTAATCGTCTATCCTGAGGCAAATACATTTGAGTGACAGACTTGGATTATAATTATAAGGAAAACTTGCTATAATTATAATCTTAGTCTGTACAATTGTGTGTACTTTCATAGCACCAGGCCCTATGATAAAGCAACCTGAAAAAATGAGAAGTAGTAATTGAAACATATGTTCAGAAAGCAAGCATGTTTGTATCACTTAGTGGGACTGGCTTGATTCCCCCGCCCCCCCCCCCCCTTTTTCAGACTATCGTGTAGTGGCATGCATGTGAGACACATCTTGTCAACAATCAACCTGCTGACCTGCCATTCCTGATGTGTGCCTCTCTCATTTACCCTATTTTCCTTACCCATCCTCCAGTGTTTTCCCCTTCTACCACCTTCTCAATGCCCCCTATTTCTTACAATTAACTTTCAGACCTCCGTTCCCCTTTTGCTCCATTCTTTAACTATTCAATGCCCTCCCCTTACCTTGCACACACCTTCTCTTGCCCATATTGCTCAGTCACAAATTCCTTGCCAGTCGCACCCTTTGTGCCCTTGCACCTCACCACCTTCCATTGCCTTGGCTTAAAGTTAGAGTACACAACCTTGATTTGCCAGTCCACTTCTGCCGGACACGACAAGAAGCCGTGCTCTGGTCCTGCTGGTAATTGTAGCTATGGGGTCTGCACTTGGATAATGCAGAGTGAAAGAGAGCAAGGGGACATGGCTTTTTTTTTTGGGCTCCCAAGTTGCACTTTGTTGGAAGGTCGCCCCTTACTGTTACGTCCCATCCCCTTTCCTCCATACTGTATGGGGCGGCCCTTCCAAGGGACGGGAGGCAAAATCTTTTTCACCAGAAAAAGCCATCCCCTTTAAATTTAGAGGCGTGCAGGGGCGCGGCCCAGGGAGCATGCGCTGCCCTGACTCTGCCCTCCGGCACCACACCTCAGTCCCCTTTTCCACGTCGACTGGAACGGGCCGAATTCACCAGCGCTCCTGGGTTTGTCTTCGGCTGTATAATTCCACGCACTGATATTACTACTTTGTCTTTTTTTTGTCTTGTCTATCATTCAGGTACTCGGTCCTCAGGTGCCACGCTCCTCCCAAGCACATGTCGACATATACAGGGTTCAGCAGGTGTCCATCCTGCAACAGGCTCTTCCCAAATTCCGACCCCCCACGCCCTCTGCCTACGTTGCCTTGGCTCGGACCACGGTTGGCAATCATGTTCAGCGTGTGACTCGCTGTCCTCGAAGGCGCTGAAGAACAGACTCGCCAGGTGGAGGGAGCTCTTCCAGAGGTTGCCTCCAGAGGATCTCAAGAACTTCGTGAAGCATCGAACCAGGCCCAAGGTAGGGCTGATATTTTCCAGCGCACCCCTCAAGGGAGACTCCCGCGCGGGAGTGACCGACCAGGTCCTGATACCAGCATATGCCCTGAGGCTGCTACAGCTACCGGCCTTTGGGCCAAGGGGTCCTCGGATCCTCCCGGGCGCAGTGTCGAGGGACCGGAAGGTTCTTGTACCGGGTCTACACCTGAGGCACCACGTCCTTTTACTGGCACAATGTCCGAGGGGCTATGCCCTAACACTAGCAATATGTCCGAGGGGCTACCCGCTAATACCATCAATACGTCCGACGGGGTGCCTAAACGCAGCTCTACCGACCCCCGGGTCGAAGTTGTCACACCTACCGGGCCAAGGCTCGAGGAGCAGGGTAGGCCTTGTAATCCACAAGCAAGAGTCTTGGACGGGGCGGGGCCGAGTAACACGTCACAGACACTTGGCAGGTAGCTCGACAAAATGGCTGCAGTGCCAAAAAGGGGCAAATGTCTGACGCCATTCCACAAATTCGGCGAAGAACGAGTGTCCAGGCGGGACTGAGGTACGTGGCCTATAGTCTACCCTTCATTTGCGCAGGGCAACTTTCCTTTGCGTCCATATGGACAGGGTATGCAGCGGCCCCAGCAGCCCCTGCTACCCCGTCGGTACCCCCTGCCACCTCTTTGGCCAGTGAGTCTTCACTTTGCTCTTTGTCTTTTTCACTTTGGTTGGCTCGAGGCCAGGCTATCAGGCCTCTAAGGCCTGCATATCCCGCTGGATGGTCTCTGCCATCAAGGAAGCATACGAGGGCCAACACAAGCTGCCTCCGACCCACATGCGTGCCCATGTAGTCAGGGCCAAGGCAACAGCCATCACATTCCGGCGCCATGTCCCTTGGCAAGACATGAGCAGGGCGGCCACTTGGGCCTCTCCCTCGGATTTCTGCTAGCATTACGGCTCTAGATTGGATGAGTCTTTCGGACAGGCAGTTCTCAGGAGCCTATTTGCTTAAGGAGGGTCTGCTCTCCACCCTGGGGCTACAATCAGTTGTAATCGCCCATACAGTATGGAGAAAAAAGGACGGGACGTAAGAGTAATTATAAGTTACTCACTGTAGTGACTAACCTACTCTTAGTCCATAGTCCCCTTTCCTCCATACATCCCATCAACCTCCCCTAATACTAGTGTAATTGGGCAATGTTAAATCTATTGTCGACGCGTCAATGGGGACTGAGGTGTGACACTGGAGGGCGGAGTCAGGGCAGCGCATGCTACCTGTGCCGCGCCCCCACACGCCTCCTAAAGTTAAAGCGGAAGAAGGTTTTTTCTGGTGAAAAAGTTTCCGTCTCACGTCCCTTGGAAGGGATGCCTCATACAGTATGGAGGAAAGGGGACTATGGACTAAGAGTATGTTAGTCACTACGGTGAGTAACTTATCATTTTTTCAACTCACGGAAGCAGGGAGAGCGGCAAGGTGAATGGACCTTTGACCTGGTGATGGAGAGGGAGCAAGAGCGGCCTATTAATGTATTTTCGAATAAGGTGGACTGTGTTTTTAGTTTTTGTGATCGAAGATTCGGGGTCCCCTCCCATGCATCGCCGGTCGGGGGCCGGTTGACATCCTTTCTTCCAGCATGGGAGGGTATAACATCAGACCGCTCGGTACTATCAACCATAGCCCGCGGTTACTGTATAGTATTCAACAGTTCCCCTACGTACAGATCCCTAAGGCGACGACTCATGTCACCAGAACACCTTGCCATCCTTCAAGAAGTGGACCAACTACCAGAAAAAGGAGCTATAGAGGTCGTGCTTCTATCTCAGGTAACGGAAGGTATTTATTCAGTGTACTTCATTGTACCCAAAAAGGACTTAACCATGCGCCATGTACTAGATCTGCACCCAGCGAACAAATTTGTCAAACCTCAAAAGTGTCGTATGGTGACTTTACAGGAGGTGATCCCCCTGCTTTCACAGGGAGATTACATGACAACACTGGACATGAAAGATGCATACTTTCATATTTTAATGTTGCCAGCGCACAGAAAACACCTCAGGTTCATGATAGAGGGCAAACACTACCAGTTCAGAGTGCTACCCTTCGGCATAGCATCAGCGCCAAGAGTATTCACGAAGGTACTGGCAGTGGCAGCGGCCCACCTGCGCAGGTTGTCCATCCCAGTATACCCTTACCTCGACGATTGGCTCATAAGAGGGGATTCTTACGAAACATGCTTCTCAAATACCCAAAAGACTGTAGACCTTTTGTTCCAACTGGGCTTCTCCATCAACGAGAAGAAGTCCAGCTTAGACCCCAGCCAGATCAAACAATTCCTAGGGGCTCTAATTCGAACAAAGGACGGCCTTGTCTTCCCCTCCGAGAGGGTCCAAAACATGCGGTTTCAGATCCCTCAATATGTGGCCGGTCGAGAGGTGATGGTACGCAAAGCAATGCGCTTACTAGGAATGATGGCGTCATGTATTTATTTGGTACCTCACGCGCGCCTGCGCCAAATGCAAGACTGGCTCAACAGCCAGTGGTGTCAGGCCAGCAGACAATGGGACGATCTAGTGGTGGTCTCGCAAGCCTTGGTTCTCTCGCTACGGTGGTGGACAAAGTAAAACCTGGTAATGGGGAAACCATTCGCCACCCCCGCAGTGGAAGCCACTCTAACCACAGACATCCCTCTCAGGATGGGGGGGGGCCTCACCTATCCCATCAGAGTGCTCACAGAGTTTGGACTCCGAGCATAGCATCCAAGCATATAAACTTACTGGAGCTACTAGCTGTGTTCAAGGCACTGAAAGCCTTCCAGGCACACCTGCAAGGGAAGACTGATGGTTCTCATGGACAGCACCACTGCCATGTACTACCTCAACAAGCAAGGGGGCACTCACTCTCCAGGACTGTCCAAGCTGTCCCAGAACATTGGAAGTGGGCTCTCAGACACATGTTCCTATTGTCACAACATGTACCAGGGGAACTCAGTCTGCTAGCAGATGAACTCAGCAGAGACTTTCCTCTGCCCTCGTAGTACAAATGGCGGTTACACGAAGACATCGTCTTCGGCGCCTTCACACAATGGGGATTCCCAGAAATAGATTTGTTCGCAACTCTGGAGAACTCCCAATGCCAAGATTACGCCTCCAGGTACCCCCAGAACCAATCCAAGGGGAACAGTCTATCGATACCATGGTCAGGGAAATTTGTTTACGCTCACTAGCCCCCCCCCCCCCCGCCCCGACTCCCCTTCTCAACAAGATAGTGCACAAGATGCACCAGGAACAAGTTATCATGATACTAGTGGCCCCTATGTGGGCCCGACAGCCATGGTTCGCTCACTTGATGGAGATGTCCCTATCTCCTCCAGTGAAACTTCCCTGCCTGTACAACATGCTGTCAGAAGACAAGGGCAGGACACTACACCCATGCCCACAGACCATGAACTTAGCAACCTGGCTCCTGAGATCATAGAATTTGGACATTTACAGCCCCCGCAGAGATTCATGAACATTCTCAGGGAGGCTAGAAAGCCTAACACTCGTCACTGTTATTCTAGCAAATGGAAGAGATGTCATCTGGTGTAGAGGAAGGAGCATCAACCCGGTTGACTGCTCTCTCGCACAAATTGTTCTGTACCTGACTCACCTACTAGACTCAGGCTTGGTGTTTAACTCTAGTAAAACCCATTCAGCTGCACTTTCAGCATACACCACTTCCCAACTTAAAGTGTCATGGTGGAAAGTCCCAGTTATTAACTCCTTCATGGAAGGAGTGAAGAGGATCCACCCTCCTATAGCTAACCCCTCTCCCGGATGGGACCTAAATGTGGTACTAACCTGGCTCATGGGGTCACCCTTTGAACGCATGCACAAAGCAACACTTAAAGACCTCACTCTTAAGACTGCTTTTCTAATAGCTATCACCTCCATTAGGAGAGTAAGTGAACTACAAGCGCTCTCTGTACTAGACCCCTTTGTAACCGTTCACAAGGATAAGGTGGTGCTACGCACACATCCTAGGTTTGCATCAAAATGTATCTCCTGAATTCCATGTCATCCAGTCAATAGAACTACCAACGTTCTTTCAAAACCCTTCAAACTTAGAGGAGAAGAGCCTGCATACACTGGATGTTAGCATAGCTGTAATGTTTTATATGGAAAGAACTAGACCATTGAGAAAGACTAATCAGTTCTTTGTCTCGGTGGCAGCAGGAAGAGAAGGAGATGCAGTTTCAAAATCCACCATATCTAGATGGATTGTACAATGCATCACTCTTTCTCTCTTGCTAAGAGAGAACTACCCTTCAAGCCAAGAACGCACTCCACTCGAGGCACCGGGCTTATGTCTTTGTGCCTTTTTCTGTACCCTCCTTCCAGCCTCTGGATTATATTTCTGAGGTGGATGAGGGGACTGAGGAAGGTGAGGTTCCTGATGACATTGTTTCTGGTCATAGTCAACTTGAGGACCTGCGTCAGTCGCTGCACAACGCCAGTGGTCTAGACATCTCTCCGAAGGTGGAGTTTGGTAGACCGGAGCCTGGCACGCATGCCGAATACTTATACCGGCGCCTCATGTTGAGGGTCACAGATTTACCTGGGGTGGTCTGCCCCCCCCCCCCCCCCCCGGGGATTTTCAGCAGGATGACCTGACTGATATCCTGGACCAAGGTCCGTCCTCCAACTGACCCAGTGCTGCCATTCCATATGGCCTTGCAGAGAAGGGTGGCTGCGGCTTGGACTTCTCCGGAAAGAGCCCCGGCAGTGAGCAAGTCCTTGCCGAAGAAATATCGCCCAGCCAGTGGCGACCCCTGCTACTTGACCACGCACCCATACTCCGGAGAGTTTGGTGGTGCAGGCGGCTCCAGCTCCAGCAAAGCAGGCGTCGTACCCTACCATCCCTCCTTATAGGGACGACAAACGTTTTGACGGCTGGGCAAAGAAGGCATTTTCTTCTGGGGGGTATGGCGCTTCAGGCTGCCAACTCCTTTTATGCCTTGTCTCGTTTCATGCACACTCTGTGGAACTGTTTCTTTAGCGGCTGATCATAGTCCCTAAGGGGAGGAATGGGATGGTTTCCTTTTGTGCAGGATGCCATGTGTGACTCCGTTCTGTCGGGTCTGGACATGGTTGATTGCGTCAGCCGGTCCATGGCGGCGAGCACCGTAATACGCAGGTTTGCGTGGTTGCGGAAGTCAGGTTTTGCTCCTGATGTGCAAGCCCAGCTCCTCAACATGCCCTTTGATGGTAAACATCTTTTTGGCAGCAAGGCTGACGAGAGTCTTGAGGGGTTGCAGACCTCCAGAGCTGCAGCAAAGTCGTTGGGCGCTGCAGTTCGCCAACCTCTGCCTTTTGGTCCTAGGGGATAGCAATGCAGGGGAGGTTCCTTTCGATATTATTCGTCCTTTAGTAAATCGATAGGAGCTACAAGTCAAAGGGGCAACCGTAGGAGTGCCAGAGGTGGAAAACAAGGTACTCGAGGTGCTAAGGCCGCCCGAGCAGTTGCCTCTTTGCCCTCAGGCACTGCCGCAGCCGCTTCAGCTCAGTCATGAGGCCCATGCTTCTCTGGTTGGGGGAAGGCTGGCGCAGCATCTTGTAGAATGGTGTGCCATTACTTCAGATGTGTGGGTTCTGAAGATCATAGCCCACGGCTAATAACTTCCTTTCCAGCATAGGCCTCGCGACAATCCACCAGGGAATCTCTCTTTGAAGTGTCTGGATCCGCTCCTTGCGCAGGAAATTCAATCCCTGCTGGAGAAAGGCGCCATAGAACTGGTGCCTGTAGCCGAGAGGAACAAGGGATGGTATTACCCTTAGTTTTTGATTTCGAAGAAAGACAGGGGATTGAGACCCATCATGGACTTTGCGTTTTGAACAAGCTCCTCAGGAAGGACAAGTTCAAGATGGTTACTCTTTCTCAAGTCCTCCAGGCCCTTCAACTTCAGGACTGGTTGGAGTCTCTCGACCTCAAGGACGCTTATTTTCATGTGCCGATCCATCCCAAGCACAATAAGTACCTGAGGTTCGCGGTTGGCAATTCGCACTTTCAGTTTCGGGTTCTGCCGTTCGGATTGACCTCCACCCGAGGGTTTTCACCAAGCTCATGGTGGTGGTGGCAGCGTATCTCAGGAAGGGGGGGATTCACGTCTACCCCTACCTGGACGATTGGTTGATCAGGGGGAGCTCTTCCGAGCAAGTCCTGGATCATCTGTCCGTCACCTGCCACTCCCGTCACAAGCTGGGCTTCTCCCTCAACTTCAAGAAGTCCCACTTGACGCCAACACAGCGGCTCCAGTACATCGGAGCAGTGCTCGACACGTCCTTGGGGCAGTGTTTTCCTCCCCAGGTGAGGGCTCGTCACATTCAGCAGATGGTGCACAAGTTTCAGCATGCCCAGAGTGTCCCAGCGTTCGACTTTTTGAGGTTGTTCGGCCTCATGGCATCCTGCATTCTTCTGGTGCCAGAAGCCAGGTTGCGTATGAGATCTTTGCAATGGGCTCTCAAGCTCCAGTGGTCACAGTCCTCCGGCAGGATGTCAGACTCTGTTCAGGTGCTGCCCTCGGTCGCCCAGGACCTTCTGTGGTGGGCCGTCAAAGGCAATCTGATGAGGGGGGCTCTGTTTTGGCTAACCTGGCCGGAGGTGGCTATCGTGACTGACGCGTACCTCGCGGGATGGCGAGCTCATGCCAACGAGCTGGCAGTCAGCGGTTGTTGGTCTCCGTCGGAGTCAAGACTCCATATCAATCTGTTGGAGCTGAGGGCCGTTAGGCTTGTTCTGAAGGCTTTTCTGCCGACTGTGCGAGGATAGAATGTCCTGATTCTGACGGACAACAGTGGCCATGCACTACCTCAACAAAAGGGGGGGGGGCAGAGTCACTTCCTCTGTGCAGGGAGGCGATGCAGCTCTGGATCTGGGCCATCCAGCAGGAAATTTCGATCTCGGCAGTTCGTCTGGCCGGAGACTAAAACGAGATCCTTAGTCCTTCCAACTACTGTATGCGTTTCCTCCAGTCCCTGTCATCCCGCAAGTGTTGCAGAGGTTACGGAGGTTCGGTTCCCGTATGATCCTCATTGCTCTGGCATGGGCCTGGAGGACGTGGTACCCGGGCCTTCTCGACTGGTCCATCTGCCCACCACGTCGTCTTCCCTACCAAGACGATCTGCTCTCACAGGAAGGGGGGGGGGGAGGTCAGGTTCTCAATCCAGAGGTGAGATCCCTCAACCTTCACGCTTGGCTTCTGAAAGGTTGAAGTATAAGGATTGGGACCTCCCTGAAGACATGATGGAGGTGTTGCTTTCGGCCAGACCGCTGACAACAAAAGTCCCTGTGCCGTTGGAGAAAGTTCTGCGACTGGTGCATTGTTAAGAATGTGGATCCTTTTTCATGTGACATTCCTGTGGTTCTGTCTTTTTTGCTTTCTTTAGCCCACAGGGGCTTGCAAGTGGGTACCATTAAGGGTTACCTGGCGGTGCTGTCCATATTTAAGCGCTCGTCTGAGGAGTGTTCTTATTTTGAAATTCCTTTAATTTCTCAGTTTCTGAAAGGGCTCACTAATGTGTTTCCTCCGTCTCCTTTCCAGGTGCCCGGTTGGGATTTGAACCTTGTTCTCAAGTTTCTAATGGGTGCTCCATTTGAGCCGTTACATTCTTGTCCTTTGAGACTGTTAACCCTTAAAACTATTTTTAGTTGCAGTCACTTCCGCTTGCAGAGTGAGTTTCAGGCACTTTCAGTTGAGCCACCCTTCACTGTGTTTCATAAGGACAGGGTTGTCCTTGGAGTTCGTCCTTCCTTTCTTCCGAAGGTGGTGTCGGAATTTCATTTAAGCCAGAAGGTTATTCTTCCGGCACTTTATCCTCCTCCACATCCTGGTAAGGTAGAGCAGAGGCTCCATAGGCTGGATCCTAGGAGAGCTTTAAGTTTCTACATTTCACGCATGTCCCGGGTCAGAGTGGATGATCAGCTCTTCATTGGTTACGCTGGAAGGCGTTGAGGACAAGCTGTGACTAAGCAGTCTTTGTCTAGATGGATTATCTTGGCAATTTCTGAATGTTACCGCCCGGCGGGTAAGGACCCTCCAGTAGGTTTATGCACCCATTCGACTAGGGGTATGGCTGCCTCTACTGCTCTGAAGAGGTGTGCTCCTATTCATAACATCTGTGAAGCAGCCACTTGGGCTTCAGTCCATACTTTTCACTCCGAAGTAGGCCCAAGACGTGGATTAGTGACTTTGGAGATGATGGTTGTACAAGAATCCATATTCAGCCTTCTATGCCAGCTCCCCTGAGTACAAGACTCAGGCTTCCTCAAAGAGGGGCTCTTTTCTACAATGTACCTCTGCTGTTTCGATTGGGACAGACAGAGATGTCAATTGAATAAAAGAGCGGGGAGAACACACACCGCCAATACCAATGCTGCAAAAGAATACAAAGATATTATACAGTGTTGAGAATAAACCAAGCAATCAGAACAGCAGTATAATGCAGAAAATACCTAGGTAAGTATTGGAGTGGAGCTTCCCCGGGGTGAATCTACAAAAAATATGAATAACCACAGTGAGTGGAAAGAATTCTAAAGAGACTTCCTAAAGTATTGAACCAATGACAACCAACCTGAAATATGGGTATTTTGAGGATGGATAATAGTTCAGGAAACGGGAGACAACTGGGTCGCACGAGTGCCGGGTTGGTGCAGAATCAACAAAGTGTTTATATGCACTTGAAGACAGGTTCACAAGACAGGGTAGATCACTCAGTGTCCCAAAATCCAGCAAAAGTAAAATATCCAATCAAGACAGTAGTGAAATGAATTCAATAGCAGAGATGGAGTTGCCAACTACAAATAAGTACCTGAGCAAACACGCATCCAGATAAGGCGTGGAAGAGTTCCGGGTGGTTGATAGCAAGTCACCTGCGAGGAGGGCAAAGTCGTTCCGCGTCTGGTAACAGCTAGCTGTAATGAGGTACCGCAAGAGGCAGCAGGAAGCAGTAAGAATAATCCAATAACGTTCTGTGTGAAAAGCCAGGCAAGCACGACGGGATTAGAGGAGGCAAGCCAAAACAGGAGAAGTCCGGGTCAGAAACGTAGCAGTCAGTAGAAAGCCAATCCAGAAGCCAGGCAAGGGTCAGGACCAGTTTAGCAGATTAGGAATTTGTGCAGAGTAAACACTGAGTAAACGGACGTAACCGCTGTAGCTTGTAATGCTAATTAGCAGCAACGAGCCCCTTGAAAGACGGTGGTTTTAAAGCCGTATGGGGGCATGTCTTGTCGTACATCTTCCACGTACAGGACGTGTCAGCTGACACGGACTCCGTCGTAGTTTGTGCAGGCGCCATGACAACCTGTATTTGCTCCAAAGAGGAGCTTGTGAAGGAGTCGTATTCTGCAAGGAAGCCCGCACGGAAGCCCGAAGTGTAACAGCAGGATCTGGCCTTTGGCAAGGCGGTCCTTTACTCTGCGATTTGATTGGACATTCTAAATTTGTATATTGTAAATTCTTTTCCCACCTCCTTACGTTGGTATTGCTTTGGGAGTCTGTCATACATGTGGAATACGTCGGAGGACCCAATCCCCTCGAAGAACAAGTTACTCTTACCTGGTAACGTTCTTTCGATGGGATGGTCCGATGACGTATTCCATATCGCTCGCTCCCTGCCTACCCCGCTACAGAATTTCTTATGCGATTGCAGCTTATGTTGCCGCAAGGCTTTCTGTGGTCATACTGGCAGTAGATTGGTGCCACACGTTCTGGGGGAAAAAACTACAACTAAGGGCATTGTGCGTCCTACTTATAACATCCGGTGACAACGGCTCGACGGAGGCCTTCGACGACAGCGTATCGACGCAGGACGCAGAAAGATTTTCTGAAGCAGCACAGCTGTGGTGATTACTGTCATAAATATGGAATACGTCGTCGGACCATCCCATCGAAAGAACGTTACCAGGTAAGAGTAACTTGCTCCCCTAGCATTTTGCAATTTTAATTTTTCGGGCATTGCCCTATAGGTCTGTTCGAGCCTGCACTGAGGGCACCCATCGAGTAGGTACTTTTGCTGAGAGGTTTCTAATGCCTTGTCATCATGAGGCTTGTGCTGGAACTGCAGTTTTGCCTAGAGATTGAAGTTGGCAGGAACTCAAGGGTACGATATTGCCTTACTTTTTAGGGTAATCTGTCATCGTTCCCTCACTTTATTTGCCCGGAGCACTGTTTCAGGGCGGCAGTGAAGGACACCTTTATTTAACTTCTCCCCTACTGGGTATTCAAACCTGTGCTGTGATGGTGACACACCCGTGTCGGACCATGCTGCACTTACTCCTACGTCCCGTCCCTTTTCCTCCATACTTGTGGGACATTCCGTCCTTCGTGACGGGACCGGAGCACTTTTGTCAAAAAGCATCAACATTTTTTTATTTATACGTGGAGCCACAGCACATGGCTGTAACCCCGACCTCCTGAGCTCTACATTCCTGCTCCGGTTCCACGGTCATCTTGTCCTCCATCTATGCCGGAACGTCTGGGATTCGTGTCCTCCTCTTGCGAACGCTTTTTCGCGAGGGGGGGGGGGAGAGAAATCCCCACTCTTTGCCTGGAGTGTCTAGGCCCGGAACATGTTGGGACTCGTGCTTCTATTGCGACTCCCTTTCCATCTGCGCACTCCAGCGTCGTCTTGTCCGGTGGGAGGAGGTGTTTCAACTCGTTGCTCCACCACATTTGCAGCTCTTCATCAATGAGAAAACGAAACGGCCGGTGAGTTCTTTCCTTTTTAGGGTGCCCCGGCCAGATGACTCCTTCCTGCGGTCTTCCAGGAACGGTAGGGGCTCGATTAGCTCTTCTACCACTGATATCCCAGAGGTGTCCCGCAAGGGGCCTAATAGGCACACCGGAGCTGCCTCTGAGGGTCCCAGTAGCAGGCCTGCCAAAACCAGATATTCCTTCGAGTTTCCCTGTTTGGTGTCTAAAGTTGAGCTCAGTTCTTCTGTGACTTTGGGTACCGGAGTTCGCCCTGAAGCCTCTGTTTCCGGAGATTTCCACACCAAGTCTCGGATTGAGGCCCATCTTGAGGGAGCTAAACGTATCGGGGGTCCATCCCGTGGTTCCCCTGCTTGGGGCTAATTCCAATACCGGCAAAATTGAGGGATCCTCTTCGAGGGTTCTGGCCATGAGGTATATCCCCTCAACTTTTCCACGCCCAGGGGCATGGTGGTACCAATTCTGTCGATGGGGCAATGAAGGCGGTAACGCACCACAGGCCTTTGAGTATTGGCTGTGCCGACGTTCCTCCACCTGAAGCTAATTCTGGGGCAGTCCCTAGGGTGTCTAGTAGACACCCTAGATCTGTTAGTGCCGGCTCTGCCGAGGGTCCTTGCTTCAAGGCTAAAATGTCACAAAAGGTCCCTGACTCCCCTTAGGAGACCATTGCCTCACTTTCTCCTGTGACGCAGTTCACCTCGGGTGTTTACGAAATGGCGGCCCAACCTCTGCAGACCACGGCGGCCATTTTGACTACCTTTCTTACACCAACGTTCACTACGGTTGTTGCTGGGGGGGGCAGGACTCCTTTCGGGGCAGAGCAGCCTTTTCCACGCTATGTGGATAACAGGAACCCGTTCCCCTCTTCAATTGATTGGCGTGCATTGATTATTACCTGATAACTAGTACATCCGTTGTACCCACTGTACATTTTTTAAATCAGATTTTGAAAACATGGAAGAGTAACTACTGCATTCTATTAGAGTAAATGCTTATTGAAGTATAGATATATGCAGTATTCTAGGCCAATACCCAACCGGAGAAGCGACATGTACTAGTCGCTCCCTCTCCATATTTTTATGAAAATGCGCCCATGGATGGGCCAAGCACACCTCTCGGATGGTGAATAAACTGGTTTTGAAAACAAATCCCACGTTGAACTGCTTGACCACCCGATGAACACAGTATGGGAATAACATCCCACACTGCCTTTTTTTTATAGCCACTTTTATAGCTAACAAATCTAAGCTGCAACAAAACCATTGTGGCATTAGGACCATTTTTGCTCTTCCTATCCCTTTTAGATATGCATTGCAACAGCGCTACCCAGGGAAAGTAACATCATGAAGGGAAATTGTTCTTCTAACCAGGGTGATTGCTTTTATCACCAGTGCATTCTCTAAACATGGTCGGTGATGTGGTGCTCTTATCCCTGTAACTAACCATGCCAACATGTCTCTTCACTTCCCTGCCGCTTCACCTCACTGTTCTGAATGTCTTTGGGTGCCGTAATTAACCAAGCCTATCTGTAGCTGCATATCAAGTTCCAATTTTTCTGTTTAATCAGTCCCCGACTTCGTGAGTGATAATTGCACACGTCTAACTCTGCTGTCTGAGACGCCAGCTTTAGGCCCTAGTGGGTCAAAACTTTCCTGGTGCCATATGAAGTCGAATGACAAACTCCTCAGCCACTTAAAGGCCTCCCATATGTTTGCACAGCTTTTAGGCACAGTCTCGCAAAAGTAAATGGTAATAGTCTCCCTGAGTGTATATGTGGAGGCAATATCATTAAGGCCCTCTACATTCAGTGTTCAGCGAGGGGCGTGGGGGAGTTGAACAGTAATTCCTCCCTTGATATTTAAAAAAACGCACTGCTCTAGACTATGAGCCGAGAGCCTCCTTTCCAAATTGGATACCCCCGGAACCCGTGGATCTTCTCCCAAGTGAGCATAAAACCAATTCTGCTGGGTGAGTGATGTCCATTTGAATAAAATGAAACCTGTTTTGACACACATCCTTAGTCTGCCACAATTCTACTAGCCCAAACATTTTACTTGCACCAAAAAACGTTTCAGAGATTGTTTATTGGCCTGGTTCCATCTCTGCACTATCGAAACTCACATTAAGCAAGGATGCAGTTGTACCCTCCATCTACAGATGTTTTGTTACAACTGCTTCTACGTTGGGTGCATTCACACATTAGTACGTTCTGCCCCTAGTGTGATGTTATGTCCGATGGATCGCTCACAAATTCCTTTAACCTCGATCACAAGGGGACTTGACTGCATTACTGTGCCTCTTAAATACAAATGTTTTATTACTTGAACATTCCAGGACAGCACCTTACAACTATCCATGATCCATTGAAATCCAAGCTGATAGTTATGTATGGATCCCAATATAAAATGCCCCAGTTCCAAGACAACTTGCTCCCTGAAGTCTACCGATTTTCAGAACTGAAGGGCTCCTTAGAAAGCCCATTCGGTATCTGTTGACACCCACTAGCATCACCCTCCTAAGGCCACCATCAACAGTCAACCTAACTGGGGCAAACCTGTGCAAGGCCAAGATCCGCAAAATTGCACCCCTCCCCCTGCTTCCTTTGACTTTCTGGCTGGTGAGGCAAGCACTGTTTTGGAATAACCTTACCTATTGCCAATACCATTAGCAGCCTTTGTATGCCCCCTTTAAAGGAAGAAAAACCAATAAAATACAATACCCCACAATTGCCTTGCATCCCCGCCTACTAATGATTGTTTTATCTAACTACCTCATTTATATCTTTCACCTACCATAGCCTCTGCATTTCTTTCCAACTGGAAACCACAATACTGCCATTTACAGACATACATCTGTTTGGTGTCTCTAGTGATGTACGGGCTGTGTACCAGCAAAGTGGGTTGGTTGTTGAAGCAGACTGAGTTTAGCAGGCGGAAAAAGGGCATACTTGATTTTCTTTTCATGCAATAGTTTCTTATCAAAGCATTGCCTGTTTCCATGCTGTAGTCTGGATGGAAGGAACTTCCTCCCCCCTGAAGCTTTTATATGTTTTATTTCTTGCTACCGTTGGGTTTCAATCTAGCCCGGTTGTAGGGCACTTAGACCCGACCTCTAGGTTGTAATGCAGCAAGCTTTGTCCACAGCTATGGAAGCAATGCCACCACTGTCCTCTAGCAACAGTGGGATCAACTTGTCGGCATCAAGCCTGTGTTGGCTCCCTCCGGCAGACAGTCCTCCAAACCTGCAAGCTTGGGCGCAAGTCTCCTAGGATGCTTTCAGCTAGTCCACACTCTTTGCTGATTAGTAGCATCCTCCGCATAGGCACATCGTTCTGCCTTTCAGCTTATCTATATCTTGCCTAATGATATTCATACTGGAGCCCATCGTCTTGCTTAGTTGATTTTGTCCTTCCAGAAGAAGTGTCTTAAAGCCACGTATTGTCTGTACACCCCCCACCACCGCTACCCCTTTGGCTCCTCTAATTCCCCTCGTACGACTAAAGCTGCGCCTTAAGACTGCTTCTTTGCACCCTGCTGGACAGCAAAGTTTCCTCACAACCATTTGGCATACCCGCTAAAACACACCAGGTGCAGTTCTTCTGTTTTGACAGCCAGTGTCATTTGCCCGGCAACAAGCTTCTCAGCTCTGATTAAGGGCAATCAGCCTTTCCCTCAAGCACCCCTTGCTCCAGACATATGGTAGTGGTTCCACTTCCATAACTTCACCTTGTCCTCAATGGGAGCAGGCTCGCATACCAAAGGCCGGGCATCCAATCCCTTCAGAAGTATAGCGACCCCAATGATGACATACCCCTCCCTCAAAAACTGCATCTTCACTACCCGCCCCCCTTCCCCTTCTTACACATCAATCCCATTTTTGAGGCCACCGCAGATTAGCAAAGCTGACTGCCTACCCTTTGCAGTAGTGAAAAAGGCTGCGGGCAGCGAGCTAGATTTTCTTATGCTATAAACTATTTAGACACAATGGATTTCTGGGGAATTGCTGCTCTTGGGTCTCCATCCTGGCCATGCCTCTGCCCCTGCACCTCCAGACCTCCATTTCAATTTTCTTTGCTTCGTGGGGATTTTTTGCCTGGGTTTTCAGAGTGCAGTTTGCTTAGGAGACATTAAAAAACAAATGTGACCCCAGGATATGTCTAGCAAGGTAGCTGATAGTCATCAATTCTGATGGTCATCTGGACCTCCGATCATTTTCTGCACCCTGCTTGGAGTCCTTTTTATGAGTAAGTAGATTAAAAACATAACCCAGCTGAAAATTTGTTTTGTTCATGTTGCCTTTTTAGAAGAGACCTAATTACCGTTTTTTTTTACATGAGTAAAGCAAGCGATATATTAAGTAAAACTGTTTTTATTTTTTTCCAGGCTAGAATAGCATTTTTACAAGGAGAACGGAAAGGCCAAGAAAACCTGAAGAAAGATTTAGTAAGAAGAATAAAGATGTTAGAATACGCATTAAAACAAGAAAGGTATGTATACAAATGTAATTATAGTTTCTGCAAATGTGTAAAACGTGAATTTTAGTCTGGCTGTGGAACCACAGAAGCAAGGTTTCAACTAAGTGTTTGAAGGTTGATGTTGTACACTAAACGCGTGGCAAGATGTAGATGGTGTTTGGTGGGAACCAATGCATTCCAATTGTAGAGCGAGGCGCTCCCATTTCAGGTCCAAATAACCAAGGAACAAAGCAATCCACAAACTCAAGGAGGGCACCACGTGCAGGAAAACCACAAAATGTATTGGTACACTGTGGCTGGGAATGTGCATAAAACAAGTCAACTTTGACCCGCCCCTTGTGGGTCCAACATTTCATAGCTACAAAAAGAACATTAGCATACCTTAATAAAAGGGTAACAAAAATATCCTTGCAAGGCGATTGGCTGATCGTTACCAGCCACTCTATACATTGTCAAAATATTACTGGAGGTTTCCATCTTGTCACAGAATGGTCCTCACCCACCCCACATAGTCACACTTCCCATGATCAGCACCAATCCCCTGTCAGGAAACTAGTTTGATAAGGGGCTTCATTTCATTTGGGCCATATTATCTCCGATAATTGGGGTTGCAACGTCCCACCGGGCCAATAGGCATTGAAGTAACATGACACACGCCTCCTGTACCAATCCCTTTTCCCACAGTCAGCTTCTGCTCCCATATAGCTCCCCATCTTGTTGCATGTTGCTGTCTCTGGTCACTGCCTTCCAGTACCCTTTCCGTCAATGAATGGCCTTCTCGAAAAAACGTGATTGGTCCACTGCTGATCACCGCTGCTGGAACATAATGTCTGCTAATTTATCCCACTCCTACGACATGTCCCCTTTCCTCCATCCTGTATGGGGCGTCACTCACAGTGACTGGAACGACCTTCATCACTAGAACAAAAATAGCCTTTCTCTTTACATTTAATTGCACGTGGGCGCGCAGCCCCGGGAGCATGCGCTCAATTGCCCCGGCCACCGGCGCCACACCCCAGTCCTCTTTTCGTTGTCAACGGAAGCAGACCAACTTCACCAGCGCTCGTGGTTGAGTCCTCGTGACCCGTAATTCCATGCGCTTTTCCCTCTTTATAAACCCATGTAAACCCTTCATTCTTACAGGACACTGTCCACGGGTGCCCCGGCGCATGTCGGCCGTGGCAGGCTTCATCAGGCGCCCCTTTTGCAGAGGTTCATTTCCCACATCGGACCAACACGCTCTTTGCCTCCGGTGCCTCGGCCAAGACCACTGATGGGAAGGCTGCTCGGCGTGCAACGCACTTACTTCCCAGTTTCAAGAATAGTCTAGTGCAGTGGAGGTGAGCTGTTTACTAGCACTCCACCAGAACACTTTAGAGTACGTGAGAAGAAAAACCAAGAAGGCAAGTGTTTTATTTTGTAAAGCACCCCGCAGGGGTGACTCTTTCCCAGAGAAGTCCGCCAGCGGGAGGGGCCAAACCAGCTCTGTAACTGGCGACAAGGGTACCAAGGTTCAGGTAGCTAACTGCCAAGGGATCTAAAGATCCTCCCAGTCCTGTCGCAGAGGAGCCAAGCGGCTTAAGCACCAGGACATGCCCCGAGGGGCACTGCTGTTACCAGGTCTAGGCCTGAGGGGGTGCCTTTAAGCACAGGCAGCACTACTGGCATTATGTCCGAGAGCTAACGGCCTACCAGGACCATACCTGAAGTGCAGTGAGGGGCATAACCAATGCGTACAAGCAAACAGGCCGCACCCAGGCCCAATGCAGCCACAGAAGTACATGGAGCAGGAGCGGTCAAAATGGCGTCCAGACCAAAAGCTGGCCAATCCAGCGAGACTCAAAGACGGGAGACCACTGCCAGGACAGAATGGTCCCAGGTACCTACGCCACGTGGTGCACCACCTAGCCAACCACAGCAGCGCAGTTGCGCTACACAGATGCCTCGTACACACACTACAGGCACAGTGGGGTAGGCGGCAACTGTACATGTCTACACCGACTCGGGAGCCGGTGCAGAAGTGCGTTCAATCAGCCTGTGAGTGCTTTTTTTAATAGGTTCCTGACCCTCATCTGGTCCTCACAAATGGCAGGCATTCTCAAGGGTATCATTCAGAACATGATCCCTCCCATGCTTCGGCCGCAACCAGTACAGCCACAGGCCCCACACCCCACTCCACCTCTGGCCACACCCGTTGGCACAGCAGTGTTTCCGCCTCTAGCAGCCACCCCTCTATCAGAGGCCTGGAGCGCACTGCGAGTGTACCCCGCAGGTGCTTCAGATAATGGCGCTCAATAAAATACCGACAAAGAGGAGGAAGATTTGCCTTCCTCAGCAAGGGCGTTTCACAACAGAATCGCCAGCCTGGCCGAGTACATGGGCATCCCCCAGCCACAGACGGAGCAGCCGGAATCAGGGGTGCTCACCATCAGAGCAGATGCTAGATCGGGTGTACTACTGCAAAAGGACGTGGAGACCCTGGCCAAAAAGGGGTTGGCCAAACCACACACTACGCAGCCAGTCAGCAAAAAGCTGGATGCTAAGTATAGACAGGTGGAGGGCGACACGTTACTCCTGTTTGTGCACCCTCAGCATGTCAGCGCAGTGGTGCCCATGTATGCCAAACCACAAGCATCCTCGGCCAGCACATTCACCGTGACGCTGCTGGGCAAGGAAGAGAAGGTCCTAGAGGCCGACAGCAGAAAGGTGTTCTTGAACTTGGGAACTACACCTCAAACCGGCCAATGCCACCCCGACTGCGGCAAATCGGCAGAGGCTACGATAGTCTCTCAAGACCTCATGGTAGCCACTGTCACACACATTGATACGGCAGGTAGAGCCATATGTGTAGTGATGGACATGAGACAGACGTTCTGGCTTACAGCAACCAGATTCTATCCTGATGTCCAGGAAAGTATCCTTGGCTCTCCCATTTGAGCCGGGTGACTTGTTTCACTCCACCACAGACTAAGAGCTGGACAAAAAGAAGAGCAGCTCATGGACAGCCATGCCACTGGCCATTCTTAAAAAGACAGCAGCCAAAAGCTTTGGGTAAGGTCAAACTTAGACAGGGGCTGAACATTTGGCACCTTCTGGGGATTCTGGGACCGCAGGACCAGGCAGCCAGATCGATCTGTCAGAATCGGCAGAAGCAACCAAAATCATTTGACAGAGGATTCTTCCAGTCCCCCTCCCTAGCCTCAGCGGCAAAGAAACAACGTTTTGCTTCAGGTACACAGCACCCCGGTGGGTGGAAGATTAGCCCTCCACTGTGGATCCATGGGCGGTTTCGGTAGCCTCTCATGGCTTTTGGCTTCCCATTCCACCCCACCGCTTATTTTCCTCCCCCCTCCCCAGATCAGTACACCATCACTCCTAGCACAGATACGCTCGATCGTGAGCGAAGCAGTGGAGAAGGTCCCACTTCCGCATGGGCATTGAGATTTTACTCACACATCTTTGCCATTCAAAAGAAAAACTAGGCAGGCCTGCGAGTGGTCCTACATCTATCCTTCTTAAACATAGACCTGCCCATGCGGAAGTTCATAATGGTTACGCCAGCTCTGATAGCATAGTCTGTGTGGGGGGGGAGACTGGCCGTGCTCACTGGATCTGAAGGACGCATACATGCACCTCCCAATGCAGCAGCCTCTGATTTCTGGTCATGGGGACAGCACTTCCAATACATGGTGCTGCCCTTTGGGCTCCACTCCGCACCAAGTATCTTCACGATGCTCATAAAAGCAGTAGCAGCCCTGCTCCAGAGGGCCACCATGATATCTGTATCTAGACTGGCTAGTCAGGGTGGCATCACCTGAGCAGGTCAGCACAACTTGCAAGCTTATTATACGACCTGGGGTTCTCAATGTCCAGAAGTCACAGCTTCTGCCTACACAAACCCTAGTGGTGTTCAGTCTCCTGTGGGACACACATAGGTAGATGTTTCCCCACAAGGGAAAAAAGGTAGCAGCAGGGTACTTCCTCAGTAGACCAGTGACCACGGCATGGTGGTATCAGCACTTGCTGGGGGTAATTGCTGCATGTCTTCTGGCGGCTCCTCACACCTGGCTGAAAATGAGGAAGTTGCAGCTGCACTTTTCAGCTTCATGTCTCCAAGAGACTGGGGAGCAGACTGCAGCGGTTACCATACTGGCACACCTGCACCAGGATCTTGGATGGTGGAGGCAGGACACCAACCTCATGGCTTACCCATCATGCAGCCCTCTCCAGAGCATACTATTACGACAGATTACTCCCTACAGGTGTGGGGAGCCACTCGGCAGCCACACAGTACATGGTCTGTCGTCAATGGAGGAGCAGCAGAATCATATCTGCTGGCCGGGAGTGATGGCCATCGCTCTGATGCTCAAGGGTTTTCTTGCAGTGGTCGGAGGCAGGTTGGTCTGCGTTCAGATGGACAACTCCACCTGCATGTACTACCTCAACAAACAGGGGTGCACCATATATTCTCCCATTTGCATGCTTGCCATCAGCATATGGGAGTTGGCCATTGCACAGAATATATGATCTGAACAGCCTGTCTCCTGGGGGAATCCAACTTGGAGGCGGACAGACACGGCAGTCTGGGTTTCGACTATTACGAGTGGCAGTTGAACAAGAGGATGCTTTGGGGCATCTTCAACAGGTGGGGGGGGGCCGCTTGTAGACCTGTTTGTGACAGAGCAGAACTGGACATGCCAGTAGTTTGTGTCCTGGGGGTGGCCGGGGTCAAGGCTCTCTTGGGGGGGGGGGGGGGGTAGCACTTTAGATGCAGTGGGATGGAATGTGGGCCTATGCATTCCTTCCGACTCCCTTTCTCCACAGGGTCATTCGCAAAATCGGGGAGTCTCGTCAACTGTGACTGATCCTAATAGTGCTGCAGTGGCTGGCCAAGCCTTGGTACTCGGACCTCCTGGAAATGGCAGATCAGCCTCCAGGTCCCCTTCCCCTAGGCACGGACCCCCTTTTGGTCCAGCAGGGTGGAGTGGTCGTTTACCCCTCCCCGGAGAGGCTAGCCCTAGCAGCCTGGTCTGTGAACAGATCTCTACAGCACCTCAATCTGTCACAAGAAAATCTAGAAGTCCTACAAGGAGCCAGGAGCCTTGCTACACGCAGGCAATACAAAAGCAAATAGACCAGATTCTGCTTATAGGCCAGAGAGCCAAGGGTGGGTACCCTAACATGCACTCTAGATCTAGTGTTAACTTTTTCAGCACGTCTGGCTAGGTCAGGGGTCTAGGTAGACACATGACGGACATGCCTAGCAGCCACTGGCGCCTACAGGAACTTTTTCTCTACATCCAACCCTGTGGTGAAAAGACATCCGTGGGGCTCACAAGGCTGTTCCCGCCTGTCAGGCGTATGCATCCAGTCTGGGATCTCAACGTAGTGCTCAGCGCCCTTTCCCATAAGCTGTTCGAGGACATGGCGGCTATAGACATCGAATTGGTCACAATCAAAACGGCGCTCCTGGTGGGCCTCACCTCCTCATGTAGAATTAGCTAAATTCAGGCTCTAGTGGCTACAGAGCTTTAGACGACATTCCATTGAGACAAGGTGGTGCTCCGCACCCTTCCTTCTGAAGTTGGTCTCAGTCCACCTCAACAAGGAAATTGTGCTACCCGCTTTCTCCCCTAATGCAACAGAGGAGACAGAGAAGGGTCTTCAATGTCTTAAAGTCAGAGCATTGAAATTCTGCCTGGATAGGACCATGAATTTCCACAAAATCAGACGCCCTATTCGTCACCTTTGGCGGATCGAAACAGGGCAGGCAAGCCTTGAAGGCATTGGTAGCCAGATGGATGGTCTCATCCATTCTCGAAGCATAAAAGGTGCAGCGTAAAGAGACGCCAAAGAACATACACGCTCACGCCATCCAGGCCAAGGCAACAGCAGTTGCTTTCCAAAGACATGTGCCATGGCAAGCAATTGGCAGGGTGTCCACATGGGCCACCCCATCAGCCTTCTGCAAGCATTACTGCTTGGATGCCAGTGCACGGTCCGACGGCCCTTTGGCCAGGCAGTGCTGCAAAAATTGTTGGCCTGGCCTTGGCAACAGCACTCCTCCAGGGGGCTTATCATTGGTAATCGCCCATACAAGATGGAGGAAAGGGAACGGGACGTAGGAGTAATTACAAGTTGCTCACCGAAATGACTAACATACTCATAGTCCATACTCCCCTTTCCTCCATACATCCCACCATACCCCCCTCCCCCCAAAGAAACAGCGTCCCTAGGCGGGTGAATATTTATTTATATGCTTGTTAGGTGCTTATACAGCAAATAAATTCTCTTTCAAAGCACCCACAGGGCAGCAGGTAGGGAACATGGGATAGCAGTACAATTAAAGAGGGGGAAGGGACATCCAATCCTACTATGCCTTTAGTTTTCAGGACGTGCAAGTTAAGGAATGAAGAGGGCAGTGGGGTAGGTGCTTTGGTGTCTATGCTTGAGGGTGAGTCGCAGATGAAGTGCAAGCTAAGTGCTATACGGTCAGGAGCAGCATTGGGTGGAAAGTGCGACTCTACTGCAGAGGGTGTGCTGAGGAAGACATATGCTGGGGAGATTGGGTGAGAATGGTCCGAGGCCCAGAGGATGCACAAGGGTCCAAGACACCAATCCCAGCAACTGTTGGATTAGCAGAGGAAGGAGGAAGGGAAGGAGGAGGAGGAGGAGGAGGAGGAAGAGGAAGAGGAAGAGAAGTCTTGAGGTGCTTTCGCAACTACAGAAGGTCCTGCTCAAGATGCAGCAGGAGGGGGAGGCTGTTTCAGAGGAGGGATCCAGCTGAGGGAAGCAAGCGGCCTCCTGCTCTGTTTAGCGAAACACTTGACAAACAGATTGGGTGCCAGAGGAGCACAGAGGTCTAGAAGGAGAGTATTTGGTAAGAGAGTTGCAGATGATGTGGCCCCCGACCCCAGGCAGCTTTGTGGATGATGGGATTTACATTTGATTTGTGCAGCAACCGGGAGTCAGTGGAGGCTTTTTAGGGCAGACGAGATACAGCTGACACGTCAAAGGGGACTGAGGTGTGGTACTGGTGGGTGGGATCAAGTGGGCGCATTCTCCCGGTACCATGCCCCTGCTGGCAACTAAATTTAAAGGGAAAGACTAATTATCTGGTGAAAAGGGTTGTTTCTGTCCCTAGCGAGGGACGCCTCATACAGGATGGAGGAAGGGGTACTATGGACTAAAAGTATGTTAGTCACCCCGGTGAGTAACTTGTAATATATTATTCAACACATCTTTCATCATGGCTGCTTGAGAATGCTCGCTTTGGTCTTCACAAGCATGATGTATTCTTTGATCAGTCTGATGAGGCAATACTTGATGCCTGAGACAAGGAATTTAGCCCTCTGGAAACGCTTCCCTTGAAATAAAGTGCTGCCATTACCTCACACCCTTCTTGCCTACCCTTGGGCACGGTCTGTTTGCAGGGCGAGACAAAATTCAATTGTGCTTCCTTCGAGAATTATGGCGTAATGCACTACAATGGCAGCTTATTGCCTCTGTTTGAGACCTATTAAAAAATGTTTGAGCTTTTGCTCATAACATCTAGCATCTCTACAAACACGAGATCTCATATCATATGCTTCTCACTGTATTATAAACCTATTTTTTAAAAAAGCACATGCTCATAAAAATAGCAAGTTGTGTGAGAAAAGGGAAAAGTGCCGAGTTGTGTGTATGTGCTGGTCTAGATAATGAGACGGTACTTGTTGAGCCCTGCAGCTTTTTAGTCTGGTGCCATGTGCTGGATTGTGGGCGTGACACACCCAAGGTGCAGTGTTTCCCTATGGAGTGTGCATGCAGGTATGTAGTGTCATGCCCCAGGTCTTTTCTGCCATCTTGTGCAAACGAGGGGTGAAGAATATAGTGTCATGCAATGTGTTTTGCATCGTGTTCGAGCGGGAAGTAATGTTTTACATAAAAATGTGTTGCACCTTCCATATGGACTGCAGTGTATGTGGGCAATGCTGTGTTGGGGGGGGGGGGGTCCCATGGCTTGATAAAAAGCAAAATGCTTTTCCTGCCTGTATTATGTAAAAAGTCCAAACAAAACGTATGCTTGTAAGCCATGCTACTATTCCAGTGACATATAGCCTTTGTCACTGCCGTGGGCCCTGATGCCCTGCTAGACGATCATCTACATGCAATACCTCTGCTCCCGCGGGTGGTGGTGTACCTGCTTCTGAACACTCCCGTCTTTTGTTACATCAGTAACAAACCTCTCAGCCACCCCTTTTTCTTCACCCACATCTTACTGAGTTGCTCCAAGCTTCAGCCTTACACCCTCCCGACCCCCGTGGGGTGGGGGGGGGGGTTTATGTCGTTCCCACCCATGAAACTAACCCAATATATTTCATAGTGTAGTGGTTCAATGAATACCACATCCTCACTGTGGTATAAACAATTTAGCCCCTATGTATCTGATAGATAAATTTACTAGGAAAGAGTCCATCGGACCAACCAGAGCTTGCCATGCCCACTGCCTCAACATACCTAAATTCAAACTCAGTAAAGCTGGTGGCTCCAGTTTTCCGGTGTTGGCGACCAAGTCCTGGAATAAACTCCTGCTTGCTCCAAGGACAGATTCAATATTTCTCCCATTCTGGAATAAAGTAAAAGCTTGGTTGTTCCAACAAACTACCTCTTCTACACTTGTTTTCCCATGACTGAACTGCCTCATCGACTCTGCCTTTTGCTCTAATACACCCCCTCTAGCCAGCCGCCTTTGGCCGTCTGCTAGCCCACCGCGGCCTGATACGAACCTTTGTACTTTTTGTCTATCTTCCATTCTTGTATATATTTGTGACTATATTTGTGACTATATCTGCATCTTCCAAGAAAAGCACCCAGATACCCCTGGGTTTGGTGTGCTATATAAGCAAATAAAACAGTCAACCATTTTCCCTATTGTTACAAGCCCATCATCCCTCTTTCTATACCTTCGCTCTTCCTTGGTTGTTCCCATATTAAACCTCCTCCCTCTTCTTGTCCCCCATTGCCCCTTCAGTCTTCTCCCCCTCTTCCCTTCCTGTGCCCAGCAACACAACACTAATTGGATTGCACAAAGACGATGAGCACCACTTTGACGATAAAGGCCAATATCTTCAGGACATTAGCCAACCACGTGGGTAGCCATGGAAAAATGGCATCATAAGTCTTGCTTTATGACCCCTCTACTTTCTTCTTCCATCTTCGTGTGTAGGTTGTGAAGGCAATTGTGGCTACTGTTAAACTAGCATTTTGTTTATCAGGCATTAGGGTGCAGCAGATTTCTCCAATCTTTGCGCAAATGCCTCCCTTCATTGCTGTTAACAGATCCAAGATGTACCTGTTTTGCAGGGTCATTAACCTTACTGCTATAATCTCCTCTCGTATCGCATTCAGCCCTCTTTGTGGCATTTGCCCGTTGCAAAAGCTTCCACCTCATAATCTGTAGCCATTTTGCATTAGCAGCCGTCAGAAAACCTGGTGCTAAGAGATGAAAAAAAAGAGAACAGTCTGAACTCTGTATCTCATGCAACGATTCTGACGATTTCTTGGATATGTAGTTCTCACTTTTACTTCTTTTGCTTCCGTTCTGTGCTACTCCAGCTTCTAACATGCTAGCACCAGTGAGATTATCCTTTTGGACATCAGTGAAAAATTCCCTACGATGCGAGTGTCTGTATCTAACTTTTGATAGTCCTTCAATTATTCGCCAGGAGTCAGTGACCGACATCTTTTTCAGAAGGCATTTTACTAATACCCAAATGTTTATTCAACAAATGTTTGATAAAAGTATGCTCATCGGCAGACCATTTGGCAACAACCTGGACATTGAGAGGGGCAATGCCTGAAAAGTCACTACCAGTGCTGGGGTATGCAGTTGAACCCGTAGGCTCTTTAAGCGAGGTAACGATTTATTGGATAGATGGGGATTCAGAATTTACTCTTACACCAATATTAAGACAGACTCAGGAAGTTGGTAAAACATAACTGTTTTTAATGGCAATTATCTAAAACTGGGGAGTACAACGGACATCAACGGTTGTTCGCTCAAGTCTCAACGTTTTACATGAAAAAATACACACACATAGCATCCACTCATCATTGACGTCATACTACGTGGCAAAGTAAGAAAAACCTAACTGATTGTGGTTGATCTACGGGGAACACCTATATATACTTTCTATGGGGATAGGATTGTGATTGGGTCTCTATAGTCAGGTGGACAACTTCATCAAATGCACAACGTTTCATTGGCTCTCAAACTATAGGGTTCTTTTTTTATGTGGCTCTGATTGGTTGGCACGCTTGTACCCTTCTGGAATATTCCACTCGCTAGCATCGCGCAAGCTGGTACCCCAGGTGCTTGTGGGTGGACTTGACCATGCCTTCCCATCCAATTAGCCCGTCATCGCTCCCGTCTGCCATTCGAATTGTCTTTGAATTTAGCCTTGCAAAGTATCACTGCACTTGAGAATAGAAGGGAGTGCAAGCACGTTCTTATCTTCAGTCTCTGTAGCTTGCCCAAAGTCTATTTCCATCTACTCCATGTGACGGGAGACTGTTTTGACTCCTTTTTCTTATTTAATACTATTAAATGAATAAAACTTGGCACTCAATGTTTTTCCATTGCACCTCGACAAGAGCTTGCCTCGCTTATCACGTTCATTGTATCTTCTCGAAATAGATAACCAGTTTCTTGGCTGCCTCAACCCTTGACACTGGGCCAGACGAGCTTTCTTGATTCTTCCTCCATCTTCAACTGCCTTTCTCTGCTGTGCCAAACTTTCAGCCTTTTTTGCTCACAGGGTCCTAGTTTGCTAAAATGCGACGTGGAACATCCAGATTCTGTATATCTATTTATCTATTTGCACATGAAATGTCACTTGATTCTTTACTTTGTCATCTGTTTCTATAAGGTCTATATACTTTCTTCCTTGACGGCTCTTCTTGATGCGTCAACACTGCTTCATGTTTTTGCCTTCATTGCTTCATACTTAAAGAACCTCACTTAGAGACTGTCATCTCTCCGCAGGTACATCATATAGGGCTTTCTTAATGGATACCGTGTCTCGAGAATTCTTCGTGGGATAGGTTCCATTACTGGCGTTGTGCATGTCGCAATGTCCGGCTTCCAACATGTAGGCAAAATAGGGGCAGGATTTCCAATAGGCATTTGGTTTCCTCCTCTACACTGTGCTATGAGCGAGCATGAGCCGGGTCATTGTGGTGGTAGCTGAAAGTAGGCGTTGGCCCCACAAGCCCACCAGAGATCCATAATGGTAGTGGTCCCGTCCTGCATACCGGTAGATCCATTCTAGCACAGTCCTCAGGTTGACCATGCCCCTGCTCTGAAACACAAAGGATGTGCAAGTGGTTCTATTGTGACGGGTGTTTCATTTCTTATCCAACTGAGAGCATGCACATTATCTTTCCATGTTGTCAGACAGGATCCTTTAATGTTTGCCACCTCCAACCCCCACCAGGCCCCTTGCCATACAGCTCATTATCCCCTCCACCCATTCCCCTTTATAGAAAACCACCCCTTCAATGTGAATCAATGGACGAGTCCTGTAAATGGGAATCAGATGGCCCATCTTGTTGAGGCACGTGTGTCATGTGTTGTAAACGTAACCTCCCCCCTTTGCGCTCCTTCCCTCTCGAAATGCAATACCTTGTACTTCCCCTTCTCCCCCCAACTGTACAATGATTGCTCGACCCTTGAAAAGACCTGTAACTTTACACAGTGCCATATAAAGTAAGCACTGCACTTTCTGCGGTTTCTCTTATCTTGGGATAAATGTTCTTGGTGTTCCCGATGTTTGGGATATACAGGAACAGTCGGTGTGAGGTTGGCCCCATGCTTTACTCAAAAACAACTCTGGTTGTACTACTTCCCTCTGCTTGTGCTGTTATGTGGACCGTGGCTATGGGTGCATTGTATGTTAATCCCTTCCCCTTTTTAGATATACAACTTTCAAACAGTCCCTTGAAAAGATTGGATGTAAGAGAACAAGAAGGGACAAACACAAAAAGAACCAGGCAATCCATCACATTTGCTAGCATCATCCCTCCTTTCTGTTGCCCCATTACTGGCCACAGACCCATTCCAGGATGCTACAGATGGAAGATTTCAGAAAAACACGTATGACAGTAACTCCCCGTTTTTCTCATTCCCCTTCTCCTGCAGGTTGTGCTTTGGTCTTGTCCTTTTGCACATCATAGATGTGGGTCCATTTCTTCCTTCCTTTTGACCTGAATGGCAGTGGGGATGGTGAGTCACTAACAAGGGCCCCAGGAAACGTGGTGCTCTTTACTTCTTCCTTGTGAAGTTTCATACCACCACTCTGTCTCCCATGTTTAGATGGAGTGGGGGTGTAATGTCCAGTTTCTTTGTCTGGTGAGACCTCGATGGTGGCAGTGCTGGCCAGTGTTATCAGGCCCGATCTGTAGGGAGCTAAATCTGAGAGTAAGTAAGCACCCTAAGGTACCCCTAAAGTCCTCCCCAGAATCTTTGCCATACTGTGGCCATCAGAGGTAGGCCAAACATTGCGTGCAGAAGCATGAGGAGTTAACATTTGCCTGCTGGTCACAATGTCATGAGGTGTGAGATTGTGATCAGATCATCGGCTGATTTTGCAGTGCAAAGAGAGCCACTGGTAAGCAGTGGAGCTCTCTTACAATGTACATCACGCAGCTTTGCAAGGTGCTCCTTCAGTATGCCATTTAAGACGTTCCACTAAATCATTGGCTTGTGGATGGTATATGAAAGAAAGTTTGTGTTTCATGCCTAATTAAGAACTTATCTCCCTGAATAACTCATTGGAGAAGAGCGGGCCATTATCTGACCCTAATACTTTGTACACTACCCACAATAGGAAAACTTGGGTATGAGGAATTTAGCTGCAGATTTTTACTCGGTGGATAGATGGGCCTGCCTCAAGCCAAAGTGAAATCAACAAACCACAACCATTATATAGCGATAATTTACTCGCCTGTTGTGCATATTAATATAATCAATATGCAAATGGCGTAAGGCCACAAAGGGCAAGGTAATGTTGCTGCGATAGTCTTCTGCGTATGTCCCGCAGCAAACCGCTTACCTGTCATACAATTGGCAGTGAATGCAGCCACTTGCTCATTCAGGGTGGGGATGAACCACTCTGGAGATTGGCTGTAATGCTTTCTTTTGATGTGTGCTGGGTGGTGTAATTGATCGATTGCAAACTTAATTAACTCTAATGGCATCACTGGCTTCCCAGAAATGTTTTGATGCCATGGTAAATTGGTGGGGAAAAACTAACATACCTGCTTCTTTAACTCCTGTTCTTGTATAGGTGCTCTGCCATTGGTAGGACATTATAGCAGTCTGCTAATTGCAACTGCTGCTGTCATGCAGGTGAATATAGGCGGCTGATCTTTAACATGTGGCAGATAAGCGGTTTGTTTGGCCGCCATGTCTGCTGCTTCATTGCCATGTGACGCAAAGTCTCTAGCCCTGTGAGGGCGGCACACTTGACCACTGCTCGAACAGATGGTAAGCAACACTTATCGGTCGGGATAGCAAGTGTGTGTGTGTGTGTGTGTGTGTGTGTGTGTGTGTGTGTGTGTGTGTGTGTGTGTGTGTGTGTGTGTGTGTGTGTGTGTGTCATTTCACTTTACCTGAAACCCCTTCTCTTACATCTAGACAATCCAGAGTGTACTGTGCAGGTAACATACGCTGAGTCACTATAAATGGTGGTGCAGCAGCCCTTACACGTTGCTACTGCTGATATCAGTGCCACCAATTCAGCTACTTGTGCTGAATAATGTGTTGGTAATCTCATCTGTGCTGCCACCTCAAATCCCCCACCACCCAAAAGGGCACCATGGCTGACCCAGCGTGGCAAAAACATGTCTTCTGGTCTATCGTCTAGCCATCAACTAAATCATCTCTAGTGCCTATTCTCTCACTGTGGACTGGCCCTCTGATCTTACTTTGTATGTGGTGCAATCGTGAACGTCGCGACCCTCCTGTACTGCCTGGGCGACAAACGTCACAGGGTTGTCCACAAGACTGCTCACAATGCATACTGCTGGGTTTGTAACTATAACTTCCTACCCTGATGCTCGTTGAGTGGTGAGCGTAGATTTCGATTTTTCCAGAATTGCGAATGCTGCATGCTTCACATAGAGCATCACTCGACAACCCATTGTGATGGAAGTTGACTTTTTGATGGCAAAAAGCTGCTGCTGCTGCAAGTGCTTGCTCACAAGGAAAATGTCCCTGCTTTACATTATCTAAAATACCGCCATAAGTCACTGGTGTGTGCCCTTGGGACTTTTTCTGATTGATGACAGCTGTCATCACTTCCCCATTTGAATGAAAGAATAGGCAAACCTCATTTGTTGTAATTTGGAGTTGCGAATACTGGTGCATGTCAATGCGTCTTTCATGTCCTTAAAGAAATTGATCATTTCTGCCCTCCAGGTAATGGGAATCTTTTGCCTTCTGGGCTGCCTTGAGCCCCTGCTGCAATGGTTTCGTGTAACTGGAGAAAACAAAAATCCTGGACTGGCAGTAATTGCACAGGCCCAGGAACTGCTGCATTTCTTTCACTGTGCTTTGCTGGGGTGTATTGCACACTGCTGTTGCCCTTTTAGGTGTTGGTCCCCTCACTTCTAATAACAATATCTGCCCCATGTAAACCACCTCCTTTTGAAAATATTGCAGCTGGTCTTTGTCTACCTTGTACCCTTTCTCAGCCAATCATGTCAACCATGTTAACACATCCTCTGCTTTGCTCCTGCATGGTGCTGAACACCAGGAGATTGTCCACATATTGTATTACTGTGCTCTGTCTGTAAATTTCCCAAGTCACCCTGTAACACTGTTAAATGTGCTTGGGGACTCCAGTATCCCTGTGGAAGTCTGGTGTGTTGGAATCACTGACCACGGTAAATGCGACAAGGTACTGACAATCTGGATGTAATGTCATGGAAACAAATGCATTCTTAAAATGAATCATTCCGAAGCATGTCATTCCCATGGGAATACTGCACAAGATGGTAGCTGGGTTGGGTACCACCGGAAACCCAGTTTCCACGATTTTGTTCAGTCGGCATTGATCCTGCACCATCCTCAAAGACCCTAGTTTAGCTTTTTTCACAGGGTACACAGCTGTTATACAGGGAATCTGAGTACTGTATTGTGCCCTGTTGCAAGAGTTCTACAATGGTGTCCTATACCCCCTTGTCCGCCTCCTTGGACAAGTGCTACTGTTTCACCCGTGGCACCATGAACCCCTATTTCAGTTTGTGCGTACTGCCCCTATCCCCTTCAGCTGGCCTACGTCCTGAGGGCCGCTGGTCCATATCTCTGGGTACGTTCTGCAGACATGTTGGCGTTTCTCTCGCAAGGAGATTCAGCTGCGGGACCTCCCTATGCTGTACGTGCAGGTGACTGGGTATGCTAAGATCAAACACCAAGTCCCCTGGGTCTTTATTAAATAGTTTTTGATCGATCAGGTCACTCAAGCGCTGGGGGGGGGGGAACCAATGCACAGGACAGTGTGTCATTCAGTACCATCCTAATCTAGCCCTGGTAGAATTACCTTGTCTGTCTGTTTTATTACTACATCTAGCTGTATTGTGTCCCTGGTTACAGTGCCACCTCTGTGTACTGCTGTTAAGAAAAGGAATTCTGTAGGCAATCAAATGTTTATTTGTATTTTTTTTATCCTAGGTACCCATCCTATCAGCACCTGCTCCCCATAGAGGAAAAACTGGGGTTCTCTTGGAATCCCTTGCTGTGCACTATGGGCGCACAGCTTTTGCAACACTGCTCGTGCTTTGGTGTTGTATACTCCAGTAGTGGAGCACACTCCAACTTTGTCAGTGAAAGAAATAGCAATGTTTAATTTACTCATGATAACTTTGCATAATGTTAATGGCAGTTTCTTTGGAATACAATAGGGGCATACCTATTTGCTGATTGCCAATGACGAGTGGTAAATCTTTGGTGAAAGGAACCGTAACATCCCTAGAGAATCCCTGCTTGTCCATTAGTCTGTTTGATAAAGGGAATCGTCCTTCTCTAATGCAAGATGTGGTACCCCCCCCTGTCTCAGCCAACAATGAATGTCATGCCACCTATGCTTACTGCCATCTGTGTTTACTCTGCCGGGCCTGCAGTTACTGATGGGTTTGGGCACGCAAAAGCCCACTCTGGGCTGTCCTGTTTGTGCGGTTGCCCCCCCAAGCCCTCAACACTGCTGCTCCCCGAGTGGTATTGTGCCCTCTGGTAACAAGTTGGCATGCCTCTGCAAGTTGGTTGTCATGCTTGTGCCTGAATCTGTGTCTGTGCTTGATGAGGATTCTGCTGCTGATATTGCTTTGAATCTGCTTGTGTTGCTGTCACATGCTGTGGCATCGTTGATATACTCTGGGCACTCTGGATAGCAAAAGGTTGCTGTGTTGTCCTATTCTGATTCGTCTGGGGAAACTGGTGTTGCATGGGTGATGCTTGCTGCTGCGGCAAACCCTGAATGTTCTGGGGAAACGCATAGTGTATGGGATGGGGTGTGTGTGTGTGTGTGTGTGTGTAATAAGGGATGCCTTAGCTATACCGTGGTTCATTTCTGCTCCTACATTCCCTTGCAAAGTGACCTACTCCTCCACAAGCCCAACACTGTCCTCAGTATGATGGCCCCATTCCCCCACATCCCAAACTCCTCCATCTTTTGAACACCCCTCGTATTTTCAGTAAATCCCCCCCCACCTCTCCCCTCTTCCTGCAGGGCAAACCCTCCATGTGGTGCAAATCTTCCATGCGTAAACCCTCCATGGGGTGCAAATATTCCCTGTTGAAAGAAGCCTTTTGGTGCAAAGCCCCCATTGGGCACTGCTCCCCACTCCCCGTCCCCCTTCTGGATAGGCAGTTAGGACCGCTCCTTCCATGCTGTATTGTTACGCAACATGTCCGTAATGCAAATTCTATGTAACCAAAATATGCTCCAAAAAATGCAAATTGCCATGTAACCATTATGCTTTTGTAACCAGCAATATTGTCAATTCTGCAACAGCGCCACGATGCCCCTGGGCTGATGTGCGCTTTAAAAATACGAATAAATAATGCTTATTTTGGCCAATTTCTTCTGCACTAACTTCTGCACTAACTTTGCCTCCGTCTATTGAGAATAATCTATTTTCTTTCTTTCCTTTTTTGCCTTGTATTATGTTGGCTTGTATCTCTGACCACCCCTTATTTTCTATTCCCACTACCTTCCCTAGTTAGTCAGTATCTCTGCTGAGAGGCCTCTCAGTAAGATGTGGTAAAAAAAAAAACTGGTATGTTAGTGTCACATGTTTGTGGTGTCCTCAACCGGCATTGCTCTTACCTCCTGAATGTAGTGTGCTGGGTTTTCATCTGGAGCCATCGTGCGACCGCGGATAAGACTGCATGTCGATAGGCTGGGTACATTTTACTCTCTGCCTTCCGTACATTTGCCCTACAATTATTGAATGTTGCACCATTGCGAGCATCGCTAATTTTCACCCCGTCATTCAGTTTCTGCTATAAGTCATTAGCTTGTTCCCCTAACAGGCTTGCTAGCAAACTCTTGATGTCGCCTACTTCTAATTGTGATGAATCTGACTCATCAATCCTTTCCCTAGGATAACCTCTTCCCATGTGGCCAGGGGACGACAGTCACTACCTGATCCTGACCCCGGGGGCCGCTATATGTGGGAGGATCACATGGGGGGGGGGGGTAGGCGGGGTGGAGTCATGGAGGGGGGGAGGCGATTCCCTGGGGAACAATATGGCATTGTTTGGGGGGGGGGGAATCACATGCACCTTTCCCGAGGCCCTGATTACCTTTTGTAATATTCTCCCTCAGTCGCTTGTCAACTCCAATATTCCCCCACATAACATGGCGAACTATATATATCCACAGCTGGGACGAGGAAAAGACCGGAAGCAGCGATGATTGCTCCCAATATAGTTCAACATCAACTTCCTCAGTATTGTGCTAAAACCAAATGACAATAACTTAGACGAGGAAGAGGGTCGTAGCAATAAAGATGACCAGCAAAGTAACGCCACTGTCTCGTCTTTGGAGATTGCACCAACAGGGCGGGAACATTACATTTGAAACTGCTGATGAGGGGTGTGTGCTGCAGGAGCGGATGCTGACCCCAACGCACGTCGCCGTTCAGAACGCTGTTGGAAGCTAGTGTGCAGAGAAGCCACTGGCGAGCGTAAAGCAGCAGGAGCTAAACACAGATGGAAGAGGCACAGAGGCTAACAGGATGCAAGCCAAGCCGGCGGAGTGGAGGAAACCAGAACAAAGACGTGCAAAGTGCATTTTCAGCAGCCGGTAAACTGAAGTCGCACGGGTTACCATGGTGCTTAAAAGTGTAAACTGCATTGAGCAAGGTACATTAGTCTCAGAAATTTGTGTATGAAGAACTTGAAGTACTTGTGAATTGTACCACAAATGGGTTGTTGAACCCATGTTTACAAGAGGAAAGCAAAGTGAAGGCAAAAGTGAATATTCAAGAGAATTCTGTTGTAAAAAAAAAAATCTAACGAGCCAGATTTGGGCCAAAGTTGATTCATGGACCAAAGGGAAAATAATCATCTGTATGTCCTGGCAGGAGAGTATACCAGGCAACGCCAAGTGTATGAGAGAGATTGCAAGCCAAGCATTTTCAGGAGCGTGTAAAAGTCTTGGCAGGAGAGGATACCAGGCAGAGCTACATTTTTGGAAAGGACTGCAAGGTAAACACTTGAGTCTGTACAACAAGACCTAGCAAGGGAGTACACCAGGCAGTCAAGTGTGAATCTTAAATCGTTAAGATTACTCAAGAAGACCCATTCCCTGGAGGTTGCGAGTTGTTGGAAACACTGGAAAAGAAACTGGTAGGGGAGTATACCAGGTGATCCGAGTGTGAGACTTGCACCGTAGTTGAAACTTAAGAGAACTCCAGGGAAGGCCCATGCCTTTAGGATTCTAAACTGTCTTGTGTGTGAAGAGGAGCTTTGGGAAAGGAATCGATGCCAGAAGCTTGTCGGCAGGTTCCACCAACTGGGGAGCATGGGGGATGCTTTCTCCTTCCCACGGGACAGCCTGTTTCTGTTCACATTACCTCAGTTGCCTCACCTGTTGCAAATCAACTCAGTGCAGATGCAGGAGAATACTCATTGACCCGGTGTGCCCGCAGCAGATTTGGTACCTGGACCTTCTCAGCCTGTCGGCGTTGCCTCCGGTCAAGCTGCTGATGTGAGCAAATCTGCTCACCAGAGAAGGAGGGGCAATCCTGCATCAAGACCCAGCATCGCTGAACTTGAGGGCTTGACTCCTGCATCCCTAGATTTTGGAGGATACAAGTTGCCAGCAGACTGCAGGAAGGTCCTTGCCAAGGTCACAGCGTCATTGACTCTTGTGCTATGGTTACAAGTGGAAGCGTTTTGATACGTTGTGCCGGTCGCAGAAGATCAACCCTCTGAGGGTCACGCCTCTGCAGATTCTTCCATACTTGTTGTCCTTGGCCAGGGCAGGGCTGGCGCACGCCTCTATAATGGTGCATCTAGCTGCTATCTTCCGCTACAACAGATCTCCAGGAGGATCTGCTCTTTGGTCCGACCGTCTCGTCAAGGAGTTCCTCAAAGGACTGTCTCTTTCCCGCCGGTGAAGGCCCCTGCCCCGGCATGGGAGCTTAATGTGGTGCTGACAAGGTTCATGGGTGCACGCTTCGAACCTATGCATCAGGCACCTCGTTCCTCTCGTGGAAAAATGCTTTCCTTGTGGCCATCACCTCTGCCAGGTGGGTGGGTGAGATCCAGGCCCAATCCTGCAAACAGCCATATCTGACTTTCCACGAATCGATGGTGGTGCTGCGGCCACACCCCTCCTTCATGCCGAAGGGTCTGTTGGAATTCCGCCTCAAGGAGCCTTTGTTGTCACCTGTGTTTTTTCCAAAGCCTTCGTCACCAGCTGAAAGGGCCTTGTACTCGCTGGACGTTGCGCGTGCTCTAAAGTTCTATGTGGCACGCACGAAGAGTTTTCGGATGAAATCTCAACTGCTTGTGAACTTTAGTCCTGTGAACCATGGGAAGGCCTTGTCCAAGACTTCCATCTCAAGGTGGCTCTCCGGCTGCATCAGTCATCGGTTGGCAACCTGACTGCTGCCTGGCCGTCAGGGAGCCCACTCCACCAGAGCGATCGCTGCGACGACTGCATTCCTTTCTAGTGTGCCTCTTCTGGACATCTGCAGGGCTGCTACGTGGCGGTCCACACACACCTTACGAGATTCTACTGCGTCAACATTGATTCCAGGGAGTCCAGAGTCTGACAACCTGTTCGCTTGAGGTGAGCCTGTTCCAGAGGTAAGAGTAATTGCTTCTTTTGAGCCTTGCCCCCTCCTGTGGTTGTGTAATGTTGTACTGCTATGTATTCTTCATTCATGAGTATGTGAATCCATGCCAGACCCCATGCTAGAGAAGGAACAAGTTACTTAACTGTAACTATTGTTCCCCAGCATGGGTCTGGCATGGATTCACATGCAAATCATTCTTCCTAGTCCTCTGCAACTCTTTTTGGTCATACTGCCACTTTACATGATTACCAAATCTGAAGATTGCTGCCAGAGGAGGGGCTTAGGGATAGTTTTGTTTATTTGTATAGCGCAGCCAAACCCTGGGGACTTATAGACAGCATAAGTTACAAAGGTTGCGCAAGCAAAGGATGGAAAATGACAAATACAATGTAATAGCATGCGGACCGGGTTACAGAATGGTCCTAATCAAGGATGGCACTAGAGTTATGTGAAAGACTTCGTTACAGTAATTGGCTGGGGGCAGTATGACCCAGGGTGCAGTGATAGGTTTAGAGTAGAAATACAGTTTGTAAGTGAAACAGTTTTTCTTTTACCAAGGATTCCCGGCCTGACTGGGACTATTCATAAGCATGTGAATCCATGCTGGAGAACAATTACAAGTAAGTAACTTGTTCCATCCTTATCCACCCACCCTTCGCCTTTTGGCACAATCTAGTCTGGACTAGACAACTATCAGCCCTGAGAATTGGCAGCCACAAAATTAATATTCCGGAATTTGCCATGCAGTAAAATGTAAGTGTCTATTGGAATAGTGTCAAAATAAAACAATTCAAACTTAAAACTGGCACAAATTTGGCAATTAGACTAAAGTAGCATAAAGCATTAAAACAAATCTGTGCTTTCATGGTCATATGTGCTATAGAATTACAAATGCAGAGGGAAAACAGGTCTATACCAATTAATCTCAAAAGCAAGCCTATAATGGTTAAAATATAAAGCGACAAACGACAATTGTTTACCCTAAAAATAGACTTCATATGAAAAGAACTTTATCTTCATAAAATACTTCAGCATTGTCCCGGTAAATGGATGATCGGGGGAATATAAAATGTGAGACACCAGTAATCTTAAAACCACATATAACAATGGAAATCGATAGACCAAGACCATTTTTACAAAAAGGAAATAAAATGTGTAAATACCCAATGAGCCGCCATCCGTGTTTAAAAGGGTATCTAGTCAATTCATTCATCTAAAAACTTTCCATCTAATGCATGTTTTTGGGTGGTAAAGGGTTAATTTTTGTTCAGGTGTATTTTAAAGGCTTAAAAACGGGTTTGAGCGGGACCCCTCCCTCCCAATATAAAAGAAAAAAGAAAAAAAAAAGCATTAGATGAATATTTTTTAGGTGGAAACATTTAGATGGAATGGCACTAGATGCAATGGTTTTAGATGAAATGACCATAACCATTTAAAAGAGCTATGTGGCAATACTCTAGATCTTCCTACTGGACAACATGTTCTGCCTTGGTTCCCAAACCCACCCTAAATGTTTGGTCACACTAAAAATGACTTCTGTGCTGTTGATATGCTCACTTTTATTGAATGGATGTTGCAATTCCAAATTTCTGTCCTTCAGCAATATTTCCAAAGCCCCATATGCAAGAGACAAAAGAGCAACACATGTGCAATATGTGACTGGGCTAATAAACCTCTTCTTTGTTCCATTTCTGGGGATAGGTTGGGGAAGGAGAGGTGTTTTACCGCAAACTATAATTTCAGTTTTTCTCTGGTAGAGAAGGTGGTGGTTGGTCGTCATCCAGTGGTCAATATCAGAGAGGCATGATGAAAGATCTGGATGGGTGTTGCCTGGCGTTTTTGAGGATTATCTGGGTGTCATCTGCGTAGTTTTAGAAGGTGAGATTGTCGGAGCGGATGAGTAAAGGGAGTGGGCTGAGATAGATCTTGAAGAGGGGAGATGGGGATAAGGCTCCCTGCGGAACTCCTTTTGGCACTTGATGAGATGTGGAGGAGCATGATTTGCGAGTGATTATAGATGGAGCTCCATGTGAGAGCAGTGTCCTTGATTTCGAAGGAGAGTAGCCGTCTAGGAGTATGATGTCAGTAGTATCAAAGGCAGCCTAGAGGTTTTGAAGAATGAGCACAGCACTTCCTTCCGCCTCCTGTTCTTTTTAGGGTGTCCCAAAAGAACCCCAGGGAGGACTCTGTTCCTCGGAGGGGTCTGAAGCCAGATTGGGTAGGGCAGAGAAGGTTGTTGGCTACAGGGAGTTGGCAGAGCTCCTTGTATGCTGTGGTGCAGAGTTTGGCCATGAAACAGGTGGAAATGGGCCAGTAGTTCTGGGGAATTAAGGTGGACAAATGGGGTGAGGGGAGGAGGGGGAATAGGGCTAAGACTGGTTTGGGAGGGGAGATTTGGGCCCTGTCGCGAGGGGCAAGAATTGGGATCTGGAGTGGAGCAAGGGTGATGCTAGGTGGGGCTTAAGGCAGCTTGAGGCAGCTGAGGCCTGGGTCTTTACTTGTCTTTCGTGTGCCCCACAGTGTGTGGGTGATAGTGGGGGTGCTGTTGGTGTCAGGGTTTTGACCAGGGTTGCCCCTAGCGAGGGGCAGTGTGAGGGAGAAGGTCGTTCAGAGAAGTGATGTGGGAGCGGCGGCAACATGGCAACTGGGGCTGCAGTGGAAGGGTTGGCAGGGCTGGGTATTTGAGAATTGGGAGATGCTCGGTGGGGGAGGGGGGGTCGATGTTTTCAACTGTAGCTCGCCACATGGGTGAAACGTATAATTGAGTGGGTGGAAAGAGCTGTGTGTGCGGATGGGGGGTGGTTGGGCTTTGCAAGGAAGAGGGTGGGGGTTGGGTAGAGTGGGCATAATTTCTGGTGCGCCAGCGTGCAGCTCTGTTTTGAGGAGTGAGGCATGGTGGCTAGATTGAGCACAGTAGTGGAAACGCACCTAGATGTAGGATAACACAGCAGGCGGAAATGCACCTAGATTCAAGAGCACAGCAGGATATATTGCCTCCTAGATTCAAGATAAAACCATAATGAAAATGCACCAAAACTAAAGATGACACAACAGTAGAAATGCACCTAGATTTAGGAGGATACAATAGTGTAAAATACACCTGCAATTGAATGCTGCAGGGAAGATTTACCTAGATCTAAGACCCACCACAGCGAAAAATCAGAAAAATATAGCAGGGTAGAATGCATCTTGAATTGAAGCATACTGTAGGATACATGCACCTAGATTTCGAGTGGCAATGGTTTAAGGTAAATCACCTAAAACACAAACCTAGTGGTTGGGTAATAGATCTAGATTAAGAACACCCTGGGGCAAGCGGGCACCTGGAAGTAGGTCAGAGCAATGGTTAAGTGAGGTGCCTAGCAGGTACTCCTTTCTGTTCAACAATGCGATACAGTATACAGTTCAGCTTTTTGCACTTTAACTGTCGTAAGGATTGTGCCTTTCACCGTTGGTATGGCCACAACGTGCTGTAATTTGAATGCCCTTCACGGTGGGAGTTTAGGTATTGGAAGGATTCGAGGAGGTGCTAGTATGCATGTGTGTATATTGGCCAATACAATGAGTGGTGGCGAAGTCCCTGCTAGCCACCACGTCAAGCTGGCATCTGTATGGGTGATGATGGTGCATCTCCCGCTCTTACATGCCCACGCTTGACTACCTATGTGTGCAGCTACTGATCACATTGTTGATGTGAATGGTAGCTGCATTCTTGCGTTAAAGGTGTTGTGCAGAGTGTCTTTGTGCTGTATGATGGCAGATGCGTGTAGGTCTGTGGATGTGCCTTCGGCTAGTTTGCCTAGGTGTGGAGAGTGAGGTTCTATGCATTTTCTATTTTCTAACAGTGACCTAGGTACAACATGATGGCTAGACTCCTTTGTCACCTAGCTTTGATTCAGAGGCTAAATTCTACCTGCTCCTAGATTCAACGCAACGGTCACTCTCAACATTCTTCTAGATTCAATATATTACTACATTATACATTCTTGTAGATTTAAACGGTGGCTGAGAATTCTTCATTCACTTACATTTAGTACCCAGGCTAGGTTCTTTATTCGCCTAGATTCCATACCAAGACTATTTTATGTTCACCTAAATTCACAATAGCTGCATTCATGGTGTACATGTTTTCTTTTTCTGTTCTGGAGCCAGGATGGGACAAGTTTCAAGTATGCTTGTGAACACGGTTTTAATTTGTTTAACTTCATTATGTCAGTGTTATTGTATTTTTTTTGTTTGTACAAACTATTAATGTTGCTGCTTTTTATGGATATGCATGTCCTAAATGAACACATTTTGACTGACCTCTGATTGTGCATCAGTTTTTCTGAGAAGCTGCAGGCCAACCAACCAATTCTCCTCTCCACGTAGGCTGTAGTGACTTCACGATCTTTGATCACCTGAGAAACTATATTGGTCTAGCTGGGCACATAGGCTGTCCCATCCACGAGTCAAGGAGACAGACTATCACGGCACCCATCCACTAGCAAGATGTCAATGGGTTGCTAGCAGGGACGTAGCCGCCTCAATCTAAAATCCTCTTATCTATTTCTCATACCTCAGACTTTTGTCCTCCATGGGCGTTCCGCCACAGCGCTTTGAGGCAATACCAATGTCATTAGGTGCTTTACAAATGCCATGTAACATAACTTAACTTTGATGACTTGTTTATATGTCAACTGCACCAAGGCCACAAACTATGGAAAGCACTCCATCTCCTGGCCAAATGCAAGGAAGCCAAAGCCCTGTTAATGCAAATACTATTTTACGCCTCGCGGTATTCATTTGTTTACCTTCACTTTGACTTGCCATTCATGTTTTTCTTAATCACCTTTTAAGAATGAGGACTGCACTAACAGCTTTTTATACCTTGCCCTCAGGCAGCCTACCCGAAAATCTGGATCCATATACCTAGTTAAAAGCCCCTGCTGTGCGCAGGTCTTTAACTGTCTTGACATGATGCTTGGTACTGTCCCCAGACTATCTTAATTCTAACCCTTGGATTGTTCACTTAGTGTTCTCATTGGACAGTCTGCAGGCTTTAAGAATGAGCATATCCCATGCAATGGTGCTGCTATTTTGCAGACTGTTCCAAAAACTACATTTCAGTGCTACCAGCAGCAGTACGCTTGTTCGCCAATTTCCTGCCATCACCCAGATGATTTTATGTCCCAAATCCACCTGTGCTGTTGCAGAGAATTGGCTGCAGAACTGAATTTATATATACTTTGTATTTTGAAGAGGAAACCGAATTACAGCTTTATGGACTGTACCCTTTGGACCGTACCAGGAGGTGAGCCAGTAAACGTTGTTGAACTCCCTTACTCTTTACGCCCCGTCCCCTTTCCTCCATACTGCATTGGTCATCCCTTCCAAGGGACTGGAGACAGAACATTTTTCACCAGATAAAACCTTCTTCCCCTTTAAATTTAGAGGCGTGCGGGGGTGCGGCCCAGGCAGCATGCGCTGCCCTTGCTCCTCCCTCCGGTGCCACACCCTTGTCCCCTTTTCCGCCTAGACTGGAACGGGCCGAATTCACCAGCGCTCCTGGGTTTGGCTTCAGCCATGTAATTCCACACGCGGATACGTCTATTTGTTTTTTTTGTCTTTATCATTCAGGTACTCGGTTCTAAGGCGTGGTGCATGTCGACTTCCACAGGGTTCAGCAGGTGTCCATCCTGCAACAGGCTCTTTGCAACTTCAGACCCTCACGCCCTCTGCCTACGTTGCCTTGGCCCAGACCACGGTTGCCAAGCTTGTTCAGCGTGTGGCTCGCTGTCATCGAAAACTCTGAAGAACAGACTAGCTAGGTGGAGGGAGCTCTTACAGAAGTCTCCTCCAGAGGACCTTATAAACTTTGTGAAACACTGAACCAGGCCCAAGGTAGGGCTGCTACTTTCATCGCACCCCGCAAAGGAGACTCCTTCCCAAGGAGTCTCCCACGTGGGAGCGACCGTTCAGGTCCTTGTACCTGCACGGTCTGCTTCAGCTACCGACCCTCGGGCTGAGGGGTTCTCGGATCCTCCCAATGGTAGTGTTGAGGGACCGGAATGTTCTTGTACCAGATCGTCATCCCAGGGGCTCTGCCCTTGTACCAGCCTTATGGCCGAGGGGCTACGCTCTAGTACCGGCAATACATCTGAGAGCGCGCTTAAACGCTGCTCTACCGACCCCTGGGTTGAGGGTGTCACACCTACGGGCTTAGGCCTGAGGAGCAGGGTAGGCCTTGTGATTCACATACAAGAGTCCTGGAGGAGGCTGGGCCCAGCGAGCCGAGCAACATGTTGCAGACACGTGGCAGGCAGCTTGACAAGGTGGCCACCACGCCAGACAGAGGCACCTGTCCGCCATTCCAGGAGTTCGGCGAATAACTAGTGTCAAAGTGGGACTGGCCTCAGCCAGGTACGTGGCCGACAGCTTATCCTTCTTATGCGCAGGGCAACTTCCCACTGTGTCCATACGGGCAGGGTATGCAGCGACTCCAGCTCCCTCTGGCTACCCCGTCAGTACCCCCTATCCCCCCCATCTGACCAGTGAGGAGGGGTTCTTCAGGCTCATGAAGTCACTGCCTGTGAGTTATCCTCAAGGGTGCCATCAGGGAAGTCTTCCCAACTACCCACGGTGCAGCCGCTGGTCCTGGCTCCCCAGCCGACTCCTTGGGCGGTTCCGTACCAGCCTCCGCCACCTCAGCCCCTGGCTGCGGTTCCTTTGCTCCAGCCTCCGGCTCCAACTACTCCTCCACCTCCGCAGGATCCTCCTGATCCACAGGACACTGACGACGATGAGGATCCGGGCACGCCATCCTCAGCCAGGGCGTTCCACGAACATATTGCTGGGCTGGCGGAATACCTGGGCCTACCCCAGCCCGAGGTTGAGCAGCCGGCAGAGGGGGTTCTGGCTGAAGTCCTCACGCGACGCCCCTCTGCCAAGACAGGGATTCCTCTGCAGACCCATGTAGTCTCCCTGGCCAAGAAGGGCTGGCTTAAGCCCCACTCGGCACAGCCGGTCAATCAACGCCTGGACACCAAGTACAGGCAGATGGAGGGGGATACACTCTTGCTCTCGGCCCAGCCTCCGCCACATTCCTCGCTGATCGCTGCGGCATCACTATACTCCAAACCTCAGTCGTCCTCAAGCACCTCCTCTACTGCTCTACTAGGCAAGGAGGAGAAGATCTTGGAGGCGTACGGAAATAAACTCTATTCCATCGCATTCCTGCACCTTCGTCAAACCAATGCTGATGCCATGCTGGCTGCCGCCAACCACAGATGATGGTGGGAAATTGCAGACTTCCTCCCGGAACTCCCTGTGCAGAGCCAATCATGTTTTAAGGCGGGGCTGGCAGAGGCCAAGCTGGTGGCCCTTCACCTCATGGAATTCACCATGGCCCATATCGACGCCTCTGGCCGTACCACCTGTATCGCCATGGACATGAGAAGGACAGCCTGGCTCCGGGCCACAAAATTCCACCCAGATGTCCAGTAATGCATATTAGATCTACCGTTTGGGGGGGGTACCTCTTCCCCTCCACCACAGACGAAGAGCTGGCCAAGAAGGAAACCAGCTCACAAACAACCAAGTCTTAATCTTGACAAAGCCCACGCCCAAGTCGTACACCCGGTCACAGCAGCACTCCGACAGGGGGCGTACGTATGGAGGGTTCCGTTGCTTCCAGGAACGGAGAGCCAGGCAGCCGGAACCGGCGCAAGCAGCAAAGTGGGAGGTGGGGGGGTAGTAGGTGCCTTTTTCAGTCCCCCTCCGCTAATACAGCCTCAGAGGGAAAGAAGGCATAACGCATCCCCTCCGGTCTACGTGTCTCCAGTGGGGGGCAGGCTTGCTCTACATGCACATTGCTCAGGCCACGGCACTTGGACTCAACAGGAGCAGGAATATCACATCAATTGGTTAGAGCTGAACGCCATCTGGCTAGAGCTTAGAGCATTCCTACCACTTCTCGGGGGCAAGGTTTTCCTCATCCAGACAGACCACTCTACCAGCATGTACTACGTCAACAAGCAGGGAGGCACCAGATCAGCAGGTTGGGAGCAGACAATTACGAGTGGCAGCTAAACGACCTTTATTCAGGAGATCAACAGGTGGGGTCATCCCCAAGTGGATCTCTTTGCGAACTGGCACAACAAGAAGTGCCCTCAGTTCGCCTCCTGGCAGGGACAGAGCCCCAGCACCCTGGGCGATGCATTTTGCCGTTCAGTGGAACGGCATGAAGGCTTACGCCTTCCTGGCCACGCCGCTGATTCAGAGTGATTTGCAAGATGAAGGAGTCTCGCCAACTCAACATCATTCTAATAGCTCCATGGTAGCCGGCCAGGCCATGGTTTTCAGAGCTGCTCAAACCTCTCGGAGATGCCTCCGAGTCACCTCCCGACGGGCCCAGCACATCTTCTGGCACAGCAGAGGGGCAGGGTCATCCACCCAGCGCCTCAGAAACTAGCCCTCACAGCGTGGTCCCTGAGCAGGGAACACTGCGGCACCTCAGTCTCTCCCAGGCTAATCTGGAGATCATACAGGGCGCAAGGAGCAAAGCTACCAGGGCCCAATATAAAAGTAAATGGACCAGGTTCTGCCACTGGGCAGACTCCAAGGAAATCGACACCCCTGGCATGTACTTTGGACGACATGCTCTCCTACTCGGCGGTCCAGGTGGACACCCGTCGTACATACCTCGCAGCCATCGGGCTTACAGGAACTCTGAGGAGATCTCCTCCTCTAACCCTATCGTCAAACATTTGACGGGGCTTGCAAGGCTCTACCCGCCCATCAAGAGGCCGCACCCTCTGTGGGACCTTAACATAGTATTGGGTGCCCTGGCACACAAACCGTTTGTACCAATGGCATCTGCGGACATCAGGCTGGTCACCATCAAGACAGCCTTACTGGTTGGCCTCACCTCGGCTCAATGTCTGCGAAATCCAGGCGCTGGTCGCCTCAGAACCATATACTACCTTTCACAGAGACAAAGTCCTGCGGACACACCCAGCATTTATGCTCAAGGTGCCGCCTGCTTTCCACTTGAATGAGGAAATAGTCCATCCTACGTTTTTTGCCGATCCTAAGGACGAAGCAGAGTGCTGCACTGCCTGGATGTCGGGCGTGGCCTAAAGTTCTACTTGGACAGGACCAAGAGCTTCCGCAAATTGGATGCCCTGTTCGTCACCTTCGGAGGCTCAAGACCTAGCTATCTGCCTTCCAAGGCCTCCATATCCCGATGGATGGTTTCGGCCATCAAAGAAGCGTACGAGGGCCAGCACAAGCTGCTTCCGGCCAACCGGAGTGTGGTGGTGCCGATTCTGTCGAGGGGGGGGTAAAGGTGATCAGCAGCAGGCCTTCCAGTGCCGGCCTTAAGGTTCCTCCATTGGAGGCTAATTCTCGGTCAGTTCCTAGGGTGTCCACTAAACATCCTAAATCTGCCAGCACCATCTCGGCCGAGTATCCTTGTTTCAAGGCTGTGTTTCGTCCCCTGACTCCCCTGAGGGGACATTTGGCTCATTTCACTATGACGCAGTCTCTTCAGGTGTCGACTAAATGACGGCCCAGCCTCGTTGGTCCACGGCAGCCATTTTTGGATACCTCCCTTACACCAACTTTCATGTCGACTCGTGCTGGCAGCTTTCCTTTGGGGTCAAGCAGTTTTTCCACTCTGTGGACAACAGGGACCGGTTTGTTGGTCCTGGCGGCTACTTCAGCTAAGGCCCCTTGTAACGAGGTTAGGGTCTCAGACTCTGTCCTTCTCTGGGATCAGGGGGTTTCAGGGTCGCTGTGCGCATCGATCTGAAACTCCTGTTGGTAGCCCTGCCTTAAGCCTCCTTTACAGGGACCAATAATCTCCCTGCCGACACATCACCAAATTATATTTGTCGGTCACACTACACTTCGGTGGGAGGACGAATCTCATCTGGAGGCGTGGCAAACCATCATCGAAGACTGGTGGTGTTTGTCCATCATTTAGGCAGTTTTTAGCTTGCCCTTTTCTCCTACCTCACCCTTCAAAACTCTTCTGGAAATTCACGTTGATCACACCCTTTCCAAATAAAGTCCTCTCTGGCGATTGACTCAGTGTGGTGGTCTTCCAGGATGCATAAATGCACATTCTGACTTGGAGCCCGTATATGAAATATATGCAGTTCTCTGGAGCCCACATAAGAATTATCTGCGGTTCTCCGTGGGAGCAGAACACTTCAGATTCAGGTACTCTTTTTGGTCTCGGCTCAGCGAGACGAACCAGAAACTACTCTGAGGGATCCCGCAGCGGTCTCCCAATACCAGATCTTCCAAGGGTCCCCATTTGGGGCAAAGGCTGACCCCAGTTCTGCTGTGGCTTTAGATACCAGGGTTCGCCCTGAGGTTTCTCCATCTGGAGCTAACTGTACCGACTCTTGGCCCGAGGCCCCCCTCGAGGTGGCTATGAGACCAGGGTTAAACCGGATGGTCCCCTGCTTGGGGCTAAATCGGTCACCAACAGAATTGAGAGTCCTGGCTGTAAGGTATATCCCTAAGTCTTTCCGCACATGCGGCCGTGGTGATAACAGTTCTTTTGAGTGGGCGAAGGAAGGCGGTCACGTACCACGGACCTTCCAGTACCGGCTCTGCTGAGGATCCTCCACTAGAGGCTAATTCTGGAGAAGCACCTGACTTGTTTGGTAAACACCCTGGATCTGCCAGTACCGGCTCTGCCGAGGTTTCTTTGTCAAGGTTAGGATGGCACGCAAGGCCCCTAACTTCCCTGGGGAGACTATTGCATCACTTGCGCCTGTGACGCAGTTCGCCCCTTGTGTGTGATAATGGCAGCCCAACTTCTTCGGGCCACAGTTGCCTTTTTGAATATCTCCCTTAAAGTGAGGTTTACATCAACAAGCAGGGTGACACTCCTCTCCTTGTGGATCTTGTCATGCAAATTTGGGCTGGGCCATCCAGTATATTGTTTGGCTCCAGGCGTCCCGGGTCACCTCTGTGACCGCAGATTAATACAGGCAGTCTGCATCGGTTACGAGTGTGAGATGAACAGCAATATCATCTCCAACTTTTCCAGCAATGGGGCATGCCAGAGGTGGTCCTCTTTGCAGCTCGTGGGTCAACATGAAAGCTTATGTTTTCCCCTCATTGCCTCCTACCTATTCGTCGCTCTGTAAACACATCAAACCGTTGCCAAAGCAGCTGCGTGAGCTTTCCCACCAGCTTTGTGAAATCTTACTGCTTAGACCTGAACTTCAGGGCTGATGCTCAGTTCGGGCAAGCTGTTCTCAAAACCTCTTTCAGTAAAGCAGTTCCATCCACCCGTTATTCTGTAAGGAGTGCTTGGTGATCTCCCAAAAGTATGGAGAAAAGGGGACGGGATGCAGGAGTATAACAAAGTTACTCACCATAGTGACTACCTTACTTCTAGTCCATAGTCCCCTTTCCTCCATACGCCCGCCCACTGTACCCTCTAATAATTATCATCTAATTATTGCTCAAATGGTCTCAGACCTGGCAATAGAAAAGGACTGAAGGGCGATGCGCAGGCCGGAGCGAAGGAGGGCGGGGGCTACGGCTGTGTGCGGATCCCCGCGTAAAGAGAAGGACAGTTTCAATTTGATGCTTTTTTTTTTACAAATGTGCTCCGGTCCCGTCCAATAATACTGGTGTCATTAGATAACGTTCATTCTATTGTCGACACGTCAATGGGGACTGAGGTGTGGCGCTGGAGGGCGCAGTCAGGGCAGCACATATTCCCTGTTCCGCACCTCTAAATTTAAAGGGGAAGGAGGTTTTTTCTGCTTAAATGAAAGGTTCTGTCTCCCGTCCTTTTGGAAGGGACGCCCATACAGTATGGAGGAAACTATACACTAAGAGTACGTTAGTCACTGCAGTGAGTAACTTATAATTGCTACGCTCAGGCCTTTAACTCTGTCTGCTGGGCTGATAACACCTGGTCCAGCCTTCGTATAGTGTCTATACATCTTAAACCCTGGAGTGTTTAAAGAACCTTTAATTAAACAATTGCTGGCCTATACAAACCAATACAAATTTCTGAAATGTTATTACCATGCATGTAACTGCACCCGTTCACCCTGCCTTTGCCTCAACCCATGACCTAATGTTGCAAATGCCATTGTCTGCACCTAGGTGTGCCCAAATTATGCTCATGTAACTGGTAAAAGGGCCCTGATGGCCCCGGGTTTGTGTGTGCTCTACAAATGTCAAAATAAATAAGATAGCGAATTCTGCCAACAGTAATTCTGCCCAAATCCCCATTCAATCGTATGGGCACCAAAAAATGCCTACCACCACTTGTAATCTGGCAGTAAATCCGCTGGACCATATGGCGACAGCGGGTCTTCCGTTAGGTGGTATTATGGTTGATTTACTGCCAGAATACCGCCAAACACTTGATGGGGGCCATGGAACAGCCCTCAGACCATGTCTACAAAGATTAATTAAAAGAACCCCCTCCTCACTAAGTCTGCCTCGAGGGCTTTTTATTGCTGGTGTATAGAATTCAACCAAACCTGCGACTTTAGATGCAATGCCTGGTTCTGGATGCAAATAACTTGTACGCCTTTGATACAGTCCTGCCATTACAAGTCTTTAACTTAATTACCCAGACCAGTCAGATGCTAAGAAAAGATTCTCACCACAGCGTTTTCGGTTTTACCTAGTGCCCCACCTTTATCTCTGAATAGTGAAGCTTGTGAATGCAGACCGTGATTAACATGTATTTGTTTTTACTGCTTTACCATGAACACACCCACGCTGCCTGTGATGGGAGGAGCGGTTGTCTCCTAAACCTGAAGATTAGAGTTTGGTCTGCAATCCTCCTGTTATGGCCCAACCTCCTATCGGAATCCAAAGTAACTGTTTTTTGCTGGTGCCAGTTCTTCCTGTTCACGCTGAACCCCTCTTAATGCTTCCATGCCATTCATCCTGGGAGCCTCTTTGTTTAGCCTCTACCTGTCTTCTTGGTTTGTAGTTGCACATATTAGTCCATTGTCGAATAGGGGGTATCCTCGACCTTAAATGGGATTAAAACAGTTGTTGAATGTGAGAAAATTGGCTGTTTTTTTTAAGTACTTTACTTGTACACAAACTGCGTCTAGCGCTGCTTTCATTGGAACTAAGCCTGTAGTTCTGCACATCCCTTACTTACTCTGCATTTGGGCTCAGTTGATCCTCTAAGCCATAGCCCATGGTGGGGAACATTAGCTGGGCCTCCAGCTTCACAGGTTTGATTAGTTGAATTCTCTGTGATTTTATCATTTCTGGCCTCTAGTTGTGCTGAAGCACTTAACCTTCTTGGGGCTCCCTCTCGTATTTGCAAAGGAGCTGATCTATTACTCAGTTCAACTCCATCTACCACCTCAAAGCCCTCAATAATCCATTCCTTATTTTCAATATTGTTAACCATCATTTCTTTTGCAGTAAAGGTTCAGGCCCGTCTATTGAGAGGGTGGTCTTGGTAGTTTTGCTATCACCGATAAATGAGTCACTGAGTATAAGATGTACATACGTTGTGCAGCCTTGCAAGTTTACCATCATTTTCATTGTTGACTAGATTAAAGAATGTGCTTTGTGCCAGCTGTGTGCTCTTGTTTGCCTACACAGAGCCATATATCCATTTGGTAGATCATAAAGCATAGCCCCAATCTCGCCTCTGAAGGCATGATATTCCTACACCCTGTCTCCTTTCCTCCATACTTGTGGGTGTTCCGTCCATCGGAACGGGACTAGAGCTTTTTGTATCGCCATACAAATAAACGTTCTGTCAATTGTTTTTGTCACAGGCCCTAGCACATTCTAGGCTACAGGCACTGCCTCCCCATGCTCCCTCCCCGTGCCTCGTCTGTCAGTGCTTTTTCTCTGCATTGTCTGGGCCGGACGCCTCAGCAGTAGCGGGTTCTTCTTTTTCCTGCCTTTTCTGTTTGTCAGGGTTTCCTTCCCCTCCGGCTTTGCTGGACCTTTCACCTGCTTATCCCAGTATCTATTTGCTTCCTGCGTGTCGTTCTACCATAGCGGATCTACACGTGCTCTGTTTAGTGTGCTTAGGCCGAGATCACAGGTGGGACGCGTGCTTCGACTGTGACACTTCCCTCACTCAGTCTTCGGCGTTGGGAAGAAGTCTTATCAAGTAGTGCTAATGCACATTTAGGAATTTGACACAACGAAGAAACATCCGCTGGTAAGTGACTAGCTTTTCAGGACACTGGGGGAATCTTCCTCGGAGGTTCCCGGTCGCAGGAGGGGCTGTTCACGCCCTAGCACTACCGGGACTCGCCCCGAGGCCCTCCTGGCTAATGTGGATACTGAGCTTGCTCCGAGGTTCTCAGGTCAGGGGTTCAAGCATGTACCGGTGCTGTTTAGGTTCCCCCGTTGGGGTTTAAAGTTGCCTTCTCCCCCCCCAAAACCACCTGAGGTTCACTCTACAAGGGCTAAAATTACTGCTGGTAGGGTCGAAGTTCTAAATCTAACGAGGTCCTTTCAAGGTTCCATCTAAGGGGATAAGTCTATTTCCGGTGTTGCTGAGGCTCCTCACGGAGCTATAAAAACAGGGCAATCGCTGAAGATTCTTCTTTGGGCTAAATCTTCTACCAGCGGCGCTGAGGCTCCTTGTACAAGACGAACAGAATGGAGTTCAGGCCACGAAGAACCTTCTCGTAGTGTCACGGTCCAAAATTGAACTGTCCACCAGAAATTCTACTTCCTGTGGCTTCAACAGCATCTTTGGCGCCAATGAGGAGCCCAAGTCTACTCTTAGTGCGTTGGGGTTCTTTTCAGAGAGTCCATTTTGAATGCGATCCCTTCACCCCGAGGGTGGAGTGGTCAGCGTGCATGTGGATGTCTTTACCACCTACTTTGTCTTTGCCCTGCACTTCATCCCAGGTTTAGTACACAGATCTTGTGATGTTTAGGGCAACTTGGTCTAGACCTACTCAAAGGTTCCAAACACTCGTGCATTCCAAGCCAATGAGGGAGTACTTTATGGGCATCTTTAGGGAAATTACTAGTCCACCTGGACTGCCTAATCTGCCTCCTCTTGTGCCACCCCCAGCCTCCTCCACTGCTCCTGCTGGTGCCTGAACCGCCTGCTGTCCCTCTGAGCCAGGATCCGGTCCAGCTGTTGGCGCCAGACCCACAGGCTCCAGCAGATCTTGACACAACTGATGAGGGAGAAGAGGTCTCCCTGATCAAGTACAGCCTTTCATGATAGGCTGATGTACCTATGTGAATCCTGGAGATTCCAGTTCCCCAGCCACCCAACGCCCTCCTCCCACTCCCCCAGACACCCTGCGGAGGAAGGTCTAGCGAGTGCACACTCCATGAAGTCTGAGATAAAGGGCATTGTCCTTCAGAAGGACGTGTTAGTGGAGGTGAAGAGAATTTGCACAAACCTGCATTTGGTGACCCACAGGAATAAAATAGATATTAGTTCTAGGTTGGTTTAGTCGGAGGACGTTGCACTGTCTTCTTGCCCACAATCATCCTCCTCCTCGTCGGTCGTAGCGGTGGTCACCTTGTTTGCAAAGCCAGCAGCTGTCGCATCTTCTGCCTCTCAGATGTTAGAGGGTCGGCCCTAGAAGCGCTGTGGAAAGTCTTTGTGAACTCAGCACTGCAGCTCTGGCAGGATAACACCACAAATTAGAGGCTATGAAAAGTCTAGTCTAATTCGAGAGGTTTATCCCTGTGGAACGCTTAGATGAGTTTAAGGGTGGCTTGGCAGATGATAAAATGGTTGCTCAAGACCTTCTTAAGGCATCAGCAGACCACGTAGATATTTCAGCAAGAGGTGTGGCGATTGTCACAGGTGCGTGCCGCAATGCTGCATGCAACAGTTTACAAAGGAGGTGCAGGACAACGTCTTAGACCTCCAGTTCGACGGGCCTGATCAGTTTTACATCTCGACGGATGATGAATTTCCCAAGAAATATTCCAGTACGTTAATGGGTAAGTCACGGTCTGTCTTGACAAAACCGGTCTCATCAAAGCAGGCGCCTTCCTTCAGGCTGGACGTGTGTTCCAGATCCTTCTCTGGGTTCAGGGGGTTCCGAGAGCACGTGGTGAGTTTATAAGACCTGTCACCCAGAGGAAAATGCATCTGAAAACCACTACTAGAGGGTTTTTCTGTAGCCAAGCTGCTTCAACCACCTCAGCTGCAGTTGCTGACACAGCATCCAAATTATGTGTTTGCTCAGTGCCACATTTAGATGGAATCATGAACATTAGCCTGCGTCGCATCTAGATAGAAATGCGAATGTTAGCATATGCCACACTTAAATGAAACTGTGAATGCTAGCAAGTGCCACACTTGGATGGAATAGTGAATGATAGCAAGCATCACACCTAGACCTACTTGCGAATGTTAGCACTTGCCACACTCACATAAGATTGTGAACAACAATCCGCGTCACAACTAGATAAGATTGTGAATGTTGGCCAACACCACAGTTGGATAGAGTAGCGATTGTTAGCCTATGCCAAATCTAGACTGCATCACGAATTGTGATTATTAGTACATGCCACACTGAGAAGGAATTGTGATTATTAGCATGTGCCACACTCCGATGGAATTGTGAATCTTAGTTTGTGCCACACCTAGACGTTATCGTGAACCTGAGCCGGCGTCTCATCTAGACGTTATCGTGAACCTGAGCCGGCGTCTCATCTAGACGTTATCGTGAACCTGAGCCGGCATCTAATCTAGACGTAATCGTGAACATTAGCCAGCGTCTGAACTAGATGGGATCGTGAAGGTCAGCATGTGACACACTTAGAATTATGATTACCATAAACCACAATTAGATGGAACTTGATTGACATATGCCACACCTAAACGTAATCCTGAACATTAGCCAGCGTCCGAACGAGATGGGATCGTGAAGGCCAGCATATGCCACACTTAGATAGAATTGTGATGGTTAGCATTTGCTCAATTAACCAATCCAATAACAATTTCACCCCTCTGCATACACCTTGCTAACGAAACACAACCAGAAACCTATAACGCAACAATCCGCACAAACTCTGCTACACTGCAACAACAAAACAAACCACACATAGACTTGCACAACATCCTACGACTACTACCGACCGGATAACACCCCAAGCTCAGCCAATGAGTTACTGGGTTGAGGCTGCCAACAGTACATCACTGCTCTCTTGCACTTTTCCAGCTTATTCCCACCAACTCACCCCCGATCGCCCCCCCCCCCCTTTTTTTTTTCTTTCAGAGCCTCTACAGCGCCAGGGGACCACTCTGGTGGTATATTGTGCGGTACAAATATCCTTTAACATTAACATAACTCCATATGGGCCTTGCACAGCAATTTATTTATTTTTCGGTCGGGGGTGTCCCATTTCCAGTCTTGAGTCCTCCCTTTTGTTCCCAATGCAGCACCCAGGGTGTTCATGAAAATGATGGGTGCAGGGGCTTCTCTCCTGCGCCTCCAGGGTATTCATCTTTACCCTTACCTGGACGACTAGTTGGTAAGAGGTTGATCCCCGGACACAGTGGGGGCTCATTTAGCCTAGCTACTCGACCTGCTTTACTATTTGGGGTTTTCAGTCAATTGGAGGAAGTCCAACCTGACCCTGTGTCAACACCTGGTATTCATAGGCTACCTTTGGGACACCCAAAAAGCCAAAGTCTTAATGACAACCGAGAAGATTTTATACATTCAAGAGATGGGTTCTTTCAGCCAACAGCACCACTGGTTGGTGGTTCCGAGACTATAAGGGTTGATTGCGTCCTGTGTCCAGGCAGTCCCGTCAGCCAGGTTGAAGATGCAGGGAGCCTTGCAAGTGCAGAGACTATCTTGGTCGCAAGGATAAGTTCCACAATCGCATCTTATTCAAATTCCTCATGAATTCACTAGGGATATGCTATGGTGGATCCCCAGAATCCTTTGCAAGGGGTGCCATTCCCCAACTCCTTCTCCAGGTGGTCAGTCCTCCTGGTTTGGGTGCAAAGTTCAACAATCTGCAGGTTTTCGACCTATCGGCGGGGTAGGACCGCTCCCAACACACCAACTATCTCGAGCTGAAAGCTATCTTTCTAGCTATAAATGCATTTCTCTCCAATATCCAGGGCGCGCCAGTCTCGATGAGGCCGGACAATGCAGTCTCAATGTTTTATATCAACAAACAGGGGGGCACTTCATCTCCCCCTCTCATCACTCTGACCCTCGAGTTATGGGAGTGGGCGTTTGTGCGCCACATATGGCTACATGCAGTCCACCTTCCGAGTGTGTTGAACACTGAAGCACTCTGAGTTGCCTCGCAGAGGCCAACCACAAGTGGCAGCACCACTTATTAGTGGTAAAGCTTTTCCACAGATGGAGCTTTCCCCAGGTTGACCTCTTCGTCACAAACCTTAACAGTCACTGTCTGGAATTTGCATCCTGGGCTTGCCAGGGAGAGGTTTCCCTCTGGGACGCTCTGGATATCACTTGGGAGGGGATGGCGACTTATGCTTTTCTGCCAGTACCGCCGATTCATCAAGCCCTCCTGAAATTTCAAGAAATAGTGACTCTTGGTGGCTAGCCAGGTTCGGGTTCTTGGATCTAGTAAACCTTGCCAATCGGACACCATCAACACTTTCACTTTGCAAGTACTTTGTGTCGATGGAGGGTAGGAGGATTCATCATCCCTCCACACAATTGCTGAACCCGACAGCCTGGTACGTGAGGTCAAGTCCCTAGGCCATCTGGGCTTGTCTGATGGAAACATGCAGATCCTACAAACGACGTGGAAGAATTCCACCAGGGCGCAGTATACAAGCGAATGATTTATGTTTTACCACTGGTCTCTCGGAAAGCAGAAGGATACTCTTTCTGCATCGCTGGATGATCTCCCCTTGGGGGAGAAGTGCTATAGAATTTCCCCACAAGTATGGAGGAAAGATGATGGGGCGTCAGAGTAAGGCATAGTTATTCACTATAGTGACTACTGTACTCCTAGTCAACTTTCCTCCATTTGCCCTCCCTCCACCCCCCCCCTCTAAAATGTCCCCCTCTTTAGTAACATCCCAATCTAGGCTGGTTAAAATGGACTGAAGGGCGAGGCCCGTTGGCAGGGCTTGAATAGGCAGAGCATGTAGCCTAGCATGTGCTGGGGACGCTACACAAAAATTGCCATTTTTGGTATGGTGCTACAAAAAGCTCTAGTCAAGTCCCAATGTACAGAATACCCAGAAGTATGGAGGAAAGGGGACTATGGACTAGGAGTACAGTAGTCCCTACAGTGAGTAATCTTTACTATTTGAGCAGCTAACCGATTTAGCCACTCCCACCCCCCTCACACCCACCACACCCCTCCTGCGGTGTAGGTGACAGCGGAGTAGTTGCTTTCTGCTTTAACACTATTGAAGGGGGACAAGTGAGGGAGGGGCTTCAAGAGAGGGCTCGTCTACTAATTAAGACAGCCAAAAGACGTGTCCTCGGGCGTGATGAGACTCCTGGCGTACACATATTGATAAATGTTGGTGCAGAGCCAGCTAGAGGGTGCCGGGCTACTCCCTAGTTCTTATGAATCGTACAAAGACAATCCAAATACAGACTGTGGCTCCAAGAACCTAGGCATCCAGTACCACTAAAACGGCTTGAACTTCCAAATCTGAAAAGTATAAAGTGCAGGTATATGAAGGAGCAGTCAGTGTTTTACTTGGAGCCAAATGGCACTAGTGGCTCCAAGGCCTGAGGCCCCACAGGCAACATTAAAAGAGCTTTAGCTTTCAAATGTGAAAGAATAAAGGTCATGTTTGTGAAGGTAAAGTCACAGTTTCACTTGGACCAAGACCCCACTGTCACCACTAGAGTAAAACATTTAAAAGTTCAAATTGGATTAAACAGTAGTGTGTCCCAGCTGGGTATCTAGTTCAAAGGTGAGAATGCAAAGAAGATACAGTACCTCTCGAAGATGGCTGTTACTCCAAAGTCAAAGAACCTGGACACCTCCGATAGGCTAAATAAACCATTTGATATAACTTAATAGAGCAAACCCGAGCTACTGAATTGGCTCTGCTTTTCGCTCAGTTTCTCTTTAGCATTTGGTGTGATTTGGATGTGAGCCAAGTGATTGGCGTGGCTGAAATAACAGAGCGTTCTGTGTTTAAGAAAATTGCTGGATCTCCTGGTGCAGTGTGTGCATTCCCTTTTATGGATGCCAGATAAGAACGCTTCCGGTAGCAAAGCAAACCAAGCCAAGTGATTGGCATGATCGGCGTAGAGGACAGTCGCCGCAGTAGGTGCTCTGTGCCCAGTGACTGACTGTAAAGCGATCTTGTTTGGTGAATGCGGTAAGCGTTTGGTGACCTCATCGTTCCGTCCTTTGTGCCAGTCTTTTGATAACATATAAGTAATTTCGAATGGATTGTGCTGCCTATGTATTTCTCATCTTTGATATTCGATAGCTGCTTTGGAAAAATGGCGTCCACTCTATTTCTCTCGGTGGTCTGTCTCGAATATGTAATTGAAGGTGTATATATTGCATGCGCAGCATCTGTTGGCTTTAGTTCCGTTTTTCCACGAATGCTATCACTTTGAGAAAAACGGAACAAGTATGTCGTCTTCGTTGACGCAGACTACCCCGAAGACCGGTCTCAAGAAGTGTTGCGATTGTGAATCAAAGATGTCATTGACCGATCCACACCATATGTCTATGGTGTCTCAGGGTGGAGCATAACAACTCGGCCTGCTTGAAGTGCCAGTTGATGACCGGGAAGGCCCTGAAGGAGCAAAAGGGGAAATTGGCAGTAGGTCAAAACCATAATCTTCTACCCCCACCAAAAAAACTTCGACCGAGTCGAGAGGCGACTTCTCGGAGGAAGAAAGTCAAGGTCGATATTGAAGTGTGGCTCCCACCACTCCTCATTGTCCAAGTCCAAAGAGTGGTACCATGGGTCGCCTTCCGGAGACAGCTCTATTGAGAGGGTATCTTGCCCAACAAAATATCCTATCCTTCACAAAGGCAAAAAATATTTGAAAAGCAGAAACCCACAGCAAGCCATGCACCTACCGCACCTTCCAAAGAAGCCGGTAAGGAAAGGGCTCGACCTAAACACTGCGTGCCCTTGAGCCCGGGACGAAGGCCAGATCCTCAGAGCCGTCAAGACCTTGATGAGATGACGTGTCATTGAAGGATCCGTCGAGCCGGAAATATAAACACAGGTCCAGGTCATCGACACCGCCAGCCAAGCCCTCCACATTGGCATCACCTTCGTTGATTCCACATGCGCCATCAATGCCAGCTGCGCCATCGACATGTAGCGCCCCATTAAAATCCTTCAGCATCTAATCCATTATTTTTCGAACCCTTGATGCCTGAAAAAACGTATGCGCGTTCAACAAGGAAGAACTCTTTTGTCCCTTAACTCAATTTATGAGAAGAATGAACCCTCCGACAACGATGCACCATTTAGCCTCCTATTTGGTACGCCAAATGTGCCAGAAAGTTTCACCTCTGAGGAGTCAAGGTTGGAAGACCTTTGCCACCTGCAGACGGCCAGTCGGGTGGACATCTCGCCTATGCTAGAGTTTGGAAGACCAGAGGCTGGGGAGCATGCTGATGTGTCGAATAGACAGCTCATGTCCAAGGTAGTGGAATATATGGGGTGGAGTAGGCCTGCGTTACCATTTGAACAGGATGATCTGACGGACATCTTGGATAAGGGTCCTCGGTCAGGTCCTATATTACCTTTCCACATTGCTTTACAAAAAAGGGTGGCAGTGAATTTGGAGATGCCAGAAACCAATCTGGCTCTGAATAAAAATTTGACCAAGAAGTACCGCCCTTCCAGTAGTGACCCAGACTACCTTTCTAAACATCCCACTCCAGAGAGTCTGATGGTACAGGCAGCTACTGCAACTTCTAAGCAAGCAGCTTACCCTACCCTCCCTCCAAATGGGGACAACAAAAGAGTAGTCGGATGGGCAAGGAGGGTATTTTCTGCAGTGAGTATGATGCTCAAATCTGCCAACTCCACATGTGCCCTTGCAAAATGTACGTTCAATCTATGGGACTGCATCTCCATGGCGGCAGAGCATATTCCTGAGGGGAATAAGACTGGTTCTTGGCCATAATTAGAGACAGCAAAGAAGTTGTGTGAGTCTCTACAGTAGGTCTGGATTCTGCTGACAGCATCAGCAGAGCCATGGCTACTAGCACCGTTATACGCAGATTTGCGTGGTTGAGGAAGTCTGGTTTTGCACCAGATGTGCAAACCAGTCTCCGCATGCCCTTTGACAGGTATCACCTTTTTGTCAGCAATGTTTATTAGAGGTTGCAGACCTCCTAGGCGGCAGCCAAATCTTTAGGTGCCGCTATTAGGCAACCTCAGCCTGTTGAGCCTAGTGGACAGCCTTGGAGGGGTAGATCTTTTGGCTACTACTCAGATGGAAAAGAGAGAGGAATATCTGGCCAGAGGCCAAAGAAAGTTTCCTTGTGGTGGATGAGGGAGAGGTGCAAAGCCAGGTCAAGCAGGGGCATCTTTACCATCAGCCGCCTCAAAACCCCTGAGGTCTTGAGTCACAACTTACCAGTGGGGGGCAGACTGTCTCAGCAGCTAGAAGAATGGTGAGACATTACTTTGGATGCTTGGGCATTGGAAACCATAGCCCATGGGTATTGCCTTCCTTTCATACAGAGACCTCAGCAATCCATCAGGGAGCCACTCTTTGAGAATTCCAGTGCCGCTCCTTGTGCAGGAAATGTTAACCCTGCTAGAGAAAGGCGCTATAGAACCAGTGCCTGTAGCGGAGAGGAACAAGGATGGTATCCCCCGTATTTCCTAATACCCAAAAAGGACGGAGGACTGAGACCCATCATGGACTTGAGATACTTGTACAAGTTCCTCAGGAAGGACAAGTTCAAGATGGTCACGCTTTCTCAGATCCTTTAGGCCCTCCAACTTCAGGATTGGATGGCGTCATTGGACCTTCAGGATGGTTATTTTCATGTGCCAATCCATCTGAAGCACAGAAAATAGCTGAGGTTCGCAGTTGGTGATTCTCATTACCAATTTTGAGTTGTGCCATTCGGGCTGACCTCCGCCCGAGGGTTTTCACCAAACTGATGGCAGTAGTATCAGCGAGTCTCAGGAGAAGGGGGGAGATTCACATCTACCCCTACATGGACGATTGGCTGACCAGCGCGCATTCTCCCAAACAAGTCCTGGATCATCTCAACGTCACCTGCCACTCTCGTCAGACTGGGCTTCTCCTTCAATTACAAGAAGTCCAATATGACACCTTCTCGGAATCTCCAGTTCATCTGAGCTGTTCCGGAAACGACCTTGGGAGAGAGCTCGCCACCCGATGCGAGGGCTCAAACCATTATATTGATGGTCACCAAATTTAAAATGCCCTGCGTCTCCCGGCCTCAGTTTATGATTATATTTTAGGTTGCTCGGCCTCATTGCATCCTGCATCTTTCAGGTGCCACAGGCCCGCCTGAGAATGAGATCCCTTGAATGGGCTCTCAGAACTCAATGGTCACATTCTCAGGCAAGATGTTGGCCCTACTTCAGGTTTCAAGCAGGGTCACATGATCTTCTCCGGTGGGCTTGCAAGGATAACATTCTGAAGTGAGAACCCTTTTGGCAACCATGGTTGGAGATAACTGTAGTGACGGACGCCTCACTCGTGGGGTGTGGAGCCCAAACCGACAATGTGACAGTCGGCAGTCGTTGGTCTCCATCACAGTCCAAACTACATATTTTTATTTATTTTATTTAATGTGTCATACAGTACACATTGTACTTTTAACACAAAACATCGACAAATCAACACAATACAGCATTTCATGAACAGAATCAGTTAAACAAGAGAAAAAAAACACATCCTACACCTCATACTCATTCATTCTAAAACCAATCCATTAAGAAACCACTGCACAAGCCTTTAAAAACTACAGTATACGTATAGATGAAGACAATTCATTCCAATTTATGATCCTCCACCATAAATCTTGCTCTTTGGGGACAAAGTTTAAAGAAATAATTTGAATCCACAGAGTCCACAGGCTAGGGCACTGGACACAAGTGCTTTAAAGTCTCTATTTGCGTGTGACAATGGTGACAAAGTCTCTGTTCCCGGGGGACATTATTTAGGCGGCCCGGGAATTCTTGTCTTGGCACCAAATTTAGTCTGTCTTAGAATTTGCAGCATAAAATGTATTGATGGATATTTTTTCAAATAAGATGAAACAGTATTCAAACGTATTCCTACGTCCCGTCCCCTTTCCTCCATACTTATGGGACATCTCTGTCCTGTGGGACGGGACCAGAGCACTTTGCAAAAAGCATCCAAAAATGTTTCCCAAAATGTGTCCTTCCTCTTTCTTGCATGGGGCCCGGCACGCGGCCGTAATCCCGCCCACCTTGGCTCCTCATCGCCCATCAGTCCTTTTCGCCGCTCATTTGGGACTGGACGCACTTGCATCCTCGGAAGAGTTTCTTCCCTTTTTTCCTCTCTGGCTCTCGCTAGCGATCGTGTGCTGGTCTTTCTATGTCGTTCAAACTAGATTTTCCAGATTGTTCATCGTGTCACCGTCCTTTCGCGAGGGCGGATCCCGATCCTCCTCGTTTCGAGTGCTTGGGTCTGGATCACCGTTGGGACTCCTGTTTTTACTGTGACTCCCTTTCAGTCCGGGCACTTCGACGTCGGTGGGAGGTGTTCCGACAAACTCCTCCTTCGCATTTTCAGGCGTTCATCGACGAGAAGAAGAAACGCCCGGTAAGTGCTTTACTTTTCAGAGCACCCCAACCGGGGGGATACCTTTCCGGGTTCCTCTCGGGCCGGGAGGGGCGTTGATCGCTCTGCCACCGGGGTTCGCCCTGAGGTTTCCGTTGGGCCTAATAATTGTACCAGAGTTTTCTCCGAGGGTCTCCGTAAGGGGCCTGTAGATACCGTAGTGCGCTCCGAGGCCCCTCCAGTGGGGGCGATTTGTAGACCCAGTTCTGAGTCGTGGGGTACCGGAGCTCGCTCTGAGGCCGTTCTGTCGGCTTCCCGCAAAAATAAGACCGGTATGCACCCGAGGCCTTGGGTGGGCTTGCTGTTACCGAACGGAGGTTCGAGGCCCGTGCAGATAAGGCTGTTACTGGGCCTGGGTCCGTGGTCCTTCGTTCAGAGGCTAAAGATACCAACAGTTTGCCTTGTGCGCATCCTTATCGGCCAGTTTATGACAAACGCTCGGATGCCTCTTCCGCACAATATTTCGCTGCCTGCAGGATCGGCACAGTTGATTTAGGTGTATACGTCGGTGGAGGGGCGTGCATGGCACCCGTCCCTGGATTTGTCCGCCTCATGAGGCCTCCTCAGGTTCCGTAGCAGTCCCCGGAGAAAGCCTTTTTCAGTAAATTTCAAACGCTTATGCGTGCCGACCTCATGAGGGAGTATTTGAAATGGCGATTTAGGGAGATATGCCCTCCCGCGCCTCCGGCTCAACCTGTTCCTCCGGTGGTTCCGCCAGCGGCTCCCTTGCCTACGATGCCTCACCCGACTCTTCTGCCTTTGCCCCCATTGTCCCTTGTGGATAAGGCAGCGCCCCACACGGTTCAGCAGGACCCTGATCTGTCGGATTACACACAGGGCGATCAGGACAGCGAAGACCTCCCTCACTCTATCAGAGCTTTTCATGACCGGTTACTGGACATGATGAACTTCTTAGATGTTCCAGTGCCCGAGGCACCTGCTCCGCAGGAGGGCGTACTTTCTGGGGCGTTCACCCTGTCTCCCTTGGAGCGTACCGGCCTGTTCTTGCAGAAGGACGTTCTGGCCGAGGTCCGCAGAGTCTGGGAAAAGCTGCACTCTGGACTTTTTATCAATAAGAAAATTGACGCTAGATGCAGGCTGCATTCTTCGGAAGAGGTGGCCCTATCATTTTGTCCGCCCCCCCTCCTCCACAGTGGTGGCTGCGGCCACTTTGCAGTCCAGTCCTGCAGCATCCTCTTCCACAACGGCTACTCAGGTTCTGGGAAAGGAGGACAAGCTCCTCGACTCGCTTGGGAGGAAAATCTTCGCCAACTCGGCCTTGCAGCTCAGGCAGGCCAACGCTGAATTGATATTAGCGGGAGTTAACGCGGATGTGGAAAGGTCTGTCGGAGTTTGAGCAGTTTATCCCGGTCGAGAAGCTGGAAGACTTTAGAGGAGGCCTTTCCGATACCAGGATCTCCTGGAGGCTGCGGCTCATCACGTAGACACATCGGCTTGGGGCCTTATGCTTGGGGTTGATACGTCACGGCAGGCGTGGCTGCATGCAACTAAATTTTCGAAAGAAGTGCAGGATGAGGTGCTGGACCTTCAGTTCGATGAGAAGGAGCTCTTTCATGCTACAACAGATGTAGAGCTCACCAAGACGAAGGATAGCACTCAGACAGTTAAGTCCTTATCTGTCCTGGTTAAGGCTCCTTTCAAAACCCAGAGACCGTTGTCGCAAAGTCGACCTTCCTCTGGCTTTAGGGGCTTCATCGACCGCAAGTCTCGCAGAGTGGATACCCCTGTGGGGAATAACCGCCGTAGGCAACAACGGATGCGGTTTTTCTCCTGTTCCTCAGCCTCTTCTTCAGGTTCAGGTGGCACTGCCACCGATAAACCTTCTAAATGAGGGTTTTTCCGCGCTCGCACGAGACACCGGTGGGAGGACGGATTGCGTCTCATTGGGAGGCGTGGCAGGCCATCACAGAAGACAGATGGGTCTTGTCAGTCGCTCGAGAGGGCTTCCGCTTACCTCTACCACCTACTCCCTCCCCTCAGCCCTTCTTTTCAGCTGTCGGGCTCACACGCCCTCAAAGCCGAGGCTCAGAAAATTCTGGACCTTAGAGCTGTGGAACCCGTTGCCATTGGAGAGCGAGGGGAGGACTTTTACTCCCGGCTGTTTACAGTGCCCAAACCCAACCAGGCTGGCCTGCGCACCATCCTCGACCTTTCCCAGTTCAATCTTTTCCTACCCCAAGTGAAATTCAAGATGATCACGCCCGGCCAGATCCGGTCCTCTTTGCAGATGGGCGATTGGCTCAGCGTCGTGGATCTTCAGGATGCGTACATGCATATCCTGATTTGGAACCCACCCAGGAGATATCTTCGCTTCTCTTTGGGAGAGGAGCACTTCCAGTTTCGAGTGCTTCCTTTTGGCCTGAGCTCGGCGCCGCGTGTCTTCACAAAGATGTCGGTGATTGCGGCCTATCTTCGTCTCCATGGTCTCCATGGTATCCATGTGTATCCATATTTGGACGACTGGCTCTTACGCAGCCTTTGTCCGCTGACCGCAGCGGACAATCTCCAGTCTCTCCTTCAACTCCTGTTCCATCTTGGGCTGTCGGTGAATTGGTGGAAATCTTCCATGACGGTCTCGCAGGACCCGATTTTCCTGGGTTTCTGCTGGAACACGATCGACTGCAGAGTGTACTTGACCGTGTACAGAATGGCAGATCTGTTAGCCACGTGTCAGATAATTGCGCAGTCGGAGAGCATGTCGGCCTGGTGGTTCCAGAGGCTTCTGGGCCTCATGGCCTCGTGCGTGCTGGCTCTTCCTCTTGCTCATCTCAAGATGAGACGGACCCAGATGGCTCTTAGGAATTCCGGGCGTCAGGCTGTGGACCCGGATTCCAAGCTGATAATGATTCCGGATTCCAGGAGAGTGGACCTGGATTAGTGGTCATCTCTCAGCAACCTGTCGGTGGGTGTAGGGTTTCAGGACCCAGCTCCCACAGTGACTGTCACGACAGACTCCTCCCTTCTGGGGTGGGGTGCGACGTTAGATCTTCAGGTCTCGGACCTCTGGTCGCCTCAGGACAAGCTCCTGCACATAAATCATTTGGAGCTTCTGGCGATCTTCCTAGCACTCGGGGCATTCAGACCGCTCATTGCCAACAAGGTGGTCCGCATACGAAAGGACAAGGTGGTGTCAATGTATTACATAAACAAGCAACAGGGAACGAAGTCTCCAGCACCCCCCCCCCCTCGTGGACCTCTCCATCCAGATATGGGAGTGGGCCGTGCTTCATGGTTTCTGGCTGCTTGCAGTACACATCCCAGGCCAGCTGAATGTCACAGCGGATGCCCTCAGCCGGCGGACAGTGGTCAGCTACGAGTGGGAGTTGAAGGCGGAAGTCCTCTCATGGATTTTCCTGTGTTGGGGCACACCGGAGGCGGACCTCTTCAGAAGCTTCCTCAGTATGCCTCCAGAGGGGGGCTGAGAGCCTCCTCCTCTGAGGGATGCTCTCGAGATTCCATGGCACAACATGAGAGCTTACGCCTTCTCGCCTCTGCCTCTAGTTCGAGAAATTTGGAAGCTGAAGAACTCGGTAAACTGTTCCCTTCTACTCATAGCACTGTGGTGGCCGGCCAGGTTTTGGTTCTCAGAACTTCAACACCTGTCGCCGTATCCGCCGATCAGGTTACCAGTGACCCCCGATTCCACCAAGTGGAACAGCAGATGTGGCACCCTTCCCCACAATCGCTCAGCTTGGCGGCATGGTGCCGGACATTGTCTTTAGAGCATTTTAACTTGTTTTCGGATAACATGCGTATTATCCAGGCAGCCAGGAAACCCTCGACCAGATCCTAATACAGGAGTAAATGGCTCAGGTTCCGTCATTGGTGTTTAGAAAAGCAGTTGGATCCCAGGGTGGCTACGATTGTCACGGTGCTGTCCTTCGTGTCCTCCCTAGCAGAGTCAGGTGTTCACATTCTGTTATGCAGAACTTAATTTTCAGCGGTTTCCGCTTATCTTTCTACGGAACAATGCTCTTATTCTCGGAGTAACCCAGTGGTTAAGAGGCATTTTGCAGGCTTGACACGCCTCTACCCTCCGGTTCGTAGTCCGCACCCGCCATGGGACCTAAATGTAGTCCTGACGGCGCTGTGCCATAAACCTTTTGAACCAATGGCCACGGTGGACCTCAAGTACCTATCATGGAAAGTGTCTTTTCTGGTCGCCGTTACGTCAGTGAGGAGAGTGAGTGAGCTCCAGGCCTTGTCAGTGGATCGTCAATTTTCTTGGTCTTTCACAAGGACAAGGTAGTCCTACGTACAAACCCGGCCTTCCTACCGAAGGTGGTAACTGAATTCCATCTGAATCAGTCGATCTCCCTACCAGTCTTTTTTCCGAACCCTGTCTCAGAGGCTAAAAGGGTTCTGCACTGTCTTGATGTCAGAAGGGCTCTTAAGTTCTACCTTGACAGGACTTCCGAGTTTAGGAGTTCTTAACTTTTTGTGACCTTCGGTAACCCTCAGGGTAAGCAGGCGTCTAAGGTGACTATTTCTTGGTTGATCGCCGCCTGCATCACGGAGTCTTTCACCGTTTAAGGGCTGAAACCTCCTAAGGGTATTCATGCACACCTGGTGCGGGGCAAGGCAGCCGCGGTTACTTTTCAGAAATATGTCCCCTGGGAGTCCATCGCTAGGGCAGCTACTTGGGCCTCCCCATCTGCTTTTTGAAAGTATTATTGTCTTGACATGAGCTCAAGAGCTGATGCTCAGGCTGTCCTGAAGAACCTTTTTCAGTAAGGGGTATTTCCATCCACCCGTAGTTCCTGTTGGGAGTGCTTGGGAATCTCCCATAAGTATGGAGGAAAGGGTACGGGATGTAGGAGTATAACCAGGTTACTCACCGTAGTTACCACCTTACTCCTAGTCCATAGTCCCCTTTCCTCCATACGCCCGCCCGCCGTCCCCTCTAATAAGGTTCCTCTGTTATTGCTAATAGGTCTCTGACCTGGCGATAGAAAAGGACTGATGGGCGATGCGCGGGGCGGAGCTAAGGTGGGCGGGGTTACGGCCGCGTGCTGGGCCCTGCGCAAGAAAGAGAGGAAGGACACATTTTTCCAAACATTTTTGGATGCTTTTTACAAAGTGCTCCGGTCCCATCCCACAGGACGGAGAGATGTCCCATAAGTATGGAGGAAAGGGGACTATGGACTAGGAGTAAGGTGGTCACTACGGTGAGTAACCCGGTTATTTAATTGTATACATAAATTAATCACCAAAACATTGATATTGCAACAAGGATTCATGTAGATCAGCCCACACATCTCTAAATAGTTTTATTTTTGTAGTTTTATTTGTAATGCCCAATTCTTCCTTGGATGCTCCTATTAGTTGTAATTGCTTTAAACAATCAGCAGACCAATCTGCTAATACCTGGCATGACCCTTTACTCCACATGGTGTTTAAACCTTCAAAAATTGAGGTGGGCGGAGGGGCCAAGATACCTGCGAGCATCTGCAACTTACACCAGTCAATTATAGTCTTGATGGGCAACTGTTCTAATTCAAACAGTATCCCCACTAATGGGACAGACTGGGGTAAACGGAATAGCCTTCACCATAGTAGTCCTTCCAGTTTGGACTTATAGCCTCCTTGTTTGAGCCCCATATAGAAGTTTCAGGACAATTTGTTGTTTATAAAGCTTTAAGGCTGTCCGAATCGAAAACCTTAAAAAATTCGCATCAAAGAGGTGCAACTTAACGTGTGCTCCCAGAAAGTTAGCCTTCAGGTCCACCAACAGTTCAGAGCCACACAGGCTATCATAGACAGGTGTCCCTAAAGATGTACATTTATTAACCACTTCCAGACTACCAGTGTTTCGTTTTCAGGGTATCATTTTTTTTGCCTTTTAATACCAAAATCTTTGATTTCCTTGTGTTTAATGACCATTCCAGACTATCCAGGAACCCTTCAACTGCAGTCAAAGCTCTTTGGAGACCAGTGGCAGTTAGATCACAATGCCATCCGCATACAATAGATGTTGAATGACCAGCTCTCCCAGCCTTGGCGGATTTGTTGTAACTTTTCCCAAGTGGATCAATATTTACCCCATATATAAAAAACAAATGGAAATGGGACCAGCACACATCCCTGGCGTAGACCGCTATTGGTCTTAATCCATTATGTATACCCTCCATACTCGTCAAGCCTCACCCTAGTTCTTGTGCCTGTATGCATTGCCTCTAGTATACACAACGGTAGTGTACAGCCCTGTTCATGCATCTTTCTCCAGAGCAAGGCCCTATTTACATGGTGAAAGGCCTTGCTAATGTCCAAAAAAGCCACTAACACTGGTCTGGCTTGGGCTTGTCCTTGATGGGCAAGCAAATCTAGCACAAAACTATTTAGGGCTGTCTCCATATCTTGTTGGAAACCCGTCTGGTAAATATCCAAGGAATTATTCATACGCCCACTTTTGGAGCTCTTTCAGCAACATTTTTGCAAACATTTTGGGACATACAAAAGTGATACCGGCCTATAGAACTGCAGGCATGACTGATCGCCTTCTTTAAACCTCAGTATTATGGTAGCAGCAGACCAAGTTTCCTCAAATTTTTTTAATCAAGAATACTTGAGTCTAAATATGACAATTTAGACCAGTAATTTGGATTCTCTTTAAAGGTTACATTTTATAGGCTTTCAGGGCCTGGAGCATTGGATTGCTTACTCCTTTTAATCAACGGATTAATGTCCTCAAGATCCCACTTAAGTGTCCCCTTCCACCTGTCCTGCGACCACACAGGAGAGCAGCTTTCCCCCAACTTCATGTATAATTCCGTAAAATGTTTAACCCAGGTTTCCTCCAGGATTGAATGGGACTGCAAAAAAGGCTCTATGCCTTGTGGCTTAATTGCCAGAATCTGCCTGAATTGTTCTCTAACATATAGGCTAACATCTTTTCCGCATCATTAATATGGAGTACAAATTGCCTCCCCTTTAACCAATTTCTATAGACTTGTCTTATCCTGCGGACCTCATCTTTTTATAACCGACTACGGAGGACTTTTTTAGCCTCTTAATGCATTTGTTTCTTACGAGACTGGATCTCTAAATCGAAAACCTCGGTCCCACCTATTTTGTGTACCCCTTCTTCAAGAGTCCATCTGTAGTTAGGCTACCCAAAACCTCCTGTATTGATGAGGAAAAACTTTCAGGGGAACATAAATATTCCAACCTCTCTAGTGACATGTCAGCGATCACCTCTTCAAAGGCCCTTGCCAGTTTTGGTGCCCATCTCGCCTTAATTTCTTGGGTTTATTCCTACTACCATATGCATAACCCTTTTTTCCTTTTTTAAAGGAAGAGTAGTCCTATACACCAATAGTGCGTGATCGCTCAAGTCCAGTGGATTTATTGCCAGTGAGCCTCCCCTTAGCTTAGTGCAATTCAACAGAGACAAACACATAATCTAGAGTGGTTTTCCAAGGTCCTGTCATCCATGAAAAATTGGGAGGGATGTCACCTTGCACATTCCCATTGACAAGTCCCAGGCTTTCAGAGCTTGAGTAACTCTTTAGCCCCTAAGGCGCGACCCCTTAGCCATGCCACTTCTGTTCAGTGCCAAGTACCAGTGATCGTCCAGGCATACCCAATTAGTCACCTAGGACTATAAGTGAAGCACCATCTTCCGGAAGTTCCCCCAATAGCGTCAACGAGAGTGCCGTCTGGTCCTCCTCGTTCTTTATCTGGACTAAAATAAACATTTACAAAAATGCACCTAGTGTATAGACCATCTGCCACCTCCTGCCAAGTCAACAGTGCCACCAACATCAGTCCTGTCTTCAATTTTTTGAATGGACACCCCATGGGATCGCTGAATAGCAGTCAAAAGGCCGCCAAACGGCCTTCCCTTAACACCCCGTAAGGCCTTGAAGTAAATAACTTCAAATCCCTCAATAATAGGGGTATCCTGGTGCAGTGTTTCTTGTAAGCACACTATATCAAATGACACAAAGATCTTTGTTCTTTAAAATATTTCTAAAGCCTCTAGAGTGCCAAGAGGCAATTGTCCAATTGGAGTATCATGCATAGTGTGCTTGACTACCTTCTTGTGTACACCTAATACTTCCACCTTGTGCCCAGGCTCCAGTAGCCACCATATAGGACGGATCCTGTGTGTATCCCCTTGAACTAGAAATATCTGCGTATTGGGCACTAGTCGATCCACGTAGCCTCCTACCTGTGTCTGGATAAATTGGGGCAAATCTTGAGATTGAGGGCCCTGCATCAGTAACTTCAAATCCCAATGCTAGAAATCGCTCTTTTTCTGTAATTACGACCTTCATTATCAACGACCTTAAATGAAGCTTTACTTTATCGCAGCAGTTCTCATATACAAATTCCACTGTCAAATCACCTGAGGTCAAGTCATAGGTTTCGGATTTCATGCATCAGCTAAAGAGTATAATGCCAATTAAGAGGATATCTATTTGAACCCTCAAAATGCAGGGTTAAAAAAATGCACAGCTAATCATTTACTGGCATGGCTTTCTTTAATGGCAATTTGTGATGTTGTGGTTCTGCAGCGTTAAATCGGACCCCAGCAGGCCCTGGTCTATTCTCAGAGCCCGTATCGGCTTTCAGTTGACTCTTTGGATGACCAGATCCTGTTTCTTCCACTATTTTGGAGAGTAGCACCGGCATATCTAACAAGATCTCTCCACAGGCTTGTACCCCTACTAGGTCCTTTGCTATAACTGGTTTTGACAATATAGTATAAAGTGTGGGGGGAATTGCCCTTTTAGCCCCTTAATCAAGGAAGCCTTAACTAATGAATTTACTTTTGTCGGACTCACCAGCGGTACCATGCCCCCCTCTCTTAGTAAACACCATTTCCCTGCCACTTTACCCACAGTTATCTATAATTGAGAACCCCTCAGCCTCTTCCAGTATCACATCAGCCTCGATCTCGTCACCTACTGGCTAGACCGAGATATTACTCTGGTCAAATGAAGGACTATCCCCCTCTTCCTCATTTAACACGTGTACTACAGGTGTAGCTTGGTTTACAGGCACATTTTAATGATCTTTCCAACATTGGCTTTGAAAAAATCTCATTTCATTTGTTCCAGGGAAGTCCTGTCAGCTTGTACTTGCTTATCAACCTCTAATCTTAACTTTCTCCAACTTCCTTGAGTCTTTATTAATTTGTTTAGGAGGTAATTTACAATTTCTTTTTCCCCTCAACAGTGAATTTCCCTTTCCTGCAGGTTCACTGTTAATCATTTTATTATTCTTGGGGCTACTACTTGTTACAGTGTACCCCAATTCCCTGAACGTAGTTAAAAATTATGCTGATGGTACAGGCCCAAAAGGACTTCCTATTTTTTCCATGATATTAGTGGATTCCGCCAATGTCTGTACACTTGTAGTAAGCCCTCCCTATGTTTGCTGGTTCCCGTGTTCACCCTGGAAAACCTTGAACCGAGTGATGTCCCTTTTACTCTGTAAGGTGTTGTAAATTGATACTGCCATTATATAGCCCTCCAATAGGTGGACCTTATTCAGCAGTTCCTTAACTGATTAACTTAAGTCCCGAATTTCAAAATTGTCTCATAACCTCTGTCCATTGAATCTAGAATACGGGTCAGGATAGGAAGAGAACACGTCCGAAACTGGAACTTGAGTCTCTTGCCCACCGGCCCCAGTTCCCTCCCCCGACCCAGATTCCCTGGGGAGACCTTCCAAGATCACATCACCCTTCATACTCTCACCCTTCCAGTCATAACCATGTAGGGCAGACCTAGTAGATGATTACACCAGTCGTCCACCTTCACATACCAGGGGCTTCCCCAGACGTTGGTGCGGCCTAACTTCATTATGCCCGTCTCCTGTACAAGAGCATCCGGGAAAGACCAGCCATTATTTTTAAAATCCCCTATTCGCTTTGTCAACTCACGAGAGAATGCCAGTGCCTATATCGATATATCAGAGACCAGGTCTCCCTCCTCGTGCTTGGCCCCTGTAACCATTGTATTAAGATTTTTCTCAATGTTTGAGGTCTGATTTATATTAACCAGCCCCCCAGTCGTGGTCATCTCTTGTTTATCTAGCCCAAGGGAGGCATGATCCAGAACCTCCTTATCCGACAAGGAAGTTCGGGGAGTAACTTTGCGACAAACCGGTAAGTCTTTCTTCAGGCACAAGGGATGTACCCGGCACAGATACCAGGCTTTTTGAAGGGGTACCGGTCGTACCCAGAGTGGACACCAGGCTTTTTGACTGAGTCAACATCTCAGCCCAGAGACTCAATACACCCCGTTTCCCTGTTGGATCAGAGTTACTGCTGGGAGGGAACCCTTACTCCTTAGTGACTCCCATTATCTCAAATCAAGTCACGAGGAAACTGCAGTCAATCACCAGTAGGCCTAGATAAAATTCCTAACCACATAACAAAATGCTACTGCAAATCCTTCTATTACAGATCTCCGGCCCAATATCCTCTAGGTGTCAGATTCCCAGTACACCACCGGAGGAAAAAGAATACACCAGCACAGCAGGGGGGGTCAATCTTAAAACGTGCATTGTAATCCACTAGGGCAATTAAGATTACTATATAATAAGACCATTAATTGGATACTGACCCATAAAATGCTAGTGCAGTGGTTAAATCTAGTTTAAAACATTAAAGCACAAGAACCATAGGTTAGACTAAAAATGCTAAAAGCCCCAGCAATTGGGGTCCTAAATCTTTTAAAATGACACTCTTGTGTGTGAATATTAAAGGATAGTTCCGGGGCTTTTTTTTTAATTGTCCCTACGGTTCGGCCATGTGTTTTTAAGCATAACTCGGTAGATCGTAGAAAACTTTCCTATGGACCTTACCCGACTTTTCGTCCATTAACGCACTCGAAATCAGCCGCCATTTTCTGATAATCCTATCATTTTCCCCCCATCGACCTGGCTCACCTGCTTTTGCGGCACTAAATCAAATCCCCCGCCCCTGAAACAGACTTTATCAAAACATTCATATTCCCCGCCTCTATCCGTGACGTGACTGTGCTGCGTAGGCAAACGCGCCCAGGCGTCTTCTACACGACTCCACACAGAACCCGGAAATCAACACAGATCAGCTCACAACACAGCGCGCCACAATTGGGAATATGAAACTGTACTTTTAAATCAAACCGCAAGATTGTAAATTTGGTAAAGTACATTTATTTGACATCCAATGTTTTGAGAATATTCAGCGATTTTCATTTTTATTTGCTCACGTTCCAAAAAGTTCGTTTTGAGGCACGCGATGTTCCTTTGCTGTACACAGGGTCTTAGATCATCTCACAATACAGCGCCACAATTCGGAATATGAAACTGTGGTTTAAAAGCAAACGGCAAGATTGTACATTTGGCAAAGTACATTTATTGGACATCAAATGTTTAGAGAATATTCGATCCAAAATAGTTCGTCTTGAGGCAAGCGATGTTCGTGTGCAGTACACAGGGTGTTGGTTTACGATAAAATAAGCTCTTCGGTCGCACTGATAATCGCATGGCTGTTCCAACAACGAGGCACTAGGCCACCACAACGGTCTGTATGTTGCATCTAGCCGTTAGTACCGCGTAAGAGCATACTTGTACTTGGCGATGGTCCCATAAAATGGTCAGGGTGGTAACGTTGTTCACGCGGAGAAGGTGCTGGCGGTTGAAAAAGCCATCAGCCGGTGTCTGGTACTCGTGACACATACAATAATGAAGGATGTACCTGTTTGAAAAACATAAAAAATGAAATTAGTCTCACCATCAGATCTTTATTAAAATTATTAATTTTATATATTAGGTCGGGAAATTATTTCATAGCTAGGACAGTGCAACTGGGTATTATACGTCAAGGGGGGGGCTGTAGGATACTGAGACAGTCCCCCAGTGCAGGGGTTGACAGGGAGGCAGTGCAGGTGGAGAGTGGAAGGGCCTAGGACCGAGGTCGCAGACAGTGGACCAGTTGTAGCAGGGGAGAGGGAGAGAGAAAGCAGAAGCAAAGAGGAAGGTTTTGAGGTGCTTCCGTAAAAGGAGATGGTTCTCCTCAGGATAGTGCGCGGTACAAAACAATATGCCACATAGAACGAACAAGTACAACTTAACCCGTCTTTAAAGCTACTGTATAGTAATAAAATTGCGGTATAAACTCATCTAAAGAGTTACTTACATTATATTTGAATTTTCCATTGTGTCTGTGCGTAGGGCAGCCCCGAAATACCACTCCTTCTATGCCGACGTTATTTCTTCTAATGAACGAACATTAAATGGCTATCGTTTCTGAAATTTTATTCATTATCGTTTCTTACGTTATTGCACCACACCCCCAAAAAAGTCTTTCGGGATGGTCCCGGCCTGTCAAGGTCAAATAACAATAGAACCTTATACTGAGTCGTGGGCCATTCCGGCACCCGAGCAAAAAATCAAAGCAGCTGACCTTCACTTTGAACGAGCACACATTCCTAGTTAGCTACATTCAGTGTAAGGCCATCTCACAGGACTTGAAATTTACACTCCATCTTTGCATTTTGTCTGCGTGCTTTGCAGCCCCAGAGAACCATAAATACGGAGACATTCTATATTTTTTGAAAAATGATTTATATTACTGTTTGGTTTAATTTAATGCGCAAATGAACAAGGTTTTATAGGCACATTGCATGTACACTGAGCAATCACTTTTATTTACACAATACATAGCTACACATATTCAATGGGCCTGCGACATGAGGAGACTCGAGAGCAAAGTCACAGGTGACACCCGGGTGGTTCGCACAACTGCACGTTGGAGGGAGGGGCAAGGGTGGAGAGACACATTGCATGTACACTGAGCAATCACTTTTATTTACACATTACATAGATACACATATTCAATGGGCCTGCAACATGAGGAGACTCGAGAGAACAGACAATCACATTACAATCATTTAAACCGTGATGTGTATTTCTCAATGAGCTCTGCTTTAGGTGGACATGGAACAGAGGCAATGTTGGGTGGCAATGCAGTTGTCCCCTGCACAGGTTCGTTCACAACTCCATGTATGTGCCTATCTAGGACATCAACAATAAGTCTCTCAATAAACTCATATTGCATATCCTCAAACACTGGTTTGATCACCCATTGTTTACTTCTTTTAGTGAAGGCCTTATTGTAGCGAAGCGTCCCTAAAGTTCCGGTCGTCCTACTTTGTTGACGGCCAACATTATGGTTATGTGCCAAGACCGCTAGAAGAGTCCCGATTTATCATGCCCTCCATGCCAAAATGCAATCGTTTTGGCCTGTACTTTAGGCACATATTGTGGAACACCTCCAAATCTCCTGTGTGGCAGAATTCCGTGAGTCCCCTCAAATCTCTTGTTATAGTTTTATCAAATACAATCTTTACAATGGCTTTGTGAGTGGGTGATGAAGGAATCAACCACTTCTTCTTCCGTGCCTCCTCTGTGGACAAATGGCCATGTTCACAATTGTGGAAATGTTGGTTTGTGGTCCAGCGGTGAACGTTGCTACAGTGTAGCATTACTGACCGCCATTTTTCCAGTATAATTTCCAACGACCCTCCACATGTTTTTGAGCTCCACCAAAGATGGTTGCTGATTGACTTGGACCACTGTGAAATACCTTGCATATCTTTTTTTTTACCTGCAGCCGACATTTTTTTATTGATTGTTTTTGCAAGATGCCAAACGTCAAATTGGTGATTTATATTTTTGTACTCTTCTCTCATTGTCTTGGCAATTGAAACGTGGCTGTCCGTGGCTATCAGGTCGATCACCATTCCCCGCAATTGTAGTTCTTGCAATGATGCTACAAAGCCAACTTTCTCCATGGCCACTGAGGATGTGCTTTGTGACACCTGCACGACCACCGAACTCATAATTTTCTTACTTTCCATGTCCTGAAAGTGGTAGGTGCAGTACTTGGCTGAAAATCCTGGGCTGTCGCACTGTCCATCACCGGCTAGCCTGAACCGTTTGCCCGCGAATGTACTATCAATAGACATTTTTTCTATTCTCCATGCTTCGCTAATGGCTGGAAATAGATAATCGGTTTGGTATTTGTAGAACTGAGTTTTCGCAATGAAATGGATTCCCACAAACAGTTTACACAGAACTGTAAGGTTGATAAGCTCTTGGGGGGTGGGGGTTTGAAGTGCAGTAACATGTGATTAACTGATGTTTACGGTTGTGTTGTATAATGCTGCAAGTTTGGTTTGTATTGTTTTATTTTGAAAATAAAAAATATTTATAAAAAAAAAAAATGGATTCCCACAAACTGAAAGAAAGACTCTAACTTTTTAAAACTTGAACCACTAAAAAGTGCAGCCGCTGCACAAAGTAGATTGCCTGCTGGCAGTTGCCCCAGCATGGGTTGTGCAGACCATGAGAAAGGATGATATTTTGTACAGGTGGCATGTATTTTAAGGTTAGTGCCTCGAATTGCACGAGTCACATTAATCAATGGCTCCCCACATACTTCCCCACCAACCGAATGCCCACATTTCATCCGAATAATAATATCAATCAAACAACTATCGAATACAATGAATTTGGCCTCTTTCCTTATACTGTCACTCTGCATCCCAGCTGGTTCGGCCTGTAACGTTGAGGACCTGTCACTCACATGAAAGGTAGAATCTCTGATATCGTCTTCCGCTATGTTCAGTGATATTGATGGTGTTTCATTGTCGTCCACTTCATTCTCTTCCATTGCAACATCTGTTCCTTCTCCGGCGATGGGTGAATAAGACAATTTCTTCAACTTTCTCGCGGTCTTAGTTTTTGCGGGTGTGGATTCTGTGAATTGATCTCCGACTGCATCCGAACTACCAGGAGGACATTCACTATCGATGGCTGGATGTGGTATAGCTCCTTTTCAATCACTTCATATTCTTCCCATTGGCACGATGCATCTCCAGTCTCAAGTCCCTGCCAAAAGGTTTGACAAGCAACATCTCTCGTTCGCTTCACTGTCTTTGTAGATCTAGTTCGTACACCCACTCGCAACTAGAGGACAGATTGGAAAAGGGATGTTCAGTTTAAACACAACTTACAGTATTGAACTATTAACAGTGAAAAACAACATAATATAGTGACCAGGACACTAACCTTCTTTTGCTTTCTTTTCTTTGAAACTTTCTTGCCTCGAACTTCAACATCGGGACGCTGTTGCTCCGACTCGTGTGTGCATGTCTCCACTTCCTCTTGCGCTGCAACGACTATATTTTCATGATAAGCACATCCATCACGCACTGACGCTCCATCGACTCCCTGAAGCATAGAACTTTTATTAGTATGTATAATAATATTGAAAACACAAAATGTACTTGGGGACCAATACCCACGTACATCTCAATAGCAAAACACGAATGAACGCTTTGTGTAGAACATTCAAACGACAATTATTCACGCATTGTTGATCTAGTTAGATGGAACTGTCAAGATCCATACCTCGGGCTCCTCATAGACTTCCATTGATGATATTATTGAAGATGATGCTTCAGTAACTCCCTGAAACACAGTAATTACATTAGTATGGTTTTCTATTTTGATAAAAAGAACATACACTTTGTGCAGGCGTCAACGGCTCATCTAAATAGACCTGCACAAATGATCAGTTGTCTAAAATAAATAATGGATATCTAAATATGATTCGATTTGCTCGATCGTTGGAAGTGTCACCACCTAGAAATCTGCATCAACTACTAGGGGTGATGTTCTTGTAGAAGAAGGTCCGTCATCTCCCTGAAACATAGTACTTGCGTTAATAAAGAAGGAAGTATAGCGGATGTAATCACATCATATGATTTTGCTTGATCGAACTGTCAGTATCCATACCTCGAAATGCATAAGAACATCAAGGGACGATGTAACTGCGGTGCACACTTCTGCAAGCTGTTGCGCCGACCCGTAACTGCATGCTCCCCCTTCTTGGACTAATGCTCCATCGACTCCCTGAAACATAGGACTTTCATTAGTAATGAACACAATATTGAAAAAAGAAGACACATAGGAGGGCGACGACAGAAGGACATATCGATGGCTAAAAACGAAAGAAACATTGTGTGTAACAATCACGCTACAAGAATGCAAGATCTGATGATCTCCATCGATGGAACTGTCCGGAAACGTACCTCGAGCATCTGAGTAACATCAACGGTTGTCGTCAATACGTTGGACTCCTCAGCATCTCCCTGAAAGACAGTACTTGCATTATTTTGGATAACAATAATTATAACTGAAAACTAAGACTAGAGGACAAGTACAAGGGTGTACCATTAGGTAAAATAATTACACGATAAATTAAAACTATTGATTTACATGCCTAAAACAAGTCAGTGGCAGAATAGCCAAGTAAGATTACCCGATAGGCGCTTGAAGTGGCTGATGACTGCAATAACGACACGGATGGAGAATCTTCCGCCTTCATATTGAGTGGATACATAAATGGGGAAATTATTGTTAGCTAATGCTGCACACTACCGCAAGGCCGAGAGATAAATACGTAAACTTGACTCACCAGTGGAGGGATGTGGACGAATAGAGTGGGAATAGCGGTTGAGAGCAATTTTCGCCTCGCTCGCGGTGTGTTCTTCTTTACTAGCAATGATGTGGAGTACATGTCAGAGGTAAAGTGCCTGCTGCAGATGCGGTATCGATCACCCCTCTTGTCCGCAAAGACTTCTAGGACTCTACTTTCAAGCTCAGACGGTGGATATCCGCAATATCGGACCCATTCTCTTATCTGATCTATTGTCTTAGGGAAAACATGCATTATAGTACCTTCAGATTTATTATGGGTCTTCGAAGGGCAACCGCCAATGGAACAGGCAGGCATTGTGGAAAGTTCTGAAAAGTAAAGATCAACAATTCTCTATGAATACCAATGTGTTAAAAAATTAAATGACACATAAAAGGTTCAATGCAAGGTTCGTTTTGGTTCTTGGAACTATACACGTTATTCACATGCGGATAAGTATTTGAATAACTTTAAAAAAATAGAAAAATAATTTGACTAAACTCAGAACATGTGACTAGTTACTTGCATGTACTGTCTTGAACGAAAAGAAATTGGACGCAAAATGATTATGGTACATGGCCTTACCTTGACGAACAAACAGATGCAGGGATCAGAGTAGTTTCTTGTCGTAGAACAGGGAGCAGTTCACAGGTTGCAAACTGACGAGTTTCCTCGAAGTGGTCACGGAAGTTCACAGAGACGAAGAGCAGATAACCAGCACCTTCACGGGTTGACTAGCAAAGCGCAAAGAAGTTCACATTACAAATATGAAGTGGGTTATAAAGAATTCGAAACAGGGGTGTGTTTGTGAATGAATGACGTGTATATGTCGTGGCATTATGCGGTTTGCAGGGGGCCGCCCAGCGTGAGGGGGGGATGCTTGGCAGGAGACACGGGGTCTGGAGGTAGACATGGGAACAACAACCCATGCTCTATAGACCACTTTGAAGTGTACATGGTCTTTGGCACCTCTTGGCCTTTATCGCTCCCTGACAGCTCCACTTGCCAGCACAAGTACCCCGGTGCGAACTGCCTTTGATAGGGCGGGGGGGGGGTGGATTAGGGCGGTGGTCGTGCAGACAAGACTCGTTTGCCGCAGGGCCTCACCAAGGAGAGGCCATCTAACTGCATGTAAGAGGCAGGCTGCAGGATCTAGTACATGGAAGGCAGGGGGGTGAGTTTATAAATACCTCACCCTCCCAGGAGAATATATGGGTGCAGTTCACCCTGGAGACCCTGGATGCCTAGGCAGTTAGTCAGCAGCAGGCTGGCCTGTGGTGGCAAGGCGGCACGGGCCACAGGGGGTCATCTCTGTACCCGGTGCCCAAAAGGATGATTTATTATGATCAACCATATTGATTATTTACCTATAACCATGTTTTGTATCAATAAAATCCAACAGCCTTTTATTGCCAACGCTTGAACAAAGTGGTGTGGTAAGTATTTTTGGAGGAGGAGGCAAGGCCGGGAGGCTTGATGCCAACCCGCAAAATAACATATGTATGTCTGCTGCATATGGGTTCAACGTTTATGTGGATTGAAGGTGGGCAGCCAGCGTGAGGGAGGATGCTGGCCGGAGACATGTGGTGTGACAAGGCACAGGAAGAATATTTAATGGAGACACACTAGATTCATTTAAAAAATCAAAACAACCATTGTTAAAATATATGTTGGGTTTTATTTTAGATCTTAATTTCAATTGAACATAAATAATAAACATTACACATTATAAAGTTCCGGTTGCAGCACATCCAGGGAAAATCTGCGGTATTGTCCACTGTCGCTGGGGAAATGTTGTCTAATGGCAAGTACCGCACAGGCAGGTATTACTCTCCGAACGCGGTGTCCGAGCCTCCCGTGAAGCCACCAAGTGAAGCAACGATAGGCCACCAGCCTGTACCACCTGTGAAAATGAAAGATGCAAACTGTATTAAAATGACAAAACTTTCGTATCACTGTCGATTCAGGTAAAAAATGTCATTCTGCTTTGAAAAAAATTCTATCTAAAAAATGCACAATATGGAACCAATTTACATGCATTCGAATGATATGTAGATGTAATTGTATATGTGGGAGACGACCATGAAATAGTAGTGGCATCACTGACATCACAATCAGAGTATACTTACTCGTTACTCGGATTACGCGGACGAACAGTGCCGCGAAGTTCGTGCATAAGCACCACCATCATCATCATCAACACGGTCCGTGAGAGGCAGGCTTCCCTGAACTCTGGCAGCTCGGTGATGCATTGCGGACTTGGCTCGCCTTCCGAAATGTAGGCCAAGCACCCGGAATTTTCACGGCAGCAGCAGTTCTCCTCCTCAGTTGGCATTAGCTCGCACCGATTGCACGTGCACCAGGTGGAGACGCCGTCCATGCGACATGGTCCAGGCTCTTCATCCGTTGACTGGTCCTCCCAACTGCCGTCCGAATCCCCATCGTTTTCGCGTGCTTGCCTTTCCAGTAGTTCTTCCTCGGTGTACTCGGGCTCGTACATATACGGCATTATTGTAGCCATTGTGTGGTAAAGAAAGTAAAATTTACAGAGATGGTACAGGTGTTCACAAGGCCTAGAAGCGGCGAAGGTAGCTGACCAGAGCACAGAAACGAGTCACAGAATACTCAAAGTAACACAGAGAGAGTAATGGAATGGAAAATCTGCTGCTGTGTGTTGTGAAACGGTGTGTTTATACTTATTGAGGAAAGAGGCGTCCTGCCATTTCCATGGCGACACTTCATTAGCTGAGGCGCAGCGATTGTTGACACGAAACGTGCTTTGGCGTTGGGAAATGGGCGGTACGCGTCTGCTGATGTCAGGCTCAGGGGCGGGGGATTTGATTTAGTGCCGCAAAAGCAGGTGAGCCAGGGCGATGGGGGGGAAATGATAGGATTATCAGAAAATGGCGGCTGATTTCGAGTGCGTTAATGGACGAAAAGTCGGGTAAGGTCCATAGGAAAGTTTTCTACGATCTACCGAGTTATGCTTAAAAACACATGGCCGAACCGTAGGGGCAATAAAAAAAAAAGTCCCGGAACTATCCTTTAATGTCTAACAACTTTTGTCAGACACTGGCATTAGGGCCTGGCAGCCTCCTAGAGTACTAATTTCTTAAGAGGACAGAACCCTGCAGATACCAGCATCAGAAGCCTAATTGGGCAGTAAAATTACAAAATACTCAGTTATTACCATCCGAATTAGGGCACAAATAATCACCAAAAGCAGACATGTCTCCAAATCGCACTCCCAAGTGGGTGAGTGGAGCTCAGAGGCCGATGCCCCCAATTACTTCACACCACTAGGCAGCCGAAATACCAGAAATCTTTTGAAGTGGAGGCCAATCGGACTAGCGCTGAAGGCTTTCCTGCCTCTGTGCAGGGAAATAATGTCCTGATAATGACAGACAACACAGTGGCCATGTACTACCTCAACAAGCGACGTGGTGTAGGGTCACTACCACTTTGCAGAGAGGCAATGCAGCTCTGGTACTGGGCAATTCAAGAAGGAATTTCTCTATCAGCTGTTCACCTAGCCGGAGAAGAGAAACCAGTGACAGGCATTCTGAACAGGCAGAGCAGTCTCCCACAAGTGGGAACTAGAGCAGGAAGTCCTTCAAGTGATCTTCACCCTTTGGGGAAACCCTCAATCTATTTATTTGCGACCGGTGTCAACCAGATGTGCGAGCTGTACTGCTCAAGGGAATTTCCCCTCCGATGCTCTAGGAGGCTTGTTCGTAGTGGACTCTGATTCTACTCATGTACTTATTTCCTCCAGTTCCCGTCATGCCTCACGTGATCAGGAACTTCAGAAAATTCGGTAAACACATGATCCCAATTGCCCCGGATTGGGCCAGGAGACTGTGGTACCCTGACCCTCTGGACATGTCCATCTGTCCTCCAATACGTCTTCCACAAAGAGAGGACCTTCTCTCGTGAGAAGGGTCAGGTTCTCATCCAGAGGTCAAGACACTCCTTCAAGCATGGTTTCTGAGAGGCTGAGATGCAAGGATTGGGACCTCCTGTTTGACGTAATGGAGATTTTGCTTTCGGCCAGAAGGCCAGCAACAAATTCCTTGTCCCGTTGCCATTGGAACAAATTCTGTAACTGGTGCAGGGTCAAGAATGTAGACCCTTTTCTGTGCTAAACACCTGAGGCGTTATCCTTTCTACTATCCTTAGCCTATCTGGGGTTCCAGGTTGGAACTATTAAAGGCTATTTCGTGGCGCTATCCATCTTAAGCGCTCGTTTGAAGAATGTTCATATTTCAAGATTCCACTGGTGACACAATTTCTAAAGGGGCTCACCAATGTGTGCTCACCAAGGGGTTCACCCCCTCTGCCACCCCTCCTCCACCCCCCCCCCCCAACATCTCCTTTCCAGATTCCAATTTGGGACCTTAATCTGGTACTAAAATTCCTAATGTGTGCACCCTTTGAACATTTACACTCATGTCCCTTAAAGTTGCTAACCTTTAAAACCATTCTCTTGGTAGCTCTAACTTCAGTCCGTAGAGTGAGAGAGTTGCAGGCACTTCCTTCTAATCCACCCATTACTATCTTCCATATGGATAAGGTTGTTCTGAGGGTTCAACCTTAATTTTTACCCAAAATCATTACTGATTTTCACATCGGACATAAAATTGTTTTACCTTCTTTCTATTCCCCACCTCATCCTGGCGAGGAGGAGGAGCGGTTACATAGGTTTGACCCTCGCAGAGCTCTGAGCTTTTATATATCTATACACTCAAAACTTTGCATTGAAGACCAACTTTTCATTTTCTATACAGGCCACAAACTGGGTCAGGCTGTTACAAAACAGACCTTATCCAGATGGATCATTCTGGCAAACTCAGAATATTAGACTAGCAGGGAAGGAGCATCCTGAAGGATTAAGGGCCCATTCCACCAGGGGCATGGCTACCTCTACAACCTTGCAAAGGGGTGTACTGATAAAGTATTTGTGAAGCAGCAACATGGTCTACTATTCACAAAACATTACTGCCTGGAGTCTTCCTCGGTCAAGATGGGAACTTTGCAAAAGCAGTCCTGCATTCGGTTCATGAGAACCAATAAAAACTAATACTCCTACGTCCCGTCCGCTTTCCTCCATACTTGTGGGACATCTCTCCGTCCTGTGGGATGGGACCGGAGTACTTTGTAAAAAAAATTTACATTTTTCCCAAAATGTGTCCTTCCTCTTTCCTGCGTGGGGCCCGGTACGCGGCCGTAACCCTGCCCACCTTGGCTCCGCCCCACGCATCGCCCCTCAGTCCTTTTCTCCGCTCGATTGGGGCCGGACGCACTTGCATCCTCGGAGATTTTCTTCCCTGTTTTCCTCTCTGGCTCTCGCTAGCGTTCGTCTTCTAGTCTGTCTTTTAAATTAGACTTTCCAGACTGTTCTTCGTGTCATTGTCGCTTCGCGAGGGCAGATCCCATCCTCTTTTGTTTAGAGTGTTTGGGTCCGGAACACCATTGGGTTTGAGTTTTTTCTGTGACTCCCTTTCGGTCCGGGCTCTTCAGCGTCTATTGGAACGGTGGTAGGAGGTGTTCCGACGCACTCCTCCATCTCATTTTTAGGCGTTCATCGACGAGAAGAAGAAACGCCCGATAAGTTCTTTATTTTTCAGAGCACCCTGGCCGGGGGATATCTTCCCGGGTTCCTCTCGAGCCGGGAGGGGCGTTGATCGCTCTGTCACTGGGGTTCGCCCTGAGGTGCCTGTCGGGCCTAATAATTCTACCAGAGTTTTCTCCAAGGGTCTCCGTAAGGGGCCTGTGTACACCGGAGTAACTTCCGAGGCCCCTCCTGTGGGGGCTGTGTGTAGACCCAGTTCTGCTGAGTCACAGGGTACCGGAGCTTGCTCTGAGGCCTCTTTCGGCTTCCCTCAAAAACAAGACTGGGGTGCGCCCCGAGGCCTTGGCTGGACTTGTTTACCGAACGGATGTTAGAGGCCCGTGACGATAAGGCTGTTACCGGGCCTAGGCCCAGGTCACTCGTACAGAGGCTAAGGCTACCAACAGTTCTGAGCGGCCGGGCAGGGCCCTGTCGGTGAAAGCGGTTTCTCACCGTTCCCACTCTTGTGGTGATACCAGATCTGTTGAGGGGGTAAAGAAGCAAGGTGGTTCTTTTACCGGCAGTGCCAAGGTCCTTCCTTCGAAGGCTCAGTTGGTGGTTGGTATGTCGCAGAAACATTCCAGGCCTCTGCCAAGGTTCCTTATATTAAGGCTAAAATTAAGACCCCTGATCCATCGACGGGGACCCCTGCCTCACCTTCTCACGTGCCGCAGTTCCCCTCAGATGAAGAAAAAATGGCGGCCGTTCCCGCCACGACCATGGCAGCCATTTTAGGTACTACCCCTACAACTACGCCATCGGCCTCTGGTGTAGGGTTCGGTCCTTTGGGTGAACCTAAGGTCACTTGTGCGTATCCTTACCGGCCCATTTATGATTAGAATGCCCGGATGCCTCTTACGCACAATGTTTCGTTGCCTGCAGGGGCGGCCCCTTTGATTTATGTGGATACGTCAGCGGAGGGCCCGGCGTGGCACCCTTCTCCGTTACGTCCCTGGATTTGTCCACCTCATGAGAGGCCTCCTCAGGTACCGAAGCAATCTCCTGAGGACGCTTTTTTTCGGTAAATTTCAAGCGCTCGTGCGCACCGACCCCATGAGGGAGTATTTCAAAGGGCTTTTTAAGGAAATTTGTCCACCAGCGCCCCCGGCTCCACCCGTTCCTCTGGTGGTTCCGCCAGCGCCTCCTTTGCCCGTGGTGCCTGCCCCTGCTCTTCCGCCTTTGCCACCGTTGTCCCCAGTGGACAAGGCAGTGCCTGACATGGTTCAGCAGGATCCTGATCTGTCAGATGACCCTCAAGACGAGCAGGACAACGAGGACCTTCCCCGCTCTGTTAGAGCTTTTCATGACCGGGTACTGGACATGATGAATTTCTTAGATGTCCCGGTTCCCGAGGCACCTGCTCCACAGGAGGGCATGCTTTCTGGGGCGTTCACCCTGTCTCCTTTGGAGCATACCGGCCTTTTCCTGCAGAAGGATGTTTTGGCCGAGGTCCGAAGAGTCTGGGAGAAGCCACAGTCAGTACTTAACGTCAATAAAAAGATTGACGCGAGGTACAGGCTGCACTCTTCGGAGGAAGTGGCCTTGTCGTCCTGTCCGCCTCCCTCCTCCACATTGGTGGCTGCGGCCACGTTGCAGTCCAGACCTGCAGCATCCTCTTCCACGACGGCTACTGAGGTCTTGGGAAAGGACAAGCTCCTGGACTCCCTAGGGAGCAAAATCTTTGCCAATTCGGCCTTGCAGCTCAGGCAGGCCAATGCCGAATTGATTTTGGCGAGAGCTAACATGCGGATGTGGAAAGGTCTGTGAGGCGCACATTCCGGTCGAGAAGTTGGAAGATTTCAGAGGTGGCCTTTCCGACGCCAGGGTCTTGTCCCAGGATCTCCTGGAGGCTGCGGCTCATCACGTAGACACCTCGGCTCGGGGCATGATGCTAGGGGTTGATACCTCGAGGCAAGCGTGGTTGCATGCCACTAAGTTTTCGAAGGAAGTGCAAGACAAAGTATTGGACCTTATATTCGATGGTAAGGAGCTTTTTCATTCTACTGATGTAGAGCTCACCAAAACCAAGGATAGCACTCAGACGGCTAAGTCATTGTCTGTTCTGGTTAAAGCTCCTTTCAAACCTCAGAGACCCTTATCGCAGAGTCAACCTTCTTCTGGTTTCAGGGGCTTCCTCGACCGCAAATCACGCAGAGTGGATACTCCTGCGGGGAATAACCGCCGTAGACAACAGCGTACGCGGTATTTTTCCCGCTCCTCAGCCTCCTCATCAGGTTCAGGTGGCACCGCCACCGATAAACCTGCCAAATGAGGTTTTTCCGTGATCGCACGAGACCCCGGTGGGAGGACGCATTGCATCTCACTGGGAGGCGTGGCAGACCATCACAGAAGACAGATTGGTCTTGTCAGTCAATCGGGCGGGCTTCCGCTTACCTTTACCCCCTACTCCACCCCTCAACCCTCCTTTTCAACTGTCGGACTCACCCTCCCTCAAGGCCGAGGTTCAGAAACTTCTCCTGCTCAGAGCTGTGGAACCCGTTCCCCTTTGTTTACAGTGCCCAAACCCAACCAGGCTGGCCTGCGCACCATCCTAGACCTTTCCCAGTTCAATCTTTCCTTACCCCAAGAGAAATTCAAGATGATCACGCCCGGCCAGATTCGCTCCTCGTTGCAGACCGGCGATGGGCTCAGCGTGGTGGACCTTCAGGTTGCGTACATGCATGTCCTAATTTTGGCTCCACACAGGAGGTACCTCCAGTTTCGGGTGCTTCCCTTTGGCCTCAGCTCAGCGCCGCATGTCTTCACGAAGATGTCGGTGATTGCGGCCTATCTTCGTCTTCAGGGTATCCATGTGTATCCTTATTTGGACGATTGGCTTTTACACAGCCCTTGTCCACTGGCGGCAGCGGGCAACCTCCAGTTTCTCCTTCAGCTCCTGTTGCATCTTGGGCTGTCGGTGAACTGGCGGAAATCCTCCATGATGGTCTCTCAGGAACTGATTTTTCTGGGTTTTCGTTGGACTTGTCAGATGTTTGTGCAGTCGGAGAATATGTCGGCCTGGTGGTTCCAGAGGCTTCTGGGCCTCATGGCCTCGTGTGTGCTGGCTCTTCCTCTTGCTCGTCTCAAAATGAGACGGACCCAGATGGCCCTTCAGAATTCATGGCATCAGGCAGCGGACCCAGACTCCATGCGGATGATGATTCCGGATTCCATGAGAGCAGACCTGGACTGGTGGTCATCTCTCAGCAATCTGTCTGGGGGCGCTGGGTTTCAGGACCCGGTCCCTATGGTGACGATCACGACGGACTCCTCCCTCCTCGGGTGGGGTGCAACGTTAGATCTCCTTCAGGTCTTGGACCTCTGGTCGCCTCAGGACAAGCTCCTGCACATAAATCATTTGGAGCTTCTGGCGATTTTCTTGGCGTTCAGACCGGTCATTGTCAACAAAGTGGTCCGCATAAGAACGGACAATGTGGTGTCAATGTATTACATCAACAAGCAGGGGGGAACAAAGTCCCCCCCCTCGTGGACCTGTCCATCCAGATTTGGGAGTGGGCCGTGCTTCATGGTGCCTGGCTGCTTGCAGTGCACATCCCGGGCCAGCTGAATGTCACAGCAGATGCCCTCAGCCGGAGGACAGTGGTCAGCTACGAGTGGGAGTTTAAGGCGGAGGTCCTCTCAGGGATTTTCTCGCGCTGGGGCACACCGCAGGTGGACCTCTTCGCGACGGCTTCGAACAAGAAGCTTCCTCTGTATGCCTCCAGAAGGAGGCTGGGAGCCTCCTCTCTGGGGGATGCCCTAGAGATTCCATGGCACAACATGAGAGCTTACGCCTTCCCGCCTCTGCCTCTAGTTCATCGGGCAATTTGGAAGTTGAAGAACTCGGTGAACTGTTCTCTTCTACTGATAGCTTCATGGTGGCCGGCCAGGTTTTTGTTCTCAGAACTCCAACACCTGTCGGTTTATCCGCCGATCAGGTTACCGGTAACTCCCGATCTTCTCCACCAGGGGGAGCAGCAGCTGTGGCACCCCTCCCCACAATCGCTCAGCTTGGCGGCATGGTGCCTGAGTTCAGGTCTTTAGAGCATCTGAATTTGTCTGCGGATAACATGCGTATTATCCAGGCAGCCAGAAAACCCTCGACCAGATCTCAGTACAAGAGTAAATGGCTCAGGTTCTGTCATTGGTGTCTAGAGAAGAAATTGGATCCAAGGGGGGGCCACGGATGACAGTGTTGTTCTTCGTGTCCTCCCTAGCAGAGTCAGGGGTTCATGTTCTGTCATGCAGGACTTACCTTTTAGCGGTCTCCGCTTATCTTTCTACGGATCAGTGTTCGTATTCTCTGAGTAGCCCAGTGGTAAAGAGGTATTTTGCTGGTTTAACACGCCTTTACCCTCCAGTTCGTAATCCGCACCCGCCATGGGACCAGAATGTTGTCCTGACGGCGCTGTGCCATAAACCCTTTGAGCCAATGGCTACTGTGAACCTCAAGTACTTGTCTTGGAAAGTGTTGTTTTTGGTCGCCATAAAATCGGCAAGGAGAGTGAGTGAGCTCCAGGCATTGTCGGTGGAGCATCCTTTCTTGGTCTTTCACAAGGACAAGGTAGTCCTTCAAACTAATCCGACTTTTCTGCCGAAGATAGTAACCAAATTCTATTTGAATCAATCGATCTTCCTACCGGTCTTTTTTCCGAACCCCGCCTCTGAGGTGGAGAGGGTTCTACACTGTCTTGATGTCCGAAGAGCTCTTAAGTTCTACCTGGATAGGACTTCCGAGCTTAGAAGTTCTTAACTTTTTGTGACTTTCGGCAACCCTCAAGGCAAGCAGGCGTCTAAGGCAACTATTTCTAGGTGGATTGCTGCCTGCATCATGGAGTCTTTCACTGTCCAAAAGCTGAAACCTCCTAAAGGTATTCATGCACACCTGGTGCGGGGCAAGGCAGCTGCGGTTGCTTTTCAGAGGTATGTTCCCTGGGAGTCCATCGCTAGGGCAGCTACTTGGGCCTCTCCATCTGCTTTCTGTAAGCATTATTGCCTCGATATGAGTTCTAGAGCTGATGCTGAGTTTGGTCAGGTTGTGCTGAAGAACCTTTTTCAGTAAGGGGTATTTCCATCCACCCGTAGTTCCTCTAAGGAGTGCTTGGGAATCTCCCACAAGTATGGAGGAAAGGGGATGGGACGTAGGAGTATTACCAGGTTACTCACCGTAGTGACCACCTTTCTCTTAGTCCATAGTCCCCTTTCCTCCATACGCCCGCCCGCCGTCACCTCTAATAAGGTTCCTCTGTATTGGTAATGGGTCTCTGACCTGGCAAAGAAAAGGACTGAGGGGTGATGCGCGGGGCGGAGCCAAGGTGGGTCCAAGAAAGAGAGGAATGACACATTTTTGCAAAGTTTTGGATGCTTTTTACAAAGTGCTCCATTCCCGTCCCACAGGACGGAGAGATGTCCCACAAGTATGGAGGAAAGGGGACTATGGACTATAGGAGTAAGGTGGTCACTACGGTGAGTAACCTGGTAAATTTTACTCCCTCCACCAAATCAAATACTGTTTTGGGAGTCTATCAAAGATGAGGAATGAATGGGAGGACACAATCTATTAGAAGAACAAGTTACTTACCCCTGGTAATGTTCTTTTGACTGGATGTTCCTCCCATGTGTTCTTCGCCCTCGCAACCTACCACTCAGTAGAATTTCCCATGCTATTACAGCTTTTGCTCCTTCAAGGCTGATTACAGTCGAACACCTGGTTATGCATGTATTTCTATTGGTGGAAAAAACCGAACCGAAACCAACGGTCGCTGTGCATGATATATATACCTTCGATGACATCCTCGAGAAGGAGGCCGTTGAGGGAAATTGAGTTGGCGCCATCGACATAGTGCCCTCTGCCGAAATGTTTTGCTGAAACTGGATATCGAATATTAAAGATGAGGAATACGTGGGAGAAACATCCACCCAAAAGAACGTTGCCAGCAGTAAGTAACTTGTTAATTTTTAGTAGGCCACTTGGCGCTTGACAACTAGCATGCGTGCGTTTGTCCACAATGCCGGGAAAAACTAAAAATAATTGCACCTACAATCTGCGCATCTCAAAACCCTATGTGAAAGCACAGGGTTACAAACGCGCAGTCAATGACGGGTGCGTAGGAGTGAAGCAGGACCTAAGCCTGCTGTATTGGTAGCTGAGGGGTACACAGACTCTGGGCACATTACGTCTTATTTTAAAACAAGTACTGTAGGAAGTAATGCGAAGGTTGGTGCTGAAAATGCACTCATGGAGATTAAGCCGCAACCTACAGTCACAACAACGCCACACCCACAATCCACGCTGAACATAACATGCAAGGAGTTCGATAATATTGCCAATAACTCCTTGCTCGAGTTTTGTTACTCCATGTGTCAAGCCAACACTCGTCCCTCCCTTTCTCCAGCGGGTGGTAACAGTAAAGCCTGTCTCGAACCATGCAGACGTGAGGTGGCAGAAACTAATGCGTCTGATCGCTGATACTATTTGACCCAGCATATGGTGGGCTAGGAGTGCCACCACCAACGCAGCCGAAAACTATTCTCCTGATGATGTTGGGGAACAATCTATAAATCCAACTGTAATCCAACCCCCTGACTATGTGAGGGGGAGGTCCCCCCTCACTGCCAGGGGGCTGGATTACCTTCAGTTTCACGTCAGTGTGCTGCTGCGGTGAAAATGCAAGGTGAGTGTTCACCTTTCTCCCCCTCGATCTCGGCTGTAAATCGAGGGAGGCGTCGTTGGAAAGGGGAGATTCTCATTCTCATTCTGATCTGCCCACAGGGAAGTGGGCAAAATAAAAAAAATATAAACTAAATCAACTGGGGTGGGGCGGGTTCTAGACACCAGGGGTTTATTTCGCCCTCCTGAAAGGGTGGTGGCCCTCCCCCACCAAGTGGAAAGGGGGGGCACCCCTTGTAGCCCTCCATGGGGGCAGATTTATGGCCCCAGGCAGGTGTACAGGAATAAGTGTGCAGGCCCCCCAAAGGATGGGGCCTGCATGTTAGGCCCCCCTGGGGGCAGATGGCTGATCTGCCCCCAGGGAAGTGGGCAAAATAAAAAATAAAAGAAATAAAAAAACAAAGTTTTGGGTGGGAGTGGGGGAGCCACTAGCCACCAGGGATTTATTTTATGGAAATGGGGGCACCCCTTGTAGCCCTCCCTGGGGCAGATTTCTGCTCCTAGGAAGGTGCATCTGACCCCAGGGAGGGCTGAATGAGATGCCCCCCTGCATTTGGTGTGGGGTGGAGAGTCACCCCCCATTACATTAGAAAATTACCTGCCGGTTTAGAGTGCCCCTCAGCCCGCCCTAAAGTGTAGTGTACCATTTTCAATTTTTTTCTTTGTTTACGAAAACATGCCTTGGCGCTGAGTGGAGGGGGGTGTACCTCACACAGCAGTTTGTAGGAGGCCCAGGGAGGCCTGCTTGAGGTGCCCCGCCACCCATTTGGGCTGAGGGGGAGAGGGCCCCCAAATATTGTGGGACAGGCCCCCCAGTGGGTGGGGCAGTAAGGTTTGGGCACCACAGGGCCAGATTGGCACACCAGTGTGCCCCTCTGTGCCAGGGTAGTTGGGATACCAAAGGAAAAAGTGAAAATGGTTGAACGCATTTTAAGAGACAGGGATTTTTCTAATGGGATGGGGCGTTGACCCCCCCCCCTCACCCGCAAACACGTTGCCAACAGATGTCATACCTTTCTCGCGTTCCCTCAGGTATCCCGACGAAAACAATACCTCATATGTGTGGGTGCATCTACCGGGGCGCAAAAGGAAAAGGGTAACCCCAAGCCTTTCGGCACAGCACATTTTGTTCATGTGGTCAACCTACAGGGCCTAGAGTGTCAAAGCCAACAAGGAAAACGGGGAACCCCATTCATTTTACAAAAGTGGACACCCGTTGGAATGCACAGAGGTCTGACTTGCACAAATCGGCCCAGAATCTACTGCCCAGAACCCTTGGCAAAGTCCAAATTTGGGGGGCAAAAAAACCTCAATTTTCAGACATTTCATCTGTTCATCCGCCGAAACACGCCGCCAACAACAGATGTCATACCTTCCTGCATTCCCACAGGTGGCCGGATGAAAACGCTACCTCACATGTGTGGGTACACCTACCGGGGCACAAAAGGAAAAAGGCTACACCACTTGTAACCCCAAAGGGTTTGGGGAGACAACCTACAGATTTGGGCCTAGGGTGTCCAAGCCACCAAGGAAAACGGGGAATCCCATGCATTTCCGAAAAGAGGACATCCGCAGAGGTGTGACTGGCGCAAGTCGGCCCCAAATTTATTACCCAGAAACCCTGGCAAATCCCGAAATGTGGCGAAAAAACACAAATTTCCGCACATTTCACTCGGCTCACCAACCGAAAACACCCCGCCAACAACACATGGCCTACCGTCCTGCCTTCCCCACACGTGTCCCAATGAAATCGGTACCTCACGTGTAGGTGCACCTACTTGGGCGCCAAGGGGTAAGCCTAAAAGACCCCCTAACCCCAAGTCTTTTCCGACAGCTGAATTTCACGTTTTTTCAGACAGGCCACCATACAGATATGGGCCTACGGTGTCCAAGCCACCAAGGAAAACAGGGAACCCCCTTGCATTTCTGAAAAGAGGACACCCGTGGGAATACACAGAGGTCTGATCTGCGCGAAGCGGGCCAGAATTTATTACCCAGAATCCCCCAACAAGAGGCAAGTTCTCTTTGGTTAGACGAAATGGTTCCAGCTGGCTTCTGTTCCTGTGTGGCTCTGCAGATCCTTTTGTTCCTGTGCTTGTCGTGACAAAAGGGAGGACTTCTGGGGACTCCTGCAACTCGACGGTCGGCGACAGCAAAGGGCAAACTTCAATTAAGTGGCACTTTGGCATTTCAGCTCCTCACGTCTGACATCAAATGGCAACACCACGATTCTCGAATACCACTTCAGATTTTCCTTGCTTCTGGGGTCCAGCTCTCTGAGGTGGCTCAGGTCTGGTCAGTCCTGCATCAGGGAAGTTCGGAGTATCTTCCTAGCACTCTGGTCTGACTTAAAAGCGGTCCACTCGATTTGGTGTTGCTCTCCCTGGCACTTCGGTTCCAGCGGCGGCAGCAGTGAAAGTACAGCCATCTTCGAGAGGATGTCCAAACGAGTTTACTTTGGAATTGATTGGTCCAACCAACTCAAGGGGAGAAGTCATCCTTACAGGGCTTCTCTAGTCAAGGCGAATTCGGAGCTTCAGCGCAACAGGGCTTCACCGGGCAAACCAACGGTCCAGGAGTTGCAACAGGCGTCTTTCAAGTTCTTTGGATTCCTTCATCCAGTGGTCAACTCTGCCTTCCAAGCCAAAAAGTCTTGCCTTTTATGCAGGTTTCTCCCATTTATCCCAGCCTAGCTGTCAATCACATAGCAGCGTGGCTGTCCTTGACGGAAAATCACCTTTGGGTGCATTCCTGTAACCAAGGGGATTAAGCACAGGGAGTTTCAGGCACCTCCCTCACTTCTGCCCCTGCCAAACATACTGGAGCTAGAGGTGGGCTTCACTTGTGAATCCCGCCAAAGACAAAACTGAGACCAAACCTGGTTTGGCGTGCAGAGTGAATCTCAAGAATGACCTTTCCAGCAAGAAATGGCGAAAAAACACAATCGGGGCCATTTTGACAAAATGGGAACCCATGGGTGCTTTACTGCAGCTGCGAACGCAGCCCACGGTACAATCTCCCAATGTCAAAAGTAAACCACTGCCCCACCGCCCATTAATTGTAGAAAGGGTAACAAAATTGTTACATGAGAAACAAGACAAAGGGGATACTAAGTAACCCCTCCACCACCCTATTGTAAGATAGAAAGTTACAATTGTAAGTAAAGTCAATTTCACTTTACTGCTCTTGGAAACAGTAGTTTATCCAAGAGAAGGTACCTTTTGGGAAATCTGAAAGACTTCCATGTGCCACGGCACTGAAGGTGCTATATGTCACAATGTACAAAGATGCTTATGGAGCTGGTCAGACTCCAAAACCAAAAAGAAAGTTTAAACCACAGTAAAATACATAATGGAGCACATTTGTGAGAATTCTCCCTAACACCCACATTAACAGACCTAAGATATTGAAGCTTTTTGTGTAAATTCCCTCCTTCCGATCCTAAACTCATGTGATTTTGACTTTATAGCAACTGAGCGAGGGTGGTGTTGGGGTTTGGCATGTGTGCACTGTGCACTGCCCATGACTGCAGCGTTAATTTAATTAGAAATCAAATAGACACTGGAGTTTCTCGGGTAAGCGCTTGACAAGCCGTGTGCCCCTCTTGTGTTAGCCCCCTGCTGTGAGCACTGTAAAAAAATCCTCTACAAAGGTAGTCCCTGATGAGGATGTTCCCTGTAAAAAAAAAAAACAAGCGAAGAATATGACAATAAAAGGTGGCAGTGGCTAAAAAAGCTGTTGCCAAGGTATGAAGTACCTCAGAAGGTCTTTGAGGCCATTGAATCCACCAATGGAAAGTACCCCATCACAATCGAGAATGTGTTGGTCCAGAAGCCTTCAAATTCGAAGGGTTATTGTTGGTTGTGCTTCTTGAATCAATGGGATTTGGTGATACTTAATGGGCGTACACCTGGCGATGTGCCTGGAGCAACTACATGGCACTGTGGGGCTAACGTTTCCACGATTGACTACCTGTGTGGCAATTCTAAGCTAATAATATTGTTAAACAGCAATCCATCATTAAGAACCAGAACAGTGACCATTCAGTCTGAAGTCTAACTATAAACTTAGACATAATAGAAAGGTGACAGTATGGCCTGGTTACTATCCAAGCAGGAATTTGTGTGGCTTGGACTGAAGGAAATATTAACAAGGCATGTAGAATGATGGCCCAGGTAATATATACTTTTTTTTAAATTAAATGATAGTTTGATCACAAACTTTTCATTATAAAATCATTACCATACATTCTTGGCTTTTACGAACATAGCCACAGTCCTGTATACATCCGTAGTTCGTATCTTTTTTTTAACCCTTTAAGTGCCAAGGACGAGTATACTTCTTTATACATAGACTTCAATAATAGCCTGGCACTTAAGAGGTTAAAACTTTTTTGTAAATCAGCACACACATGACAATTAAATTGCCACATTCAATTAGCAATTCCCTCCGGTTCAATATTCCCATAAGTACCCGACCCCTCCCTCTTGTCCCTCCCACTCAATTGCCGTCGCAGTCTTGTTCTGAAAGGGCCAGGGCCGGCTGCCCGTCCTCTGATTGAAGGGCTCTTGCCAAGAGGCATGGTTTAAATGTTAATGCTGGGAAGTTCTGGTCGTAGTCCAACACCGGAGCCCATGTATTTAGGAAGCAGTGGAGGTGGCCCCTGTAAGCTGCAGTGATTTATTTATTTTTTTCCGCTATTAAGATGTCCCACAGTTTTAGCCACCATAGGGTCATTAGGGCACCCTCTGGAGCTTTCCAGGTGCGCGCTACCGTGATCTTGGCAGCCTGGGATTGGAACTCCTAGTAGGATAGGTTCCGGCTCCAGTGGTATCACCACCTGGGTGATGTCTATTGTCTCGGTGCATTGGGACCATAACTCCCTTATCACTGGGCATGTCCACCACATGAGCATATAGGATCCCGGAAGGCCACAGCGGCGCCAGAATAGGGGGTCCAGACCTTGGTTGAAGTAGTGTAGTCGGAGCGGCGGGTAATACCATCGCAGTAGTAGTTTATGTGCACACTCCCGGTTGGTGACACAGGAGGATGAGTATGTCCTCGACCACATGTCTACCCATGACTGGTTCTCTATCGGGTACCCCAGGTCTGCCTCCCACTGTGCCATATAGGAGGCCCTAGCAGTAAAGAAGTCCACCTGTAACAGTCTATAGAGGGCTCAGATTCTCCCCCGAGCCGGTGGTTCTGCAATTGTGAGTTTGAGGGGGGCTAAGGGCTCGAGTAGCCACCGCGCGGGTGAAGGGGTGCGAACACCAGTGTCTCAATTGCGCATAGGAGAACCTGTCCGTTTCTGCCAATCGGAAGGTGCTCTTGCATTGCTCAAAGGCGCGCGGTTGGTACCTCTCAAAGAGCTGACTGAGTGCTAAGACCTCCCGCTATCCAATTCCCAAAATTCTGCAGGTAAGATCCTGTGTGAAAGCCGGGTTGTGGAAGACTGGGGCGGAAGGGCTGAGATCTCTCGGGATGCCTTTACATTTACAAGCCTAGTCACACGCTTTTAAGGTGTGCTTCGTAGAGGACAAAATGCCTGGCCAGGTCCTGCGCGCAGAGGGCGTGATATGTGGTTAGGAAGTGCAGGGGGAGAGGCAGGCGGGACTGTTCAATCCATCAATTTCGTGCATCCCGAGGCGATTGCCCAGGCCTGTGCGTGAGCTATCTGTGCAGCAGCCTGGTACTTCTGGAGGTCAGGCACTCCTAAGCTACCTAGCCTGGGGTTGCTCATCATGGTCCTTTGGGGGGATCCAAGACTTTTTACCCTTCCAAATGAAGTGGAACATTTTCCGTTGCAGGCGCTGAAGCGGGGGCCGTGGAATTGACAGCGGGGGAAGAGCATGCGTAGAAGAATCATGGGAAGAGATTAATTTTACACGCTGTGATGCGTCCTAGGAGTGAGATCTCTTGCGGGAGCCATCGGTCAAGGTCCCTCTCTAAGTCTTTGAAGAGCGAGGGGAAGTTTGCCCGGTAAGTGTCCTCCGAGCGGGCTGGGATCTGCACCCCTAGGTAGGGGATGGATTTTGCACTCAATTTGATGGAGCAGCTGGAGCTGAAGGACTCCGGTCTCCCTGTTCAGTCCAATCCCCAATGCTGCTGATTTCCCGAAGTTGATGGTAAACCCAGATACCCTCCCAAACCTGTGGATCTCCGCCAGAGCAGCTTCTAGTGAGGTCTCTGTATCCGTTCTGGACAGCAAGACGTGTCTGCATAGAGAGCGATTTTGTTTTGGGAGGGTCCCACTCTGAGGCCTTTGACCCGGGCTTAAGGCATATTCTCTGGGCAAGTGGTTCCATGACAAGGGTGAAGAGTAGGGACAAGAGGGGACAACCTTGTCTAGTTCCACAGGTCAGTGGGATTGGATCGTATAAGAGGCTATTGACTCCAAGTAGGGTTTTCTGCACCTGATAGGTAGTATCAGTCTTCTCAGGGTGGGCCTGAATTGAAAGGACTCCAGGGTGAGTCGCAGGCATTCCCAGTCTACTTTATCGAATACCTTGATTGCGTCTAGGGCTAACAAGGTCAACTTCTGTGAGTCTTGATTCGCGAAGTCTATCAAGTTGAGGACCCTGCGAATGTTATCTGCGGTTGATCTGTGCAGTATAAATCCTGTCTGGTCGGTGTCTATGATTTCAGGGAGAACTCCTTCTAATCGGTTTGCTAGGACCTTCGAATATGTTAACGTCGAGATTTAACATCGAAATGGGCCTATATGAGGCATTGTTTTTAGCCAAACTAGGTTCTACCTATCTCAACTTCCGTATCGACAACTGTCATCCCAGTTCTATCCTCTGTCAAAACGCTCAGTCCACATTGATGCTACACTATCCATGGACAAAGAAGTTAGCGCCATTGTCTCGGCCTCCGCACTGAGTACTAAACTCAATTAATGCTATAAAGTCTTTTCTAAATAAGGACAACTGCCTCTCTATTGCCAGACCCACTATAGGTGCCAAATTGGATTACTGCAAATGCCCTCCTAGCCGACACCTCCAATAAAAACCTAGTTAGACTCCAAACCACCCAAAACAGCGCTCTTAGAGCAGCTCTTAGAATACCCAAAAGAGAACACATTACACAAGCAAGAAAAACGGCTTATTGGCTCCCAGTCAAAGACCGTATCACTTTCAAAATACTCACTACCACCCATAAATGCATCAACTTCTCTGCACCCTTATACCTATCAGACACACAATCCAGAACACTATCAACAAGGCCCATCAGACTAGGGTTCACCAACCAACTCAGTGCCCCGAATCAATAGGGTAAAGGCAGGAGGAATAAGCTTCCCTCATCTTGCCCCGAAGCTATGGAACGTGCTCCCTACCACCCTCGGAGCCGAAACATCTCTCCATGCCTTCCGAAAAAACCTTAAAACTGCCCTCTTCAACTAGTATCAACTACAGCACACCCACTATCTGTTCCATCATCTACTACACTTATTCGTGTCCTATATATATATATATATATATATATATATATATATATATATATATATATATATATATATATATATATATATATCCATCCATCCACTATAACGAGCGCATCATTGCCATTGCGCCTTTCTGTATTTTTGTGTAACTAAGCTATGAATAACCATTGTAACCAGCGCCACAATGCCTACGGGCTGCTGTGCGCTTAACAAATGTGAATAAATAATAAATTGTCCCTGGGGTCTTTCCCTGGTTTGAGGGAGAGTACTGTGATCGATTCCTGCATCGAGGGGGTGATAGTTCCTGTGACAGCAACAGAGTTAGAGTTGTCAAGGGGGCCCGCAGTTGGGGTTGGAAAGTTTTATAGAATCGAGTCGTGAATCCATCTGGCCCAGGGGCCCAAGGTTTAAGACTCTTGATGTCTGCGCCGACCTCCTCACTAGTGATTGGAGCTTCCAGGTTCTCTTTCATCGCATCCGAGAGCTGAGGAGGGCCGTGCCCCACAGGTAGCTTTTCTGTTCCTCCGGCGATTGCAGGGGTGCTGACATGGTGTCTAGCAGCTGCTAGTTGTAGCTTGTCTCGCTCTGCGAATTGGACCCTGCCTTCGGGTTCACGTAGGTCCTGCATGGTATTTCGCTTCTTGGCCTTGGTGAGTTTCTCCACCATGAATTGGTTCGCTTTATTACTTTTGGCATAGTTACCTAGCTTTGTGCTGTGTCCTCTGCGTAATGAGCCTCAAGCCTCTTCCTAGTTGCCTGCAGGACCCGGTGAGATCTCGGAGTCCAGCCTTTGGGCTTACAGACTGCCTCCGCCTCCGTGGACCTCCTTTTCCAGGGCTTGGCCGGTCTGCTGTCTGCGCTTGTGGAAGGCGGCTCCCTGGGCTATTAGTGTTCCTCTTGTCACAGCTTTCATTGCATCCCAGGTATTAGCTGGGGAGGTTTCCTCATTCCGATTCTCTGTGAAAAAGTTATTAATTGACTTCGCTATGGAGTCTTGCAGCAGCATTTCCCCCAGAATAGGGTCGTATAGTATCCATCTACGTCCTGGGGGAGGGTCAGGATTGTGGGCTCAGAGTGTCAAAATGACAGCATGATCAGAGAGCACCCTAGTGCCAATGGTTACTTCATCCGTGAAGGCTAAGACCTGTGGGGAAGCCAGCAAGAGATCGATTCGGGAATGTATTCTGTGGACGTAGGAGTAGAAAGCATAGTCGCGCTCCTCGTTGTGAAGCACCCTCCACGTATCCACCACATCGAGGGTCCTGAACAGTTGGAGTAGGCTTGCTGCCACCTTGAAATCTTTGCGAGCGGGTGGGTGCGATTTGTCTTTGGGAGGGTCCGGCACTCCGTTGAAATCAACCCCAATAATAGTTTGGCCTTCGATGAATTGCGAGAGGGCTTCCTCTAGAGTTGCATAGAACTCTTCTTGGTGGTCATTCGGGGCATAGATCGAGATGGAGTAGAGCTGACCGCAAATCCAGCATTTGGCCGCTACAAACTGGCCCTCGGGACAGAGCAGTGTGTCCAGGATTTGCGGTCTGAGGTCCTTTGCAAAGAGCATTGCAGTGCCCCCTTTCTTGGAACCATTGGGAGGCTAGGAACTGCACTGGAAAGAATCTGTTGCGAAGCCGGGTGAAGTCTACTGGGGTCAAGTGCGCCTCCTCGAGGAAACTCCTGCAGCTCCTTCATTCTGCAAGTGCTGGAGCGTGGATTTTCTTTTGGTTGGGGGAGTTCAAACGTTTTTAAAGTAAGAAACTTCAGTTTTCGGTGTGGGGAGGTGACCCCTGGGCTTCTGCAAGCACTCGGGACGGGGCATGGGGGGGAGTTTAGATGTCATCCGGAGGCTTAGTGAAGATGCGGTCATCATGCGGCTGAATTATTTTACTCCCCCACCCCCCCCCAACAGGAGGGTGAACATGTAATGGTCCGGGAGGCTGCTTTATTGAGGTTGGCGCCTCCCTTGGCCAACAGGGCCATATCCGCTCTTCTAGCCAACGGGGCTAGGGCGGTAACCAGGTACTGAGTTCGCCTCCAAGGGGGACTAGATGGCATATGCCTTGGAAGGGGGTCACGGGCCACTCTGGGCCCACAGCATCATAGTTATCGTTTCCAATTCTGCTGTCATTAATCTCAGGAGTGAGTCGCGGCGGCTTCACTTCATATTCCGGCACCTCTGCACTTTCGTCCAGGCCGGATGTCTTTGCTTGGGGGAGACCTGTTTGTCTTCTCCGGAGGGCGATGCGGACTGTTGAGGCGGGCATTGAGGCGCTGTTACTTGCAAGAAACTTAGTTACATAGGTACAGGCATAGTGGCGGTGGTTGATACATTATGAATACTACAGAATATCATGCTGGTGTTGTGTGAGAGGGTGAATTCTGAGGAGCCTCCGGGTGTAGTATTGTTGCGGTGTCCTCTAGGTGGCTCACCCTGTGTTGTGTTCCTTGGTAAGAGAACTGTAGCGCAGTGGGGAATAGCCACCGGTAACAGACCTGGTGATCTGGCAGAAACAGGGTTAAGGGCTGGCGAATTATTCTCTTCTGCAATGTTACAAGAGAGAGGTCCTGATCTGGAGCGGAGCGCCCTGGAAGGGTAACTCCTCTCGAGAGCGGCCTATGGATGAGATGGCTTTTTTAGTGGATTAGAGATGGACCCTCGTTATCACGTCGGGGGGGGGGAAGCTGGGCTTTGTCCATGTGCGGGTGCAGCAAAGATTGAAAGAATTTGCCCACATATTCGACTGTCTGTCTGGTACTGTAGAGGGGACCCCACAGATCCGGAGGTAGTTCAGGCGGGCTGTGTTTTCCAGGTCCTCCTTTTTAAACTCCAGCCCCTCCTGTCCTGCAAGGCTTGAATTGAGCGTTGCATTTCCACTAACGTTGCAGAGTGTCCCTGGGTTAGATCTTCAACCTCCCTGAGCCTTTGTACCGCCTCCGTAACTCTTTGATCTGTTAGCTCCAGCTTCATAGTGAGCTCTGCCATGCAAGATCTGAACTCTGCTTTAATGTCTCGCATGAAGGACTGGATGGTTGTTTGTTTTATTATTTGTAATGCGCGAGCGTACCCAGGGGAATCGGGGCGCAGCCTTTACAAGAATTTTCGAAGCTTGGTTACAGTACAAAGAATATACATAATGCAAGAATAAAATACACCAATGTTATGTACAAAACAATAGTAGGCCGACAGGCCAGTATGTACAGGTAAACGAGAGGCACACGTGTTACAAATTGTGCAGGTAGCGCTGTACACTTCATAGACTTAGTGGGTCTCCAATTTCAGCCAGGAGACTACCAGGGAGCGGAAGTTCAGATAGGGCATGTCTACTCTAAGGTTGGGAGGCATGGAGTTCCACAACATGGCAGCTCTTACTGGGAAACTGTTGCCTCCTATTGTGGACAGTTTGTAGTGGGGGACAGATCGTTTTTATATGCAGTTCTAGTGGGTTTTAGTGAGGAGTGTCGGTGGAATCTGTTGATCAGGTATGTCGGGCGGCATTGTTGAGCGACTTATGTGTGAGTGATGCCGTTTTTAGGAGGATTTTTCTCTAATGGATAGCCAATTGTTCTGTTGGCTGAGTCCTGTAATGTACTCCCTTCTGGAGATTGCCAAAGCTGCTCTTAGGGCATTGTTCTGAAGGGTTTGCAATTTACTGTTAGTCTTGGTGGATCCTAGGTAAAGGGCATTGCAATAGTCGAGGCGCGACAGAATAAGAGCTCTGGCCGAGGGTCAGGTAGCTAGAGTCCGATAGGAATGGTTTGGCTGTGCTGATTAATTTGCAAGTATAAGCAGTGGAGGAGGCAAGGGAGCTCACTTGCTTTTTGACAGAGAAATTGGAGTCTAGATAGAATCCCAGTGTTTTGACCTCCTGTCCGACTTTGATGTTATTTCCGTAAATCACGAAGGAGTTGAAGGCCGGGCCGATTTCCTTTATGCTGAGTGTCGTACCTAGAATGATGAGTTCTGTTTTATCATCATTCAGGCATAGTCCATGAGTGGCCATCCATGCCTGGATGATGATATACACCCTATTTACCAAGGCCAAATCCTTTCCATAATCCCCAGTAAGTGGAAGTAGGATCTGAGTATCATCTGCGTAGTTAGTGTAGGTGATACCTGGGGGAGACACAGGATCCCTGAGGAACGCCGCAGGTGATGGGTATGGGGTCTGCTGCAGCCGTGGGCGAAAAGACCCTCATGGTCCTACCGTTAAAGGATGTAATCCAGGTGATGGACTTCCTAGAGAAGTTAGCTGAAGTGTAGAGGTGTGAGCATAGCATAGCATAGGGTGTTCGACCAGGTCGAAAGCTGCAGATAAGTCAAGGAGAAGGAGTAAGGCGGCTTGGCCATTGTCTCTGAGCGAGTCGATCTGGGTTTTCAAGTCATTGAGAGCGGTTTCGGTCCCGTGTTGGGGACAGAACCCAGATTGTCTGGATCCTAAGAGGTTGTGTTCTTCCAAGTACTTCTGTATTTGTACATAGGCAACCTTGTCCAAAATTTTTAGTAAAAAGGGAACTGTCGTTATGGGTCGGTAATTTGTGGGTATGGCTGGGCCGAGAGTGGGTTTTTCCAGTAATGGGAGTACCCAGAATTGTTCTAGGTTGGTGGGGATGGATCCGGTAGTGAAGGAGGCATTGATCAATTTTGTAATGAAAGGGGAGAGGACACGGGCAGCATCTTTGATGAGCTGTGCAGGGCACAGATCTCCCTGGCAATTGGACGGTTTCAAAATTAAGATGATTTTTTTCAACTTCCAATGTGTTGACTTTAGAAAACTGGAAGCGGGTAGATCAGTAGGCATGGTCTTGTTAGGATTCATTGAGTTGCAGGAGTCATACAAGGAGGCTCTTTTACCGCAGATTTTATTTTGAAGAGTCACAATCTTATTTGCTAAAGCATTTTGAATTTAGCTTTTATCTTTAGTGCAGGTGTCGGGGGGGGGGGGGGGGGTGGGGTGCTATGGGGGTTTCTACTTCCTTGAGGATTGAAAAGAGATTTTTCATGTTGGATTTAGCTCAGGATATGCGGGAGTCGTATGATGCTCGTTTGGCCAGGTAGATTTCTTTTTTTTTTATAATGCAGCTAATTTGGAAAGCTTGAGTTTGTTTGCGTCTGAAGGGGATTTTTTGCCAGATGGCCTCGCAGTTTTTTTTTTGCTGCCTTAGGGTTTTAAGGAAAGGTGTATACCATTTATTGAGGTGAGTTTTCAGTTTACTGGATCTGAGTTTTAAGGGGGCGATGCGGTCCAGTGAGGTGGCCATAATCTTGTTATATTCTTCAACCAGGGACTCCGGGTCCAGGTTGTCTGGCAGTGTGTTGAGAGTGGGGAGTAGATTCGGGATACGTCTTTCTGCTGTCATGTTTTTCTTGTTTCTAATAAGGGTGGGTGGGGCCTTGATGGTAGGCGGGGTGGAGGTCTGTCGGTGGAAAGCAAGAATATCACGTGGTGGTAGGTCCAGGCTAGAGGTGAGATTTGTGATATTCGCTGAGCAGTTGTGGTCGGCCACCCAGTCAAGTGTTCCACCTTTCGAGTATGTTGGTAGCGTGCATCTTTGCGTAAAGCCTAATTCAGTGAGGGTGTTGGCTATGGTGCTAGCGGGAAGGTCTTCCGGGTCATTGTAGCCCAAGTTGAGGTCTCCTAAGGTTAGTACTTGAGTGGATCTTTTACAGTTGCTAGATATAATAGAGTTGAGGTCTTCGTCGAAGGTACCAACGGGGCCTGGAGGGCGGTAGATCAGATAGATGTTAAGGGTTTGGGTGTTAGTAAGTGGTAATTTGACTGCTAGTATTTCACAGGAAGGGGAGACTAGGAGTAGCTAGTCTCATGGTGAGACTGCACTTATGGATGATGGCGACACCGCCTCCTCTTGAGTTGGGGCGGTCTTGTCTCAAGATAGTAGTTATCTGGGACTGCCAGCATGAGCATAGGGCCTGCTGCTGGGTGTAGCCAGGTTTCGGTGATGGCGACGAAATCAAGGTCTTCAGTAAGGATTAGGTCTGCAATTTCTGTTGCATGGGCTACCAAGGATCTGGCGTTGATCAAAGCTCCCTTGATTTTAGGATTAACTAAGATCTTGGGAGTAGTGGTTAGCTTTTTTGAGGTGGTAGTATGGCGCTTGTCCTGTGTGGGTTCAGGAGCACCCTGGTTGAGGGGGTTGTGAGAGGGTGTGGAGTAGAATTTTTGTAGTGGGTTGCTAGTTTGTGTGGAGGGATTGGTTCGGAGTGGCAGCGTTCTAGAGTTTTTTGTTTGGTAAGCGATGAGCGGGCCAGGGGCTCATGAATTTTGGCTAGCCTAGCTCTAAGTCCTAGGTTCCCTTCTGTGGTAATGCGAGGGTGACTGGAGGGTGGCAGGTCGTTGAGGTCTAGGTGTGGTACTTGATTATTTAGTCTAGATAGAACTGGCATGTTTGGTAGCTGTGGAGCCATCTTGGTCGGTGATGTAGTATTGAGGCTAATCAGGATATAGGCCAGCAGGTGGGTGCTGAATAGACGCATGCTAGGTGGTGACTTCGAGATATAGTAGTTAGATTGAGCTGCAGGGTAGGCAATTGGAATCAAGCGGGGCAGTTTGCAGCAATGCGTGGGAAATCGCTTAGGTTTGAGATAGGGCAGTTTGGCAAGAGTGCATAGGTGAGCGCCTAAATTCGAAAAAAGCAATTTGGCAGAGATGCATGAATAAGCACCTAGGTTCGAAATGAGGCAGTTTGCAACAAATGCATGGATAAGCACCTACATTCGAGTGAGGCAGTTTGTCTAGCGTGCGTGGTTATGCCATTATAAGTTAAGTAAATTTCAGGCAGACTGCTTTAAGTCAGTAGCATAAAGCCACTTAGCAAGTGAGGTTAGGTACAACACAGGATATTCAAGCAATATTTCAGGTGCATGACTGCGGCACGGATTTGCAGGTAGTCTACGTGTGAGTTCAGATGTGCTGACGGCGTAGTCCAAGCCCGCATGTAGATGTGGCGTGGGCAGTGTCAAAGCGTTCATTGTGCGGGAAACGATATAACGCTTATGCATAAGGTGAGATGTGGCACCATAGCATTGAAGGATATGGGAGACACAGTAAAAGAGAGGAGTTGGCCCAAAGCATGTGCGGCGACAGTACAGGGTATGGGTGAGATTGCAAGGGTTACCTTGAAAGGGTGTGAAGGGAGACGGCCAGAGTGTCTGGCTGATGGCCGTTCGGCAGACAGGCCCTTAGTCCCGGCCCTTGGATATCGCGGCTTCCGCCTGACGGTCGTGGCTGTAGCCGGAAATCAATGAAGTCGGCCATTCAGCGGCTGCGTTGCACGATAGAGCAGAGTTAGCGGAGAGGCTGCAATAATCCTTGTGCGGCCATAGAACACGTTGCCAGTAATGGCGGATGGCTGGGCAAGACGTTGCCTGGGGCGGCAGGCCGATTCAAAGAGCAGTGGTTGTGCTCTCATGCGCATAATGCACTTCAGTGAGCCGGATGGCTAATTAAATGCAAAATATATGAGAAAACGAAATCGGCTTCTCCATGGTGGCAATCTCACCCGATTGCTTGTAAGACCTGCAGAGGGTCATGGTGAGGGTCTGTAGTTGCTAGCCTTCCCTGCACTTCTGTGGTGTGAACTTGGGGAGGTCCGATTTTCTTTTTTTTTTTTTGTGGAGACTTTCATAGAGAGGACTTGTCTAGAGATCTCATCTGGTGCTATGGGCGAGAAAGAATAGAGTTGGAGGGAAGCGGAAGGGAGGGAGAAATGCGGGGAGGAGAGGATGTCCTGAGTTTTTGGATAAGAAGAGTGAGGCCAATGAAGTAAAGGGGTGGCAACCCTCTCCTTTGCGGCCCTGGAGCTATTCCGCTCATGAGAGGCTTCCTCCTGCCACAGCGTCTATGCCTTCGGCGGAGGATGCCTACTTCGGAAAATTTACGAAGCTAATGCATTCCGACCCCATGAAAAAATATTTGATGTCTTTTTAAGGAAATCTGCCCTCCAGGGCCCGATTCCGTTCTGACGGTTCACATCACACCACTGGTTGTTCCGGCAGCTGTCCCACCTCTACCAGTTGGCCCACCTCCAGCCCTTCTGCCTCCGCCACCCTTGTCTCCAATAGACAAGTCTTCGGTGGAGCCAGACGTGATGCCAGTCAATCCGGACAAGTTGGATGACACGCAAGGGGATCAGGATGGCGATGACCAGCCCCGCTCTGTTGGGGCGTTTCATGACCGGGTACTGGACATGACTCTTCTGGATGTTCCAGTACCTGTGGTGCTCCCTGCGCATTAAGGGGTGCTTTCGGGGGCGTTCACCTTGTCTCCTCAGGAGCGCACCGGCTTGTTCTTTCAGAAGGACGTTTTGGCCGAAGTCCGCAAAGTCGGGGATAACCCAAACTCTGGACTGCATGTTAATAACAAAAAGATTGATGCTCGTTATAGGCTTCATACTTCGGAGGAGGTAGCCTTGGCTTCTTGCCCGCTTCCTTCCTTCCACAGTGGTGGCTGCCGCTACGCTTCAATCCAGACCAGCTTCAGCATCAGTTCAGGTTCTGGCAAGAGGACAAGCTGCTGGACTCTTTGGGAAGGAAGATTTTTGCTAATTCGGCTCTGCAGTTGCGTCAGGCGAACACAGAGCTCATTTTAGCGGGGGCAAATTTGAAAATGTGGAAAGGTCTGTCGGAATTTGAGGAGTTCATTCCTGTGGACAAGCTGGATGATTTTAAGGCTGGCTTGTCAGATGCCAGAGTCCTGGCACAGGATATGCTTGAGGCTGCAGCGCACCATGTCGACACCTCGGCTCGGGGCCTCCTGCTTGGCGTGGACATGTCTCGTCAGGCTTGGCTTCACGCCACATAGTATTCCAAGGAGGTGCAAGATAAAGTTCTGGACCTGTCCTTTGACAGCAAAGAACTGTTCCATTCGTCAACAGACGTAGAGCTGACTAAAACAAAACACAGCACTCAGATGGCCAAGTCTTTGTCTGTTCTGGTAAAGCCACCTTTTAGGGTTCAGAGAATGCCTTGGCAGCCTTGGTCTTCCTCTCGTTTTCGGGGGTTTCTAGATCCAAAAACAGTCGATCCTCCAGCTGGAAATTCCCTCTGGCGTCAGCAGCGAGGCCGGATTTTCTCTCGGTCCTTGGCCTCCTCCTCAGGATCTGGGGGTCCCGCCTCTGAGAATCCTGCTAAATGAGGGTTTTTGGCACTCGCACGAGACCCTTGGGAGGGCGCATTGCCTCACTGGGAGGCATGGCAGACCATCACTGAGGACTGGTGGGACTTGTCAGTAGCTCGGGCGGGCTTCCGCTTGCCCTTCCCCCTACCCCACCCTTCAATCCTCCTTTCCAGCAGTCAGGGATCCCCTCCCTCAGAGCCGAAGAAGCTTCTGGATCTCAAGGCAGTGGAACCTGTTCCCCTAGGGGAGCGAGGCGAGGGCTTGTACTCCCGTCTGTTCACTGTGCCCAAACCCAACCAGGCTGGCCTGCGCACTATCCTAGACCTTTCCCAGTTCAACCCTTCTCTTCCCCAAGAGAAATTCAACATGATCACCCCCAGCCAGATAAAGTCCTCTCTTCAGAAGGGCGACTGGCTCAGTGTGGTGTACCTTCAGGATGCTTATTTGCATATCCTCATTTGGAGCCCGCATCGGAAATACCTATGGTTTTCCATGGGGAGGAGCATTTCCAGTTTTGTGTGCTCCCTTTTGGTCTCAGCTCGGCACTGCGTGTCTTTATGAAGATGTCGATCATTGCAGCTGATCTCCGGCTTCAGGGTATCCATGTGTATCCGTATTTGGACAACTGGCTGTTGCGCAGTCCCTGTCCACTGAAAGCCTCGAGCAACCTTTAAACTCTCCTCCAGCTCCTGTTCCACCTTGGGCTGTCGGTGAACTATTGGAAATACTCCATGACAGTCTCTCAGGACTTGATTTTCCTGGGTTTTTGTTGGAACACGATCAATTGCAAGGTATACCTGACTGCGGACAGAATGGCGGATCTCTTCGCCACGTGTCAGGTATTTATGCAGTCAGAGAGCATGTCGGCCTGGTGGTTTCAGAGGCTTCTGGGCCTAACGGCTTTGTGCGTGCTTGCTCTTCCTCTTGATCGTCTCAAGATGATGCGGACGCAGATGGCTCTTCGGAGCTCATGGCTTCAGGCAGTGGATCCAGATTACAAAATGATACTGGTTCCATTGTTCACGAGGACGGACCTTTTGTGGTGGTCTTGTCTCTGCAATCTGTCAGTGGGCGCTTCCTTCCAGGACCCTTGCCCGCAATTGACTGTCACAACCGTCTCCTCCCTTCTGGGTTGGGCGGCGACGCTGGATCTTCAAGTTTCCGATCTCTGGTCGCCACAGGACAGTTAATTTATATTAAGCTCTCTGGAGCTTCTGGCTATATTCCTGGCACTAAAAGCGTTCAAACCAGGTATTGTTAACAGGGTGGTCCGTGTCCACACGGACAATGCAGTGTCAATGTTGTATATCAACGAGCAGTGGGGTACCACATCTCCTCCTCTTGTGGATCTTGCCTTTCAGATCTGGGAATGGGCCATTCAGCATGGTATCTGGCTGGTAGCAGTTCACATCCCGGGCCAGCTGAATGTCACTGCGGATGCCCTTAGCTGACGAGTAATTGTCGACTAGTAGTGGGAACTGAACACAGAGATCCTCTCTGACATTTTCCGCTGTTTGGGCACTCCAGAAGTGGACCTCTTTGCGACCTCTATAAACAAGAAGCTTCCCCTATATGCCTCCAACAATGGGCTCGGAGCCTCTTCACTCAGGGATGCTCTCGAAATCCCATGGTACAATATGAAGGCCTATGCCTTTCCGCCTCTTTCTCTGATCAATCGGGTGCTTTGCAAGCTGAGGAACACAGTGAATTGCTGCCTGCTGTTCATAGCCCCTTGGTGGCCAGCCAGGTTCTGGTTTTCGGAGCTTCAGCATCTATCAGTTTGCCTGCCGCTCAAGCTTCCACAGGTTCCCAACCTGCTTAACCAGAGTGATCAACAACTGTTGCACCCCTCCCCACAATCGTTCAGCTCGGCGCCTGAGTTCAGATCTTTAGAGCATTTCTACTTTTCCGCGGATAACATGCGCATTATTCAAGCGGCCAGGAAGCCCTCAACAAGATCGCAGTATAAAAGTAAATGGCTATGCTTCTGTCACTGATGTTTGGCGAGGCAGCTAGACACCAGGGAGGCTATGGACATAGTCCTGCTTTTTGTCTCAAATTTGGCAGAGTCTGGCATTCATGTCTTGTCCTGCAGGACATATTTATCGGCTGTTGCTGCTTATTTGTCCACTGACCAGTGTTTCTTTTCACTGTCTAATCCAGTCATTAAAAAAACTTTGCGGGCCTGATGCATCTTTATCCTGCTGTTCGCAATCTGCATCCAAGGTGGGATTTGAATGTGGTCCTTACAGCCTTGTCATAAGCCTTTTGAGACCATGGCTACTTTAGATTTTAAGTACCTTTCCTGGAAAGTGTCCTTTTTGATTGCTGGGACTTCGGTAAGGCGTGTAAGTGAGCTTCAGGCCTTGTCGGTTGAGCATCCATTGCTTACTTTTCATAAAGATAAGGTTGTCCTGCAAACAAATACCACCTTTCTGCCTAAGGTGGTCTCTGATTTTCATATGAATCAGTCTATTTCATTGCCTGTATTCTTCCCAGACCTGGCCTCAGAGGCTGAAAGGGTTCTGCACTGCCTGGACATTAGAAGAGCCCTTAAATTCTATCTGGACAGAACATCTGAACTCAGGAACTCCTTGCAGCTTTTAGTGACCTTGGGAAGTCTGCAAGGAAAGCCAGCCTAAAAAGCGACCATCTCCCGGTTGATCGATGCCTGTATTTGAGGCGTATACCATTCAGGGTCTTCAGGCCCCAAAGAGAATTCATGCTCATCTTGTGTGGGGCAAGGCGGCTGCCGTTGCCTTCCAAATATATATATGTTCCCTGGGAGACCATTGTGAAAGCAGCTACGTGGGCCCCACCATTGGCTTTTTGTCATCATTACTGTCTGGAACTGAGCTCCAGGGCTGATGCTCAGTTTGGTCAAGCTGTGCTTAAGAACCTGTTTCAGTAAGGAGTTTCCATCCACCCGTAATTCCTGTGAGGAGTGATTGGGAATCTCCCATAAGTATGGAGAAAAGGGGACGGGACGTAGGCAGTATAATAAAGCTACTCACCGTAGGGACTACCTTACTCCTAGTCCATAGTCTCCTTTCCTCCATACGCCCGCGCCCGCTGTCCCCTCTAAAAAGTTTCCTCTGTTACTGCTTAAAGGTCACAGAACTGTCTTTTTAAAAGGACTGATGGGCGATGCGCAGGGCGAGCTAAGGAGGGCGGGTTTACGGCCGTGTGCAGTACCCTGCTTAAAAAGGACACCTTTTTAAAAAATGTGATGCTTTTCACAAAGTGCTCCGGTCCCATCCCACAGGACGGAGGAATGTCCCATAAGTATGGAGGAAAGGGGACTATGGATTTAGGAGTAAGGTAGTCACTACGGTGAGTAACGTTTATTGCTGCTGCATACAGGGTAAGCCCTGAAGGGCTTGGGAGCTCCTTCTGTGCATTTACCATAGTGTGGAGACATCCAAAAAAATCCTGATTCCTCTGTTGGTGACTTTGATTTTTGTTCCGCAATGCACCCCTCCACCGTCGCATGTTCTAGTGCTTGTGTGGCTGTGTTTTGGACCAGTGGGACATGCAGTGCCTTTGTTTTCCCTGCACCATCATGGCCGCTGTCTTTACTTGAGCACTGAGTGCTCAGCTACCTGGCCCTCCTTCACTTTGATTGGCCTCGTACTGCTCTTCAGGCCATTCGGGAGTGGGCAGGTTAAAGCCGGCTCCTCGACAGCAGGGCCCACCAACTAAGGCCCCTGTCTGGGCCTGGGGAGGGCTCAGAGGGCCTCCTATCTCCTCCCCCACAACACTTCACACTCTACCACCTCTCAACAGTTTCCCAACATACAGCCAGCTACGCCACAATCCTTTGCATCACCTGGATCTTTGCTCTTCCATTCTACAGTACCCGAGTCATGTCCTAGACGATCTGCCTATTCACTTACTCACAAATGTTGAACCTAGCTGTGGCTTAAGCCAATATCTGCTGTTTTTCCCGATGCCTTAATATACCCCCTTTTCCTATCTGCATTTGTGTGCCTTTTGGTAATTTCGAACCTGTGTTTTTACTACTCTACACCCCAACTTGCATTGCATTTGTGTGCTTTTTGGCAATTCCGAACCAACCTATGTGTTTTTTCTACTCTACACCCCCAATTCTGTACCCAAGTGTTTCTACTGCATCTGTTTGCTCTTTTGGTTACTATGCTGCCAGGTGAGTTTGTGCTTGTGCTGTGCAGCCTCTCCTGTCCTCCTCCATTCTGATCTCTCCGCCACTCCTATGGCACTCACCAGCTTGCCTATCGACTCCAACTGCTTTATTATTACCTATCCTCGTTCTCGCTCGAAGGAAAACGTTTTTAAGACTTCTTAACCACTAGCCCTGGCTTACCCATTGCAGACACCTGTGTCGGCGCAACTTCCAGATAGATTGTCACTGAGATACCCTTTTCTATCGCCTCGACCGATCGTTGCATTCCTCATCTCATTTCTACTCTCTCGCCTTTCTTATCCTCGCCCATTAATGGTGGCACTGGATGGGGACGTACTCTTTGAGGGATTCTCATCCTCCAGGTGTATAATTGTCTATCGTATTGGCACAATGATTGCTCAGGGTCCTCCACACAACCTCCTCTGCTTTGACTGGCGCTGGCCACCCCTCATCAACTTCCTTCCTGTGCATGTCACTCCTTCCTCTGTCCCTTTTCCTCCGGCTCCGAATGGTGTACCACACCCCTGTACTCATCTGGAAAAACTTTAAAGGCAGATACCTTCTTCCTCTAGCCACGCTTGATGCCCGTTCTATCAAACACTACTGACATCTGCCTCCTCCTCGAAGACCATGATATACTCACTTACCAAGACGTGGTTCAATGCCAGCTCATCTCTGCTTTTGACACCCTTCTCTTTGATGGCAACAATATAATCTGAAAGCCTCTCCCTAACCATGCTGGCGGTGGGGTTGCTCTGGTTTTCCCTGAGTTGGTCTCCTCGTACCCACCCTGCCATATACCTCCTTTGAGAGCCTGGTCTGCAAGCTGGTATACTCTCCTAAGTCCTCCCTGACCATTGCCACTATCTATAGTCCACCTGGCTCTCACCCTGTTCCCCTCAGAATGGGCTGATTTCTGCTCCTCTCTCCCGACCTATTCCTGAACTCCTACTGGGTGTCTTCGACATCCGTGACTCCTCAGTCACAGCGTCCACTCTCTACCGTGACTTCTGCGCCTGGCTCTCCCTCTCCATTCTCCCCTCCCCTCTACTCCTACGTCCCGTCCCCTTTCCTCCATACTTATGGGACATCTCTCCGTCCTGTGGGATGGGACCGGAGCACTTTGTAAAAAGCATCCAAAAATGTTTTTCAAAAATGTGCCCATCAGTCCTTTTCTCCGCTCGTTCGGGACTGGACGCACTTGCATCCGCAGAAGATTTTCTTCCCTTTTTCCTCTATGGCTCTCGCTAGCGATCATGTACTAGTCTGTCATTCAAACTAGACTTTCCAGATTGTTCATCGTGTCACTGACGCTTCGCGAGGGTGGATCCCCATCCTCTTTGTTTAGAGTGTTTGGGTCCGGATCACTGTTGGAACTCATGTTTTTACTGTGATTCCCTTTCGGTCCGGGCACTTCAACGTCGGTTGGAGCGGTGGGAGGAGGTGTTTCGACGAACTCCTCCTTCACATTTTCAGGCGTTTATCGACGAAAAGAAGAAACGCCCGGTAAGTTCTTTACTTTTCAGAGCAGCCCGGCCGGAGGATACCTTTCCGGGTTCCTCCCGGGCCGGGAGGGGCGTTGATCGCTCTGTCACCGGGTATTGCCCTGAGGCGCCGTTGGGCCTAATAATTGTAGCAGAGTTTTCTCCGAGGGTCTCCGTAAGGGGCCTGTGGATACCGGTGCACGCTCCGAGGCCCCTCCTCTGCGGGCTGCTTGTAGGCCCAGTTCTGAGTCGTGGGGTACTGGAGCTAGCTCTGAGGCCTCTCTATCGGCTTCCCTCAAAAATGAGACCGGGGTGCGCCCCGAGGCTTTGGTGGGCTTGATGTCACCGAACGGATGTTTGAGGCCCGCGCAAATAATGCTGTTACCGGACCTGGGTCCGAGGTCCCTCGTACAGAAGCTAAAGCTACCAACATTTCTTCGAGGCCTGACGAGGCCTTATCGTTGAAGTTTTTTTCTCACCGTTCCCACTCTTGCGGAGACACCAGATCTGTTGAAGGGGCAAAGAAGGAAAATTCTTCTTTTACCGGCAGTGCCGAGGTCTTTCCTGGGAAGGCTATGTTGGCGGTTGGTATGTCGCAGAAACATTCCAGGCCTCATAGTACCGGCTCTGCCGAGGTTCCTTGTGTCAAGGCTGAAGTTAAGATCCCTGATCCATCGACTGGGACCCCTGCCTCACTTCCTCACGTGCCGCAGTTCCCCTCAGGCGATGACAAAATGGCGCCCTTTCCTGCCACGACCGCGGTCGCCATGTTGGGTGCTACCCCTACAACTACGCCATCGGCCTCGGGTGTAGAGCGTGGTTCCGTGGGTGAACATAGTTCCTTGTGCGCATCCTTATCGGCCAGTTTGATTGGAATGCCCGGATGCCCCTTCCGCACAATGTTTCGTTGCCTGCTGGGTCGGCACCCTTGATTTATGTGGATACGTCGGTGGAGGGGCCGGTGTGGCACCCTTCCCCCGTTACGTCCTTTAAATTGTTCCCCTCACGAGAGGCCTTCTCTGGTTACAAAACAGTCCCCGGAGGACACCTTTTTTGGCAAATTTCAAACGCTCATGCATACGGACCCCATGAGGGAATATTTCAAAGGGCTTTTTAGGGAGATATGTCCGCCCCCGGCTCCATCCTTACCTCCGGTGGTTCCGCCGGCGCCTCCCTTGTCTACGGTGCCTTCCCTGACTTCCGCCTTTACCCCCTTGTCCCCTGTGGACAAGGCAGTGCCCGACACGGTTCAGCAGGATCCTGACCTGTCAGATGACGTGCAAGGCGATCAGGACGAGGAGGACCTGCCCCGCTCTATCAGAGCTTTTCATGACCGGGTACTGGACATGATGTGCTTCTTGGATGTTCTCGTGCCCGAGGCACCCGCTCCGCAGGAGGGCGCGCTTATTGGGGCGTTCACCCAGTCTCCTTTGGAGCGTACCGGCCTGTTCTTGCAGAAGAACGTTCTGGCCAAGGTCTGCAGGGTTTGGGAAAAGCCACACGCTGGACTCTTCGTCAATAAGAAAAGTGACGCGTGATACAGGCTACATTCTTCGGAAGAGGTGGCCCTGTATTGTCCGCTCCCCGCCCTCCACAGTGGTGCTGTAGCCACTTTGCAGTCCAGCCCTGCAGCATCCTCTTCAACGACGGCTACTCAGGTTCTGGGAAAGGAGGATAAGCTCCTCGACTCCCTTGGGAGAAAGATTTTCGCCAACTCGGCCTTGCAACTCAGGAAGGCCAATGCCGAACTGGTGTTAGCGGGGGCTAATATGCGGATCTGGAAAAGTCTGTCGGAGTTTGAGGAGTTCATTCCGCTTGAGAAGCTGGAAGACTTCAAAGCGGGATTATCCGAAGCCAGGGTCTTGGCCCAGGATCTCCTGGAGGCTGCAGCTCATCACGTAGACACCTCGGCTCGGGGCCTTATGCTGGGGGTTGATACCTCACGGCAGGCGTGGCTGCATGCTACTAAATTCTTGAAAGAAGTGCAGGACAAGGTTTTAGACCTTCCGTTTGATGGTAAGGAGCTCTTTCATTCTACAACAGATGTAGAGCTGACCAAGACGAAGGATAGCACTCAGATAGCTAAGTCCTTGCCGGTCCTTGTTAGAGCCCCTTTCAAAACCCAGCGATCGTTGTCGCAAAGCCGACCCTCCTCTGGCTTTAGGGGCTTCATAGACCAGAAATCTGAGTGGATACCCCTTTGGGGAATAACCGCCGGAGGCAACAAAAGACTGTTTTTCTCCCGCTCCTCAGCCTCCTCCTCCTCCTCCTCAGGTTCAGGTGGCAACTGATCCCCACTGGCAAGCCCACTGGCCAGGTGGAATCAGGGTTCGGATCACTAATAAGGCCCGGCATCCACTTCTCAGGCCCTCTTGGCGCCAGGCTCATCAGTAAGGAAAGTCATCTGCTTGAGGAACTACTTTATATAGGCTTTCAGCCAACATTGAGGCATCCACATAGCTTGATTCCTAGAACCAAGCTATGCGATCTAGTGTTTTGGGTGTGGTGGCCTAGGGACTACTTTACTTGGACTACTTTACAGTAGCTATTTAAACCACACCCGAACCAGACAACACGCTTTGCGTTACTTTGCTTCTAGCAACTTGACGCTCACTGTGTCCAGCCTTCTCACAAGCCTGGTGTATTCCGGACCTGCAGAAAAACCAAGAACCTAGTTAGCAGCAGAATCTTACCTGCATTCATCATCCTTCACTGCACGCAGCTCCTGGGCAGCTCTGTTGGTGGAGTTCACCGCCCGGATCGAAGGACCTGAGAAAAGGAGAAAGACCTCATTAAAGGAGGTAGTGGAGACATTACAACCACAAAGTGCTTAAAGACTTACCTGGTTGGTTGCTTTTCGGCCAGCATAGCTCCGGAACTCCATCTGCGATGGGAACTCACTGTGACCTACGAAAAGAGCAGAGCACAGGTCAGTGAGGACAAGACATTGCTGCGCTACGCAAAGCGCCGCCTTACCACATCATAGACCTATAGAGCGTCATCTCCCGGTGAGAACCAGTAATTCTGATGATTGTTAATCTGCTTTGAATCACATGCTGTGCATAGTCCGACATCCAGTGGTCACTGTGGAGTATTGCATTTTGTTTTTTGTAGACGTCCACATAGGCGTGTCTGTAACACTATCGCTATAGTGACGTGCAGTGTACGCACAATCCCTCATGCGTCAAGGCCCCTCAGATTGTTTTTTCCGCACAGTTACTGGTTGCCTTTATGCAGAGCTCGTTAGAGAGAAATTGCAAACTTTATATTTGACCCTTGGTCGTTATCCTGTTAAAGATTATATAACACCAGATCCCTTCCTCGACGGAGAAGCTGTTCAACGCCAGTTAAGAACTTCGACGACGGTGATTTTGACGGAGGCGATCCACCGGCGCTGCCGGACACGTGGCTTGGCCTCGCCGGCCTACACAGTAGGGAGAGCGGGGGTCGTGGGATATTTTCTGTTTCTCTGTAAGAATGCCTTTTCTCTGTCGCCCCCCTTTCCTTTGATGTCGCTATCACTTCTTACTGTATCCTCAGCTATGGAGAGGACTCCCTTTTAGATTTTGCCCGCGCTGCAAGGGCAAATTCACTTGGAAGGACAAGCACAAACGGTGTAACCGTTGCTTACCCCTCAACCACAACAAGGACGGCTGTGCGCCTGTAAGCTTCTTCGCCCAAAGACTTTAAAGGACCGCAGGGTCAAGAGGTGGTCAGCCTACGCTATGTCTAGAGCTGATTCCTCACCCACTGCCGCCGAGTGTGACGAGGGCAGTGATAACCCTACCTCCTTTTCGGAGGTTGTAGATCTCTCGAGGTAGCGTTCCCGGTTATCAGCGTCTGTCCCCGGCCCGACAAGTCCGGCTCACGCCCAATTTATGGGGTTGAACAACCCGGCGACACTGACGCACACAAGCACACAACCCACGGCTCTTCGTCGAAGACGAATAAAGCACTAGCGCCAACGGAGACGCAGGTCCTACTGGCGGCCGCCACCGAAAAGGTCACAAGCGCCCCTCGCAACCGCAGACGCGACTAGCGACTGGGCTACCCCCCAGATAAGGGTGCTATCACCAAACCGCCAGGCGACGTGCCCTGTCAGAGCGCCTGTCGGCGAAGAATACGCAACACCAGTAACTTGGATGCCAGATGAACCCTCGACGGACAATTTACTCGTCGGAGCTTGGCGCGTATTGTTTCCACTGATAGCCAGAGACGGACCGCGAAAGACATGCTGAATACCGCTCACAAGGCCAGGGAAACACCGAGAGGGTCAGAAGGAAGGCCGGGACCGCCCCCTCCGTCGAAGGAAACGCCTAGCCTACGGGAAGGGTTCTCAGAAGGCAAAGGGAGTTTATCCTCAATGTTATGGGACAGATCAAGACACCTACAGGCGGAGGGACTTCCCTTTTCGCCTCCAGACCGCTCTGGGTTACCACAAGGGACCCTAGAGAGACTCCAATTTTGTATGGATAGAATGGAGAGATTCAGGTCTACTCCTGATCAGCCAACACCCAAGAGACAGAGAGGGACCTCAGGGCCAAATACCCTAGACTATTTAACCCCCTCCAAGAGGAGGCTAACTTATATGACCTCACTGAAGAGGAGACTCACTTTCATGAGGATGAGGAGTTCTTAAATAATGAAGAGGAATAGAACCTAGACTAGGAAGATTCTGAGGACAACCCAGACATGGGTGTTGGGGGCTTCGAAGGAGACCCAGACGAAGGCGCTTCCAATCCCTGGCAGTCCCCATCAGTGTCAACAGACCCTGACGTTCCTGAACCTGTCCCCCCCCCTCTAAACACTCACCAATCAGGAACACGTCACCTATAGATGACCAACCTACCTTCAGTGTGCTACTACGTAAAGCAGCTGCACATTTCGAAATTGAGACTGGGGAAATTTCTCCTGACATAGACTTTGTTGAAAAGATCCTCAAGGAGAAACCCCCTACTAGCCAGACCATTCCCCTCCTCGCCTCAGTAAAGAGACGACTCATCCCTTCGCTGGCTACACCTGCGTTGGTCAGAGGGGTCAACCCAAGGATCGAAAAACTGTTTAGTCCCTCTCCATCGGACCCATTATACATTAGGAGTCACTCAGTAGCAGACTCCTTGGTAGTAACCAACACAAGGTAGAGGGCAGGGGTTCCGATATCAGCCAGCGAAGCACCCCCAGGTAAGGAAGGAAAGAAGCTGTATGTCCTAGTTAAGAGGATTACAGCCTCGGCAGCTTTTTCCACCAGAATTGCCAATAACAACTCTTTACTGACAAAGTTATACAGATGCCCAATGGGGGTAAATTACGCCAAGACCTTGGAGGTGCCTGAGCCTTTACGAACTTGCTTGCTGGCCACTGTTACTGAAGGAACTTTCGTTAACCAGAGCATCATTAAGATGCTGCGGAAACGGCTGGCCGTTCTCTAGTCTAAGGGATCCTCCTCAAACGTTATGTCTGGCTCCGAAATTCAGGTTTTAAACCAGAAACCCAGGCTTCACTCATCAATGAACCAATCGAGGATTCCAACCTCTTTGGGAAGGCGGTGGATGACGCAATGGAGACTGCTAAAAAGGATTTTGATACCATAACAACCTTAGACCAGATCTCAAGGCCTCCCAATAAGCGAGGGTACGGCAACAAACGCTTTTTTCGAGGCCAACGCCAACAACAGCAGCAGCAGTACTCTGCAAGCAACTGGTTCTCTAATCAAGGAACCAGCTGACATTACACTCAGAGAGGACAACGTCGTGGCAAGGGAAGAGGTCTGGGCTCCACTCCCAGAGGTTCCCAATCCACCAACACCAAATGACCCGAAGGTCCGGGTCCCCTCCCATGCATCGCCGGTCGGGGGCCGGTTAACATCCTTTGTACCAGCATAGGAGGGAATAACAGACTGCTGGGTACTGTCAACAATAGCCCGCGGGTACTGCATAGAATTCAGTCGGTCCCCAACGTACAGACCCCCAAGGGGACGACGCCTGTCACCGGAGCACCTCGCCATCCTTCTTCAAGAAGTGGAACTGCTACTAGAAAAAGGAGCAATAGAGGTTGTGCCCCTATCACAGGTAACGGAAGGTATTTATTCAGTGTACTTGTACCCAAAAAGGACTTAACCACGCGCCCTGTACTAGATTTGCGCCCAGCGAACAAATTTGTGAAACCTCAAAAATTTCATATGGTGACATTACAGGAAGTGATCCCCTGCTATCTCGGGCAGATTACATGACAACACTGGACATGAAAGATGCATACTTTCATATTTTAATGTTGCCTGCGCACAGAAAATACCTCGGGCTCATGATGGAGGCAAACGCTACCAGTTCAGAGTGCTACCCTTCGGCATGGCATCAGAGCCGAGGGTATTCACGAAGGTACTGGCAGTGGCAGCGGCCCACCTGCGCAGGTTGTCATCCCAGTATCCCTTACCTCGACGATTGGCTCATAACGGGGGATTCCTACGAGACATGCTTTTCAAATACCCAAAAGACCGTAGACCTTTTGTTCCAACTGGGCTTCTCCATCCAGTCCAGCCTAGACCCCAGCCAAATCAAACCATTCCTAGGGGCTCTAATTCGAACAAAGGAGGGCCTCGTCTTCCCCTCCGAGAGGGTCCAAAATTTGCTGTTCGAGATCCCTCAATATGTAGCCGGTCGAGAGGTGACGGTAAGCAAAGCAATGCGTTTGCTAGGAATGATGGCGTCATGTATATATTTGGTAACTCGCGCCCGTCTGCGCATGCGCCCAATGCAAGAGTGGCTCAACAGCCAGTGATGTCAGGCCAGCGAACAATGGGATAATCTAGTGGTGGTCTTGCAGGCCTTGGTTCTCTCGCTACGGTGGTGGTCCAAGGAAAACCTTGTCATGGGGAAACCATTCGCCATCTCCGCAGTGGAAGCCACTTTAACCACAGACGCATCCCTCACAGGATGGGGGGGGGGCTCACCTATCCCATCAGACTGCACATGGAGTTTGGACTCAGAGTGTAGCGTCCAAACACATAAACTTGCTGTAACTACTAGCAGTCTTTCCAGTCACACCTGCAGGGGAAGACAGTTATGGTCCTCACAGACCGCACCACAGCCATGTACTACCTGAACAAGCAAGGGGGCACTCACTCTCCAGGACTGTCTAAGCTGTCCCAGAACATCTGTAAGTGGGCTGTCAGACACATGTTCCTGTTGTCACAGCATGTATCACGGGAACTCAATCTGCTAGCAGACTATCTCAGCAGAGACTTCCCTCTGCCCTCAGAGTACGAATGGCGGTTACACGAAGATATCGTCTTTGACGTTTTCACACAATGAGGCTTCCCAGAAATAGATCTGTTCGCAACTCTGGAGAACACCCAAAGCCTAAGATTATGCCTCCAGGTACCCCCAGAAGCTCCAAGGGGAATGGTCTCTGGATCACATGGTGAGGGAAATTTGTTTACGCTTTTCCTCTGACTCCCCTTCTGAACAAGATGGTGCACAAGATGCACCAGGAACCAGTCACCATGATACTAGTGGCCCCTATGTGGGCCCTGCAACCATGGTTTGCGCACCTGATGGAGATGTCGGTCTGTCTCCACTGGTGAAACTACCCTGCCCGTACAACATGCTGTCACAGGACAAGGGCAAGACACTACACCCATGTCAACAGACCATGAAATTAGCAGCCTGGCTCCTGCGGTCATGGAATTTGGACATTTACAGCTCCCTCAAAGATGCATGGACATCATTTGAGGCAAGGAAACCTAACACTCGTTTCTGCTATTCTAGCAAGTGCAAGAGATTTGTCATCTGGTGTAGAGGTAAGAGCATCAACCCTGTTGACTGCTCTCCCACACAAATTGTTCTTTACCTGACTCACTTATTAGACTCAGGTTTGGTCTTTAATTCTATTAAATTCCATCTAGCTGCACTTTCCGCATACACCACTTCTCAACATAAAGTGTCATGGTGGAAAGTCCCAGTTATTAAAGCCTTCATGGAGGGAGTAAAGAGGATCCACCCTCCTATAGCAAACCCAGCTCCCGGATGGGACCTGAATGTTAACCAGACTAATGGGCTCCCCTTTTGAGCCCATGCATAAAGCAAACCTTAAGGATCTCACTCTTAAGACTGCTTTCTTGATAGCTATCACCTCCATTAGGAGAGTAAGTGAACTACAGGCGCTCTCTATCCTAGACCCCTTCGTAACAGTTCACAAAGATAAGGTGGTTCTAAGCACACACCTAGGTTTGCACCGAAATTAATTTCTAAATTCCATGTCAACCACTCAATAGAACTACCAACGTTCTTTCAAAGCCCTTTTCAGAAAAAAGCCTACACACACTTGATGTGCGCAGAGCCGTTATGGTTTATATGGAAAGAACTAGACCACTCAGAAAGACTAATCAGTTCTGTCTCGGTGGCAGCAGGAAGAGAAGGAGATGCAGTTTCAAAATCCACTATATCTAGATGGATTGTACAATGCATCACTCTGTTTCTCTCTTGCTAAGAGAACTACCCTTCAAGCCAAGAGCACACTCTACTCGAGGCACTGGGGCTTCCATAGCATTCATTGCAAATGTCCCTCTTGAGTCCATTTGCAAAGCGGCAACCTGGAGTTTTGTACACACCTTTACAAAACACTGTCTAGATGCCCACTCTAGATCTGATTCCCAGGTGGGACAAGCAGTATTAAGACATCTTTTCTCTACTGTTCCTTCTCACAACCCACCTTCAACTCCGGGTACTGCTCGCTAGTCTATGCACAGCATGTGATTCTAAGCAGATTAACCAACATCAGAAGACAATGCATTACTTGCCGTAAAAGCATTTAGAGTGGATTGTGTCCTCCAACGTATTCCTCATCTTAGATGTATTCCATCCAGCTTTGCTGCTCTTCGGAAATCTTTTCGACAGACGGCGCCGTGCGTCGATGTCGAGTCGATGGTCCCTTGGTCCCTCGAAGGCCTCCATCGAGGGTGACGTCATCGGGTGTATAAGTAGCACGCGCTGCACCCGTTGGCCTCAGTTCTGTTTTTGCGCAGTATACGTTGCTTCGGACATTCGGCGCACCTCGTGTTTTGTGAGTGTATATATAATAACAAAATATGTCCTCGTCATCGATGCCGACCCCGAAATCGGGATTCAAGAAGTGTAAATCGTGCGGGTCAGAAATGGCGATCACGGTCCCGCATCAAGTGTTTGTGGTGCCTCGGAGAAGGCCACCACATGGAGGCCTGTACGAAGTGTCAGGCGATGACAGGGAAGGCCTTGCGAGAGAGGAAAGCAAAACTACAGGTAGGTCGAAAAACCGATCGAAAAACCTCTAGCATCGAGTCGAGATCCCGTGAGGACTGAGACCCATCTTGGACTTAAGAAACTTGAACAAGTTCCTCAGAAAGGACAAGTTCAAGATGGTTACCTTTTCTCAGATCCTTCAGGCCCTTCAACTTCAGGACTGGTTGGTGTCATTGGACCTCCAGGATGCTTATTTTCATGTGCCGATTCATCTCAAACACAGAAAATACCTGAAGTTTGTAGTTGGCGACTCACATTATCAATTTCGAGTCCTGCCTTTCGGTTTACCTCCGCCCAGAGGGTCTTCAAGTTAATGATAGTGGTGGCAGCGCAGCTCAGGAGAGGGGGGGATTCATGTCTACCCCTACCTGGACAATTGGTTGATCAGAGCGCGTTCTGCCGAGCAAGCACTGGATCATCTGAAAGTCACCTGCCACTTCCTCCAACTGGGCTTCTCCCTCAATTTCAAGAAGTCACAGATGACACCTTCCCAACAGCTTCAGTACATAGGAGCTGTATTAGATTCGTCCTTGGGAAAGAGATCACCTCCCAAGTCGAGGGCTCAAGACGTTCTTCAGATGGTTTCCAAATTCCAAAATGGCAAAGATCTCCAGGCTTATGATTTTTTAAGGTTGCTCGGCCTCATGGCATCCTGCATCTTTCTGGTGCCAGAGGCACGCCTGAGGATGAGATCCCTTCAATAGGCCCTAAAGACTGTGGTCCCAGTTCTCGGGTCAAATGACGGATCTTCGTCAGATTCCGAACAAGGTCAGACAAGACCTTCTATGGTGGACCAATACAGAGAACATCCTAAAAGGAGAACCTTTTTGGCAACCATGGCCGGAGATCATAGTAGTGACGGACGCCTCACTCCTGGGGTGGGGAGCTCATGCCAACGATTTGACAATCAACGGTCGTTGGTCTCCATCGGAGTCCAAACTACATATCAACCTTTTAGAGCTGAGGACAATCAGACTAGCGCTGAAGGCCTTCCTGCCATCTGTCAGGGGAACGAATGTCCTGATAATAACAAAAACAGTGGCCATGCACTACCTAAACAAAAGGTGGTTTGGGGGTCACTGCCCCTGTGCAGAGAGGCAATGCAGCTCTGGTATTGGGCGATTCAGGAAGGAATCTCTAACGGCAATTCATCTAGCCGGGGAAGAGAATATGACGGCAGATGCTCTGAGCAGGCAGAGCACGGTATCCCACGAATGGGGACTGGCTCAGGAAGTCATTCAAGAGATCTTTGCCCTTTGGGGGGGACCCCTCAAGTAGACCTGTTTGCAACCGGAATCAACCGAAAATGCGAAAGGTATTGCTCAAGGGAAAGTCCCCCGAGAGGAGCCCTGGGGGACGCGTTTGTGGTGGAGTGGAATTTCCCACTATTGTATGCGTACCCTCCGATTCCCGTCATTCCTCAGGTCATCAGGAGGCTGAGAAGGTTTCGGAGCCGCATGATCCTAATTGCCCCGTATTGGGCCAGGAGAACGTGGTACCCGGACCTTCTAGACATGTCCATCTGTCCTCCAGTACGTCTTCTTCAGAGAGAGAACCTTCTCTCTCAAATGGAGGGTCAGGTTCTCCATCCAGATGTCGAAACGCTCAACCTTCATGCTTGGTATATGAAAGGCTGAGATACAGGGATTGGAATCTTCCAGATGACGTTATGGAGGTATTGCTTTCGGCAAGAAGACCAGCAACAATGTCTCTATACCGTTGCTGTTGGAAAAAGTTTTGCAACTGGTGCAGAGAAAAGAATGTCGATCCTTTTCTATGTTCTATTCCGGAAGTATTATCTTTCCTTCTGACCCTAGCACATAGAGGTCTGAATATCGGAACAATAAAAGGTTACCTTGCGGCGCTTTCCATTTTCAAGCGCTCATCGGAAGAATGCTCCTACTTCAAAATTCCTTTAATACAATACTTAAAAGTATTCATTAATGTGTTTCATCCTCACCCATTTCAAGTACCGATCTGGGATCTAAATTTAGTCCTAAAATTCTTAAGTGTGCTCCTTTTTGAGCCTATGCACACGTGTCCATTAAGATTACTAACGTGGAAAACAGCCTTCTTGGTTGCTCTAACATCAGCAAGAAGAGTGAGCGAATTGCAGGCACTGTCTTCTGGGCCACCCTATACTGTGTTCCATAAGGACAGAGTTGTGTTGAGGGTAAAACCATCATTTTTACCGAAAGTAATATCTGATTTTCATTTAAGTCAGAAAATTGTCTTACCCGCATTCTATCCTCCACCCCATCCTTTGAAAGAGGAGGAAAGATTAAACCGGTTGGATCCGAAAAGAGCTTTAAGCTTTTACATCTCTAGACTTTCCAGACTTCGAGTGGACAACCAGCTGTTTATAGGTTACACAGGAAGGAAACTGGGTCAATCGGTGACAAAACAGACAATTTCACGCTGGATTGTGCTTTGCATTTCAGAATGCTACAGACTAGCTCAAAAAGACCCCCCCCCTCCCCCCCTGTGAAGGGTTAAGGGCTCATTCCACCAGAGGCATCGCCTCCTCCACGGCCCTTCAAAGAGGTGTTCCAATAAGATCCATTTGCGAAGCAGCAACTTGGTCTTCGCTACACACCTTCTCAAAATTCTATAACCTGGATGCTTCCCAGCCTAGGGAGCTAACTTTTGGAAAAGCAGTACTATACTCGGCCATCTAAGAGCATCGAAAAATCTACACCCTCCTCCAGAGGAATTGTCCATACTGCTTTGGGAGTATATCTAAGATGAGGAATACGTTGGAGGACACAATTCACTCGAAGAACAAGTTACTTACCAACTGGTAACTTTCTTTCAATTGGATGTTCCTCCAACGTATTCCTCATCGTCCTCCCAGCCTACCCCTCTGTACATTTTTCCGGGTTATTGTCATCTCAAATCTCGCAAGGCTCATACCTGTCTGCCGGCACAATCTAAACAGTACAAGATCTAAGATAAAAAGGGGAAAAAAAGAACTGAGGCCAACGGGCGCTTCGCATGCTACTTATACACCCGATGACAAAACCCTCGACAGGGGCCTTCGAGGGACCATCGACTCGACATCGACGCATGGTGCCCTCTGCCGAAAAAATTTCCGAAGAGCAGCAAAGCTGGATGGAATACATCTAAGATGAGGAATACGTTGGAGGAACATCCAATCGAAAGAACGTTACAAGTTGGTAAGTAACTTGTTCTTCTGATGGTTGTATCTGCTTAGATTCACATGCGCCCACCCTTCCTCCCCGCTCGGATGGAAGCAACATAGACATCCTTTTATATATCTAATTTCTGTACTCACTCATGTTTAGAGGCTCCCTCAGGGCAGAAAAAATACAAACAGAGGGACCTTGACGCGTGAGGGATTGTGGGTACACTGCACGTCATTACAGGGTTAGTATTACAGACACGCCTATGTCGACGACCCCTTTTCAACTATGAAAAACAAAATGCAATACTCTGCAGTGACCACTGGATGTCGGACTATGTACAGCATGTGAATCGTAGGCAGATACAACCATCAGCAATGCTTTTACGGTAAGTAATGCATTGTCATCCAGTTCTCCAAGCGGACAGTCAGAGTCCTAGGGAGATAAAAAAAAGACACATTTAGAACAAAGAAAAGGCAAGAATTACGACGCCATCATTCGCAATAAGACCTACCTGAAAGACACTACAAAGGCAGCAGTGAGTGAAGTAACTGGACCGCCCGGACCCACAAAAGACAACGCGTCCTTGCACAGAGAGCAGGACGGAGAGACCACCGATTCCGACAACCAGGCGGAATCCCATCGACACCGAGATCACACTAGGGAATCATTGGGAAGGGCACCAACTGGCTGAGTGGCATCCCCGTGGATACCATGTGAGCGTGACCGGTCTTGTCAGTCGCTTGGGCGAGCTTACTCCTACCCTCTACCCCACCTTTCAACCCTCCTTTTCAGCCGTCGGGCTCGCCCTCCCTCAAAGCCAAGTTTCTCCAGCATTGGATCTTTCATGCATTCACATGCTTAGAATATTCCCCGTCGTCAGACTGGGACCCCTCGGTACACATATATAGCCTTTTCCAAAGGAAAACTTTCGACACTTTTGTGTCCTATCCACGTCCTTCTAGGACCCGCCTACGCATGCTCTGCAGGCCGTGCTAGTATAAGAGGCCCGCCCCGCGGCTCCCCTTCAGATTTCAACCGTCTCCAAAGTAGTGGGATCTCCTCGTGTTGTCCTACTGTTTTGTATTAGGTTGCGTCATTGGATTTCGAGTAATAATGTCCTCTGTGTCAGGTAAAGCGCTGTTCCGTCCATGCGCGACATGCGGCTTAAAAAAGGTTTACGAGGGGGACGGACATATGGATTGCATATATTGCCTCCACCCTCACCATTCGGCGGACGCCTGCGACATTTGCAAGGGGACCGGAACCGACGCCTGGTGGCATGGCTGAATGATGGAGCGGGGGCATACCCCCCCCCCCTCTCGGAGGTGGGCTCCACACAGTCGGCGAAAACATCACGCTGCGCGGCCTCGTCGGAACCACCGGCGAAGAAATCTAGACCGTCGGAAAAAGAGTCGTCTGGAAGTCACTCCACTAGAGACTCCTCGGCAAAGAAATCATCCTCATCAAAAAAGCATGAGAAGGAAAGGAAATCCTCCTCTGGCGATCGTCACAGGTCGACCATGAGTCGAGAGTCGAGTAAAAGCGGGCACAGTGTGGAGAAGGCGGGACCGCCAAAACCACCTACGAAGTCTTCGTCGACGGCGGTCCAGTCATCGACCGCCTCCCTGCCACTTGCACAGGGGGCATCCACCGTCCTGTCGACAATGGCGTCGACGAGGGCCTCGTCGACGGGGATCCTACAGGAGGCCTGGAGGCCTGAAGTCTTTGACCCGACCCCCCCGGAGAATTTGCTACAAGAACAAGCTATGTTGCTGTCCTCGGAGGACGAGAACGAAAGAGTTTCTCGCCCAGCAGACCTAGGGCTACGAGCGGCTGACAAGTCGTCGACGAGGGCCTCCGTTACACCGGTATCTGCCCCTCTCCTCAATCGGTTTTGTCGTTGGATATTCTGTCCACACTTCAGTCCTTGTTGCAGTCGTTGCACCAGCGACTACCCCAGGCAAGCCTGCCACATTCACTCCTAGACTAGCCGGGCCTGTCCCGTCAACCGACGCACCCACGCACGCCAATCTCTACACTGGCACAGGAGGAAGGTGAGCTGCCAGATTCGGAGTCTGACAGGGGGGCCATGTCGGAGATCTCATTGTCCCCCTCCAGGGATCCTACCTGGGAGTCAGAGGCGGAGTTGGAAAACCCCAGAAGCCCAGCTCACCCGTCCCCTCCGGACGACATCGCGTCATTCCATTCTATGATGAAGGCATGCAAAGAATTTGGTCTGTCCCAAGAAGAATAGAAAAAGGATTGTTTTTTGTTCGACCACATGGGCAAGAGAAGGAGGTCGGTGTTCTCGATACCAATACTGGACCATGTATGGAAAGAGGGGTTGCAGACAATGAGACACCCATTCTCAGTACCAGCAGTGAAAGGACTCCTAGAAAAAAAGTTTAAGGCTCCAGAGTCTACCCCCAAGTGTTTATCCTCCCAACCAACACCGGACTCGGTGGTGTCGGCGGCAGCAGCGAGCAAGGCAAAGGCACAGCACAAGTGCACGACGACTCCTGAGAACGAGGCGAGACGCCAAGATGGCTTTGGCAAGAAAGTGCTCTCCATGGGAGCGACCACAGTAAAGGCCGCAAACTCTCTGGCAATTGTGGCCAGATACGATAGGGAGATGTGGCACAGACTAGCTCCGCTGCTGGATCATCTTCCAGAAGAACAGAGGAAGGCGGCGATGCTACTGGTCCGAGAGGATGAGGAAGCCTCAAATCACGCAATAAACATCGCGGTGGATCTCGCTGAGTCAGGTTTCAAGCAAGTCAACAATGGTGGTATTGCGTCGACAGTCATGGCTTAAGTGTACCTACTTCAGGCCGGAAGTGCAATACAAGGTCTTAGATATGCCCTTTGAGGGAGACCTTCTTTCGGCGAGAAGGTGGACGAGGCCCTAAAAGGGATGAAAGAGGACTCGGACACGGCACGTTCATTGGGTGCCCTCCAGAGTGGCAGAAGTTACAAGTCTTTTCGTCCCTTTAGAGGGGCTTCAGGTAATTCAAGATTCTCTTCTGGAGACAGATCCTTTGCCAGATCGGCTTACCCCTCCCAGGGATACCGACGTGCCTCACAATCGGCTAACCGTCGACGAAACTTCCAGTCTTCCAGAAAACGACCATCATACCCATCGTCGTCGAGAGACAAGCAAAATAAGGATCAGCAGTGACATACCACGCACTGTTCTGGGGGGGAAGAGTTTCAGCATATGTCGACGAATGGGAAAGGATAACGACGGACCAATGGGTGTTAGACACCATAAGAAACGGACACTCTCTGCAATTCAAACACACCCCTCCGCAAATTTCACCTGCGTTCACCGCTTAGTCCCATATGAAGGTACTGCAACAAGAGGTTACACTGATGTTAGCGAAGGGCGTGATAGAATTAGTTCCAACATCACAGAGAGGTCAAGGAGTCTACTCAAGATACTTCGTCGTAAAAAAGCCGAACGGCAAATGGCGTCCCATTCTAGACTTACGCAATCTCAACAAGTCCTTAAAGAGCCTAAAGTTCAAGATGCTCACTCTGCAGGAAGTGATCCGCGCAGTTCAAAAGGGAGATTTCCTGGCGTCCCTGGATTTACAGGACGCGTATTTCCATATTCCAATGTGTCGGAAACACAGGAAATTCCTATGTTTTGTAATAGGGCGAACTCACTACCAATTCACGGTTCTTCCTTTCGGGCTCAAGACCTCCCCCAGAACGTTCACAAAATGCCTGGCTCCAGTGGCTGCCTGGCTAAGGAAGCAAAGCCACCATGTATACCCATACCTCGACGACTGGCTGGTAAGGGGATCCTCCCCAGCGTCGACCAACACAAGTCTGCAAGCCACCATGCAGCTTCTACAACGGCTAAGATTCGCCATAAACTTCGAGAAATCCTCTCTGCGGCCATCGAGAACGCTGGTATTCTTGGGGGCACAGTTCGACTCAGTTAGGGCTGGTGAAACCTTCCCTCGACAGGACCTCAAGACTCATTCAACAAGCGGCCCGGCTACGGCGAAACACCAGGATCTCAGTGAGAAAGTATGTTTCGGTCCTAGGGGCCATGGCATCCTGCATCCATCTGGTGAGAAACTGTCGACTATTCATGAGGCCAGTCCAAGAATTCCTCGCGGACCGATGGACACAGGCTCAGGGATCGTGGTCGGACAGGATAACCGTTGACGACGACAAGCTACGTCGGACCCTTCAGTGGTGGCAGAGTTCCCACAATCTGAACAATGGTATGCCCCTACAGGAGCCGGAGTTTCAGAGCACCATAGTTACGGATGCGTCCCTAACCGGATGGGGAGCGCACATGGGTGCTCTCCAAACGCAAGGTCGCTGGTCTCCAACGGAATCACTCCTACACATAAACGTACTGGAACTCAGAGCGGTATGATGAGCTTTGAAGGCGTTCCTACCACACATCAAGAGTTCGCGAGTGCGAATACTGACCGACAATACAACAGCCATGTTTTATCTGAGGAACCAAGGAGGGACACGATCGAGGACTCTTTCCATAGAAGCCCAGAAAACATGGCATTGGGCATCGAAACACGAAATTTCCCTCGTGGCTCATCACCTTCCAGGAGTGTGGAACGGCCAAGCCGACTCCCTCAGCAGAAGCATGGCCCAGATACACGAGTGGGAAGTGGACACGGGTCACTTGAGGAAAGTGTTTGAGAAATGGGGTCACCCCCCTCTGGACGCCTTCGCGACCAAAGACAACAAGAAATGCAAGCAATTTGCAAGCAGATGGCCCCAAGAGGGTTCGGTGGGGGAGGCGTTCTCCTTCCCATGGACGGACATGTTCCTCTATGCTTTTCCCCCGTTTCCCCTCATACGGAAAACAATACAGTGGATACGCAGATACAATTGCCGGGTGATCCTAGTGACACCATACTGGCCGAGGAAACTTGGTTCTCAGACCTCCATCTATCGCTGGAACATCCCATAGCGTTTCCGAAAGTCCCGTACCTTCTATCCCGGGACAGAGGCACGGTGTGGCATCACGACCCGGACAGTCTCAACCTTACGTCCTGGCTCCTGACTTCTCGGAGTTCGGTGCTTTAGACATTTCAGAGGATTGCCGAAAAATTCTACAGGCGGCTAGAGCCCCTTCTACTAACAAATCTTACTCCTATAAGTGGCGGAGATTCTGTGAATGGTGTAGAGGACAACGGGGCCTACAACCATTGCTGGTGACGCCGGAACAAGTTCTACCTTACCTGCTCCTCTTGGCAGAAAAGGGATTGTCCCCCTCATCGATAAAGGTACACCTGGCAGCCATCTCGAGATTCACAAGGAAGAGGCAGTCTCCTCTATTCAGTGACAGACTGGTAAAACACTTCATGCAGGGTTTATTTCGAGCTTTTCCCCCGGTGAAACGTTTTCCCCCGACGTGGAGCCTCAACACAGTGTTGGCAGGCTTGATGAAACTGCCTTTCGAGCCTATGGCCACGTCCGACATAAAATTAATTTCGTGGAAGTTGGCATTTTTGATAGCTATCACATCAGCCAGACGTATCTCGGAACTGCAAGTGCTGGTCGTGGACCCGCCCTACCTAAGATTCTTTAAGGACAAGGTAGTCCTGGCAACTAACTCTATGTTCGTTCCGAAGGTTCCGACGGTATATCACAAACTCATCCGTGGTTCTGCCTACTTTCTTCGCCACTCCATCATCGGCAGCATAAAAAACTCTTCATACCCTGGACGTTAAGAGGGCTCTGAAATTCTACCTACATCGTACACAAGACATCAGGGCTACTCGGCAACTGTTCGTCGCATATGGTCCTTCGGCGAGAGGACAAGCAATCTCTAAACGGGGATTGGCTAGATGGGTCTCGTCGACGATTGCTTTTTGTCACTCTAAGGCCGGAAGGCCACTGCAAGGACATACTAGAGCTCATTCTACAAGGTCGATGTCCTCCTCAATAGCGTTATGGGCTGGAATTCCGCTGACAAAATATGCCAAGCTGCGGCATGGTCCCTGCCCCACACGTTTACCCGCCACTACTGCCTTGCCAGGCAGCATGCAGACGAGATGCAGATGGGAAGAGCTGTCCTGCGCCATCTGTTTCAGTAAGGTAAGCTCCACGCTGTGGAGAGTCGGGTTTCTACCTTTTTGATGACAGTATACTTTACGTGGATAAGGTTATATGAGTTAACTTATTCCTGCTGTACATATGCATTGTGTAGAAGGGTGAGGATATATATATATTGTTACATTACATTCTCACCGCCGTCTCAAGTGTTACTGCTCTACAATATATTCTAAGCATGTGAATCCATGAAAGATCCAATGCTGGAGAAGGGAATAGTTTCTTACCTGTAACTCCATTTCTCCAGCATTGGTATCTTTCATGGATTCACATGCGCCCGCCAACCTACCCGTATGTAATGTATGTGATGAATTTAACCCTTCCTACTTTGGAGGGGCCGAAATCTGAAGGGGAGCCGCGGGGGCGGGCCTCTTATACTAGCACGGCCTGCAGAGCATGCGTAGGCGGGTCCTAGAAGGACGTGGATAGGACACAAAAGTGTCGAAAGTTTTCCTTTGGAAAAGGCTAAATATGTGTACCGAGGGGTCCCAGTCTGACGACGGGGAATATTCTAAGCATGTGAATCCATGAAAGATACCAATGCTGGAGAAATGGAGTTACAGGTAAGAAACTATTCCCTTCAGAAACTTCTGGACCTCTGAGCTGTACAACCCGTCCCCCTTGGGGAGCGAGAGCAGGGCTTCTACTCGCGGCTGTTTACAGTGCCCAAACCCAACCAGGCTGGCCTGCGCACCATCCTAGACCTTTCCTAGTTCAATCTTTTCCTACCCCAAGCGAAATTCAAGATGATCACGCCCTGCCAGATATGGTCCTCCTTGCAGATGGGCGATTGGCTCAGCGTGGTGGATCTTCAGGATGTGTACATGCATATTCTGATTTGGAATCCACACAGGAGAAACCTCTGTTTCTCTTTGGGAGAGGAGCACTTCCAGTTTCGAGTGCTTCCTTTCTGCCTCAGCTCTGTGCCGCGTGTCTTCACGAAGATGTCGGTGATTGAGGCATATCTTTGTCTGCAGGGTATCCATGTGTATCCGTATTTGGACGATTGGCTCTTTCGCAGTCCTTGCCTGCTGAAAGCAGTGGGCAATCTTCAGTCTCTCCTTCAGCTCCTGTTCCATCTTGGGCTGTCGTTGAACTGGCAGAAATCTTCCATGACTGTCTCGCAGGACTTGATTTTCCTGGGTTTTCGCTGGAACACGATCAACCGCAGAGTGTACTTGACTGGGGACAGAATGGTGGATCTGTTAGCCACGTGTCAGATGTTTGCACAGTCGGAGAGCATGTCGGCCTGGTGGTTCCAGAGGTTTCTGGGCCTCATGGCCCGTGCATGTTGGTTCTTCCTCTTACTCGTCTCAAGATGAGGCGGCTTTGGATGGCTCTTCGTAGTTCTTGGCGTCAGGCTGTGGACCCGGATTCCAAGCTGATAATAATTCCGGCTTCCATGAGAGTGGACCTGGAATGGTGGTCATCTCTCAGCAACCTGTCGGTGGGTGCAGGGTTTCAGGACCCAGCCCCCACGGTTACAATCACGACAGACTCCTCCCTCCTGGGTTGGGGTGCGACGTTGGATCCTCTGCAGGTCTCGGATTTCTGGTCGCCTCAGGACAAGCTCCTCCACATTAATAATTTTGAGCTTCTGGCGAGCTTCCTAGAGCTCAGGGCATTCAGACCGATAATAGCCAACAAGGTGGTCCGCATATGCACGGGCAATGCTTGTTGATGTAATACATAGACATTGCAAGGGGAACCAAGTCTCCCCCTCTCGTGGACCTGTCCATCCAGATTTGGGAGTGGGCTGTGCTTCATGATGTTTGGCTGCTTGCAATGCACATCCGGGCCAGCTGAATATCACAGCGGATGCCCTCAGCTGACGGACAGTGGTCAGCTACGCGTGGGAGTTGAAGGCAGAGTTCCTCTTATGGATTTTCTTGCGTTGGGGCACCGAAGGTGGACCTCTTCGCTACGGCGGTCAACAAGAAGCTTCCTCAGTATGCCTCCAGAGGGGGGCTGGGAGCCTCATCTCTGGGGGATGCTCTCGAGATTCCATGGCACAACATGAGAGCTTACGCCTTCCCGCCTCTGCCTCTTGTCCACCGAGTAATTTGGAAGCTGAAGAACTCGGTGAACTGTTCCTTTCTACTCATAGCCTCGTGGTGGCTGGCCAGGTTTTGGTTCTCGGAACTTCAACACCTGTTGGTGTATCCACCAATCAGGTTACCAGTGACCCCGGATCTTCTTAATCAGGGGGAACAGCAGCTGTGGCACCTCTCCCCACAATAGCTCAGCTTGGCGGCATGGTGTCTGAGTTCAAGTCTTTAGAACATCCTGACTTGTCTGCGGATAACATGCGTATTATCCAGGCAGCCAGGAAACCCTCGACTATTTCCCAGTACAGAAGCAAATGGCTCAGGTTCTGTCATTGGTGTTTGGACAAGCAGTTGGACCCAAAGGGGGCTACAATTGACACTGTGCTGTCCTTTGTATCCTCCTTAGCAGAGTCGGGTGTCCAGGTTCTGTCATGCAGAACTTACCTTTCAGCAGTTTCCGCTTACCTTTCTACGGACCAATGCTCTTACTCTGTCTAATCCAGTGGTTAAGAGGCATTTTGCAGGTTTGACACACCTCTATCCTCCAATTCGTAGTCCGCACTCGTCGTGGGATCTAAATGTAGTCCTGACAGCGTTGTCATAAGCCTTTCGAGCCAATGGCCACGGTGGACCTAAAGTACCTGTCCTGGAAAGTGTCCTTTTTTGGTCGCCGTCAGTCAGCAAGGCGGGTGAGTGAGCTCCAGGCCTTGTCAGTGGAGCATCCCTTTTTGGTCTTTGACAAGGATAAGGTAGTCCTACGGACGAATCCTGCTTTCCTGCCGAAGGTGGTATCTGAATTCCACCTGAATCAGTCGATCTCCCTCTTGGTCTTTTTTCCGAACCCTACTTCAGAGGCAGAAAGAGTTCTGCAGTGTCTCGATGTCAGAAGGGCTCTTAAATTCTATCTGGACAGAACTTCCGTGCTTAGGAGTTCTTCCCAACTGTTTGTGACTTTTGGTAACCCTCAGGGTAAGCAGGTGTCTAAGGCGACTATTTCTCGGTGGATCGCCGCCTGCATTACAGGGCTGAAACCTCCTAAGGGTATTCATGCACACCTGGTGCGGGGCAAAGCAGCTCCGGTTGCTTTTCAGAAATATGTCCCCTGGGAGTCCATCGCTAGGGCAGCTACTTGCGCCTCCCCATCTGCTTTTTGTAAGCATTATTGTCTTGACATGAGCTCAAGAGCTGATGCTCAGTTTGGTCAGGCTGTGCTGAAGAACCTGTTTCAGTAAGGGGTGTTTCCATCCACCCGTAGGTCCTGTAAGGAATGCTTGGGAATCTCCCATAAGTATGGAGGAAAGGGGACAGGACGTAGGAGTATAACCAGGTTACTCACCATAGTGACCACCTTACTCCTAGTCCATAGTCCCCTTTCCTCCATACGCCCGCCGTCCCCTATAATATCCTCTGCTATTGCTTATAGGTCTCTGACCTGGCGATAGAAAAGGACTGATGGGCGATGTGCGGGGCGGAGCCAAGGTGGGTGGGGTTACGGCCGCGTGCCGGGCCCCTAGCAAGAAAGAGGAAGGACACATTTTTGAGAAAAATGTTTGAATGCTTTTTACAAAGATGTCCCATAAGTATGGAGGAAAGGGGACTATGGACTAGGTGTAAGGTGGTCACTATGGTGAGTAACGTGATTATTGTCCTACCTGCTCGGCTGGATTTACTCTTGATGCCTTTATTCACTGATCTTTTTCCATCTGCCCCACTCGCCACCCCGTAGTCAGACCACTTCTCTCCTCTCACCTGGATCCTTTTGGCCCTCTGACAGCACCTCGCCCAGCTCTGCCAAACTCATTCACGGACATCTGCCTGATTAAATGAGTATCAGTTGCTGCCTTTGCATCCACCTTCACCCCCCCCCCTCTCCTCTCACTCAAGACTGACTCCACTCTCAGCAACCTCCATCTCTCCAATACTAACACTCTTGACATTTTTGCCCCAGTCGTGAGTATCCGCCTGAAACATGCCGCCAAGCGTAACACTTGGTACCACTATGGTCTAGCAGCCCTAAAGCTGGCCTGTCTCCTTCTCCAAACGCAATATCGTCACTCCTTTTGCTCCAAGAGGGCCCACATCCGGACTTGCGTCTGTGGAGAATCCAACAACCCGTTTGAACTCTTTAAAATATGCATGGAACTAGCCAATTCTTCTGGAGTCTCCCAGCCCTGTACTTCCCAACCTTGCCCCTCCCACCATTAATCAAGATGCAGAAAGTGGTACAATGAGGTTACAGCAAGGAGAAGCACGCCTGGTTTTTAAAACCATCTAAAACCACTTACTTTGAGTGAGGTGTCAAAATGTTTTAAAATGTTTTTTCAAAGCATCAAAAGTCTGTTTATCTAAACATGAACATGCCTCTATGAACGAATATACATGTTCAGTTGTATAGTGTTGAGATTCAAGCTCATAATGTATACTGTGTTGTGTTTTTGTTGTTTTCAAAATGAACACTCGGACTACACAGACCCCCTACATACATTGCAATTACGGGACTAGTTCCCCGCACACACAGACCACGCCTTCCTCTGACGCGACATAGCAACAGTAACTAAGCCATAAACACACGTAGGCTCTCACTTTCTCCTCCCACGCACGCGCGGCAATTCCACCACTATTCGCTCACGCATGCGCAAATCACTCGCTCTCGCCTTTTTCTGATCGCTCACGTCCCCGGCATGACACAACGCATGCGCGGTGCACGTTCAGCGACGAACAGAATACACAGCTCACTTCGGGAGCTCTTCCCAGTACGAGAAGGTAAGCATACCGCTCTCTCCTTCGGGATACTACAAGTACTGGCACCATAGGGACTGTTACATTTGACTGTCAGCCCCCATATATAAGTAATTTTCGTTTCTCCTATAATAAATAAAGATTACCAAATAGGACACTCGTCCTCGCACAGTTAGCCACACTGTTTCACGATCTCTACACCGGTCAATAATAAGTCACCAGCACTTAATTTTCATGTGCACTTTGTCAATTACATGACACAAGTAGGACACTTTTCTCTAACACATGCTGTGTCCTACGTGTTGCAGTGGATGTCTCTTCTGCAACTTAAGAGAACAATCTCTACTTGGTCTGGCACACTTGGATCCGCCATTCCCCACGCATCATTTTGCCCTGAGACAAAATACTGTTGAAGACAGGTATGTCTGAGTACTGCATCATGCATTTTAGTTACTTATCTAGTAGAACCTTTTAAACAACACACGTTCCTTTTCTTGTTCCTTATCCACAGTTTTTTCTGAGCAACAGACGAAAGACTACTCAATTCCTTCTCATTTTACAGTCCTGAGGAAAGCTGTAGAACAACCCACCATCAACACCTGCGTTGTTACATAGCTGGAAACACATTTGAGTGTCGACTCTTTTTCAGTGCATGCACAGTAATATTGCACTTGATAACCTTGTTGTATGTATTAACAATCATGTGTTGTTGACATTATATGCCGATACAATATAATGGAAATGCAATTTGTGAAAGTGGACTTTTAGTTTGTCTATCTATTATAAAAAAGGAAAAACTTGTTGTGTGTTAAATAAAGAAGTTTTAGCACCTGTGAAAAAGTGTTGTTGGGTTCTGTAGACTTGGTTTCATGTATGCCAGTGCGACACCTGTTAGTGTCTCAGAGGGAGAGGCAGCCAGAGTCCACCCCCCTTTTTTCTGCAGTGTAAATTCGTCCTCCAGACTCAGGCCCCTCTATAAAACACAAAGAGGACCCCCCTTTTCCCTTTCTTAAAAACCGGCTAACTACTGCTCCATCTCCATCACTCCACTCCCTTCCTTGAGACTGTGGCATACTGAGCTTGGTGGTTGACTGCACGACCATCAATCTAGATTCTGAGCACCTCTGAAGAACTGCCTGCACCTCTTGATTCTAACTCTCCAGCTGGCCTCATTCTACTTGATCTCTCCTCTGCATTTGATACTCTCAACCACTCCATCCTCCTAAAAGGGCTTCATTACACCCTTGCTGTATCAGAGCGGACACTGGACTGGCTGACCTGCTTCCTCACTGACCCTCCCTCCCCAGGTTATCCTGGGCTTTCTCCTCTCCCGCCTCACCTCTCACCTGTGGCGTTCCCCAGGGCTCCCAATGTTTCACCCTGGCTCTTTTTAAATGTTTTATTTAAACTTTATTTTCAACTGATGGTTACAGCATATCAACACATTGTAGATATATCTTTATGCATGGCATATAATTACAACATGAGGTAGAAGTCCTCTAGACGGTTTATGTAGTTCATATATGGCTGTCCTTTCTGGCTCCGCCCTCGCCACCTTGCAGATGTTGGTTAGGTAGTGGTGCCCAAATGTCCTTTGGCCTGCACTTAGATGACACTCCCTTAACCTAAGTCTCTTCACATTTGTATACAAATAGCAAGTCCTTAAGCGACGCCTGGGATGTGGGGGCCACTTCCGCTTTACAACATCTTAGTATGTTAATTTTGGCTACTGCGCCCGCAACTGAGAAGAGTCTGCGCATCTTAACTGGTACTTTTCCTGTATCCCCAAGCAGATATTTCAGTGGGGTAGCCGGAATGTGTATATAAAGTATTTTGCTAAGGATAGTGGCCACTTCCTCTCTGAAGTGCATTACCAGTACATATGTTTTGAGTTGGCCCCTGAGGTACTACATTCAGGACGAAGTGCCTGCTTGGAGTTGTCGAATTTGGCCAATTTACCGGGGGTTATGTGAAGGTGATTCAGTATTTGAAATTGCACCAGCCTAACGTTAGCACACAGTGAGATCAATTTGCTGTAGTGACAGTTACTCCTACGTCCCGCCCCCTTTCCTCCTTACTTATGGTACATTCCTCCGTCCTGTGGGACGGGACTGGAGCTTTTTGTACATTTTTCAAAAATGTCTCCTTCCTCTTTTTTACGCAGGGTACTGCACACGGCCGTAACCCCGCCCGTAACCCCGCCCTCCTTAGCTCCGCCCAGCGCATCGCCCATCAGTCCTTTTCTCTGCACGATCGGGACTGGACACACTTGCATCTTGGGAAGATTTTTTCCATACAGTGTTCTCCTTTCGCTCTGACTTAGCGGTCATGTAGTAGTCTGTCTATGGCGTTTCAGTTAGACTTTCCTACTTGTTCTTCTTGTCTGCGACGCTTTGCTAGGGCTGATCCCCATTCTTTTTGTTTAGAGTGTTTTGGTTTTTGGGCCGGATCACTGGTGGGACTGTTTTTACTGCGACTCCCTTTCGGTCCGGGTGCTTCAATGTGGTTTGGAGCAGTGGGAGGAGGTCTTTTGTGCTCTCCCCCATTGCATTTTCTTATGTTAATCGAGGAAAAGAAGAAATGCCCGGTTGAGTGCTTTACCTTTTAGAGCACCCCGGCCGGGGGACTCCTTTCCAGGGTCTTCCCGGTCCGGGAGGAGCAATAAAAGCTCTATTACCGGGGCTTCCCCTGAGGTGCCTTCTAGGCCTAAAAAGTGTACCAGTTTTCTCTGAGGGCCATCGTCAGGGGCCTACTGACAATGGATTACTATCCGAGGTCCCTCCTGTGGGGCTGTTTGTGAACCCAGTTCTACTGTGACAACAGGTACTTAGCTTGCTTAGAGGTCTCCTTTGCTGGAGTTTCCCGTAAAAACACTGGTGTGCGCCCTGAGGCCTCAGTTGACGCTGTTCGTGCCGAATGGAGGTTCGAGGCCCTTTGCAAAGGGGATTTTACCGGGCTCGGGTCCGAGATCCCTCGTTTGGAGGCTAAAGTGACTGACCGTTCTCAGAGGCCTGTTAAGGTCTTGTCGGTGAGGTGTGTTCCTCGTCGTTCCCGTTCAAGCAGTGACACCAGATCTGTTGAGGGGGCACGGAGTGAGGTCTTGGTCCGGAATTCCTGTGTTACCGACGGGGCCGAGGTCCTTCCGTTGAAGGCTTTTCTGGCTGATGGTATGTCTCAAAAACATTCTAGGGCACGCAGTACCGGCTCGGCCGAGGTTATTTGTATTGAAGCTAAGATGAAGACCCCTGACCCACCTGTGGAGACAACTGTCTCACTTCCACACGTGTTGCAATTCTCGTCAGGTGCGGACAAAATAGCGCCCGCTACCGCCAAAACTACGGCAGCCATTTTGGATTCCTTCCTTTCAACTACGCCATCGGGCCTAGGTGTGGCGAGTGGGCTTTCAGGCGAACATCGTTTTCCTTGACTGGAACGCTCGGATGCCCCTACAGCACAATGTCTTGCTTCCTCCGTCATTGGCGCCCTTGATATGTGGACACCAGTGGGGAAGGGCTTTCTTGGCAACCCTCTCTTGCGTCCATGGAATTACTGCGCTCATGAGAGGCCTCCTCTAGACGCGCCTAAATCGTTGCCGGAGGATGTATTTTTCGGCAAGTTTCAAAGACATACATTCCGACCCCATGAAGGAGTATTTTTGAGGTTTGTTTAGGGAGATATGCCCACCTGCGCTGACGGTCCCAACTGCAGTACCTGTTCCGCCGGCGTTGCCTTTACCGGCTGGGCCTCCACCGACTCTTCCTCCCTTGACTCCGTTGTCTCCAGTGGACAAGTCTATGGTGGCGCCTGATGCGACTCAGCCTGATCCCTATCTGTCAGACGACGCACACGGGGATCAGGACAGCTAAGACCAGCCCCGCTCTGTCGGAGCCTTTCACGACCGGGTGCTGGACATTTCTGTTGGATGTTCCAGTACCCCAGGCACCCGCTCCACCGGAGTGTGTGCTTTCGGGGGCTTTCACCTTGTCTCCTTCGGAGCGTACAGGCTTGTTCTTGCATAAGGACGTTTTGGCAGAGGTCCGTTAAGTTTGGGAAAAACCACACTCTGGACTGTTTGTCAACAAGATTGACGTGCATTATAGGCTCCGTTCTTCCGAAGAGGTCACTTTAGCGTTGTGTCCGCCCCCCCCCCTCCTCCACGGTTGTGGCTGCTGCCACTTTACAATCCAGACCTGCTGCATCGTCTGCTGCAACGGCAGGTTCTGGCCAAGAAGACCAGCTTCTTGACTCCTTGGGGAAGGAGGATTTTTGCTAATTCAGCCCTGCAGTTACGTCAAGCGAACGCAGAACTGGTGTTAGCGGGGGCGAATATGAAAATGTGGAAAGGCCTGTCAGATTAAGGATTTTATTCCCGCTGAAAAGCTAGAGTATTTCAGAGCGGGTTTGTCAGATGCTAGGGTCCTGGCGCAAGATATGCTGGAGGCCGCGGTGCATCATGTCGACACCTCGGCCCGGGGCCTTATGCTTGGCATGGACACCTCTCGTCAGGCTTGGCTGCATGCCACCACGTTCTCTAAGGAGGTGCAGGATAAGGTTTTGGACCTGCCCTTTGATGGTAAGGAGCTTTTTCATTCTACAACGGACGTTGAACTGACCAAAACTAAGGGTAGCACTCAGACCTCCAAGGTTTTGTCTGTCCTGGTGAAACCGGCTTTCAGGGCACAGAACGTCCTCGCAGCCTCGGCCTTCAGATTTATTTTGGACCTTTCAAAAGTATGTCCCCTGGGAGACCATCGCCAAAGCGGCTACCTGGGCCTCCATCGGCTTTTCGTAAACACTGTTTGGACCTGAGCTCCAGATCTGATGCTCAGTTTGGCCAGGATGTGCTAAAAAAAACTTTTTCAGTAAGGGGTTTCCAGCCACCCGTAGTTCCTGTGAGGAGTGCTTGGGAATCTCCCAGAAGTATGGAGGAAAGGGGACGGGACGTAGGAGTAGAAGGTTACTCACCATAGTGACCACCTTACTCCTAGTCCATAGTCCCCTTTCTTCCATACGCCCGCTGTCCCTTCTAATAAGGTTCCTCTATTATTGCTTAAAGGTCTCTGACCTGGCGATAGAAAAGGACTGATGGAAGATGCAATCGGCAGGGCTATGGAGGGCGGGGATTACGGCCGTGTGCGGTACCCCGCGTAAAAAGAGGAAGGACACATTTTTGAAAAATGTTTTTTACAAAATGCTCCGGTCCCGTCCCACAGGACGGAGGGATGACCCATAAGTATGGAGGAAAGGGGACTATGGACTAAGCGGAAGGTGGTCACTAAGCGAGTAACCTTATTAATTTAGCCCATTGCAAATCTTCTATAGTTATGTCCAAATCCCTTTCCCACTTTGCTTTCATTGTGTTTTTGGAGGGGGTGCGGGATTGCACCGTGTCATATATCATGGAGATGCTACCTTTGAATCTTTCCTGTGACATGATGCAAAGCAGGAATGGGTGCGGGTCAGTTTGTTTGGGAATGATGGCCATTTCTTTCTATAGGCTGCTCTGGCGATGGTATTCTGGTGTTGTAGTGAGACCAGACCCGACCTTCCCCAGAACCTCTTCCAGGTGCACAAACTTCACATCGGCAAAAGATTTGGGCCTGCCAGACCGACTGGGTTGTATTTTTCCCATAACTTATGCTAATTTAGTCTCACCGTGGCCACCCCCCACCGCCCCGCACCCCTGCACCCCCTAATACCAAATTAGAAGCGAGCTTCTGTAGTTTTTTGAAAAACTGTCGGTTGAGCCATATTGGAATATTACTAAATAGATAAAGCAGTTTGGGTACTACAACCATTTTTAGAAGAGATACCCAGCCATATATAGATATCGGGAGCTTATTCCAAACACTCAATTTGGCCTTGAGTTGTGTCAAGTATGGCTCATAATTAGTGGTATGTAGGGTGTGTATCTATGGCCATGATGATTCCCAGGTATCGAGCTGTTTGGGGGCCATCAGAACTGCGCTATGGCTTCCGATCATACTGTCCCCTGTGTTAGAGGAATGATCTCTGACTTGGCCTGATAAATTTTATATCCAGAGTATTTTGCATATTTGTTTACCTCTTGCATCACAGGAGGCAGGTTGGTCTCGGGGTCTCTAATATACAGTATGGTGTCGTCTGTGTAAAGTGAAATTAACTGAGGGCCCTTAATACGGATACCTCACCAGGAAGGTCTGTGTTGCTAGTATGCCACCATGCCCGCTATGGTTAGGGTAAAGATACGTGTAGGATAGTGGGCACCCCTGCCGCTTTACTCTGTGTAACGTGAATTCCGGTGATAAGTGCACTTATTGCACTCATTGTATTGGCAGGTGATCATTCTTTACCAAGTGATCTCTGCCAGGCACTTAACTGTTGCTCGCACTGACTCCCTGGCTCGTTCTTCTGTGCAACTCCTAGCACTTAACCCCCTTACCTTGTCCCTTCCCTTCTCTTCTCTCTCTGCACTTGCATGTTCCGATACCTCACCCAGCCTAATAGGACCGCCTCTTTCTTGTTCATCAGTTTTATTCCATTTGCCTTTTGTTCCCATGTGCCCTCCCCGTTTGCCTGTGGATGCTTCGAAACACAATTTCCTGATGTATAAGCGCCTTACAAACACACAACAAATAAATGCCATTTGATGGGTCTAACTTTTTTGGTTCGAAAGCTGATGGCAGCTAAGAGAAACTTCAGGCTTCTAAAGCAGTCGCACAATGTGAGCAGTCATCAGTTGGCCACAACAGCAGCAACCCTCTGCCTTTCCAGGCTTGGAGAGTGCGTTCTTTTCGCTTCTACTCTTCTTTTGGACAGCAAGGTGGTCAAGTGACCCCAAAAAAGGGCAAAGGAGATTTTCATATACCCCTAGAGGCTTTGGAAGAAGAAATGCTCAGGCAGCCTCCTCCTCATTGCCCTTTCCCACAGCCCAAAACCTTGCGGGTGCTTTGCGCACAGGACCATGGTGGGAGCTACATTACTTCAGATGCTTAGGCATTACAGTTGGCCATGGGTACTGTCCCATTTCTAAAAAGGCCTTCATATTGTCCCCCCGATCGGATCTCTTCGGGTAGCAGATCTGCTCCTTCTATTGGATATTTTTTCCTTGTTGGACAAAGGTGACGTGGAAAAGGGTACCCGTGGCAGAGCAGTACCAAGGTTGGTACTCCACCTATTTTCTGGTTCCCAATAAAGACTGAGGACTGCAACCCATTGTGTACCTGAGCCGCTTGAATAAGTTCCTGTTCAAGATGGTTTCTTTCGCAGATTTTCCAGGCACTTCGGCTCCAGGATTGAATGGTTCCACTTTATCATCCGGATGCTTACTTTCATGTGCCTATACACCCCAAAGCACAAAGTACCAGATGTTCGCCATTCGCAATTCTCATCACATAAGAGTACTCCCTTTCGGGCTGACCGACCCACACCCCCCCAACGCCCCTGATGGTCTTCAAGTTGATGGTGGCAGCGTATCTGAGCAGAGGGATTCCCATCTTTCCCTAGCTAGACGATTGGCTGATCATAGCCCGTTCTTCCGAACAGGCTCTGGAACACCTCAACAGCATCTGTCACTCTCTCCACAAGCTGGGCTTCTCCCTCAACTTCATGAAGTCCCAGGTGACAACATTTCCAAAAGCTGCAGTTCATTGTAGCAGTCCTGGACTCCTCCTCGGGGAAGGCTTTGCTCAGCATATCTTGCAGATGGTTACACGATTACAGAACTCCCAACATCAACCAGCATTAGATTTTCTGAGGTTTTTGGCCCTCATGGCATCCTGAATTTTCCTGCTGCCAGAAGCCCACCAAGAATGAGGTCCCTCCAGTGGGCCCTCCTATTTTAATGGTCACAATTTTCAGACTAGAGGACAGACCTTCTTCAGGCCCTGAGAAAAGTAGCAAAGGTTCTTCTGTGGTGGGGCCTGCGAGGAGAATGTGATGGGGGGGGGGGGGCCCTTTTGGCAAGCATGCTGAAGATGCAGATACCTTCCTCACTGGGTGGAGAGCTCACAAGAGTGATCTTGTCTACACATCAGCCTTTTAGAGCTTAGTGCAATAATACTGGCGTTGATGGCCTTTTTGCCTTCCTTACATGGGAAGAATGTCCTGATAATGATGGACAACAGTGACCTTGGACGGTATCATACAAAAATGTTGCCCTCATTTGTGCACCCCACAGTCACTGCGACTTTGGAGGCGCACAAAATGAAGGTGACATTTACTGCGCCCAAGCAGAGCTGGGTTCCAAGGCTGTCCCCTGCTCTTCCTGGGCGCAGTAATGGGGGTCAGGAATTGCGGGGGTGTCCCCCCCTGCTTACCATTTCAGAAAGCAGGGGACATGTAAAAAAAAGAGAAAAAAACAAAAGCACCCTGCTGTGTCAGCGCCAACCCACATTAGTTGGAAGATCTGACGCTGCAGGGATCGCAGAGTGTGGGCAGCACACGCAGAAGTGTGCCGCCCTAAAGGTAAGTGGGGTGGGGGGGGGGGTTGGGAGGGGTAATACAGGCCAGGGTAAGCAGGCACAGTGATCCATGTGATCACTGCCCCGCAACTGCGGTCGACATGTTCGGCGTTGCAGTTGCGGGCGGCGCAGTGATCACATGGATCCACCATGGACTACATCAACAAGAGAGGTGGTGCAGGTCACTACCACTGTGTAGGGAGTCACTGCAGCTCTGGTTTTGGGAACGCCAAAACAGAATCTCTTATCAGCCGCTCACCTAGCCACAGAAGAGAACATGACAGCTGTTGCTCTGAGCGAGCAGAGTCCAAGAGTGGGAGTTAGCATAGGAAGTCTCCTAGAGATCATTGCCCTTTGGGGAACCAATCAAGTGGCTCTGTTTGTGTCCAGTATCAACAAGAAAATGTTACCTGTTCAGGTCGAAGGAATTTCCTCCGTGGGGAGCTCTGGGGGACACGTTCATAGTGGACTCTGAATTTCCACTCTTGTACGCGTTCACACCAGTCCCCCCCCATTCCTCTTGTCAAGAGTTTGAGGAAGTTCAGGTAGTCCATGATCCTGATTGCTCTGGAATGGGCCAAGAGAATTGGGTACTAGGACTTTCTAGACATATCCATCTGCCCTTCGTTCCGTCTTCCCCAGAGAGTGGACCTACTCTAACAAAAGGCGGGGCGGGGGCTGTATTCTTCACCCAGAAATCAAAACTTTGAACTTTCACGCCTGCTTACTGAGGCCTTAAGATACAAATATCGGGACCTCCCGGAAGATGTATGGAGGTGTTTTCGGCCAGCAGACAAGCAACAAAAGCACTATATCGCTGCACAAATTCTGCAGCTAAAGGTATTGATGATTTCTCTTGTACTACACCTGCAGTGCTTTCTTTATTGCTGCTCCTAGCACATCAGGGGCTGCAGGTGGCTACCTTTCAGCGCTATCCGTTTTTAAACGATCCCCAAAGCAAGGCTCTTATTTTAAGATGCCAATTATTAGATTCCTCAAGGGGTTGACGGATACTTTCCCACCGGTCCCTTTCTTCGTTCCGTCGTGGGATTTAAACCTGGTATTAACTTTTTTTAATGGGAGCTTCATGTGAACCTCTCCATTATTAACTTAAGACAATCTTTCTAGTAGCCATTACTTCTGCTTGCAGAGTGAGTGTGCTGCAGGCTTTGTGATGTAAACCTTTTTTCACTATATTTTCCAAGAAGGCGGTAGTCTTGAGGGTTTGTCCCTCCCTCCTTCCTTCCCAAGGTGGTGTCCGAATTCCATCTAACACAAAACAATTTAACTTGCCGCATTGTATCCACCTCATTCTTCTAAGGAGGAAGAGAGATTGCATAAACATGCCCCAAAAAGGGCTCACTTGTTTTTTTCAAGGATGTCAGATGGTTGGGCAAGATGATTATCTTTTTATTGTTTGGTTATACAGGCTTCATGCTAGGACAGGCCGTGAATAATCAAACTGTCACACTGGAGCGTTCTATGCATTTCAGAATGCTATTCCATGGCTGGGAAAGATGTCCCTGAAAATCTAAGGGCTCATTCCACCAGGGGATTCGCAACCACATCGTCTCTGCAAAGAAGTCTACCAGTGCAGGACATTTGTAATTCTGCAACTTGGTCCGCTCTGCATACCTTTTCAAAAGGTTACTGTTTGGACACCTTTTTGGGTCGGGATGATAGTTTTGGAAGAGCATTTCTGCACAGTATAAACTGGGAGTCTATCAAAGATGAGGAAAGGTGAGGACAGATGAGGAATCAGTGGGAGGACACAATCCGTTAGAAGAACAAATTACTTACCCCTGGTAATATTCTTTTTACTGGATGTTACTCCCACAGATTCCTCAATGCCCTTCCAGCATACTCCTCAGACTGGGTTCATTTTTAATATGGACTTTTCTTTCAACACCCATGTGTGTTTTTGTAATCCTCAAATCGGCTGCCAGAAATGGGGTTTGGGGGGGGTGGAACTAGAACGGAGGCAATAGGCGCAGTGCATGCTATTTATACCATCCGTGTCCCATCCAGACGCGGGAATGGGAACTGCCGAGGAACATCGACTCGATGCTGCACAGTGCCCTCTGCTGTCAATCTTTCTGTGACTTTAAGCAGGATATCGGCATATCGAAGATGAGTAATCTGGGGGAGGAACATGCAGTAGGAAACATTACATGGTTAAGTAATTTGTTCTAATCGCACCCAAAAAATACTGCTATCAATTGAATATACTACCCAAGAATCATTTTACATCCAACTTGAAAATTGAGTAAAATATTCATACTTCAACATCTTATATTGCGCTCTGACAACAGGCTGAGGAGATTTAGGAGGATGAGGTCCAACTTGGCAAAGCTGGGGCCTCCGTAAGAATAAGTCTGTTCTTCTGTCAAGGGATTTTTGTCCTTACTTGATTGTAGTAGTTGATCCTGAAATGTTTGTAGGGCGAGGGATAAGGGGGAAAAGACAAAATGGTGGCAAACAAAGCATGGTTAAGGCTGCCTTAGTCTAATCCCAGAAGTACTTGCTATGGCAGTCCTGATTGCACAAGGTGATTGGAGTGTTGAGGTGGCAAAGATGTATGAAATAACCATTTCAGCCCCATCTGTCAGTGAAAGGCTAATCCGTTCGTCATGGTGCTTGTAAGCATCAACATATTTACGGTTCTCCAACGTGACTGCTTTCTATACCAGCGTGCAATGCACAGGGAGCCTATAGGAGCCTATAGGACCACTTCCACAATTCATGCCCAAAGACCAGAGGATCTGCTTAAGGGCATGATCTCCTTTTTTTTTTTTAAAAAAAAAAAACTTTATGAACTGGTTCACGTCACCAACAATCCCCAAAGAGTACACAGGATCAAGAATGGAAACCACTTCCAAAAATTAAACAATACAGACATCTGTGAGGGCAATGTACAAAATACACCAGAAAGAACCATGTCAATTAGGTTTTGAGTAAGTCATTACTAAAGGCAACCGTTGGTAGGCCCTCTTGCCCCACTCTAGCCATACATACGACTCGGGCCCCCTACAGCTAGCGAATGGAAATGCTTTAGGCACATCTGCCACCTGAACATCAACATTACCCGTAGCAAAAATAGCTTGCTGCTGCTCCCTGCATCCTCAAACTGATCAACAGCTGTTTTCCGCTAGGAGTAGGTGCCCTCAGTCCTCGTTGACTTTGCCACCACCCATTGATTTGCTGCTCCCGCATTCCCTTGACAATAAAAAGGCACGGAGCGGGTCCTGTATGCCACCAGGCCTGGATTGGCTAGCTGCATTCCACAATACTCCTGTTCTATATTACAGCACCACACTAGGCCTTTTAGCCACTTTGCAGCAGGTGGGACCACTGGGCTCGACCAAAGCAATACAACTTTGTGCCAGTATCCTACATATGGACAATCATTTTCTCCTCGCCTTCCAAATCCCTGGCAGCCACCCAAACATAAAGCAGAGGATGTCCCAAGGAACCTCATGGTAAATCTCATGCACCCCGTTAGGTCAGTTACTTGACGCCATAAAGTTGCCAGGGCAGAACACTCTCGTAGAACAGGAATGAATCCAGCGTCACCTGCTTTACACCTGGGGCACAGTCCATCACAGAAGCTATCAAATTTCTTCTGTACATCGGGGGATAGATTAACCCGACAAATTTAAAATTGAATAAGCTTAAACCGGGAGGTAATTGCCACTTTCTTAGTGTTTAAGTGCTTAGATTGCCAGCTTTTATCCCCAGATCTAAGCCAATATCTGCCCTGCACAGGGATCTACATGCCAGACCCACCTTTGGAGCTGAGCTTCGCACCATCTGATAAATTGTAGAGACCGCCCTCTTCGCATTCACAGCGTTGACTAGGTATTGTAATAAGGAAGATGTCTGATTCAGATGGGAAGGATCGTGAACAGGCTGTAAACGCCTCTCTAACTGAAACGCCAGCCCAAATGCATCTCCTATCTTCGCCCTAACGAGTTTCCAGGGAACTAAATTACCGTTTGCATAGAAGTCAAACATATTAACCCCAAATTGGGACCACTTCCATTTAATCCTTCCATCACATGCCGATGCTGGACACTGAACGTCCCACACCATGAGTTCCAGGATATATGCTATCAGCACACATACTCCTACGTCCCGTCCCCCATCCTTCATACTTGTGGGACATTCCGTCCTTCAAGACAGGAGCACTTTTGTCAAAAAGCATCAACATTTTTAAATTGTCCTATTTTTACGCGGGGCCACAGCACGTGGCCGTAACCCTGCCCTCCTGAGTTCTGCCCATCGCCGTTCAGTCCTTCTCTCCGTGTGGTTGTGGCTGGACACACTAGCATCACTGAGAATTTTCTTTTTATTCCCTTTGTCCTTCCTTCCAGCTCCGGTTCCACGGTCATCTAGTCCTCCGTCTATGCCGGTGCGTCTGGGATTTGTGTCCTGTTCTTCATGCGAACATCGTTTTGCGAGGGCGATTCCCCACTTTACCTGCCGTCTAGGCCCGGAACATCATTGGGACTTGTGTTTTTATTGTGACTCCCTCTCCGTCTGGGCACTCGTGCGGCTTCTTCAGTGGGAGGAGGTGTTTCAACACATTCCTGCACCACATTTGCAGCTCTTCATCGATGAGAAAAAGAAACGTACGGTAAATCCTTTACTTTTTATGGGGGGCACTGGCCAAGAGACTCCTTTCCGGGGTCTTCCAGGACCGCGAGGGGCTCGAGTGGCTCTGCTACCAGGGGCATCCCTGAATTGTCCCACAAGGGGCCTAATAGGCACACCGGGGCATCCTCCGAGGGTTCCCGCAGTGGGCCTGCCAAAACCGGACATCCTTCTGAGGTTCCCTGTTTTGGGTCTGAAGTTCAGGCCAGTTCTTCTGTGGCTCTGGATACCGGGGTTCGACCGGAGGTCTCCATTTCTGGAGCTTTCCACACCTAGTTACGACTTGAGGCCCCTCTTGAGGGAGCTAAGCGTCCTGCGTTCCATTCCGAGGTTCTCCTTCTTGGGGCTAAATCCAATACCGGCAGAGTTGAGGGATCCTCTTTGAGAATCCTGTCGGTGAGGCACATTCGTCAACCTTCCCATGCTCAGGGTTGTGGTGGTACCAGCTCTGTCGAGGGGGGCAAAGAAGGCGGTCACGCACCTCCAGGCCTCCGAGTACCGGATTTGCTGAGTTTCCTCCATTGGAGACTAATTCTGGGGCAGTTCCTAAGATGTCCAGTAGACACCCTAGACCTGCCAGTACCGACTTGGCAGAGGATCCTTGTTTCAAGGCTGAAACGTCAATTGAGCCCCCTGACTCACCTGGTGAGACACATGCCTCACCTTTTTCCTGTGACAGTTCACCTAAGGTGTCACCGAAATGGTGGCCCAAACTCCACAGTGGCCATTTGTCTACCTCTCTTACACCAACGTTCACTATGGCTGGTGCTGGGGGGGGAGGGGATTCCTTTTGGGGCTGAGCATTCTTTGCCGCACCATGTCGATAACAAAAACCTGTTTCCCGTCTTCAGTGTACTGGCACGCTCGTGCACCGCTGCGTTAGTCTTGCTCCCTGCTGGTTCCGCACCCCTGATCTCTATGGACCCAGCTGCTGGAGGTCCTTCCTGGCAACCATCCTCATTGCGTTCATGAGGGTATGCCCCTCCCGAGCGGCCTCTGCCCCGTCCAGCGCCTAGACCTTCGTCTGAGGACGCGTTTTGCGAAATTTCAGACGTTCAGGCGTTCTGATCCCTTGAGGGCGTTCTTTATTGCTCTTTTCAGGGAAATGTATCCTGAACCTCCTGTGCTGCCTTTGGCCCTGGCTGATCCTACACGCAGGTCCCGGTGGTGCCACTTCTTCCTTCTCGATCACTTCCTCCTCTGCCTCCACTATCCCTGATAGAAAATAAATTGGGTGCACCGCTAGACAACACTTTAAGACCGGATGCGCCACATGCAGCGGATCAGTCTCCTGCTTCACTGGATGAGGGCCAGGCGGACCAGGACAGCGATGAACGGTGCGGTGCCGCTCTATCAGAGTATTTCATGACCGGGTGCTGGATATGATGGCTTTGCTTGATATTCCGGTGGCTGAGCCTCCTGCTCCACAGGAAGGGGTGCTTTCTAGAGCTTTTACTCTATCACTGCAGGCGCGCACCAGCCTGTTCCTCCAGAAGGATGCCTTGGCTGAGGCCCGCAAGGTCTGGGGAAAAACCCCATATCAAGCTGCATCTCAACAAGAGGATTGACGCTCGATGCAAGCTTCATGCCTCAGAAGTTATATTTTTTAATTTGTTTCTAAAGCGCCACAGCCTGTAGGCATCAGAGCGCTGACAAAAAGAAGCAGACAAAAGGGAACAGGACGTTTTAGAGGACAGTCAGTCAATGTGGGGAAAATCTAGTCAGTGGTAAGTTCATTTAAACAGTGAGGGTTTTCGTTTTTTTAAAAAATTTCAGGTAGTTGGGATCAAATCTAAGATAGTGAGTCCATTCCATTTTGCAGGAGCTAGACTAGGCAATGCCCGACCTTGTCTGTTAGTTTTGTTTGTGTGTATATAGGCTTGTCTGCTTCCATCGTCAACGGTGGTGGTAGAAGCCACCCTCCAGTCCAAACCGGCCTCTACATCCTTCACTGCAGCGGCCCAAATACTCTCCAAGGAGGACAAACTTCTCGACATCATTGGGAAGAAAGTATTTTCCAATTTGGCGCACCAACTTAGGCTAACATTGAGCTCATCCTGGCAGCATGAATGTATACCTGCGGATAGGCTAGAAGACTTCAAAGCCGGTTTGTCCAACGCCAGAGTGTTGGCAGAGGATCTACTGGAGGCTGCGGCTCACCACATAAGATACCTCTGCTCGAGGCCTTGTAGTTGGGGTTGACGTTTCCCACCAAGCGTGGCTCCATGAGACGAAGTTCCCAAAGGAAGTGCAGGACAAAGTGCTGGCCTTCCTTTTGATGGTAAGGAGTTGTTCTATTCCTCCACAGATGAGGAACTCACAAAGACTAAGGCGAGTACTGAAACCGCCAAGTCCTTATCAGTCCTTGCGAACTCCAGCTAAGGCCCCTTATACACAGAGGTCAGGGTCCCAAATTGTCCTTCTCTGGCGCACTATCCTCGAGAGAAATTCAAGATGATCACGCCTTGGCAAATAAAGTCCTATCTTTGGAAGGGCGATTGGCTTAGCGTAGTAGACCTCCAGGATGCATACATGCCTGCCATATCCTATATCTTATCACGTTCTGATTTGGAGCCCGTATCGGAAAAATCTGCGGTTCTCCCTGGGAGAGGAACACTTCCAGTTTTGTGTGCTCCCTTTTGGTCTCGGCTCGGTACCCCGTGGCTTTACGAAGATGTTGGTCATTGCAGCTTTCCTTAGACTGCAGCGGGTTCATGTATATCCATATTTGGATGATTGGCTCCTGCGCAGTCCTTGCCCACAGACGGCCTTGACCAACCTTCAGTCTCCTTCAGCTCCTGGTACATCTTGGGCTGTTGGTCAGTTGGCCGAAATCGTCCATGTTAGGCAGAATTATATGCAATACCCTTTGGGAACACAGACAACAAAACCAGCAAGGGTTGAGTTCCACTAGTAATTTGCGCTGCTAGATTCAGATTACAGGAAGTTGCCAATGTGATGACAAATTGTAATCCAACAAATTTAGAATCGCACAAATGAATGTCCAGTGTAACTTGTATTCAAGTAATTTTTCATTAGCCAGAGTGATTTGCCGACACGTGTTTCGACCTTCTGCGGTCTTTCTCAAGGCAAAATTCTGGAATTCCATACACAAGCAATACAATCAACCAACCCCAATCCACCAAAACATGTCATAGTTATTGAGAAAGCATGAGATGCAGATTGAAATTGCCAATAATACATCCATATGGATTCCAAGTGATGAATACATGGGATAACAACAACCACATTCAAAAGCAATGTAAGAATGTGATGCATACATTACCAAGGTGCCCTTGACATAATCGTAATACATGTTCCAGGACCATGTCATCATGTAGAAAATACAAATAATCAAAGAAAAAGACCAACACATAAGCCAGAGGCCAAATTAGCCTCATTGTTTAACAATGTTATTCAAAACATGTTGTTCAATTGGCGAATCTACACGAAACCTGATAATTGCCAAAAAAGATATGCTATCTCAAACCATAACTATACACCATTGGCCTATATTTGCAATATACCCAAAAGGCTTAATTAAAGAATGTGCTACCAATAGACCTAAGCCTAGAATTACCAGTGGTTGTGCCATCACACTGTGCCTGCTCGCAAACCAAAAGTGGAATAACTGCTATCATGCCCCGATAACACTGGTGCTCCATAATCCACCTCAACACCTTTATGTGCAACCAAATATAATCGCGGTCCCGCTTTTACCAAATTCGTTACCTAATGTGAATTCCATAGTACTGCTGCTGTGCTGTAATTAGAAATTATCCGGATATTGTATCCAAATTACCTGTATCAGACAACATGAAAAATGCAAAATAAAGAGGTATTCATCCTTATGACCCTGCACCGTATTTGGACCATACATGTTAATCACTAAGGTAACTAGACTTCCAGCCAGGTTCCCAGATACCATGACGTATCTCCCATCTGGATCACTCTCCTGATGTAGCGGTCAAAACCCCAGTGATTTTTGGAGCATAATAGAGATGCCCCGTAAGTATGATTCAAGAGGTGTAGAATTATGCATCTCACCAGGATTTGTCAAGCTTCACATTCAACTTACCCATCAAGTGCGTTTCTTGAAAAAAATAGGATCCTGGCGCCGTGGCGCTCCCCATATGCCAAGACCCTGCACATTTTAGTAGTTATTCAGCCCTTGCACATTCCAACTGAGGGCGCATTGTTCTTGCGACAACTGCCTAACCATCATCCGCCATCCTGCAGTCTACGCAAGCATTCCCCCAAAAATACTACATAACTAGACCATAAAATCGCATACTCCACAACACATTCAATACGACGCAAACCATTTTTAATTCAAAACTCCCAACCACAACTCCCCGTAACCTACCCCCTCCCTGTCATTCCCCACCCCTCTCCAACCACGCCCCTTTCTTTTTAACTTACTACTGCTGTCCAACCACCAGTGACATCCTCCCCTCATCCCTCCCCTGGTACTCCCACCTGGGTGCCTACCCGGGGGTTCAAGAATCAGCAACTGCGGTGGTCTAACCACTGTGAGTAGCCCCCTCAAGAGGAGGAGGCCCAGTTTGTACAAGGATAATCAGCCACTGACCTATCTTGTTACATAACTAGAAAAGAACATCATCATTGTGGGTGCTTTCCAATGACATCTGCCAGAATAAACGTTGTCTGGATTTCCCCACATAGAAATGCCCTGTCCTAAGCCAAGCCATAACTGAACATTGCAGGGGAATTGCTACATTGTAATGCCAAACTCCTCCAGTTCACCGCCCTCTCAACCTCTGGGCAGGATCTCGACAAATGCGATTGCTTCAGCAAGGTCTGTAAAAATAACGTCTCTTGTCATGAATAAACGCATAGCTTGGAAGGGTGAAGCATAGCATATTGTAGCCCCCCCCTCTCCCTCAACAAACGTTTCGCAGCCAAATATGAGAGCCCAGCACGTTTCGCAGGTGGAGTGAAATCCTGGTAGAATGACATTCTGGATTCCATATACTGCAGGTCCCCCAGCTTGCACGTCCTGTGTAATATAACCTCTCAATCGCAGTAATTCGGCAGTCTTGCCATGACAGTGCATGGGTTCTGCCCCGTTCTGGGCTTCTGCACTGATATTCTATGAGCTCGCTCCACCATGGACTGGGAAGAAATTAGAGGATCACCTAGGACCTCCCTAATGAAAGATTCCATAAACAGTTCCATGTTTTGTGCAGGCACAGATTCCAGGATCCCCACCCCCTCTGTTATTACATCTAGACCTAGTTTCTAAATCCTTATTCTTGTCCTGCATTTCTTTCACTTCCGCTCTAGACGGCAAATAGCCCGGGTCACCTTACTGCTTGTATCTTCTAGCAGCCCTACTCTGTGGTCAGCCTCGCTAAGATGGCTGCTTTCCTTCTCACTCCTCTCCTGCTTACAGTCCATTTTATACTCCATGCTATCCAGTTTGGTGTTCAGACACAAAGCCACTTTTAATTTCTGCCAATATTAGGCTCAGGTCGGAGGTCTGATTGGTAGGCCGCCCTCGGAGGTCCGATTGGTAGGCTGCCTCGGGGGATAGCCGGGGCTGACGCAGCCGGCACTGCCTCCTCCTGCCCGCTCCTTGAGATGTAGCCATAGTGCCTTTTGCATAGAGCTAAACCCTCTTTCTGGTTAAATTGCAGGCGGCCCTGCTCCTTATTCCCCTTGACCATCCAGTAGCTGTGCTCAGCCACCCATGGGAAATGCCTGCCACCACTGCACAGGCCGCCAAAGTAGGTATCCAGCCTTGGGGGATTGCAGAGACACAGAAGTTACCAAACTCCAGCAGTGATCACACCCTGCCTCGTTGCCTCCCACTCATGCAACAAGGGGTCCATCAGCCAGTGCGGCACTGTATCCTGCAATAGGCAAAGTGCTGACCCCTTTTGGTTGAAGGGGGAGGATCTCGATCCTCCCTCAGGCTCTCCAAAGCAGGGCCACACACAACAGCGATACTACAGGTCTACTGGAATCCATCAGCACCAGTTTCATCCAGCAGTGTGCCCTTGAACTGCGGCTAGCCAGTGCACCACTAGGAAGCCACAAGCGACCCCCGCGACTGCCCCCCCCCCCCCCCCCCCCGACTGCAGGCTTAGCCACTTGCACCACAGTCGAGACTAATGCAGAGAACAAAAAATTAAAATTACTTAATTCCTGCTGGATGCCAGTTTAAAAGCTCAGCAACACGTGTCCAGCCTCTCCGTCCGGCTTCCCCAATGCATGTACGAGCCATCAGCAGTGATCTGCAGTTCAAAGCAACCTACTCTTCTGCAGGGCCGGGCGCTCCAATGCTGCAGGCCCTTTGCCTTTCCGCAATCGTCCTCACACTCCTTGCTGCTTCAGCCGACTGTCCTCTCCCACTGGAGCGAAGCGCCTCACGCGTTCCAGCCATGAGCTGAGCTGGCAGGCACCAGCGACCCACCTGCAGTCATCAGCCTGGGGCGCACACTGAAGAGTATGCACGTCGGCAGCCTTCTCCCCCCACCCCCCTCCTGCTTTCCAATGCACAATCACTCAGTGCCGTGCCCCCATCACAAGGGAGGCGGCGGTGGGCCACTTGCCGCAGCCTCCTCCCGGTCTGCCAACAGATGATCGGCTTCCACTCCATCACAGCCCCACCCGGCCGACATCTCCATATGTGTCTTGGCTACCCCCTGGCCGCTCCTCCTCCCAGCACTGCCAGGCTTTATTACCAGCAGGACTCGTCCAGCCGTTCCTAGCTTTGGCCTGTTATAACTGTATAATGGGTTATTTGGCCAGCTATAACTGTATAATGGGCTGCACCGCACTCCATCGTCGGGATACAGTCACAGGGCCAAAACTGACCCAGGCTGCCTCCTCTTGGCCTGCTCACTCAAGAGTTCAAAAAGCAGCAGCCATCTTGGTCGCGAGCGCCCCATGATTTCCTCTTTTTAAGGTTTGGAGAACACCATTTGCACTAGAGTTTCATATTGGGGTTCAGTTTAGATAGTGTGCATAATTCCTAGTGGTATTTGAGTCCATAAACATTAAAATGTAACACTCCCCAGAGAACTGATTAATTGGTGATTTGTTATGCTAGCGTATGTTCTGTTTTGCACTTAGTACTGTGGTCAATATTTCCTTAGGAGCATTCTGTAAATTCAGATAATTCACTAGGTTGGCCATACGTTGACATTTGAACTTAAATTTGCATGTATACTTTCATGACTTTTTTAATTGTCAGAATTTAAAATATTAATGGATTTTAATTTTGATAATTGAAGTATTCATTTTTGATAACACATGTTTCTTATGCTGTTATTTTCAGGACGAAGTACCATAAATTAAAATACGGCACTGAGCTCAATCAAGGTGACATGAGAATGCCAACGTTTGATACAGGTAAACTTAGTCTTCAAATGGGTTACTTGTGTATTTTTCTTGTTACTCGTTGAGCGCAGTTGTCAACCAATAGAGCAAATGTTTTAGCATGATTGAGTTCTCGAGAAATGCCTATAGGAACAAAGTTTCTTTGGGAAGAATACCAGTTCTTCACTCTCTACTACCTAAACACAAGGTTTAGGAAATAGATCGGTAATGCATTAGGATTGTCATGTCTATTAGAGATAGTCTTCCTCTCGGTTTCTGTTTGGAATAGCCTCTGTTATAGCACCTATCTCGTTCCTTGACACCTTAAACATGATTGGGATAAAACACTGAGCTTGCGGTTTGCAACTCTCAGGGATGTAGGGCCTGGCTCACTTTGCACCATGTGATGTAGGACCCTGCATGCTCTACTGTGCACCTCGGGAGAAAGCACCCTGCTTGCTCAAACCACTGCTACCAGGTATTCTCGTTCTCTGGTTGGGATGCTTACTTGGGCAATGCTCCAGTTCTTGGCTCTCCTTGGCTTCTCAGATGTTAAGTTTCTCAGACCTCTCAAGTCTGTGCTCACTTGGTCCCCCACTGCTCAGACCTCCCTCCTACTCCTCCTCCCACAGCTTTGCACATATTGCTTTATTTAGCCTTCCTGTCCTTCCTTATCTGGATCCCTGTGATCATAGTTCACCATCGACTCTGGCATTGGTTAAACCTCCTTGAACATGAAGTACTAATTGGTTTGCTAGCTTGTATTGGTAAACATTCAGAGCTGTAAGCTGCATGTCGACTCCCTAATCGTCTCTCTGCCATGCTTTCCCATAGTTACCCAGAGGGTTAAAACATGAAGTACTAATGTTGAGGCTTATTCTGCTGATCTGCTCAATCTCATTATTTCCCGGGTGACCACTGTGATTACTTATTGCGATATATTCTCTATATTACGCCTACTACTCCCCCACCGCCTTTGCTCTCTTCGATCATGGAGTAGTCTGGGACCAAACCCGTTAATTTCATAAGGGCAATATAGAGTGGAGGAGTGTCAGAAGCTAACAGAGGTGCTTTTCCTGATGACTGCAAGGGAAATGTGATTGTTCATCCCTTACCTCATCCAGGTAGCTCGTGCTACTGGCCCTTGGACCCCTTCCAGGCCTGCTTTCCTGGTCCCCACAGTCATATTCAGGTCATGCGACGTGGCCTAGAAACTGAGTTCATCACACTGTGTAACGGTTATTTCTATGAAACATGGAAGCTATAACCATGTCCACAGTCTATTCATGTTCAAATTATGGTACATGGTTTTTCTTATTGGAAGCATATAAATAAATATGGACTGTTTCTTTAATTTACTGCTGCTAAATATTTTGTTTAGCTCATTTATGCTTTTGTAGAACCTTATGGCAATTGCACAGACCGTAATAAAGTAAGCCCCTGCCTACTTTTAGTGTTTTTTTAGAATTTCAAAAGCACTTTAATTGTAAAATCCCAAATAGCCACTTTATTGTTCACAAATGATTCCAGAGACCAGTAGTTACTCATCCATTTTCTTCATTTATACACGAAGACTAGCCTGATTGAAACACTGATTGGTAGAAATGCTGAAATGAGCTATCTGCATTGCCCAATACAGATGCGAATTCCAGCGATCTTTGTTCTCTGCATGTGTTTACCCTGATTGGATCCTTCAGCAAACAATCTCTCCAATGTTCTACAAAAAACCCGACTACGTTTCTTTTAAGGCCAGTTTTCTTAATCAAGCAATCCAATAATATTCTGCCTTACTCCAGATTAAACCGCTTTTTGATCCTTAAGGCAACACAGGATGCGATTTTGAAATTCACAATCATGTAATCTAACTAATGCACAAACCTAATATTTCAGGTTTTTTTTAATCAGTTTAAATTTATTTTAACATTTCTTAAGATAGCATTCATTTCCTCAAATCAATTTCAATAAATTATTAATTTTTGGTTACCTATTGGATTTAACACAGCGTTTATTGACCTTTCTCTTCAGAGCTTGATACAAGTGTTGACACACGCATTTCATTATAAATCTAATAAAATTAAATCGTATGTTCGAAATGGTTAAAATAAAATGTGACTTAAAACAATTATTTCTAATGGATTATGTCCTCTGACATATTCTTCATCTTATGATATATCCACATCCAGTGTTGGCTGCTCTGGGATTTTTTTTCCAGCAGGGGGCGCTGCGCCTCAATGCTTGTCTCGACTCGATATCCTTTGAGGGCCTTAGTCTCGATGTCATCATCACTGCTATATAGCGCACGCAGCGGCTGTTGTATTCAGTTACGTTTTTCCACAAGAGCGATTGCTTCAGCTAAGTGCGCTTTGGTTCCTTTGTGAATCTACGGTTATTTTGAAAATATATGGCATATTCGTTGGCATCAAGACCCAAATCGTGGTTTAAGAAGTGCCACGCCTGGGGGGCGAAAATGTCTGTTCCGGACCCCTATCGGGGGTGTCTATGGTGTCTCGGACCCGATCACAAGACATCAGAGTGTGAATCCTTCCTTTCGTTGACCGTGAAAGTCCTGAAAGAACGTAGAGGGAAGTTAGCTGCAGGTAGGTCACATAAATCCCTTTTGATGACTCAGTCGAAAAAGGCCTCTTTCGACGAGCTAGAGGAGATTCCTTTTTCTAAGAAAGCTAAAAGGTGATCTCTATCTAGTTGTGGGTCTCACCACTCGCCTTGACGACGTATGAAGAAAAGGTGCCACAAGTCGCCACCTTCAACATAGAAATCCTCCCCTGAATAGGTTGCTTGCCTGACCAAATCGGCTTCACCGGCTGAATGGCAGAGCTTCATACTAAAAATGCTTCAGGCCTTTGAGAATGTGGTGTGAATTTGGAGTTTGCTAGGTCTCATGGCATCATGCATTTTCCTGGTGCCAGAGGCTTGCCTGAGAATGAGATCTCTCCAATGGGCTTCCAAGACTCAATGGTCCCAATTCTCAGGCAGGATGTCGGACCTTCTTCTGGTTCTGAGCAGAGGTGCACAGGATCTTCTGTGGTGGGCCTGAGAGGAAAACATACTGGAGGGAGAACCTTTTTTGTCTACCATGGCTGGAGTTAATGGTAGTTAGACGCCTCACTCGCGGGGTGGGGAGCACATGCCAACGATCTGAGAATCAGCAGTCACTGGTCTCCATCGGAGTCCAAACTACAAATCAACCTTTTGGTGCTGAGGGAAATCGGACTAGCACGGAAAGCTTTTCTGCCCTCTGTACTGGGAAAGAATGTCCTGATAATGACTGACAACACAGTGGCCATGTACTACCTCAATAACAGAGGTGGTGTAGGGGCACTACCACTGTGCAGAGAGGCAATGCAGCTCTTGTTCTTGGAAGTTCAAGAAGAAATCTCCCAATCTGCAGTTCACCTAGCCAGAGAGAACACGGCGGTGGATGCTCTGAGCAGGTAGAGCAGTCTCCCACGAGTGTCAACTATCCCAGAAAGCCCTTCAAGAGTCACCTTTTGGGGAACTCCTCAAGAACAAGCTTACTGCTCCAAGGAATTTCCCCTAATAGGTGGTCTAGGAACCGTGTTTGTCGTGGACTGGGAGTTTCCACTCCTGTACGTGTTTCCTCCAGTCCCCGTCATACTCCTACATCTGTCACCTTTCCTCTAGGGATAGGGAAACCAACTAAGAGACCGGGGAGCATGCACTCCCCTGACTCTGCCCACTGGTGCCACTCCTCGGTCCTCTTTTCCATGTCCACTGGAACGCTTTCACCAACTTTGTTCTACCATTTTCTCATAGCAATTGTCAGAGATAATACTCCGTCCTCTGGTGCCACGCTCCTCCCCGGGGCATGACGACGGTGGGTTTCAGCAGGTGTCCGACCTGCAAGAGTTCCTTCCCCACGTCGGATCCCCATGCGCTCTGCCTCCGGTGCCTTGGCCTTGACCACGCTGGGACTGCTATTCTGCTTGTGACACATTGACCCTGTGAGCTCAGAAGAATTGCTCGGCCAGGTGGAGGTAGCTGTTTCGAAAGATCACCTCCAGAGGACATCAAGACATACGCCCAAGGTTGGTGCCCTGTTCTCCTCTGTACCCTCCAAGGTCCTAAGACCAGCAAAGGGACTAAGGCTCCTCAAGCTACCGGCCAAAGGGTCACAAGGTCCTCCTGGTGCCACTGCTGAGGGGCTACAAGGCTCTGGTACCAAGGACCTCCCCAGGAGCCTTGCTCTAACACCGGGCTAGCGGCTGAGGGTACCCCTTTACGCAGCAGTTGCACTACCGGTGTCATGGCAGAGGGTTCTCCGCCTCCCAGGTCTCAACCTGAGGTGCAGGGAAGGTCCGAGCCTTTGCTTTTAAGCATGCAGGTTGAGACTGGGCTCATCCATGCCACGTGCCTGCTGCATGGTGCTGGGGCATGACACAATGGCCACAAGGCCAGACAAGATGGCGGCTCACTCAGAGCTGCCTCCTTCTGGAGAGTAGTCGTGGGAACGCATGTCTAGATGGGACGGGACAACGCCAGTTACCTGGTCAACGTTATACCCAACCACATCAGCACAGGGGTGGTACGCAACCCCCAACTTTGTTGTTTCAAGGACCGGCAAAACATCAGCAGCCACAGGGCCAGGCGCCTACGCCCCCATGCCCTTCACCTGCATGCAAGGATAGGTGCTTCAAAAAGTTCCTTACCGTCATGAAATCACTGCAGCGTGGCACCATACTAAGGAGGGCTGGGGGTCGGGGGGGGGAGGGGGGTTATCCATGACATGCTCCCTCCGATGCCACCTCAGGCTCAGCCGTGGTAAAGCCCCCTGTTCAGCCCTTGGTCCCTGCACTCACACCCATCACATTGCCTCTGCCCCCTCCGCAGCCCCTGGCACTGCATGTCGGCACGCAACAGCTGCCTGCACCCAGCACGCCTCCTACTGCTCCCAACCTGCAGGACACAGTGGGTGACGTGGGCGAGGATCAGGATACTCTTGTCAGCTAAGGCTTTCCACAAGAGAAGTGCCGGGGTGTCGGAATACCTGGGGATCCCAAAGCCACAAATTGAACAACCTGAGGTAGGGGTCCTGGCTGAGGTGCTGACCATCCATCCTGCCGCAATAACTGGCATCAATCTACAAAAGGATGTAGAATCCTTGGCCAAGAACTGATGGGTGAAGCTGCACGCCACGTAGCCTACCAATAAACACCTTGATACTAACTATAGGCAGGCTGAGGGGGACTCCCACATTCTGTCGGTGCACCCCAACTGCATTCCTTTGTTAAAGCTGTGGCCTCCCTTTATTCCAAACCGCATCCTTCATCCACCCCCACATCAGCACTCCTAGGCAAGGAGGAAAAGCTGTTGGAGTCCTACGGCAGAAAGATTTACTCTGCCACACTCCACCTGCGCCAGGCTAATGCTGATGCTATGCTGGCAGCAGTGAATTAAAAGCTTTTGCGAGAGATAGCAGACTTCCTAGAAAGGCTAGATTCAGGGCTCGGTGGGTTGGAGGTGAAAATAGTGGCACAGGATATCATTGAGTCAACAGTGGCTCACATGGACACAGCGAGCAGAGCTATTTGCGTCACCACCCACATGAGGACAGCTTGGCTTAAAGCCACCATGTTTAATCCCAATGTACAGGAGCGAGAGGGTGGGGGGGGGGCCTTGTTTCACTCGACCACGAACGAGGAACTGGACAAAAAGAACAATAGCTCACAAATGGCTAAGTCCTTGTCAATCCTGACAAATTCTACACCCAAGGCCCATAGCCAAAGTCACTCATGCTCTGACAGAGCTCATACCAGTCTCCTAGCCAGCACAGGCGCGCGAGCAGCACATATCCTCCCACAAGGTTTTTTCAGTCCCCCCTCCCAGTCGCAGCCTCGGAGGGTAAAAGGCTGTGACATTGCCATCCAGATCCACAGTTCTCCAGTTGGGGGGAAGGCTTGCCCTTCACTTCCATTCCTGGTAGGCAAGGTTCATGGACCCATAGATCCTCTCTGTAGTTTGCACAGGCTTCAGTCTGTCGATCCCTCCATTTCCTTGTTCCTCCCCTCCCACAGATTTGGACAGCAACTAATTTGGCAGAAATCCACTCACGAGTCAGGTAGTGGAGGAGGTTCCAGCTTCGCAGAGCGGCATTGGCTTCTGTTCCTGGATATTTGCCATTCAGAAAAAGAACCAGACTGGCCCTTGATTGGTTCTAGACCTTTCTTCCTTGAACCTTTGCCTACCCCTTCAAAGGTTCAAGATGGTTACTCCAGCACTCATTGCGGAGGCACTGTGTCTGGAGATTGGATGCGCTCCCTGGATCTGAGTGATGCTTACCCACACGTCCCGATTTGCAGCTGCATTTCTCAGCCTCTTGAAAACAGGAGGCGGGCTCCCAGGCAGCGCTAATCGGTATACCACAGCACCTGCTCCCGCACCTAGAGTGGAGTGCAGAAACCAGCCTGTTGGCGGGCAGACTATTCAGGTAGCCTTCTCCAGAGAACACTAGTACCATGGACTTATCAATGGGGTGGAGGGTGCTATACTTGACAACCACAGTCAATAGAGTATGGTCACGATTGGAACAGCTGGACCACATCAACTGGCTCGAGATGATGGCCATCAGCCTGGCCATAAAAGCGTTCCTCCCCAATGATGGGATATTTTTTTATTTATAGTGCGCCTATACACAGGTGTTTCAAGGTGCGACGAGGCAGGGGAGGGGAACAAGGAGGGTGTGACAAGACAACGGTCTTGCACAATCTCAATGTTACTAGGTCTAGTAAGTGCAGGGGAGAGGAAAGGGGAAAGTTGCAGTGGGAAGGGGAGGTGGAGGAGGAGGAAGAGCAAGTGCAGGACATAGGATCGAACATGGTAAAAAAAAGTGCCGCCAGCAGATGGCAGTGCAGGGGTTAAGTGTAGACAGCAAGTGTTAGTGTAACTAGGGGGACTGTAGGGTTGCTGATACTGCCCCAAGTGCAGGGTTGCCAGGAAACAGTGGAGGAAGTGCAGGTGTGCAACTGGGAGTGCACGGACCTGGGCATGTGATTCAGAGGATAGCCAGGTAACCGGTGCAGTATCCGACAGGAGAACAGCAAGGAAGGGGAAGGGGAAGGGAGAAGGCTGAAGCAAAGGGGAAAGTCTTAAGCTGCTTCCGGAACCGGAGATGGTTCTGCTAAAGTTTCAGAGAGGCAGGGTTTTTTTTCCAGAGGGAGGCGCCTGCAGAAGGAGATCTGCCCCCAGCTTGTTGCTTGGAAAACCGAGTTTGGCAAAGAATTCTTTTACCACAAAAGACCCAGATACCGGACTATAGTCAAGCCCTAAAGAAAACACTTTGGAACTTTCACCTACTCCTGTCACTTTTACCAAATTATAAGTAATTACCAAGGGAAGATATTGGGAGTTCTTTCAAAAACACCTATAAACAGGGTGTGCGAGTAAGGGAACTACATTAAAGTTTCCCTTCTGTAGAACTCATTTCGAAGTTTACATATTCAAACTCTAATTTTGTTTGTCATGTTGTTCAATGTTTTGTTTTTCTATTAAGTACTATGAAGATTAATGGTTTTTCTTTGATTATGATATGTTGATTATGGAATGGAACACAGATGTCAATGTGGTTTTCTCAATTGTGTTAAGAACGTCTATAAATAATTGTATTAGAGGATTGATGCAACTTAGAGGTCTCCCGGAAAGTAATCGACTGATCATTCCTGAATATATTCTTTCTGCTTAGACTGTTTACATGTAGGGTGAGATACATCTATATTTACGTATTTGGAAAACCGAGTGAACCTCAAGGAGTTGGAGGAGCGAAGAGCTTGGGTAGGAAGATGCTTCAGAAGAGCGAGCTGGAGATATTTTGGTCCCAGGCCCCTGAAGGCCTTGTGGACAATGCAAAGTGTCTTGAACTTGGTCCTTACAGCCACTGGGAGCAAATGGTGAGATTTCAGTGCTGGAGAGATACGATCCCGGGGCTTGAGGCCAAGGACAAGTCTCATAGTCCTGTTCTGGATGAGTTGCAGAGGACGGAGAGTAGGGGTGTGCAGATTTAAAGAGGCTGTTGCAGTATTCGAGCCTAGCGAGAACCAGAGCTCTAGAGACACTGAGCTTTTGAGGGAAGGAGAGGAAAAGAATACTTCGAAGGAAGTGCTGTTGGTAGTTTGACTTCGTAGAGACGTCGGAGATGTTAGGAGAGAAGGAGAGTATGGAGTCAAAAGATAACCCAGAGGTTCTTAGCCTCGCTGGTGGGAGCAGGAAGACAGCCAAGGGAGGCCGGCCAGAGAGTGACACGAAAAAGTGGTGCAGGTGTGCAAATGAGGATGAATGGAGAAACGGATGCAGGGAGGGAGGGTGGGAAGGTTTTCCAACTTTGAGGAGGACAGGCTCAGCAGGCTGGAGATAGATGACTGGCAGTTGATCAACGTAATCCTGAGGACCATCTTCCACAGGTGGGGGTCACCCTCAGGTAGTTATTCGCCACCATGAACAGGAGGTGCCCTCAGTTGGTTTTCTGCCTAGGGCAAGGCAGGGGATCTCAGGGGGACGCGTTGCAGATCCTGTGGCACGGCATTAATGCGTACGCGTTTCCTCACTCTCTTCTGATTCACAGGGTCATCTGCAGGGTCAGGAAGTCGGAGCCTTCGGCTCATCCTGATGGTGGCCTGCAAGACCTTGGTTCTTGGAGCTCCTCTGGCTGTCGAGCCAACCTACAGTACACCTCCCGCTGGGTCCAGCCCATTTACTCTCCCAGCAGGGGGGCACAGTGGTTCATCCTGCTCCGCAGAAGTTAGCCCTGGCAGCTTGGTTCCAGAACACGTCTCCCTGAAGCATCTACACTTGTCACAGGAAAACCTGGTTTTATTACAAGGGGTAAGAAGTCAGTACAAAAGCAAGTGGACCAGGTACTGTCTCTGGGCCAAGACAAACATTGATCCGCTGACATGGTCACTGGACGATGCGTTGCGTTATCTTTTTCTGCGCATCTGACTAAGGTATGCAGGTAGACACCTGCCATACGTATCTGGCGGCCATAGGGGCCTACAAGAATTCCGAAGACATCTCTTCCAATCCGCTGCTTAAAAGACATTTAGCTGGTGTGACAAGATTATATCCTCCTGTCAGACGCCCACATCCGGTCTGGGACTTTAACATGGTGTTGGGCGCCCTGGCGCACAAGACTTTCGAACCCCTGGTGTCAGCAGACATCAGGCGTGTTACTATTAAGACTGGTTTCCACGTACTGGACCTGCAGGGCGGTCTAGTACCCAAATCTTCCCATGGTTATAATGTTTTCACACTTGGATTTGGGTATTTTTATTTGCATGATTTCCTAAAAGGCAGTCTTTACAAAACTTTGTTTGTCATAAAACAAGACTGTCCTCAAGGTGAACATTTTTACTTTGAGTTTCCCTTGGGGGCAGATTATGCTTAAAAAAAGGATCCACTATACCCTAGTAGTTTTTTTGGCTTTTTTACCACTGTAACCTGTGGTACTAGGGGGTGGATATGGTTAGTACATGATGGACCTGGGGTCCTTGTATCAAGTTTCTTTGTGTTTTTATTTTTTCATTTTTTTCTCTAATGTTGATGGTTTGAGGTTTTTTTGTCCCTGTGTCTTAGATACACATTCAAGATCCTTGATCAGTCCTTGTCTTCATTTGGATAGATCAAACTGTAATCTGACATTTTGCATTCAATTTAGTTGTACAGATAGTGATGTGCCGACCGGTTTCAGTGGTGAAAACCACTTTCATCAGGGCTGAGACAGCTGACTATTAGTGATGATGTTGTTGGTGGAAGAAGCTGGATCTAGCTCATATATTTCAAAGAGTACCTGTCTGTAAAGGTACAGAACGGGGTAGGGACGGGAAGGAAAGAAAGTAGGGAAGAGAGAAAAAGGCAGAGACGTAGGTTGTGGCCGAGGTACAGAATTTGTCTTTGGATGGCCTTGTGTGGGTGACGCCTTACCCTAAAAATTGATGTCTTAATCAACAACAATCAAAATGTTTTGTAAAGACTGTCTTTTAGGAAAACATGTAAATAAAAATACTATTAAAGCTGGCCTTACCTGAGCACACTGGATCAGTGAAATTCAGTCTCTGGTGGCTTCAGAGCACTATACCACATTTCAATGGGACAAGGTGCTGCTTAGAATGCATCCTGCCCTTCTCCCCAAGGTTGTTTCTTCCTTTCACAAGGAAATAGTGCTCCCAGCATTCTTTGCGGATCCAAAGGATGAGGCTCAGAAGGTATTGCACTGTCCGGATATCGGGCATGTGCTAATATTCTATCTGGACAGGACAAATAGCTTCCGTAAATAGGAAGCCTTGTTCATCACTTTTGGCGGGTCAAACCAGGCTGCCAGGCTTCCATAGCAAGGTGGATGGTTATGGGCATCAAGAAGGCATATGACGGATAGCACGACCTTTGCCAGCTAACATGCATGCTCACGCCATCAGAGCCAAGGCCACGGCTTTCGAAAGACACGTCCCATGGCAAGAGATGAGCAAGGCGGCCACTTGGGCCTCCACATCGGCTTTTTGCATGCCAGCGCCGGTTTATAGTGCTATTTTGGAACGCCATATTTTCGAATGCCATTTTCTCGGCACAAAATTGCTGAAATTGTATTTTTTCTAATGCTTTATTTTTTTTAAATGGGGGGGGGGGGGGTTCCCCCCCCAAACCCCCGTTTTATATTTTTTTTTTCCGGCATTTTGTTTTCGATAAAATGGCATTTCGAAAATGTTTTCGAACATTTAACCGGATACCGCCAGCGCCAGATTGGACTCAGCATTTGGCCAGGCAATTTTGAAGAATTTTTTTAGAGGGGCAACTCTCCTCCACAGGGCTGCATTCTGATGTAATCGCCCATTCAGTATGGAGGAAGGGGACGGGATATAGGAGTAATTATAAGTTACTCACTGTAGTGACTAATGTACTCCTAGTCCATAGTCCCCTTTCCTCCATACGTCGCACCATCCTCCCCCATAACCATCATCGGTGTCATTGGGCAATCCTAATATTGTCTCCACGTCAAAGAGGCTGAGGTATGGTGCTGGTGGGCAGTCAAGGGAGCGCATGCTTCGAGGGCCGCACCCCTGCGCGCATCTAAATTTAAAGAAGACATTTTTTTTCTGGCGAAAAATGTTCTGTTTCCCGTCCCTAGCGAGGTACGCCCATACAGTATGGTGGAAAGGGGACTATGGACTAGAGTACGTTAGTCACTACGGTGAGTAATTTATAATTTCCTCAAGTGATCGTAAGGTTGAGAAAGCTCGGAAAATTGATACTAATTGCTCCGGATTGGCCCAGGAGGATGTGGTACGTGGAACTTCTGGACATGTCCATCTGCCCTCCAATAGGTTCTTCCGCAAAGGACATTTTTGAGAGAGAGGAGGGTCGGGGTTCTCCATCGAGAGGTCAAGACACTCAACCTTCATGTATGGTTTCTGAGAGGTTGAGATATAAGGCTTGAGACCTCCCAGATGATGTAATGGAGATTTTGCTTTTGGCCAGAAGGCCAGCAACAAAATCCTTATACTGCTGCCGTTGGAAGAAGTTCGGCAGCTTGTGCAGGGATAAGAATGTTGACCCTTTTTACATGCGTCACAACTATGGCTTGATCTTTATTACACCTGGCTAATCTGGGGCTACAGGTTGGCACAATTAAAGGGTATCTATCAGCGCTATCCATTTTTAAGCGCTCCTCCTGAAGAGGTACCTTTCTTCAAAATACCACTGGTGATACAATTTCTGAAGGGATTGACACATGGATTACCTCTGATCCCCTTTCAAGTCCCTGTTTGGGATCTCAACTTAGTTTTGAAATTTCTCATGTGTGCTCCTTTCGAGCCTATTCATTCCTGTCCTTTAAGATTGAAGACACTCAAGACCGTTCTTTTGGCTGCCCTTACGTCAGCTCATAGGGTGAGTGAAATTCAAGCTTCGTCTTGCAAGCCGACTTGCACAGCTTAGAGTGGTCCTTAAGGTTAAACCCACATTTTTTCCAAAAATTGTCTGATTTTCATTTAACTCAAATTATGCTAGTCTTTTTATCCCTCGCCTCATTCTGGAAAGGAAGAGGAGAGATTACATAGGCGTGACCCAAGATGTTGGCTTTTACAAATCCAGGATGTCTAAGACAGGATGCAGAACTTTTTGTTGGTTACACAGGCCATAGGTTGGGAATGGCGGTCACAAAACAAACCTTATCTAGGTTTAGCATTTTAGGAATTTCTGAATGCTACAGATTAGCTGGAAAAGTTCCTCCTGAGGGTTTTGGAGGTCATTCGACCAGGGGCATGGCCACTTCCTCTGCTTTACAGAGAGGAGTCCCAATTCAGGATATTTGTGTGGCGGCCACATGGGCCTCCGCCCACACTTTCTCAAAGCATTGTCTGAACTATACCTCTGGCCGGGAAGGTGGATTTGGGAAGGCGGTGGTATATTCAGTACACACAAGCCAATAAGATACTACTAAATTCATACTCCCTCCTCCAAAAATGCAACACTGCTTTTGGAGTATATCAAAAGATGAGGAATACGTGGGAGGACACAATGCATTTGAAGAACTAGTTCTTGGCTGTAGTAACATTCTTTAGATTGGATGTTCCTTCCACGTATTCCTCATTGCCCCTCCCAGCCTGCCCTGCAGTAGAATTTCCTTGTTATTACAGTTTACGTTCTTTCAGGGCGAGTCATTGTCTTGCGTAAGGTACATCCAAAAGAAAATTAAAGATACGCACAAAAACAGAACTGAAGCCAACAGTTTCTGCACACACTATATACCAGTGATGACATCGAGACGAGTGACATCAAGTCGACCCTGCTGGACATTTTTTTTCCAGAACATCAAATTGAATGTATGTTACCTCGGGTAAGTAACTTGTTGTTCCCACCTGTCTTGCCATATTGCCTTTCTATATGTTGTTGCTTGAATTATATTTGGATATAATAGTTGCTAGATTTTATAGAAAAGGTAAAGCACTTCTGACTATGATATAGAATAAACGTATTGTATTTTCAATTTTACTTTTCTTTGGAGCGCAAAGATGCCTCTCAGATATGACAAATGCTTGAGTCACAAGGCAGTTGGTCTTGTCACATTATGTGTATCCATTAAGTGACTTTGGGTAGCAGAGTAGCACGTGCCATGTATTAAGAGCCATATTTGTATTAAAAATGTTCACGTAAGTATGCAATGCAGATTTTACAGCACTTTTTCTAAATTTACAGACTGAAGTCAGAGCTTACTTAGCTGAACAGTAACAAATATCCTCTTGGGATTGTGGGTAGCATGCAGTATAACCATAAATATATAAAGAAGTAATATAACATATTGGGTTATGTGTATAGGGTCCCATCCATCCATTGTTGGATTCTTTGATCTGTTAGCTATTGCATATTTCTCTTTGTTGCACAGTGGTGTAGTCGGTCCCAGTTAAATCGGCACAATGATTGGTGTTTTATAAGGTATTCAGTAAAGGAAAGGAGGACCATATATTACGGGTGGTGAGAAGACTTGGATGTCTATAAACGTCCTTGTAAATAATCATTGCCTCTTGTCTCATAAATTCCGGAAGCCACTGTGGGAGCAGAGGGACTCCTCCATATCACAGCAGTTTGTGTTTTGGCCAACACATCTCGCCCTTGATTTGCTGATCTTGAGTGTGGCTGCCAGTATGCAGTTCAACATGTTTGGTGGTGTTGGTTTCAGCCCTTTTGAAGGAATGCTCAACACACCCATTGTTCTAGATGGACTTGAAAAACCTACACCTTAACAATTCATTCGGACTCGATCTACTGAAGTTCAACAATCCTGATTTTTGTAGTAGGTTAAACTTAAAATTATACATTGCAATGTTCATTCCTGGGCTAACATCTGGCATGCATTGAAAAAGTTTACTGCATAAGGAGTTAGTCTGGGTGTCCCCCATGATGAGTGTTTGGGAATTAGATGAAATCAAGATGTTGAGTATCTTGGGCCAACATATTTGAGTCATTAAACATTTGCTAATGTACTCTTTTGTACCTGATATTGCGTAAATTATCATCTGCTCTTGATCAAGTTGCATTGACAATTCTTCGGTATTATTGAATGTCTTTTAGAGCACCTTTTTTTCATTTGCCTACATGTTGAGTGAAGTCTGTTTTTGTGTCCGACTTTGCCATTCTTCCCCTCCACTACTCTCCCTGGCCCAGTTTCCTTTTCACCACAAAGAACACTATCTGGCTGCCACCCTGGGCAGGGTTACACAATTCACTTCTACATGTACAATGCCCGGTGCATTGAGAGCTTTGTTGGTGATGTGAACACAATTAAAGACTGTCATACCATTCACCATAGGAATCCAGCTGTGTGCAACTCTACTCAATGTCTTGGACCATATCTGCCATAGTGGTCTGAAGAACCTGGGTGTTAATTACAAAAACACTTTGAAGTTTTCACATTGTACTTGACCAATTTGGGATATTCTATTTTGACTTTATAGTTTTAAACAGCAATAGAATAGCTAGAGGATTACAGCATTAATGTGGACAAACCTTCAAGTCACTTCAGCACACTTTCGTCTCTACCAGAACAACGTGGCAAGTTCAGGGAAATTGACTCCTGTATTAAAATCAACATCCAGGGTGCTAACAAATAAGGTACACATGTCAAGCTATAGCAAAATGTTGGACTGAGAATTTTGAAAAAATTAACCATCTGACACTCCTATATTGTGGCTGATTGCACAATCTTTTTAGGTTGTACTAATGTAGTCGGCCACTTCAGGTAGGCAGGTTCAGCATTAGATCATCCATGAAATCAACAAATGATAAGAATAATCTAATTCCCTGCAGAACACAGGAGAGTGTCCATGCCACAGCTACAAAACCATGAAGCCAGCCAGAGAACACGGGAACATAGCAGTCCATGCTTCTCGTAGATTGCCGAAGGCAAGGCCACCCGCTTCCACACATCTGCAACCATACACCTCTCCCAATGACACATTGCACAACATCTCTGCCATTTGACTGCAGCTATCCCCCACTTTGGACTAGCTGGACACCTAATGAGTTTTACTACTTCCATGCTCTCCAACTTCAAAGCACCCATCCACTTACCATCTCGATAAGGGTAGCTAGTAGGGACCCAACTTCGCTTTGGCCAAAATGCATGCATGCATGCATTGTAAACTCCTGATCAATTTCCCAAACCTTGGACTTCGGTCCCTCGAGGGTGTTCACCTACAGTGCTTTGAGGCCATAGCAATGGGATAAAGGCGCTATACAAATGACAAACTGCATTACTAGCAGTCACTATAAGTAAGTTTGAATTTCTGGCAATCACATTCTTGGCTATTATTACTTTGTAGAGTCCCATCTGAGGGAACATTTTGCTAAAATGGGAAAAGTGGGAACTTCTGAAAGGCTGTAAACTGTGAATAAACTTGTTTATTTGGTAATGCGCGCAAAACCCATGGGTAGCCGGCTTGTTACAGTATTTGGCATGAGTATATACAGCACAATGACAAGAAGAGCACATATAAGTGCAACTATATACAGGCAAAGAGTAGATATATACAATAATATATGCAAACATATGCCCAGGAGCAGGGCATGTCTTGGGATGTCCAGGCAAGGGTAGGTCATGGCTAAGGTGGGAGTAAGCTAGAAGTAAGTCATGTTATGTGTCGTTGGCACGCAGACAATTGATTATCTTGTGCCTGAATTGCGGGTACGGTTGTTCCATTCTAATGTCAAGTGGTAATTTGTTCCAGCAGTGAGCAGCTTTGACAGGAAAGCTATTCCCTCCCGCGGTGGAGCGTTTAAACCTTGGAATCTCTAGTATGGAGGTGTTAGCAGATCTCGTGGGTCGTGTGGACATTTTCCTGTAGATTATTTTCTGCTAAACACAGGGGGGCTAGGTTGTTTAGACATTTAGATGTGAGGGATGCTGTTTTGAGTAAGATTCTGTCTGTTATTTTTAACCACTTAGCCCCTTTCCTGAAATTAGTGATGTGGTCTCTGTAGGGGATATTTAGTGCTGCTCTTAAGGCATTATTCTGTAATCTTTGAAGTTTATCAGTGATATATTTGTTGGTTCCAGAGTACAGGGCATTGCAATAGGCTAACCTAGACATAATAAGGGCGTTAGCTAATGTAATGCAGCTGGCACTGGAAAGGTAAGGTCTAGATGCACAGATGAGTTTGCAGGTGTAGGTAGTGGAAGAGGCGAGGGAGCTGACCTGCTTCTTGAGTGAGGGAGGAGTCCAGATAGAATCCAAGGGTTTTAACCACAGACATCGCCTTGATAGGGTTGTTATCAATGCTAAAGGATGTGTAGTTTGGGCTTAGTTTTTGGATGTTGGCATCAGAGCCTAGAATTAGTAGTTCTGTTTTATTGTCATTCAAGCAGAGGCCATGTGCGGCCATCCATGCCTGAATGAGGGAGTATATCTTGTTCACCAGCTCCGAGTCTGTCTCGTAGTTGCCCGAAAGGGGTATGAGGATCTGGGTGTCATCTGCGTAGTTCGTGTAGATGACACCCAATCTGTCCAACTTGTCAAACTGTCATGGGCGCTACTCCCGATGGGCCAGGACTGGCCCAGCGCCCTCGGAAGCAGACCCGTCTTCCACTACTCCGGACCCAGCAGACCCCTACAGGGGCCCTTTGGACCGTGTCCTGGCACCTTTGGCGCCAGGCTCATGAAGGGTTTCAGTCCCGGCGCCATAGGCGCCGGGCTCATATTGATAAACAGTGTAATAATGCTTGGGTGGACCTACCTGAGGCTGACCATGCTGCATATTTACCCAGAGCAATCCAGTCTGGTTGAAGTCCCCAGCCATCAGGGCTGGGAGGAACTATTGCCTCCATTCAGGAATTATTTTCTTACCTGGGTGGAACCGGTGGAAGAACACACACTGGAAGCACTTCTCTGCTATTTAAACCACGCCCGATGGAAAACACGTGCTTCGCGTTATTCTGCAGCAGCAGCAGGACGCTCACCGAGTCGGCTCCTGCATTCCAGGTCCAGAGTCCTCTTCAGCTTCCGCGCAGCAACCTGTGGATGAAGAAAGACACAGAACAATACTTACCAGATCCCGGAATCCAGTCACCGGCAAAACCTGCAAAGAATAAACATAAGGTTAGAAAAGTGCAACTCGCTCGCAGCCGCGCCCACTTACCTGATTCATCCGTGATTGCAACGGAGCTAACCGCGGCCTTCTCTTCGGCAGCTTCTCTGCACCTGAAAGGCAAAGGACAGAATTAAAAAGGGGTTCGGGTGAAGGCAGTCGCATTCATCTTAACTTACCAGTTTTTGCACGCGCAGAAGCGGCCGCATCAACCGCAGCATCCCGGCACCTGAAAACTACAAAAAGGACATTATTAGAGGTGCCATTAAAAGCGGCCAACAATCATTATACTTGCGTGCATCGGCACGTGCAGCGGCAACGGAAAACTACGCCCACAGCATCCCGAGGCCTGAAACAAAGGAAAAGGGACATTATTGAGGTGCCCATCTTTTAAAGCCTAAAGACTGCAGTATACTTACAGGCATCCGCTCGTGCAGTAATGGCGGCATCGCTCTTCGGCATCCCAGCACCAGTGCCACAACTAAGGCCGCAAAAGACTTGAGCCTCAACACTGAACTCATCCAGTGACGTAACTGGAATCCACGCACCCCTGCACCAGACGCAGGATGGAGAGCTCAGCATTTATACGCCTAAGCTGAGAGCTCGCCGAGACAAGTAGAAAGCTAGGCTGTGGGAGAAACTGGCGATTGGTGGGAGAAGAAATCCCATCAAACGGTGATTAACCCTTTTTCTTCCACCTGCAGAAAACTTACCCTGCAAGTCAGACATTCGATAAGAGGAAGCCCAGTCCTGAGAGTTGTCCGAGCTCTACGCTTCTCAATTGAAGACACGAACGCAGCCCAGCCGGGATCAGCGCCTCCGTGGGAATCAGGTGAGCGTTACACAAACAAAGGCTTGGTGAAAATGTTGTACATGGTGGGGGAGACACAGGATCCTTGTGGGACACCGCAGGTTATTTTGATGGGGTCAGCTGAGTTGGTGGTGAAGACTTGCATGGTGCGATTTGCTAGGAAGGATTGGACCCAAGCTATAGCGTCTCCGGTGAAGTTGGCCGCAGATTCCAGGTGGTTGCATAAGACTGCATTGTCCACCAAATCAAACACCGCCAACAAGCCCAATAAGAGGAGCAGGGCTGATTTCCAGTTGTCCTTAAGTTCCTCAATTTGTGTCTTGAGGTCTAACAGCTGTTTCCGTGCCATGCAGTGGGCGGAAGCCAGATTGCTGTGAACAGAGCAGGTAGTTTGCCTCCAGGTAATCCTGGATTTGTATGTAGGTAGCTCTGTCTAGGATTTTTAGTAGAAAAGGCACTGTGGTGATTGGTCTGTAGTTGGTTGGGATGGTGGGGTCCAGAGTTTGTTTTTTCAATAATGGGAGGACCCATGATTTTTGAGGTTGGTAGGTACCATATTGGATTTAAAGGAAGAGTTTATGAGCTTGGAGATGAAGGGAGCTAGATCCCTAGCTGCGTCCTTTATTAATTGTGCTGGGCAGGAGCCGCCCTTGCGGTTTAAGGTTTTGAGGCAGGGTATTATTTTTTCTGTGTCAATTATAGTGATAGACTTGAATCTAAATGGAGCAGTAGTCTTATTCTCCTGAGATTTGGGTGTTTGTTGGTCCAGAGGTGGCACTGTGGCCTTTTATTTTTGCAATTTTACATTGAAGCAAGGACATTTTATTAGCAAGGGCGTTTTGTATGTTTGTGCACCAAGCTTTGTTTTTCGGGGCATTGTCTATTGGTTGAATAGGGGATTCCAGTTTGCGGAGGATGGTGAAGAGCTCTTTAGTATTGGAGTTGCTTTAGCGATACTGTCATTAAAGGTGTTCTTCTTGGTTTTGATTTCTTTTTTGTAAGATTTGGCAAATTCAGTTAGGTTGTTTTTATTGTGTTCAGTGGGAGAGTGGCGCCAGATGGATTGGAGCTTTCTTTTTTGTAGTCTTAGAGATTTGAGGTGGGGCGTAAACCAGGCGGTTAGGTGGGCTTCCTGTTTAGCTTTGTGTAATTTGGCTGGAGCAACTGCTTCTAATGCTTTGGTCATAGCATCATTGAAAGCATTTACCAGGGTATCCGGGTTGTTACTTTCCAGTCCCGATATGGCTGGAAGGAGGAGAGGGATAATGTTTTCAGTGGTCAGTCCTTCTTACTTCTGGTCAGGAGAGGGGGAACCATGTTAATTATGGGGCTAAGGAGATTCAGAGTGGCAGAGAATGTTGTTGGATAATGATCCGTCCATGTTTGTGGAACAATATCGGTGATACTGATGTTAAAGTTCAGTTCCGATACCCAATAGAGGGTCCTGCCTTTGATGTGGGTAGGGGAGAGGACTTTTTGATCAAGGTCCTGGTCCTTGAGCAGGGCTGCAACTGACTCTGCGTGTTTATTGTCAGTTTCATTGAAGCTGAGGTTTAAGTCTCCCAGTAGTAAGGTTTGGGAGTGGTCTTTAGTGTTGTTGGCTATATGGCTAGTTAAGTCATCTTCAAAGGTGCCTAGAAGCCCTGGGGGTCTGTATATTAAGTGGATTGAGAGCGTGCAGTTATTGGAGAGGGGCAATTTGGCTGCGAGTGCTTCACAGGATGAGTAGGAGACTAAAATGGCAGGTCTGATGGGATGTGTAGATTTGCAGATAATGGCTAGTCCGCCGCCTCTGGCATTAGGCCTGTCGGCTCTGAGAATTTGGTAATTATCGGGCACTGCTAGCATTAGTGTTTGGTCCTGCAGCCTCGTGGAGCCAGGTCTCAGTTATGGGCAATAGGTCCAAGTTGTCATTATTTAGAATGTCCGCAATTTCGACGGCATGGGCCACCATTGATCTCGCATTGATGAGACCCTAGAAGTGTTAGAGAACTATTGGGTTTGCTAGTTTGACATGTTTTAGGTGATAGGGTATCCATAGTTGTGCTGGTTAGAGTGGAAGTTTGAACACCGGTGTGATTGGATTGTTTGAGTGAGCGGTGTGGGTTTTTTGGTTGGGTAGTAGTACTGGTACTAGTACGTCTGTTGGCGTTATTCTGGTGGTTTCCTACCGGTTCATAGATACTAGGTAGCCTGGACCTAAGTCTCAGGTTTCTATCCTTGGATGGTCTGGTATTGAGTGTGGAGGCCATAATAATGGATATGGCGGTGAATAGTATTAGGGTCAAGGTGACTTTCATGAGGCAAGTGGGGGACATTTTCTGACTATGCCAGGAGCATACTGTGGGCTGGCGTCTGGATATTGGGTTTGGGCGTAGTTACTTCAGTGATATGCCTGAGTCGTTAATGTCTGGGAGGTATTGTGAGCTAACATTTAGTACCTTACATTGTAGAGATGGGAGTATTCAAACATACTGACATCTAGGTTCAACTTTAGCACAGAGACCTAAAACACTAGTGACTGAAAGGTACAAGAATGCAATGAGGATATTAATGTAAACTGGCATCTAGATTCGAATTTTAGCACAGAGACCTAAAACACTCGTGACTGAAAGGTCATACTCCTACGTCCCGTCCCCTTTCCTCCATGCTTGTGGGACATTGTCCTTTGGAACGGGACCAGAGCACTTTTGTAAAAAAGCATCAAAACTTGTGTCCTTTTTATTTGTATGTGGCACTGCATGCGGCCATGACCACGCCCCCCTGAGCTCCACATCGCCCTTCAGTCCTTTTCTCTGCACGGTCGGGGCTGGACGCACTAGCATCACTGTGAATTTTTATTTTTTATTCCCTTTGTCCTTCCTGCTCCAGTACGTCTGTGGCTCTGGATACCAGGGTTCGCCCTGAGGTCTCAATTTGTGGTGCTTTCCACACTGACACCGCAGTACTCCCAGAGGTCTCCGTTTCTGGAGCTTTCCTTACCGAGTCATGTCTGAGGCCCCTCTTGAGGGAGCTTTACGTACTGGGTTAAAACCTGAGGTTCCTCTTGTTGAGGCTAAAGTCAGCACCAACAGATCTGAGAGACCCTCTTTTGAAGGTCTTGTCGGTGAGGTATATCCCTCAACCTTCCCACGCTCGGTTAGTGGTGGTACTGGTTCTGTTGAGGGGGCAAAGAGGGAGGTCACGGACCATTACCCCTCCACTACCGGCTCTACCGAGGTTCCTCCGCTGGAGGCTAATTTTGGGACCGGTTCCAAAATGTCCAGTAAACATCCGAGACACCCAGTACAGGCTCTGCTGAGGATCCTTCTATCAAGGCTAAGGTGTTAAGTCCCCTGACTCCCCTGAGGAGACAATTGCCTCATATCCACATGTGATGCCGTTCTCCTCAGGTGTCAACAAAATGGTGGCCCAACCCAGGGGGTCTACGGCAGCCATTTTGGATACCTCTTACATAGATGTTCACGCTGTCTGGTGCTGGGAGCGTTCCTTTTGGGGCGGAGCAGCCTTTTCCATGCTATGTGGACAACAGAAATCCGTTCTGCCCTTCATTTGACTTGCGCGCCCGGACACCGCTGCCTCATATTCTTGCTACCTTATGCTTCCGCTCCACTGATTAAGTGGATCTGCTGGTGGTGGGCCCTCCTGGCAACAGTCCTCCCTACGTTCATGGGGATATGCCCCTCACGAGCGGCCTCCGCCTGTACCAGCGCCAAAGCCTTCGGCTGAGGATGTGTTTTTTGGGAAGTTTCAGATGCCTATGCACTCTAACCCTATGAAGGTGTATTTCAAGCGTCTTTTCAGGGATGTGTACCCTGAGCCTCCTGTCCCACCTTTTGCCACGGCTGTTCCAATGCAGGTTCTGGTGGTGCCACTCCCTCCACTGCTTCCTTCTGGACATCCTCCATCTCTTCCTCCTCTGCCCCAGTTGTCTCCTATAGAGAAGGCACTGGCGGTCCGGGACAACACTTTAAAGCCTGAGACGGTATGCGTGGTGGACCAGTCTTCTGTCCCTGCCTCAAGCAGATCAGGACAACGATTAGCAGCCCGCTCAGTGAGTACATTCCATGACCGGGTCCTGGATATGATGGCCCTTCTTGACATTCCAGTACCTGAGGCCCCCAATCCTCAGGAGGAGGTGCTTTCGGGAGCCTTTACACTGTCCCCTCAAGAGCGCACCAGCCTGTTCATCCAGAAGGATGTCTTGGCTGAGGCCTGCAGTGTCTGGGATAAACCCCACACTGGGCTGTACATCAAAAAGAGAATTGACGCTCAATACAAGCTTCACACCTCTGAGGAGATAGCCTTATCGGCTTGTCCACTTCCATCCTCAACAGTGGTGGCAGCGGCCACCCTCCAATCCAAGCCGGCCTCTGCATCTTTAACAGCAGTGGCCCAAATCCTATCTAAGGAGGATAAACTTCTGGACTCCTTAGGAAAGAAGGTCTTTACCAATTTGGTGCTCCAACTTCATCAAGCGAACACCAAGCTCATCCTGGCAGCAGCCAATCTGAGGCTGCGGAAAGTTAGCCGATTTCCAGGAGTGCATTCCTGTGGATAGGCTAGATGACTTTAAAGCCGGTTTGTCGGATGCCAGAGTGCTGGCGCAGGATCTACTGGAAGCGACGGCACACCACATAGATACCTTAGATTGAGGCCTTATGGTAGGGGTTGACACCTCCTGCCAGGCGTGTCTCCACGCAAAAAAGTTTTCAAAGGAAGTGCAAGACAAAGTACTGGACCTTCCTTTTGATGGCAAGGAATTGTTTCTCTTCTACTGATGATGAGCTCACAAAGTGCAAAGCGAGTACCCAAACTGCCAAATCCTCATCAGTCTTGGCGAAAACTCCAGCTAAGGCCCCTTATACACAGAGGTCAGGGTCCCAGACCAGATCCATCTCTGAGTTCAGGGGATTTCTGGAACGTTGTGTGCGGCGAACTGTTGCTCCGGTGGGCGGGGCCCGCCGAAAGCAACAACGGCAAGGTGGTCGGTTTTTCTCTCGCCCATCAGCCTCTTCTCCAGGGACAGGTAGTCATCCTGCTGACAAATCAGCAAAATATTACTCCTATGTCCCGTCCCCTTTCCTCTATACTTTTGGGACATTCTGTCAGGTGAGACGGGATTGGAGCACTTTAGTAAAAAAGCGTCAAAACAAAAAATGTGTCCTCCTATTTTCACGTGGGGTACCGCACGTGGCCGTAACCCTGCCCTCCTGAGCTCCGTCACGCGCAGCACCCTGCAGTCCTTTTCTCTGCGCGGTCTTTCCCGTTGTCCTTCTCTCCTGCCCCGGTTCTGCGGTCGCGTAGTGCTCCGTCTATGCCAGATCGTTTGGGATGTCTCTTGTTCCTCTTGCGAACGTCGTTTCTCTAGGGCGGATCCCCATTCTCTGTTTGTAGTGTCTGGGACCGGATCACCGTTGGGAGTTTCTACTGTGACTCCCTTTCGGTCCGGTCACTTCAGCGTTGTCTTAGTTGGTGGGAGGAAGTCTTCCAGCGCGTTCCTCCACCGAATTTTCAACTCTTCATCGGCGAAAAGAAGAGACGCCCAGTAAGTTCCTTACTTTTTAGTTCACCCCGGCCGGGGGGCTCCTTCCCGGGGTCCACCAGGTCCGGGAGGGCCGTCAAGAGCGCTATAGGTGTTTCCCCTGAGGTGCCTTACAGGTGGAGAAGGTTTTTCTCCGAGGGTTCCCGCGAGGGGCCTGGCGACACCAGATTACGTTCCGAGGTTCCCCAATCAGGTGCTAATAGTCAGCCCAGTTGTGCTGAGGCTTTGGGTACCGGAGTTCGTGCCGAGGTTTCCTTGTCTGGAGCTTCCCATACAGACATCGGGGTGCGCCCTCAGGCCTTCGTTGAGGCTTTCTGTATCGAACCACGGTTCGAGGCCCTTCTCGGGGTAGCTGTTCAGACCGGACTTCGTTCCGAGTTTCCTCTTTGAGGCTAAGGTGTGTACCGATAGAACTGAGAGACCTGTTAGGGTCTTGTCTATGAGGTGGATTTCTCAACATTCCTGCACTTGCAGAAACCGCTTCTGTTGAGGGGGCAAAGGGAAAGGTCTCTGACTGGAACTCCTCTGTTACCGACTTTGCTGAGGGGCCTCTCTTGGAGGATAATTCAAGGGGCCACGTCAGGATGCCCAGTAAACATCCGAAGCCCCATAGTACTGGCTCTGCCGAGGATCCTTGTGTCAAGGCTAAAGTTTCGATCATAGTCCCCTGACCAGTCTGTGGAGATGACTGCCTCATCCACACATGACGCAGTTCTCCTCAGATGTTAACAAAAGGGCTGGCGTGGTCTACGGCTGCCATTTTGGATTCTTCCCTTACACCGACGCCAGGTTCTGGGAACCTTTTATTTGGTGGACAACCTTTTCCACAGACAGTATGAATCTGTTCCGCCCCTCTTATGACGGGCACGCTCGGATGCCACTACCGCATACGGTCTCGCTTCCTCCTGCTTCTGCCCCATTGGTCTATGTAGACCCAGTTGGTGGCAGGCCCTCTTGGCAGCCTTCCTCATTACGTTTGTGTGGGTATGCCCCTCATGAGCGGCCACTCCCCACTCCAGTGCCTAAAACATTAGCCTTTTTTGGAAGTTTAAGAGTGTTATGAACTCTGACCCCATGAGGGAGTACTCTGGTGCTGCATCCTGCCCCGACAGTTCCAGCTACGGCACCTGTCGCCCCGGCAGTGGTACCGCCTCTACCTCCTGGCCCGCCTCCAGCTCTTCCGCCTCTGCCTCCCTGGTCTCAGGTTGAGAAGACTCCAGCAGAGCGAGACGTCAATTTGACGACGATCGCATCGCAACAGTCTGATCCTGACGCTCTGGACGACCGACATGCAGATCAGTATGAGGACCAGTCCCGCTCTGTCAGAGCATTCCATGACTGGGTCCTGGACATCTCTCCTTGACATAACAGTTCCTGAGGCACCTGCTCCGCAGGAAGGGGTGCTTTTGGGGGCGTTCACCTTTTCTCCGCTGGAGCGCACCAGCCTGTACCTTCAGAGGTACGTTCTGGCTGAGGCCCGCAAGGTCTGGGATAAACCCCACACTGGGCTACATATCAATAAGAGAATTGACGCTCGAATGTTACGGATGGTGTGGATGGTGGCAACACCTGTTCACCATGATGTTGCCATAGATCTGTATCCCCTATATATGCTATCTACCTGTATCCCATATACACCTGTATCCATTGTGTCGCTATATATCTGTATGTCGCTATGTACGTCCACACTGTCCTGCTCACGTGCCTACTGATAACCACCATATCACACCACTACCCCTACTCTCTAATATACATCATTCAACCAGAACAAAGCAATACCCTTGTTAATTCGGCTTAGCTGTTCACATATGAACACGACTCCATGATCACCCCATCACCTTAATGAAACGCAGATAGCTGAGCACATTCCGGCTAGCTGTTCGCATGGGCATCCCTCAGGCCTATCGCAGCCAGAACCCAGTCTAGGTGTCTGTCCACCCGACTGAACACATCCAACTGATTTCCTCAGCGCCACACCTATCGCTAGGAAACAGCTATCATCCAACAACTACACCAGCTGCACACATCTGGTGCACCCACACTGTACGACACACTCTCGCTACTGACTTCAACTACGGTTCCCAAGGGCGTTCAACCTTCCATCGCCTTGAGATCATACCAATGATACATAAGGTGTTATACAAATGCCAAGTAACATGACATGTCCGCTTCCTTCCTCAACGGTGGTAGCGGCTGCCGCTCTGCAATTCAAGCCGGCCTCTGCGACCTACTGCAGCTGCGGCTCAACTACTGGCCAATGAAGATAAATTGCTTGATTCCTTGGGCAAGAATGTTTTTACCAACTCAGTGCTGCAATTGCGTCAGGCTAACACAGAGCTCATTTTGGCGGCAGCGAATATGAAACTGTGGAGGGATTTGGCTGATTTCCAGTTCATTCCTGTGGACGGTTTTGTCAGATGCCAGGGTTTTGGCGTAGGATATGCTGGAGGCTGTTGCGTACCATGTTGATACCTCAGCTCAAGGTCTTAGGTAGACGCCTCTAGTCAAGCTTGGCTTCATGCAACCAAGTTTTCGAAGGAGGTCCAAGATGGTGTTCTGGACCTGCCTTTTGACATCAGAGTTGTTTCATTCCTCAACGGATGACAAGCTCACAAAGACTAAGGTGAGCACTCAAACTGCCACTTCTGTCTGTGCTAGTGAAGGCCCTAGTCAAAGCTCAGAGATCTGGATCCCAGTCTCTGTCCTCCTGAGGTTTTAGAGGATTCCAAGACAGCAGGTCACGCAGAGCTGATCTGCCAACGGGTAGCTTCCGTCGGAAACAGCAACACGGTCGATTTCTCGCTCTGTCTTCAGCTTCCTCTTCGGGGACAGGTAGTCTCTCCACCAAAAAGTCTGCAAAATGATCTACCTTTCCTCTATACATCCTCCGTCCTGTGGGACGGGACCAGATCACTTTGTAAAAAGCATCACATTTTTCAAAAATGTCCTTCCTCTTTTTTTACGCGGGGTACCGAACAGGACCGTAACCCCACCCTCCTTAGCTCTGCCCAGCACATCGCCCATGAGTCCTTTTCTCTGCACGTTCGGGACTGGACGCACATCCATCTTCTTGAGATTTTTTTCCTTCCAGTGTCCTTCTCTCCTGCTCTGGCCTAGCGTTCGCGTGGTAGTCAGTCTATGCTGTTTCGGTTAGATTTTCCTAATTGTTCCTGCGAATGATGCTTCGCTAGGGCGGATACCCATCTTTGTTTAGTGTTTGGGCGGTGGGAGGAGGTGTTTCAGCGTGTTCCTCCTTGCATTTTCAGAGTTTCATCGATGAGAAGAAGAGACGCCCGGTAGATTCTTTAGTTTTTAGTGCACCTTGACTGGGCCACTCCTTCCTGGAGTCTTCCTGGTCCGGGAGGAGCTTTAAAAGCTGTTACCGGAGTTCCCCTGAGGTGCCTTCCAGGCCTAAGAAAAGTACCAGAGTTTCTCAGAGGGCCTCCGTAAGGGGCCTGCTCACACCGGATTGCAGTCCGAGGTCCCTCCTATGGGGGCTATTCAACGGCCCAGTTCTACTGAGGCGGTGGGTACCGGAGCTTGCTTTGAGGTCTTCTTGTCTGGAGCTTCCCATACAGACAACAGGGCGTGCCCCGAGGCCTCATTAAGGTTTTCTGTACCAAACCAAGGTTTGAGGCCCCTCGTCAGGGAGCTGTTACCGGACTAGGGTCTGAAGTCCCTCTATCAGAGGCTAAGGTGACTGACCTAACTGAGAGGCATGTTAAGGTCTAGTAGGAATACCGGTTCTGTTGAGGGGCACAGAGTGAGGTCGCTGACCGGAATTCCTGTGTTACCGGCGTGGCAGAGGTTCCTCTTTCAGAGGCTAATTTGGCTATTAGTATGTCTCAAACATCCTAGGCCATACAGTACCAGCTCTGCCGAGGTTCCTTGTGTCAAGGCTAAATCAAGACCCCTGACTTGTCTGTGGAAACCCCTGCCTCACTCACACATGTGACGCAGTTCTCCTCAGGCGTTAACAAAATGGCGCCCATTCCCGCGCAAACTGTAACGGCCATTTTTGACTCTACATCTACACCATCGGCGTTGGGAGCATTTGTTCGGGTGAACAGCATTTTCCTTGTGCACCGTTTTGTCCAGTGTATGACTGGCACACTCGGATGCCATTACAGCACTTGGTCTCGCTCCCTGCGGCGTCTGCGCCATTGATCCATGTCAACCCGGCTGGTGAGGGCCCCTCTTGGGAGCCCTCTCCCTTGCAGCCCTGGAGCTGTTCCTCTCATGAGAGGCCTCCGCCTGACAGTGTCTAAACCTTCGGCGGAGGATGCCTTCTTTGAAAAATGTCAGAAGCTAATGCACTCTGACCCCATGAAGGAATATTTCAGGTCTTTTTAAGGAAATCTGCCCTCTTGGGCCAAATTCTGTACTGACGGTTCCCGTTGCAGCACTGGTTGTACCGGCAGCTGTCCCACCTCTACCAATTGGCCCACCTCCAGCCCTTCCACCTCTGCTGCCCTTGTCTCCAATAGACAAGTCTTCGGCTGAGCCAGACGTGATGCAGGTCGATCCGGATGCGTTGGATGACACGCAAGGGGATCAGGATGGCGATGACCAGCCCCGCTCTGTTAGGGCGTTCCATGACCGGGTACTGGGCATGACTCTTCTGGATGGTCCAGTACCTGAGGCACCCCCTCCGCAAGAAGCGGTGCTTTCGGCTGCATTCACCTTGTCTCTTCAGGAGCACACTGGCTTGTTCTTCCAGAAGGACGTTTTGGCCGAGGTCTGCAAAGTCTGGGATAAGCCACACTCTGGACTGCATGTTCACAAAAAGATTGACGCTAGTTATATATATTTCAGAGGAGGTAGCCTTAGCGTCTTGCCTGCTTCCTTCGTCCACAGTGGTGGCGGCCGCCACGCTTCAATCCAGACCGGCTTCAGCATCATCTACAGCGGCGGTTTAGGTTCTGGCCAAAGAGGACAAGCTGCTTGACTCTTTGGTGAGGAAGATCTTTGCTAATTCGGCCCTGCAGTTGCGCCCAGCGAACGCAGAGCTCATTTTAGTGGGGGCAAATGTGGAAAGGTATGTCGGAATTTGAGAGTTCATTCCTGCGGCCAAGCTGGATGATTTTAAGGCTGGCTTGTCAGATGCCATGGCGCGGGATATGCTTGAGGCTGCGGCGCATCATGTGGACACCTCGGCTCCGGCCTCATGCTTGGCGTGAACACCTGCTTGTGGCATGAAGCCAAGGAGGATCAGGATAAAGTTCTGGACCTGCCTTTTTGACGGCAAAGAACTGTTCCATTCGTCAACAGACGTAGAGCTGACTAAAACTAAGGACAGCACTCAGACGGCAGTGTCTTTCTGTTCTGGTAAAACCACCTTTTAGGGCTCAGAACGCCTTTGCAGCCTCGGTCTTCATCTGAATTTTGGGGGTTTCTAGATCGAAAGACAGTCGATTCTCCAGCTGGAAACCCCTGTTGGCATCAGCAGCGTGGCCGGTTTTTCTCTCGGTCCTTGGCCTCTTCTTCAGGATCTGGGGGTCTTGCCTCTGAGAATCCCGCTAAATGAGGGTTTTCAGCGCTTGCACGAGACCCTGGTGAGAGAGTTAATTGCGTCTCACTGGGAGGCGTGGCAAACCATCACAGAGGACTGGTGGGTCTTGTCAGTAGCTCGGGCGGGCTTTCGCTTGCCCCTTGGCCCCTACCCCACCCATCAATCCTCCCTTCCAGCAGTTGGGTACGCCCTCCCTCAGAGCCGAAGTCCAGAAGCTTCTGGATCTCAAGGCGGTGGAACCCGTTCCCTTAGGGGAGCGAGGGGAGGGCGGAGAGGGCTTCTACTCCCGTCTGTTCACGGAGCCCAAAACCAACCGGGCTGGCCTGCGCACCATCCTGGACCTTTTCCCAGTTCAACATTTCTCTTCCCCAAGAGAAATTCAAGATCGCCCCCGGTCAGATCAAGTCCTCTCTACGGAAGGGTGACTGGCTCAGCGTGGTGGACCTTCAGGATGCTTATGTGCATATCCTCATTTGGAGCCCGCATTGGAAATAACTACGGTTTTCCATGGTGGAGTTGCATTTCCAGTTTTGTGTGCTCCCGTTTGGTCTCAGCTCGGCACAGCGTGTCTTTACGAAGATGTCGGTCATCGCAGCTTATATTCGGCTACAGGGTATTCATGTGTATCCGTATTTGGACGACTGGCTTCTGCGCAGTCCTTGTCCAGTGACAGCCTCCAACAACCTTCAGTCTCTCCTCCAGCTCCTGTTGTGCCTTGGGCTGTCGGTCAACTGGCAGAAATCCTCCATGACGATCGCTCAGGACCTGATATTCCTTGGTTTCTGTTGGGACACGATCGAAGGCAGAGTGTACCTGACTGTGAACAGGATGGCAGATCTGTTGACCACGTGTCAGGTTTTCATTGTCAGAGTGCATGTCGGCGTGTGGTTCCAGTGGCTTCTAGGCCTCGTGGCCTTCTGTGTGCTTGCTCTTCCCCTTGCGCATCTCAAGATGAGACGCACGCAGATGGCTCTTTGGATCTCCTGGCTTCAGGCAGTGGACCCGGACGCCAAGATGATTCCGGTTCCGCCCTGCATGATGACAGATCTCCTATGGTGGTCATCTTCCAGCAGTCTGTTGGTGGGTGCTCCTTTTCAGGATCTCTGCCCTCAAACGACCATAACGACGGACTCCTCCCTTTTGGGATCGGGTGCGATATTAGATCATCTTCAGGTTTTCGACCTATGGTCGCCACCGGACAGACAATTTCTCATATATTATCTGGAGCTTCTGCAGATTTTCCTGGCGCTCAAAGCTTTCAAGCTGGTTATTGTGAACAAAGTGGTCCGCATCCGCATAGACAATGCGGTATCCGTTTTACATCAACAAGCAGGGGGGTACTAGGTCACCTCCCCTTGTAGATCTAGCCATTCAGTTTGGAAATGGGCCATTCAGCATGGTGTTTGGCTTCTGGCAGTACACATTCCGGGCCAACTGAATGTGACTGCAGACGTGGTCAGCTACAAGTGGTAACTGAACACGGATAGCACCTCTGACATTTTTCACCATTGGGGCACTCTAGAAGTGGACCTCTTTGTGACGTTGTCAAACATATCTTCCTCTTTATGCTTCCAGGAACGGACTCTTGAGCTTCTTCCCTGAGGGATGCTCTCGAAATTCTGTGGCACAACATGAGGGCCTATGCCTTCCCACCTCTTCCTCTGATTCACCGTGCACTATGCAAACTCAGGAACACGATAAATTGCACTCTCCTGTTCAAAGCCCCTTGGTGGCCGGCCAGATTCTGGTTTTCGGAGCTTCAGTTTGTCAGTGTGCGCCCCGATCAGGCTTCTGCTGATTCCCGACCTGCTTCACCAGAGCGATCAGCAGATCTGGCACCCCTCCCCACAATCTTTCAGCTTGGCGGCCTGGTGCCTCAGTTCAAATCCTTAAAGTTTCAACTTGTCCGATAATATGCATATCATCCAGGCAGCTAGAAAACCTTCAAGGTCTCAGCAAGTTGCTCCGGTTCTGTCACTGGCGTTTAACTTAGCAGCTGGACCACAGAGATGCTACCATTGACACAGTCCTGTCTTTCGTTTCTCATCTGGCAACTTCAGGCATACATGTCTTGTAGGACTTATTTGACTATCGCCGCTTACCTGTCCACGAACACTTAATTGACAAACCCTGTCATTAAAAGGCACTTTGCAGGTCTATTGTATCTTTATCCACCTGTGCGCAACCCGCATCCTAAGTGGGAGCTGAATGTGGTCCTCACTGCCTTTTGCCATAATCCTTTTGAGCCCATGGCTACAGTGGACTTGAAGTTCCTTTTGTGGAAAATGGCTTTTCTGATTGCTGTGACTTTGGCAAGGCGTGCAAGTGAGCTTCAGGCCTTTTCTGTAGAACATCCATTCCTCACCTTTCATAAGGATAAGGTTGCCCCCCAGACTAATCGGTCTTTCCTTCCAAAGGTGGTATCCGATTTTCATTTGAACCAGTCTGTTTCTTTACCAGTTTTCTTTCCAGAACCGGCCTCTGATGCTGAGAGGGTATTGCACAATTTGGATGTCAGACAAGCTCTTAAGTTTTATTTGGACAGAACATCTAAACTTAGGAACTCTTCCCAGCTTTTTGTGACCTTCGGAGATCTGAAAGGAAAGCTGGCCTAGAAAGCAACTATCTCCCAATTGATGGCTTCCTGTATATCAGAGACGTATACCATTCAGGGCCTTCAGCCTCTAAAAGGAATTCATGCCCATCTTGTGCAGAGCAATGCGGCTGCCATTGCCTTCCAGAAATATGTTCCCTTGGAAATCATTGCCAGAGCAGCTACGTGGGCTTCCCCATCAGATGCATTACTGCTTACAACTGAGCTCAGGAGCCGATGCTCAATTCGGTCAGGCTGTTCTTAAGAACCTCTCAGTAAGGGAGTTCCATCCACCCATTTTTCCTGAGAGGAGGGCTTGGTAATCTCCCAAAAGTATGGAGGAAAAGGGATGGGACGTAGGAGTATAATAGTTACTCACCGTAGTGGTGATCTTACCCCTAGTCCATAGTCCCCTTTCCTCCATATGCCCCCCTACTGTCCCCTCTAATAAGTATCCTCTATTATTGCTTAAAGGTCTCAGACCTGGCGATAGAAAAGGACTGAAGGGTGATGTGCAGACCGGAGCTACAGCCATGTGCGCTACCCCACGTGAAAAGAGAAGGACACATTTTTTAATTTGATGCTTTTTTTTACAAAAGTGCTCCAGCCCCATCCCACTGGACGGAATGTCCCAAAAGTATGGAGGAAAGGGAAGAATGGACTAGGAGTAAGATGGTCACTACAGTGAGTACATTGGTTATTTTTGGCAGTCGCACGAGACTCCGGTGGGAGGACGAATCTCTTCTCGTCTGGAGGCGTGGCAAACCATCGAACATTGGTGGGTTTTGTCCATCGCTCGGCAGGGTTTTCGCTTGCCCCACCCTTCAACCCTCCCTTCCAACAGATCGGGACACCCTCCCTCAGAGCCGAGGTACAGAAGCTTCTAGACCTCAGGCCGGCGGTGGAACCTGTTCCCCTTGGTGAGCAAGGGGGGAGGGCTTATCCTCTCATCTGTTCAGTGCCAAAACCCAACCAGGCTGGCCTGCGCACCATCTTCTATCTTTCCCAGTTCAATTTTTCTCTTTCCCAAGAGAAATTCAAGATGATCACGCCTTTCCAAATGAACTCCTCCCTTCGGAAGGGTGACTGGCTCAGTGTAGTGGACCTTCAGGACACTTACAAGCACATCCTGATATGGAGGCCGCATCGAAAATGTCTGCGGTTCTCTCTGGAAGGGGGGAACATTTTCAGTTCCGGTTGCACCCTTTTGGTCTCAGCTTGTCGCTGCGTGTCTTCACGAAGATGTTGGTCATCGCAGCTTCCCTCCGGCTACAGGGCGTTCATGTATATCTGTATTTGGATGACTGGCTCCTACTCACCAACTCGCCTCCCCTTGTGGACCAGCAAGCACGACATTTGGCTGCTGGCTGTACACATTCCGGGTCACATCAATGTAACTGCAAACTCACTCAGCCGCCAGTTACAAGACTAAACTGAACTGAACACTGATGTTCTCTCCACCATTTCTTGCAAATGTGGCACTCCAGAAGTGGATCTTTTTGCCACTTTTTCAAACGGGAAACTTCCTCTATATGCAGCCAGGAACGGTCTCGGGGTCTTCTCCCTAGGGGACGCTCTTGAGATTACTTGGCACAACTTGGAGGCCTGTGCTTTTCCGCCACTACCTCCTGATGAATCAGTCACTCTGCAAGCTCAGGAATACATCGAACTGCACTCTCCTGTTCATAGCTCCTTGGTGGCCAGCCAGATTCTGGTTCTCTGAACCTCAGCATCTGTCGGTTTCATCTTCCGATCAGACTACCGTTGATTCCCGACCTGCTTCACCAGTGCGATCACCAGATGTGGCACCCCTCCCCACAATCGTTCAGCTTGGTGGCCTGGTACCTGAATTCAGATCGTTAGCGCAGTTTAACTTGTCCAAGGACAATATGCGCATTATACAAGCGGCAAGAAAACCTTCTACGACGTCTCAATATATGAGTAAGTGGCTCCGTTTTTGCCACTGGTGTTTAGCTAACACCTTGACCCAAGGCATGCTACGATTGACACTGTTCTTTCCTTCATATATCACCTCTCGGCTTCGGGCATTCACGTCTTGCAGGACTTGCTTGTCTGCTATTGCGGCCTATCTGTCCACTGACAGCTGTTCCTTTTCTTTGACTAACACCGTCATTACATCATTTTGCGGGTTGATTCCATCTTTTTCCACCGGCATGCAATCCTCATCCCAAATGGGATTTGAATGTGGTCCTCACCGCCTTATGCCATAAACTATTTGAACCCATGGCCACTACTGTTCTCAAATACCTTTCTTGCAAGGATGCATTTTTGATTGTAGTGACATCAGCAAGGCGAGTAAGCAAGCTCCAAGCTCTCGGTGGAACATCCGTTCCTCACCTTCCGTAAGGATAAGGTTGTGCTACGCCCTCATCCTTTTCTGCCTACAGTGGTTACCAATTTTCATTTGAATCCATCTCATTACCTGTCTTTTTTCTGAATCCGGCCTTTGATGTTGAGAGAGTCTTACAGAACTTGTATGTCCAACGAGCCCTGAAGCTTTACCTCGACCGAACGAATGAACTCAGGGGCTCCTCACAACTCTTTGTCCCATTCATAGACCCGAAGGGGAAACTGGCTTCCACAGCAACTATCTCCCTATGGATTGCCTCCTGTATTTCAGAAGCTTATAGCGTTCAGGGCCTTCAACCTCCGAAAGGCATCCATGCTCATCTTGTATGTGGCATAGTGGCTGCTGTAGATTTCCAAAAGTATGTCCCTTGAGAAACCATCGCCAAAGCAGCTATGTGGGCTTCCCCATAGCTTTTTGTAAGCATTGCTGCTTAGACCTGAGCGCCAGGGCCGATGCCCAATTCGGCCAGGCTGTTCTTAAGAACCTATTCCAGTAACGGGTTTCCAACCACCCGTATTACCTGTGAGGTGTGCTTGGGAATCTCCCACAAGTATGGAGGAAACGAGACAGGACATAGGATTTTAACAAAGTTACTCACCGTAGTGACTACTTTACTCCTAGTCTATTGTCCCCTTTCCTCCATACGCCCGCCCACCGTCGCCTCTAAAAAGTATCCTCTTTTATTGCTTAAATGGTCTCAGACCTGGCCTTGGAAAAGGACTGATGGGCGATGCATGGGCGGAGCTCAGGAGGGTCGGGTCACTGCCGCGTTTAGTGCCACGTATAAAAATAAATGGACAAAACAAGTTTTGATGCTTTTTTACAAAAGTGCTCTGGTCCTGTCCCAAAGGACGGAATGTCTCGCGTATGGAGGAAATGGGACTATGGACTAGGTAGGAGTAAGGTAGTCACTACGCTGAGTAACAAACTTTTTTTTTTTGCAAGGTCCAAAACCTTGATTCACTTCGACCCCCATGAGTGGGAAATCTTCCCTCAACCTCTGGAACCTCCAAAGCTTAGACACCCGCATTCTTTTCTCAAACAGCAAAGTCCCAGGAAGACGCTCGAGCTTATTGTTGGTGTCACTAGATCTTCTCCAGCATGGAGTCTTGCATTGATTCACATGCTCATGAATCTTCCCAGTCATCGGGCTGGGAATCCTCAGTAAAAAGAAAGCAGTTTTGCGTTCAACTTAAAATTGCTAGTCTCCTCTATAGCTTATCAGTGTCCTTTGGGTCATATTGACCCAGCCAGTGACATTTGTCCTAAGCTCCACACCTGGTGGCCATATTCCGATTTTACTGTATGTTTCTAGTGTTGGGAGTCCTCGTATGTCGCTCATCAAATTCAAGATTTTCTTTGCTGTTGAATTTTTAAAAAATCTTTTTTTCATACTCCTACGTCCCGTCCCCTTTCCTCCATACTTGTGGGACATCTCTCCGTCCTGTTGGACGGGACCGGAGCACTTTGTAAAATGCATCCAAATTTTTCCAAAAAATTGTCCTTCCTCTTTCCTAACCCCGCCCACCTTGGCTCCGCCCCGCGCATCGCCCCTCTATCCTTTTCTCCGCTCGATCGGGGCCGGACGCACTTGCATCCTCCGAAGATTTTCTTCCCTGTTTTCCTCTCTGGCTCTCGCTAGCGTTCGCCGTCTAGTCTGTCTTTTAAATTATAGCAAACAAAAACGGTGGATCAGTGGAATGGGATGACCCTGGTTAGATTAAGAACATATCAAAATATTTATTTGAAAACTTATCACATGATCAATCATTTTACTGTCATAAAAATTATATAGAAATCTTAAGTCAAATCATGCCTTCATCCGTACCAACATTCAAAAATACGTTCAAAACTCCATAAATAAAACACCCTCGTGTAATAATATCAATTTGTATTATTCCAAATTTTTTAGTTAACATTTCCTATAGTGACCCAGTCCATAATATCAGGTGTCATTTTGTCACTGGTTTCAAGTATCACCAGATGCCCCTCATAGAGACCATGTCGACACGTGTTTCGGTCAGAGACCTTCTTCAGGACGTCGGGCTAGGAGCAGTTGCTCCGCCCTGTTCTCCACGTATATGGGAGTTCTCCACGTATATGAGTTTTGAATGTGGATACATATGAAGGCATGATTTGACTTAAGATTTTTATGAATTTTTTATGACAGTACAATGATTGATCATGTGATGAGTTTTCAAATAAATATTTTGATATGTACTTAATCTAACCAGTGTCATCCCATTCCACTGATCCACCTTTTTTGTTTGCTATATACTCTACCTGAAGGATCAGGGATTGTGAGTGCAGGTCTACCCCTTTATTTACTTTTGTCTTTTAAATTAGACTTTCCAGACTGTTCTTCGTGTCATCGTCGCTTGGCGAGGGCAGATCCCCATCCTCTTTGATTAGAGTGTTTGGGTCCGGAACACCATTGGGACTTCTGTTTTTACTGTGACTCCCTTTCGGTCCGGGCTCTTCAACGTCGGTTGGAACGGTGGGAGGAGGTGTTCTGACGCACTCCTCCGTCTCATTTTCAGGCGTTCATCGACAAGAAGAAGAAAGACCCGGTAAGTTCTTTACTTTTCAGAGCACCCCGGCCGGGGGATACCTTCCCGGTTTCCTCTCGAGCCGGGAGGGGCGTTGATCGCTCTGTCACCGGGGTTTGCCCTGAGGTGCCTGTCGGGCCTAATAATTCTACCAGAGTTTTCTCCGAGGGTCTCCGTAAGGGGCCTGTGTACACCGGAGTAACTTCCGAGGCCCCTCCTGTGGGGGCTGTGTGTAGACCCAGTTCTGCTGAGTCACAGGGTACCGGAGCTTGCTCTGAGGCCTCTCTTTCGGCTTCCCTCAAAAACAAGACTGGGGTGCGCCCCGAGGCCTTGGCTGGGCTTGTTTACCGAACGGATGTTAGAGGCCCGTGACGATAAGGCTGTTACCGGGCCTAGGCCCGAGGTCACTCGTACAGAGGCTAAGGCTACCAACAGTTCTGAGGGGCCGGGCAGGGCCCTGTCGGTGAAAGCGGTTTCTCACCGTTACCACTCTTGTGGTGATACCAGATATGTTGAGGGGGCAAAGAAGCAAGGTGGTTCTTTTACCGGCAGTGCCGAGGTCCTTCCTTCGAAGGCTCAGTTGGCGGTTGGTATGTCGGAGAAACATTCCAGGCCTCATAGTACCGGCTCTGCTGAGGTTCCTTATGTTAAGGCTAAGATTAAGACCCCTGACCCATCGACGGGGACCCCTGCCTCACTTCCTCACATGCCGCAGTTCCCCTCAGATGAAGACAAAATGGCGGCCGTTCCCGCCACGACCACGGCGGCCATTTTAGGTACTACCCCTACAACTACGCCATCGGCCTCTGGTGTGGGGTTCGGTCCTTTGGGTGAACCTAAGGTCACTTGTGCGTATCCTTACCGGCCCGTTTTATGATCGGAACGCCCGGATGCCTCTTCCGCACAATGTTTGGTTGCCTGCAGGGGCGGCCCCTTTGATTTATGTGGATACGTCGGCGGAGGGCCCGGCGTGGCACTCTTCTCCGTTACGTCCCTGGATTTGTCCACCTCATGAGAGGCCTCCTCAGGTTCCGAAGCAATCTCCTGAGGACGCTTTTTTCGGTAAATTTCAAGTGCTTATGCGCATCGACCCCATGAGGGAGTATTTCAAAGGGCTTTTTAAGGAAATTTGTCCACCAGCGCCCCCGGCTCCACCCGTTCCTCTGGTGGTTCCGCCGGCGCCTCCCTTGCCCGTGGTGCCTGCCCCTGCCACCGTTGTCCCCAGTGGACAAGGCACTGCCTGACACGGTTCAGCAGGATCCTGACCTGTCAGATGACCCTCAAGACGAGCAGGACGACGAGGACCTTCCCCGCTCTGTTAGAGCTTTTCATGACCGGGTACTGGACATGATGAATTTCTTAGATGTCCCGGTTCCCGAGGCACCTGCTCCACAGGAGGGCATGCTTTCTGGGGCGTTCACCCTGTCTCCTTTGGAGCATACCGGCCTTTTCCTGCAGAAGGATGTTTTGGCCGAGATCCGAAGAGACTGGGAGAAGCCACACTCAGGACTTATTGTCAATAAAAAGATTGACGCGAGGTACAGGCTGCACTCTTCGGAGGAAGTGGCCTTGTTGTCTTGTCCGCCTCCCTCCTCCACAGTGGTGGCTGCGGCCACGTTGCAATCCAGACCTGCAGCATCCTCTCCTGCGACGGCTACTCAGGTCTTGGGAAAGGACAAGCTCCTGGACTCCCTAGGGAGGAAAATCTTTGCCAATTCGGCCTTGTAGCTCAGGCAGGCCAATGCCGAATTGATTTTGGCAGGAGCTAACATGCGGATGTGGAAAGGTCAGTCGGAGTTTGAGGAGCACATTCCAGTCGAGGTTGGAAGATTTCAGAGGGGGGCCTTTCCGATGCCAGGGTCTTGGCCCAGGATCTCCTGGAGGCTGCGGCTCATCACGTAGACCCCTCAGCTCGGGGCATGATGCTCGGGGTTGATATCTCGAGGCAAGCGTGGTTGCATGCCACTAAGTTTTTGAAGGAAGTGCAAGACAAAGTATTGGACCTTCCATTTGATGGTAAGGAGCTTTTTCATTCTTCTACTGATGTAGAGCTCACCAAAACCAAAGATAGCACTCAGACGGCTAAACCATTGTCTGTTCTAGTTAAAGCTCCTTTCAAACCTCAGAGACCGTCATCGCAGAGTCGACCTTCTGGTTTCAGGGGCTTCCTCGACTGCAAATCGCGCAGAGTGGATACTCCTGCGGGGAATAACCGCCGTAGACAACAGCGTACGCAGTATTTCTCCCGCTCCTCAGCCTCCTCATCAGGTTCAGGTGGCACCGCCACCGATCAACTTGCCAAATGAGGTTTTTCCGTGTTCGCACAAGACCCCGGTGGGAGGACGCATTGCGTCTCATTGGGAGGGGTGGCAGAACATCACAGAAGACAGATGGGTCTTGTCAGTCGCTCGGGCGGGCTTCCGCTTACCTTTACCCCCTACCCCAACTCTCAACCCTACTTTTCAGTTGTCGGGCTCACCCTCCCTCAAGGCCGAGGTTCAGAAACTTCTGCTCCTCAGAGCTGTGGAACCCGTTCCCCTTGGGGAGCGAGGGGCGGGCTTCTACTCCTGGCTGTTTACGGTGCCCAAACCCAACCAGGCTGGCCTGCGCACCATCCTAGACCTTTCCCACTTCAATCTTTCCTTACCCCAAGAGAAATTCAAGATGATCACGCCCGGCCAGATGCTTCCTTTTGGCCTCAGCTCGGCACCGCGTGTCTTCACGAAGATGTTGGTGATTGCGGCCTATCTTCGTCTTCAGGGTATCCATGTGTATCCTTATTTGGACGATCGGCTTTTACGCAGCCCTTGTCCGCTGGTGGCAGCGGGCAACCTCCAGTCTCTCCTTCAGCTCCTGTTCCATCTTGGGCTGTCGGTGAACTGGCAAATCCTCCATGACGGTCTCTCAGGACCTGATTTTTCTGGGTTTTCGTTGGAACACGATCGACTGCAAAGTATACCTGACCGGGGACAGAATGGCGGATCTGTTGGCCACGTGTCAGATGTTTGCGCAGTCCGAGAGTATGTCGGCCTGGTGGTTCCAGAGGCTTCTGGGCCTCATGGCCTCGTGTGTACTGGCTCTTCCTCTTGCTCGTCTCAAAATGAGACGGACCCAGATGGCCCTTCGGAATTCATGGCGTCAGGCAGTGGACCCAAACTCCATGCGGATAATGATTCCGGATTCCATGAGTCTTCTCTCAGCAATCTGTCTGGGGGCGCGGGTTTCAGGACCCAGTCCCTATGGTGACGATCACGACGGACTCGTCCCTCCTCAGGTGGGGTGCGACGTTAGATCTTCTTCAGGTCTCTGACCTCTGGTCGCCTCAGTGCATATCCCGGGCCAGCTGAATGTCACAGCAGATGCCCTCAGCCGGCGGACAGTGGTCCGCTATGAGTGGGAGTTGAAGGTGGAGGTCCTCAGGGATTTTCTCGCGCTGGGGCACACCGAAGGTGGACCTCTTTGCGACGGCGGCGAACAAGAAGCTTCCTCTCTATGCCTCCAGAGGGGGGCTGGGAGCCTCCTCTCTGGGGGAAGCCCTAGAGATTCCATGGCACAACATGAGAGCTTACGCCTTCCCGCCTCTGCCTCTAGTTCACTGGGCAACTTGGAAGTTGAAGAACTTGGTGAACTGTTCTCTTCTACTGATAGCCCCGTGGTGGCCGGCCAGGTTTTGGTTCTCAGAACTCCAACACCTGTCGGTTTATCCGTCGATCAGGTTACTGGTAACTCCCGATCTTCTCCACCAGGGGGAGCAGCAGCTGTGGCACCCTTCCCCACAATCGCTCAGCTTGGCGGTATGGTGCCTGAGTTCAGGTCTTTAGAGCATCTGAATTTGTCTGCGGATAACATGTGTATTATCCAGGCAGCCAGAAAACCCTCAACCAGATCTCAGTACAAGAGTAAATGGCTCAGGTTGTGTCTTTGGTGTCTAGAGAAGAAATTGGATCCAAGAGGGGGCCACGGTGTTGTCCTTCGTGTCCTCCCTAGCATAGTCAGGGGTTCATGTTCTGTCATGCAGGATTTACCTTTCAGCGGTCTCCGCTTATCTTTCTACAGATCAGTGTTCGTATTCTCTGACTAACCCAGTGGTAAAGAGGCATTTCGCTGGTTTAACACGCCTTTACCCTCCAGTTTGTAATCCGCACCCGCCATGGGACCTGAATGTTGTCCTGATGGCGCTGTGCCATAAACCCTTTGAGCGGATGGCTACTGTGGACCTCAAGTACTTGTCTTGGAAAGTGTCCTTTTTGGTCGCCGTCACATCAGCAAGGAGAGTGAGTGAGCTCCAGGCATTGTCAGTGGAGCATCCTTTCTTGGTCTTTCACAAGGACAAGGTAGTCCTTCGAACTAATCCGGCTTTTCTGCCGAAGGTAGTGACCGAATTTCATTTGAATTAATCGATCTCCCTACCGGTCTTTTTTCCGAACCCCGCCTCTGAGGCGGAGAGGGTTCTACACTGTCTTGATGTCTATAGAGTTCTTAAGTTCTACCTGGATAGGACTTCCGAGCTTAGAAGTTCTTAACTTTTTGTGACTTTCGGCAACCCTCAAGGCAAGCAGGCGTCTAAGGCAACTATTTCTAGGTGGATTGCCGCCTGCATCAAGGAGTCTTTCACTGTCCAAAAGCTGAAACCTCCTAAAGGTATTCATTCACACCTGGTGGAGGGCAAGGCAGCTGCGGTTGCTTTTCAGAAGTATGTTCCCTGGGAGTCCATCGCTAGGGCAGCTACTTGGGCCTCTCCATCTGCTTTCTGTAAGCATTATTGCCTCGATATGAGTTCTAGAGCTGATGCTCAGTTTGGTCAGGCTGTGCTGAAGAACCTTTTTCAGTAAGGGGTATTTCCATCCACCCGTAGTTCCTGTAAGGAGTGCTTGGGAATCTCCCACAAGTATGAAGGAAAGGGGACGGGACGTAGGAGTATTACCAGGTTACTCACCGTAGTGACCACCTTACTCCTAGTCCATAGTCCCTCTTGCTCTTGGAAAGAGAATCACTACTGCAGCAGCATATTCTACCCGCATAGCCAACAACACCACACTGTTGGCCAGTTACTCTGTCCAATGGAACCTGCTGCAGGAGGGCCTACAGGAGGTCCCTGAACAAGTGCGTTCTCGTCTGGTTACAATCCTATCAGCGGGTAAGCAAGTAAACCACAGCATCCTCAAACACCTTAGATGCTGCTGAGATGGCACAGAGAACCTTGGCCCAGGTTACTGTTTTGAAATGACACGCTCTGGAAACTGCCAAGAAGGAGCAAGAGACTTTAAAAACTTTGAATCATATCACTCCGACCCTTTCAACAGAGAGGGGGGGGGGGGGGGGGGGAGTTCTTGACACTCCTTTCATAGGCAACCCGATTCTCGTTCCCCACACAACCAAAATGGCTCAGGTAGCAATTGTTCCTCAGGACAGGAGTCTGCCGCTGCAAACCCATATCCACACATAAGACAACGTTGTGGGAAAGGAAGGAGTCACAACGCCACCCCCAGAAGCTCCCCAGACTCTAGTCAGAAAGTCTGGGTCCCCTCTATACCTCCCGGTCGGGGGACGTATAACGTCATTCCTGCACGCATGGGAGGGGATTTCCACAGACAAGTAGGTGCTCAAGACCGTCACCCATGGTTATTGCATCATGTTCAGCCGGCCACCTCGATGCAGACCTCCAGGATCCCGGCGCCTAACACAGGAACATCTGAATATACTGCTGCAAGAGGTCGAGATCCTGCAGGAAAAGGGCGCAATCAAAGTCGTCCCCGTTCTACAGGTAAACGAGGGTATTTATTCAGTGTACTTCCTTGTACCCAAAAATGATCTCACCATGCGCCCTGTGCTAGACCTGCACCCAGCGAGCAAATTTGTCCAACCACAAAAGTTAGTGTGTTCAAACATGTTGTTTTTGACTAGTGCAGAAGTGAATTTTAATTGATCATATCTGTTCTATCTTCCCGCCAGTTTGCATTGCATGAATATATGCACAACTCCTGCTCCGACACCCAAGGAGAACAGACACCCATCCCCACTATACTTAGTTCATTAGAATTACAACACTATACAGAGTCTGTTGGAATAGAACAGGGAGCGTGTCGCACTAAAGAAACTAAATCTGTCAGGCGTAGGCCCCTTCTCCCTATACAGGACGGACCCACTAATATAGCTGTGCTTTAGGATTGATTTAACGGGACTCGCAAACCTAGCTGTTACTCACCAAGCAGGACTCCCGAAATCGATGCCACACTGTGATTAGCTGCATAGCATACAACCCACTAACCAAAAACGCTCACTTTTTCTGCATACTTAACTCGCAAAATAAACAAAACCACCTCTTGCACGGCAAACCGCATTCAAGTCACCACACTGCAACAACGCATAAACCACACCAATAGCACACAAGGACTGACATCGCTCCGATACTCGCACCAAAGCTCAGCGCACGGTATATACCGAGATGAAGCTGTCAACGGAACACCACGCCTCACTATCCTACTCCTTCTTCAACCTACTAACCCATCCCGCCTTCTCCCTTGCAGATCCGCCAGAGCGCCTGGGGACCAACTCCGTTGGTGACGGTGAGTGGTACAAATACCTTCAACATTTAACATATGCCAGTAACACGAATTTGCATGACAGCTCTAGCATGAGCCGTCCATTAAGTGCAGTTTGGGAAATTTTTACTGGTGTAGCTTGAATGCGGAACAGCATAACTTTTTTGATGAGGTGAAAATTGGTCTTTTCTGATTGATTTGTAACTCAATAATTGCAATGAAAAGGTCACAAAGCTGCTGGAAAGTAGCCACAAATGGAGTGTGATTTGGGTAAGCCTCATTGATACAGCGTGTGTGCAGAACTTGTGATTGCCTGGGCTAGGAATAGGATATGAGTTAATGATAGGCTAGGGTTAAATATATTGATACGGGTAAGTTAATAGGGTTAAATATATTGATACGGGTAAGTTATGGTCACAATTGACTTGAGAACTGGTGATCTGATTTAGTTTGGGTAGAATAAGAAACGAGAACGTTTTATGGTAAGAGTTATGGTGAAGCTAGAGTACGAGCATGAATTTATAGAGTTATAGGAGATAGGAAGGTTCAAGAGGGCAGTTGATGGGATAGTATAGTGGTTTGGTTAAACCTAGTGGTTTGGTAATGGTTATGGTAACTTATTGTAAGGGTTTTGGTAAGAGCTATGGAATTTGTGGAGGGCTGATAATGGGGTTGAAGGTAGGGTCACTGTCCATTTTCTGTGTATTGTTTTGTATTGATTCTAATGCAAATAAGTTGCTTTGCATGTCTGAAGTGCTAGGATTACGCAAAGCTAAAGGGTTGGGGGTAAAAAAGGGATTATAGTTAAGTTAATGGACTATGGATACCTGGTTATTGCCTGGTTTTGTTAGGGGTTTGTAGTCTGTTAGACTTGCAGCCTTGTAATTTTGTCTCATTAAAAATACCCCGAAAGTTACTGAAAAAAATGGATGGGATATTTCAGCACTGCTTATGGGGTGAAAAAAAGAAACCGAGAATTCCGAGTATATACTGCTGCGAAGTATACAGGAAGGCGGATTTGATTTCACGGATCTTAGTAAATATCAGAGGATTTGTACTGAAGAAGGCAGCCCATTATATATATTGCCAGAAAATGCACATGAGCCAATTTGATTGACATTTGAAAGGAGTACATTTCCCCCCCTTTAAAAGGAGTAATATTTATTCAATGGGGAAAATGTCAATGAACAATAATAAGTTGGCCTCTATAGATGCGACACAAGAAACTCTTAAATCAAGGCTTCGACTGTCGACATCATTAGTATAAGTAGCGCTTGCAGCGCCTGTTGGCTTCAGTTCTGTTTTTCCGAGCAATTGCTTCGAATAATTACGGCGTGATTCAGTTCTTCACTGAAACTCTTGACTAATTTTCTAATACGAAAATGTCTTTAGTCGGTCGGCTTTATCGACTCCCAAGACAGTCTTCAAGAAATACCAAGACTGTCGATCGAAAATGTCCATCATTGACCACCTCCGCACGGCTCTACGGGAGCATACAGGTAAATTGGCAGTCAGTTGGCTCTCTTCGAAGGTTTCCCAAAATATTTGTAAGTTTAGAGATTTTCCTGGATGGAAAAAGTCTAAAATCTCGATCGAGAAGGCGAACAAGTCATTCTTAGTTTTCCAAGCCAGCCAAGAAAGTGTGCCATGGGTCACCTTCGACCTCTAGTGATTGCTCGTCCAAGGTAATCAACTGTCCATCCAAGTTGGACTCCCTAGCGAAATGGCATGCAGTTGGAAAAGAAATGTGAATCTTTGAGAAGGCACGTTAACCCCCTCGAAAGAGAAGCAGAAAGACCATGCACCCGTCGATCTGCATAAAGACGCCAAAGTGAAGTCTATGGCGAAATCCTGTGAATCTTTGAGTCCATCAAGAACTATCTAAATCTCGATCCAACAAGAAATCATTGAGTGTTTTGATAAGCCAAGAGTCCAGTCCTTCAAAGGTCCCTTCGAAGAAGCAAAAGAAGTCTGCAACTTCAGTCTCACCAACGTCATCGACGTCGGAGCTGTCAACACCAGTGTCGAAGTCAATAAATTCAGATTCTACGACGCCAACTTTGAAATCATTGTCGTCAATGTCTTTGAAGTTGTCCAAGTCCCCAATTACACAAGATGGGATTTTTAAACCCTTACCAAAAAAGGATTTTTCAAAAAATCTTTGAAGACAACGAACCCTTAGATGACGATATACCAGAGTTTGGCTTACAATTTCGTACCCCCAAATATGCCAGATTAATTAACTTCTGACGAGTCTACAATGAAAGACTTGTATGGAAACTTGCAGACAGCCAGTGGTAACGCTACCTCTCCAGTATAGAAATTTGGGAAGCCAGATCCTTCTGACCACACTGACTCTTCATACAGGCAACTAATGAGCAAGGTGGTTGAATTTTTGGTTTTGAGTAGTCCTACACCATCGTTTGAGCAGGATGATCTAACTCATATACTGGATCAAGTGCCCCAGAGGGATCCAATTTTACCTCCTCATATTGCTCTCCAAAAAAGGGTCACATCTTATTGGGAATCACCAGAAACTGCAGCTGCAGTAAATAAACTTCTAAAAAAAAAATATAGGCCATCCAGCAGTAACACAGAATATTTGACAAAAAAACCTGACACCGGAGACTTTGTTTCAGGCAGCCATGTCACCGAAGCAATCTGCATACCCTTCTATCTTTCACGATGGGGATGACAAGCGAGTGGATGCTTGGGCTTGAAAAATATTTGCTATTGGAAGTATGGCTTTGAAACCAGCTAACACTAAGCGTGCCTTGTCAAAATGTATGTTTACCCTGTGGGATTGCGTAGCTATCGCGGCTGAGGACATCTCGGAAGAAGAGACGGCTTCCTCACTATCATTAAGGATGGTAAAGAGGCAATGTGTGAATGTCTCCAGTCCGGTCTGGATACTGCAGATCCATGGTAACTAGTACCGTGCTGCGAATGTTTGCGTGGTTGAGCAAGTCTGGATTTTCCCCGGATGTACAATCTAGACTCGTCAATATGCCTTTTGATGGCTCAAGGCCGTTTGGCAGCAAGGCTGATGAAAGTCTGTAAAAGCTGCAGACCTCAAAAGCTTTGGCTAAATCTTAGGAATGCTGAAGCTGTCTAATGGCAGCACTATCGCAGTGCATCATCTTGGCGTGGTAAGTCCTTTCGATTCTACTCCTCAGCTGGAGAGGACAGGCCCGTAAAAATTCCATTATGGTGGACGAGAGAGAGGTACTAAATCAGCCCAAGCAGTGGCAGCTTTGCCTTCAGCCGCTGCTTTAGCTGCCTTAAAAACCACTTGGTGGCCTTAGCCCATGTGACATCAATGGGAGGCAGACTTTCTCAGCATCGGCAAGAATGGCGCAGCATTACTTCAGATGCTTGTGCACTGGAAACAGTAGCCCAGGGCTACTGCCTTCATTTTCTTAAAAGGTCTCCAGATAATCCACCGGCTAACAACTCATTCAAAATTTCAGATCTGCTCCTTGTGCAGGAAATGTTGACCCTGCTAGAGAAAGGTGCATTAGAACCAGTAGCTGTGGCGGAGAGGAACAAGGATTGGTACTCCCTATACCTTCTAATTCCCAAAACGGACAGAGTATTGAGACACATCTTGGACTTGAACAAGTTCCTCAGGAAGGACAAGTTAAAGATTGTTATCCTTTCTCAGATCCTTCAGAACTAAAGCCAACGGCTGCTGTGTGCGCCACTTATACTAATAACGTCGACTGTCGAAAAGAGGCCCTCGAGGGACATCGATTCAATGAGACGGCACCCAGTGCCCTCTTGTCGAGAAACATTTTCCGAAGCACCTGAAGCTGGAAAGATATCCTGAGAAGATGAATATGTGGGAGGAAGATCGAATCGAATGAACTCTACCATGGGTAAGTAACTTGTCAATCTACACTGCAGGGCCTCTTTGGCATAATCCTGGCCTTGAAATTGCAAATAAAACACTGTATTGGCAAAGCTGTGTTTGGAAAGGTGTTTTGGAGATGGGTGATATAATACAAGGTGGACAAATTGTGTCTTTTTCAGAGGTTCAACCTAAGTTTGGTCTGGGGAACAGAACTGGTAAGATTTTGGGCATTGGTGCACAACATACGGCCCGCGGGGCAGTTGCGGCCCGCCATGCTCTTTTGTCCGGCCCGCGAGGCACTAAGACTTATTAGGAAAGTCTTTGTCTTCCGGGCCGGACAAAACACTGGCCCTCATTGGCTCAGCACACACAGGCACCACGTTGCTCCTACGAGCCACGTAATGCGTGTGTGCTGCACCAATGGAGGGCCAGCACTACGGCTGGCGTGGTCCATAAGGCTTGATGCCGGAAGGCATTTCAGCCTTGGACCACGCCAGCCGTAGTAAGATTCCAGCGTTCCAGCTTACCTGCCTTCCAGCATTCCAGCACGTCTCCGGTAAGTGCTCTGTTTGTGTTTGTGTGTCGGGTTTGTTTTGCTTTGCTTGTGTGTGTATGTTGAGATGCGGGGGGGTGTGTGTGTGTCGATGTGTATGAATGTTTGTATTTGAATGTATTTTGTGTGTATGTTGAGATGCAGGGGCGGGGGGTGTGTCGGATGTGTATGAATGTTTGTATTTGAATGTATTTTGTGTGTATGTTGGGGTGGGGGGGTGTGTCGGATGTGTATGAATGTTGGTATTTGAATGTATTTTGTGTGTATGTTGTGATGCGGGGGTGGGGGGCGTGTCGGATGGGTATGAATGTTTGTATTTGAATGTATTTTGTGTGTATGTTGAGATGCGGGGGTGGGGGGGTTTGTCGGATGTGTATGAATGTTTGTATTTGAATGTATTTTGTGTGTATGTTGGGGTGGGGGGTGTGTCGGATGTGTATGAATGTTGGTATTTGAATGTATTTTGTGTGTATGTTGTGATGCGGGGGGGTGTCGGATGTGTATGAATGTTTGTTTGTATTTGAATGTATTTTGTGTATATGTTGAGATGCGGGGGTGGGGGGTGTGTCGGATGTGTATGAATGTTTGTATTTGAATGTATTTTGTGTGTATGTTGAGATGCGGGGGTGGGGGGGTTGTCGGATGTGTATGAATGTTTTGATTTGAATGCTTTTTGTGTGCTGAGTTGGGGGGTGGGGGTTCGCGTCTGTATGGGTGCATGTTTGTGTGTGTGCTGAGTTGGGGGGGTGGGGGTTCGGGTCTGTATGGGTGCATGTTTGTGTGTGTGCTGAGTTGGGGGGTGGGGGTTCGGGTCTGTATGGGTGCTTGTTTGAGAGTGCTGAGTTGGGGGTGGGGGGGGTTCGGGTCTGTATGGGTGCATGCTTGAGAGTGTGTTCTGAGTTGGGGGAGTTTGGAGTTGGGGGGGGTGGGGGTTCGGGTCTTTATGGGTGCATGTTTGTGTGTGTGCTGAGTTGGGGGGGTGGGGGTTTGGGTCTGTATTGGTGCTGGTTTGTGTGTGCTGATTTGGGGGGGTGGGGGTTTGGGTCTGTATTGGTGCTGGTTTGTGTGTGCTTATTTGGGGGTGGGGGTTCGGGTCTGTATGGGTGCATGTTTGTGTGTGCTGAGTTGGGGGGGTTGGGGGTGGGGGGTGTTCAGGTCTTTATGGGTGCATGTTTGTGTGTGCTGATTTGGGGGGGGTGGCGGGGTTTGGTTGGGGGTGAGGGGGCCATGGGGTGGGGGTTTGGTTGGGGGTGAGGGGGACATGGGGCATAGTGTTTGGTTGGGGGTGAGGGGGACATGGGGCATCGTGTTTGGTTGGGGGTGAGGGGGTCATGGGGCATAGTGTTTGGTTGGGGGTGAGGGACATGGGGCATTGTGTTTGGTTGGGTGTAAGGGGGCCATGGGCCATGGGGCATAGTGTTTGGTTTGGGATGAGGGGGCCACGGGGCATTGTTTTTGGTTGGGTGTAAGTGGGCCATGGGCCATGGGGCATCGTGTTTGGTTGGGTGTAAGTGGGCCATGGGCCATGGGGCATCGTGTTTGGTTGGGGGTAAGTGGGCCATGGGGCATCGTGTTTGGTTGGGGGTGAGGGGGTGATGGGGCATAGTGTTTGGTTGGGGGTGAGGGACATGGGGCATTGTTTGGTTGGGTGTAAGGGGGCCATGGGCCATGGGGCATAGTGTTTGGTTGGGGGTGAGGGGGACATGGGGCATTGTGTTTGGTTGGGGGTGAGGGGGACATGGGCATAGCGTTTGGTTGGGTGTAAGGGGGCCATGGGCCATGGGGCATAGTGTTTGGTTGGGGGTGAGGGGGACATGGGGCATTGTGTTTGGTTGGGTGTAAGGGGGCCATGGGGCATCATGTTTGGTTGGGGGTGAGGGGGACATGGGGCATAGTGTTTGGTTGGGGGTGAGGGGGCCATGGGGCATAGTGTTTGGTTGGGGGAAAAGGGGCCCTGGGGCATAGTGTTGCACTCCAAGAGTGAACCCAATAATAAAGCTAAAACAGGCACAGTTAGGAGATGTTCATCTTTGGCTTTTTGAGGAAACCTGACTCAACGAAGGCCATACTCCTCTTGGGCAACCCAAATAGCAAACTGTAGCAGTCCAAAATAACGGCATGTCCAATCTAGGGTCAATAAAATATATATAAGTTAATTAAATAGGCGAGATACAATAACTAAATAGAAATAAATTAGAACAATGGAAAATGTGTAGTACAAAATGTAAGTTTGAAATGCAAATAAAAATCGCTACCCCTCAAAAACATTCTTTTTCCATGTGTTTAGTACAACTTGGGGGTTTAAAAAGCCTCATGCCACGCCTACCGCCCCGCCCACATTTACTTTTCGGCCCACCATAGCCCTCATGTAAGGTACTTTCGGCCCTCTGTCAAAATCAGTTGTGCACCCCTGATTTAGGGGATCTAAAATCTCTCTTGCTACAAAGACTTGGCATGCTGTCTGGCTCAGTGGAGAAAGAACCGAATGGATGTGCTATATTTGCATCTTCACCGCAAATGGTATCTACATACCTTAATTTAATTGAGTCCTGGGAAAAATTGCGAGAAACTTCGGGGGGTGACTTCGAGTGTGAGCTTTCAGATGGCAAACGGAGACAAGTGTGGCAGGCAGCCTAGTAGAGCATACTTGATTTTAAATTTAAGACTCGCACATCAGAAAGTTTTTGGTCGATTATACTGGACCCCAGTACGTATGATAGTTGTGATTTATTGGAGAATGATACGTGCTGGGGATGTGGAAGGGAAAGAGGCAACTTGATTCATATGTTATAGGATTGCCCCAGATCTAAAAACCTTTGTGGGTGAGGGGGATATGTTGGACACAGTGGACACATCCTATCTATAATTCTTCCTAGACTGCCCATCCAAACACTTCTGTCTGGCAAAGGGAGATGTGACTGTTGACCGTTATAGCCAGTGGATTGATAAGGTTCTGATTGTGGTAGTGAAGCAAATCCTGAAGCCATGGAAGATGAAAAAAAAGCTGCAAATGGAGAATTGGTTGAGTGATATGCAATTGCTGTCAGACTTTGTGAAACCTATGTATAGTAGGTGGAATCGGGAGGATGCTTATTTGGAACTCTGGACACCCTTTAACTATTTATATGGTACTTAAGTATTGGATTGTATGGCACAATATTTTGATTATGTGAGACTTTAGGCGAATCTAAGTGTTTGTCTTTGTGTCTGTATGTGTGGAGTTTTTTTTTTGTCATACATAATTACGTCATTTATAATACATTTGATAAGAAATGCATTACTTTATTCTATTTACATTTGTACTGTATTGCTCGATATTGAAGACCTCTTAGATGTGATGTTTTACTCTGGTCGAAGGCTAAAGGGAATATTTTTGCTAGTGTTACATAGTTTGAAGTATTGCTTGTTTTGAGTTATTTGTTAAACATGTAAAATTTGGTAAATGAAGAGTTAAAAAAGACCTTTTTTGGCAACCTTATTACTGGCAAAATGTTCATACTTTACATTCCTTGTGTATAATCACTACATTTTGAAAAATACGTTTTGCTTGTAACTTTTTGACAGGACTAAATTTTCCTGGTGATATTGTTACATACAACGCCCCAAAAAGAGCCTTTGACCTTCTTCTTTTAAGCAGATACCCGTAATTATGCCAGATTCGCGGGAGTATAGCTCAGGGGCAACATGCTCGCTTTGGAAGCAAGACACGGAGCAACACAGGTTCCAGCCCCAGGTCCGCGCTTATTGAGTGCGTTATAAATATCCTATCATATCTAAACACTTTGTGGCGGCGTTCACTGTTATTTGTTTTAGCAGTTGGTCTTGTATTAGTTAGATAGCAGTGCCTTAAATGTGTGCTCCACTTAAATTCATATCTGTTCCTAGTCTCATAGGACACACCCAGAGGCTCAGTGACCGATGGTTCAAATTCTTTTAGCATGCAGGCCTTGCAGCAACTTGAAATGTTTTGATAACGTCTAGATCTGGATAGTACTCCACTGTTTAGCACATTTTCTAGAGCATTGAAACATTTTTGAAGTTCTCTAGTTTGGATCCTCCAAATAATCGCATGTTTTGTGAATCAGTCTGGTCTTTTCATACATGCAACGCTTTCTAATATTTGTATGACTTACCCGGGTAGGTGCGCATTCCTTTTACCTTTTTAAAATGAGTAATTATTGGCATGCTGCAGAGTGGCATGTTCGTCATAATTTATACAATCTACGCACATTTTGAAAATTGGTCCAATGTTGGTGTAGAATGATGTTCTTATGTTATAATTTGATGTCCAGGAGTCAGAAATGTCTCCTCTAGGCTGCGTTTGAGTTTTTCTGGTGGTCCATTCAGCCCACAGCTGGCATCAACAGGCACTGTGAAATTTAAAGTATGCACCTTTTGGGTATAATAGAGGGATGCTGATTAGGACCATACATTCATTTTTGCAGAATGTTCACCTTTATTCATGTTTGTCCAAAATGAGGTAGTATGAAACTTGACTTGCGCTGAAATTTAAGTTGGTGGAGAGAATTGTATTTAAATCTCTGCAGATAATGCCCAGCTCTGATGTATGTACCCCTCTCCTTTTCAAGAATAATTTTATGTTCATGCAAATACCCTTTTTTGTGACAGCTTTATCTTGGCCTCAGTCCAACCTTGTGAAAGTGGTCAATTGTTCAATGAGTTTTAGGAGACTAGTTTGAAGATGAGGGTGATGGGGTACTTGCAGGCCTTCTGTGAATGTTATTTCTGGAGCAAAGCGTAATCCTTGGCTCTGGTACCTGTGCAGGTCGCAATGGTTTGAAGGATAATGCACATTGAATATGTGACCCGGGGCGCCTTACCTTATTTCTTTGCCTATTTTGATTCCAACTGAGATGGCAGTGCCATTCGCAAATATTTGTACTGTAGAGGCTACATGTAGGGCTTGGAATTCTTTGCAGCTACTCATCAAAGAGCATTCTTCTCAGAACATTGGATAGATAAAACCACTGTGCATTATAACCCTTTTGGTGTTTGGTGAGAACTACAGGATGTCATCAAGAAGGCGACGTGTTGCATCCACTGCTGCCTTTAATAAAGCCTATTTTGTTCTCCCACGTATTCGTTATCTTTGATATCTCCATATCCCTCTTGCTGCTTCGGAAATCATTTTTCACTAGAGGGCGCTGCGCGTCGATGCCTGTCGAATCGATGTCCCTTGGAGGCCTCCGTCTCGACGACATCTCGGGTATAAGTAGTCGCGTGCAGCGTCGGTTTCTCAGTTTTTACACGCTTCATGAGCTTTGGAAACGTGAAGAGAACAAATTCTTCGAGTTTTGTCAAGAAAATCTTCGATTCCTCGGTACGAGATGGCCTCTTCGGCTCCATTGACGCCCCCATATGGCCTCAAAAAATGCAGAGATTGTGGGGCAAAGATGTCATTGACAGACCTCCACAGGGTCTGCCTATGGCGCCTCGGGCAGAGCATCCTTGTTCGGAGTGCGAAGAGTGCCTATGGATGACGGCGGAAGCCTTAAGGGAGTGCAGAGGGAAGCTGTAGAGAGGTAGGACCAAAAAATTCATTACCCCTACTAAATTCACCCCAGGCAAGTCGAGACCATAGTCTCCTGGATGAAAAAAACACTCAGTTCTAGATATCAAAGCGGTTTGGACCACTCATCCGCGTCGAGATGCAACAAAAAGCCGGCATAGATCGCCTTCCACTTCATCCCCCAGTTCACCGTATAGTTGCATGCCCCACCAAGAACAGCTCCCCAGCTCCGTGGGAGGAATTTCGTATGAAAATGCTAAAGGTGTTTGAGAATGCGGTCTTGCCACCCTCAGACACCTAGAGGCGATACCCTGGGTGAATAACCGGGTAAACACAAAGGCTGTGAGTAATCAACCTCGGCAAAACCTACTCCTTGAGAGTGTGAGAAACCCTCGAGTAGAGAGAAAGCCACTTCGAAGCATAAGGCATCGTCCTTATCCACTCACATACCAAAGGCAAAAACTGTAATTGACGCCATCGGCGACTCTGTGGAAGGAGAGGTCAACAACGCCTCGTGCATCGATACCTTCGACGCCGGTCCATTCTGAACCCTCGACGACGTCTTCGAAAACATCAAAGCCACAGTCGACACCATCGACTACCTTCGAGGCTAAGCTCGAGGCCAATCTCAATTTCGAGACCATATACATCTACTTCAACAATTTCTAGTGCATCTCCACCGGTAATGACTGTTGCCGCTTCATCACTTGAAAAAAGCTACACACCTCTGCTACGTTCTGATTACTTCAGAATATTGTCCTCAATTTATGGTGGGGGGGAAGATTCTGATACAGAAATGCCCTTTGGCAGAGTGTACGAGGCCTCCTTTACCAGAGGAACTGATGCCAGAAGAGGTCAGATTGAAAGACCTCCAAGATATTTCAGGAGGCAAGTGGAATTGATACTTCCCCAGAGGTAGACTTTAGTAAACCTGAACCTGGGGACCATGCAGAGGATAATTGCATGTCACTTATGAACAGGGTGATGGAATACATGGGGTGATCTAGGCCCACACCTATATATGAGCAAGATGAGCTCACGGACATACTGGATAAGGGACCCCAAGAAGACCCTATAGTACCCTTCCACAAAGCCTTACAGAAAAATGTGACCACAAACTGGGAAACTCCAGAGGTGATTCCTGCAGTCAGTTAGAAACTCAGCAAAGTGTAGTGCTTCGGCTGCAAACCCTCCATGCTTATCCAAACACCAAACCCCAGAAAGCTTAGTAGTTTAAGCTGCAACTTTTCAGAAAGACAAGCTGCATATCCCACAATCCCGCAGGATTGTGACGACGACAAGCGTAACGCCATGGCTAAGAGTTTTCTCTGCAGCATGGCATTAAAGTCTAACGCAACATGCACGCTGGCAAGATTCAGCCCCACCCTTTGGGAGTGTGCTTCGATGGCAGCTGTCCATCTCCCTGAAGGGGAGGAGAGAGACTGTTTCTTCAAACATATCAAGGATGGGAAGGATGCGATGCGGGAGTCCCTCCATACCGGTCTCGACTCTGTTAGCATCAGAAGAGCCATGGCGGCTAGTACCACAATCTGCAGATTTGCGTGTTTGCCAAAGTCTCGCTTTGCCCCTGACGTACAGTCCAGACTTCTGAATATGCCCTTTGACGACACTCATTTATTTGGTAAAAAAGCTGATGACAGTTTGGAGAAGTTGCAAACTTCCAAGGCGGCGGCCAAATCCCTTGGAGCTGCAATAAGGCAAACTCTGAACTGCCCCACAGGTATGCTCTGGAGGGGTAAGTCCTTTCACTATTTCTCTGCATTCGGAAAAGGCAGAGGACAGCCAGCTCAGAGGCCAGAGAAGCTTACCCCATGGTGGATGGGGTAAAGGTACTAAATCCTCAACTGCAGGTGCTGCTTTACCCTTGGCATCTGCGTCAGCTGCACCAAAACCTCTCTGAGGACTTGCAGCACAAAACATCAGTAGGAGGCATGATAACTCAACATCTGACAGAATGGCAGGCCATTACTTCAGATGCTTGGGCATTGGAAACAGTTGCCCAAAGTTACTGCCTGCCTTTCCTACAAACACCCCAGTCATCCACCGAGAAGCAACCCTTTGATTCCAGACCCACTCCTGATGCAGGAGATTTTGGACCTGCTAGAGAAAGGTGCTATAGAACCGGTACCTGCAGCAGAGAGGAACAAGGGCTGGTATTCCCCATATTTTCTAATTCCGAAAAAAGACTGAGGAATGAGTTATCTTATATTTGCGAGAGTTGAACAAGTTCCTCAGGAAAGACAAGTTTGTGATGGTTACACTTTCTCACATCCTTCAGGATTGGTTGGTATCTCTGGACCTGCAGGATGCTTACTTTCATGTGCCAATAAATCTCCAGCACAGAGTACCAGAGGCTCAAATCTTCCGGCCTTCGATTTTCTAAGTTTGCTCGGTCTCATGGCATCCTGCATTTTTCTAGTGCCAGAGGCTCTCCTGAGAATGACATCTCTCCAGTGGGCTCTCAGGACCCAGTGGTCACAATTCTCAGGAAACATGTCAGATCTCCTACAAATCCCAAACAGGGTCTCACTTGACCTTCAGTGGTAGGCCTGTCGGGGAAAACCTCTTGAAAGGAGAACCTTTTTGGCAACCATGGCTGGAGATAACCGTAGTGACGGACGCCTCACTTACGGGGTGGGGAGCCCATATCAACGATTTTACCATCAGTGGTCGTTGGTCTCCATCAGAGGCCAAATTACACATAACCTATTGGAGCTGGGAGCAATCAGACTAGCACTGAAGCCTTTTCTGCCATCGGTACGGGGAAAGAATGTTCTGATAATGACGGACAAAACAGTGACCATGTACTACCTCAACAAAAGAGGTGTAGGGTCACTACCTCTGTGCAGAGAGGCAATGCAGCTCTGGTTCTGGGCAATACAAGAAGGAATCTCTGTCGGCAGTTCACCTATTCGGAGAGAAGAACACAGCGGCGGATGTTCTGAGCAGTCTCCCAAGAGTGGCAACTAGCTCAGGAAGTCCTTCAAGAGATCTTCACCCTTTGGGGAACCCTTCAAGTAGATCTGTTCGCAACCAGTCTCAACTGGAGGTCCAAACTATTCTGCTCAAGGGAATTTCCCCCGAGAGGATCTCTGAGACACATTTGTGGTGGACTGGGAGTTTCAGCTCCTATACTTGTTTCCTCCAGTCCCCTTCATTCCTCCCATGATGAGGAGGTTCAGGATAACCATGATCCTAAATGCTGCCGATTGAGCCAGGAGAACGTGGTACCCGGGCCTTCTAGACATGTCAATCTGTCCTCCGATTAGTCTTCCACAAAGAAAGGATCTTCTCTTACGAGAGGCGGGGTCAGGTTCTCCCTATCAGGACTCTCAGCCTTCACGCATGGTTTCTGAAAGGCTGAGGTGCAAAGATTGGGACCTCCCGGATGACATAATGGAGGTGTTGCTTTTGGCCAGAAGGCTAGTGACCAAATCACTGTATGTTAAGGAAAGCGTCTCGTGGGCGCTGGGTACCTGAACTTCCAGTAGATGGTCGTGGTGAAGTAGCCAGGCTGTCCGACTGATGGTTGCAGAATGTGTGACGCGAGGAACCAGCGCAACACCCACCCTGAATTCAAACAGGGTCAGTGGTGAACCAGCTCCCAATGCCACGGATGCGCACTTCCCTGATTTGTGTGACGTCGGGACAGTGCAAGCACTGACAGGGAAGGCGGGTCTTGACTGGATGGAAATTCCACAGCTGATGCCACTGCTAGGCTCCAGAAGTAGCGGGTGTCTGATGAAGGTGCAGTGCAAGGATTAGTAGACTCAGAACTCCAGGGAAGGCAAGGCACTGAACCAACAGGCAAGAAGCAGGAGGCAAGGCACTGAACCAACATGCAAAAGGCAGGAGGGACTAGGAACCCTGGGGCAGAACAAGGGAAAAAGCTGGAAGGTAGGAAGGGAGCAGGAAGGAATGAGGCCCAGGGATCCTACTGGCTAGAAAGGAAATGAGGCAAGAACTCCCAGAGGCAGACAAGGAAAGGAAACTTCAGCAGGGAAGGACAAGGACAAAGAACTGGGAAAACTGACAAGGTGCCACTCAAGAGTAACACAAGCGAGAACGCGATCAGGAAACAAACCGCGTTGAGACGTGGTTTGTTCAAGCAAACTGGCCCTTTATATAGGGCAGGCAGCATCCGGGAGGCTTGGAACGCAATCCGTGATGTCCCCGGGTGCTGACGCGCCCAAAACGAGGCTTGGGAAGCAAGCTTGCAACTTCCCGAGCGCTCTGTGGACGGCGCATGCGCGGAGGGCGAAACACGGCCCTCCGCGCCTGCGCAAACCACGCGTACGGGAAATTCCGGAGGCGGCTTGAGCCGCAGATGACCAAGGTTCCCCCAAGCTGTATCGGGGATAGATGCGCCAGGACGGGAAGCGCCGGGACCTGCAGATGCGCCCTGCACCCCGGTTAAGTGGCATAACACTGTACTGCTGCCGTTGGAACAAGTTCTGCAGCTGGTGTAGAGATAAGAATGTTGACCCTTTTTCGTGCAATACACCGATGGTGTTATCTCTTACACCTAGCAAATCTAGGACCACAAGTCGGCACAATTAAGGGTTACCTAGCAGCGCTATCCATCTTCAAGTGCACGGCTGAGGAACCCTCCTAATTGAAAATGCATTTAGTAATTCAGTTCTTGAAAGGGTTGACCAATGTTTACCCTCCAACTCCTTTTCAAGTTCCCTTGTGGGACCTAAATCTAGTCCTAAGTTTTCTAATGGGGACTCCCTTCGAACCCCTCCATTCGTGCCCATTGAGATTTCTTTCCCTCAAAACTGTCTTTTTGGTGGCAATAACTTCAGCCAGAAGATTGAGTGAGCTTCAAACTTTATCTTGCAAATCCCCACACACTATCTTTCCCAAAGATAAAGTTGTTCTACAAGTGAAGCCTAATTTCCTCCCAGAGGTTGTTTGAGTTTCATATCACCCAAAAATAACTCTGCCTTCCTTCCTCCACATCCGGGAAAAGAGGAAGAAAGCCTGCACAGATTTGACCCAAAGCGTGCTTTGAGTTTTTATATTAGCAGACATGCAAAACTTGGACAAACAGACCAACTGTTTGTAGGATACACAGGTCATAAGCTGGGCCTAGCCATCACCAAGCAAACCATTTCAAGATGGATTATCCTGACAATTCTAGTATGCTATAAATTGGCAGGTAAAGACCCTCCACAACATCGTGCTCATTCAACCACCGGTATCGTAGCTTTGTCAGCTCTCCAGAGGGGAGTTCAGTAAAAGACATTTGTGCAGCTGCCACATGGTCGATTCTACAGTTTGGATTCCTCCGCTAGCCAAGAAACCAAAGTCTGGAAAGCAGTATTGCACTTTGTGCACACTTAAGATATACATTTTACTCCCTCCTCCTGTAATCATTTCTGCTTTGGTAGTCTATCAAAGATGAGGAATATGTGGGAGGACACAATCCATTCGAAGAACAAGTTACTTATCAACTGTAACGTTCTTTCGACTGGATGTTCCTCCCACGTACTCCTGATTGCCCCTCCCATCCTTCCCTGCAGTAAAACGTCCCTTGTAGTTGCAGTCTGCGCTCCCTCAAGGGTAGTAACCGTCTCATCCTGGACAAGTCTAACACTTCAAAACGGAACTGAGCAACGGACGCCGCGCGCGACTACTTATACTCATGATGACGAAGATGTCGAGATGGAGACGTCCGAAGGACATCGACTCGACAGGCATCGAAGCGCAGTGCCCTCTCATGAAAAAATGTTTCGGAACCAGGAAGCTGGATATGGAGATATCGAAGATAAGGAATACGTGGGAGGAACATCCAGTCGAAAGAACGTTACAGTTGGTAAGTAACTTGGCACTGGGCAAAATGGTTGTTTGCAGAGTAAGAACCATTTTATGTGTTCTTTGTTCTATTGTTGAATGGTCTGATTCTACATAATCTTGGGCCCAGAATAATCACCTATGACTGAGCACTGTCAGACTTGGCTTTGTGCCAAGGAAGTGGTATGTTATTATGGAAGGGAAAACTTATTTGGTACCTTAATAAAATACCATAGTCACAAAGAGGACATGCACTTTTCATAAGGGAAGTTTCCTGACATTCACATCACATTCTGATAATCTGACCTTGAATTAGCAATAGAGTATTCACCTATTTAGACAACACATGGTATTCCGATCAATGAATCGCACATTCATTTACATTTCTGTTTGTTAGAAATGCTTAAGACTGTACACAAATGGCTCGACACCCTCTGTTACCTAGGCCTCACAGCATCTGGGCTCTTAACTTGTAAGAAGGGAAGTGCCCAATTGAATCTGTTTCTGGCTCTGGCTCTCTGGCTCTCTGGCTCGCTGGCTGGCTCTCGCTCTGGCGGGGCGTGCCAGATACACCATCCCTAGTGTGACCTCCACTGTACCCATGGTCCTTCACGCGTTGAGGTTCCTCAGAATTTTTTTTTCCACCATTGTAGACGGACGCAATAAGCAGAGTTCTTCCGGCTAATGCCTTTGATTATTATAATTACTGATGGTCTTTCTTTCTATCCTTTATAGTCGATCACCTATTTTCGAGATTACTTCGTGAACGGTGAAGGAAGACAATCATTGGAAAAGACTTTTGATGAATCCGTTCGGCCCGGGATGGCCGCACCGGGCTTTGGCCCAAACAGTAGGGAGGGTGGCGGAAGGACATTAAGAATGTATTTGCCCCTTTTCCTACATTACATTCGCTGAGCTGCCATTACATGTTATCATGGATGGAACCCCTTTTGGTTCTGCCCAAGTTGCAAGAAAAAATTCCCGTGGTTCGACAAGCACCTGGTGTGCAACCACTGCCACCATGAGATCCTGCTGAGAACTGACGAGCCTGCAGGCTCTTCAAATCAAAAATGTTGAAGGACCGTAAGACGAAATGCTGAGGCCACCACGGACGTGGAGGGGACCTTCAGCGATGGCAGCAATGCCATCATTTCGGACGGCGAAGGGGAGACGTTAGTTTCCCACGTGCAAGCCCCGACCGCACCAGACAGGTCAGGGGCCTGTTATGGGGACGACCCCCAGTGGCACCAGCGCTCACACAGCCCCTACTTCTAAACACATACCCAATGGCCGAGACTCAATGCGGTCGTCTACAAGGGGCCACATAACGTCTAGGGAGAGGTCCACAAGTTGTGTCCTCTGGTTATTCAGATCCTGGTCACCACATGACCGACTGCGGCTGTCAAAAGACAGCAGACGTTGTGAATAAACTCACACCCGAACGTCGTACATCGGCTGACTAGGCGTTGGGCACTCCACTTCCGAGATTTGTTCTTCGTCGAAATTGGTTAAGGCCTCAGTACAGTCGGGACTAGCCCACTTAGTGAATAAACACGTCCCGAGAGGGCTTATCAAGTGAAAGGGGTCAAAGAAGCACTCTTGCAAGACGCCTCATAAAGATGGGTCACTTTCCACATCCAAGGATGGGGATTCCCATCCTCACAAGGGTTCTCAACTTCAGAAGGAAGTGATTCCTTGTGAGGAAGATTCCTTACCAGACCCCCAGACTTCTACACTGGCCCTGTGTCCATTCCGAGCTCAGCCTAATGGAAATGTGAAGACATGGGTGGGGTCATGAGGAGGATGACCTTTATTGGGAATTTTCTGGAGAAAAACCCAGCTGCTTTCAAAAACACTCCTCCTACTACAGCTGCCTCTGGCTATGCCCCTACTACTCACCCCTCTAAGAGGTCTCGCCCAGACATCCTGGATATTTCATCCCAGGTTGACACTCCCTACATTGATCTGAGACACGGACTATGAGGATGATGCTGTAGATACTTGTACAGCTCAAGAGAGCGAAATATTGGCATGACGAAGAAGCAGATATGTACAATATAGCCTCTCACGTCACCTAAGACGCCCCTGTGGCTGATTCGCCTATTGACAACCGGCCCCTTCTAAATTACATGGCCATTAAGGCGGTGGAGCACTTCCAGATCCAAACACAAGAGACTCGGTGTCTTGACGCGTCGTGAAGAATGTATGGGCCTCTGTCCCCAAGTTCCACACAGGGATAGAGAAAACTACTCCCTGTGCAAGCCTTGAGGTCACAGGTGGTTGTTTCGCAGGATCAGACGCCGCCGAGGACCCCAGAGCTGTTGGAATGAATTCAGGTATTAGCACAAACGAGCACAGTACTGTAAACAATGTATCTGTTATTGAAAAAGGGGCTTAGCTAAGTTTAATGGAAAGGTGCTAGGAACTCTGAGGCTGTGGTGCAAGGAAGCGTCGGCAATCCATAAAGCCAGGCGCCAGAAACTCAGCGCTGGCTACACACCTGATGATTCCTGGATGTATTCGTGACACTGTGGAACTCGTGGACTACTTGGAGGCACTGTAGCAGTTCAAGGAACCTCGAAGACAGAAGAGTAAATGACAAAGCAGAGAAGGGTAATCCAAACAATCCGTTAAGCGTTAGCCAAAATCCAAAAGTCTGTGAATCCGAGCAGAAACCAAAACCACAAATCCAAGGAGCAAGAATAACCAGTCCGTAATCCATAAGCTTGAGGTCTTATTCCAATGAATCCAAAATGCCAAACCGTGTCGTGACACAGCTGTGAAGCGGCGAATGATTCAAATTGCGCGGCTTTTATGTCTGCCGACTCCCGATCATGTGAGCGGAGCTCAGGGCACTTGACCGGGAAGTCGGCCCGGAATCAGGAAGTGGTTGCAGTCGGCTCCTCCAGCCCGCTCGCAATCTCCATGGTAGTTGCCACTGGAAACGAGGGAACAAACAAAGTCGCCCTCTGACAGTCTTGGCGCTGATGACGCTTCCTCTGCACCACAGGTAGCGTGACCTTATGAAGGGCTGACTGTGATTTGGGGAGTCTAGCTGTGTTATGTGGTGGGGAGTCCCAGGGGTAGGAGTGTTATGTAAAGCGGTGTGCCTGAGGGTAAACTTTCTTCCGCGCGTGACACTCAGCAGGACAATGATTTTGTTGAAGACACCTACACCATAGGCAGAAAAGTAGCCTCTTCTGGATAGCTAACAATATTACTCTTATCTAGCTACAATTGTCATAAGTGGGATGAGGTGTCTGCACTATCATCAGCCCCTGAGCACCTACGAAGACAGTTGGCCCAGGAAGCAGCTGCGGGCAGGGCAGTCTCTAGCTGCATCCTAAAAAATAATTTAGATGCAGCTGATAATGCGGGAAGAATTATTGTGGAAGGAACTATTAAGCGCCATGGTTGGCTTCGCCAATCCGGATTCAAGCAGGAGACTTTAGCAGCACTGCTAAATATGCCGGTCAAGCCCAATGCCTGCTTTAAAAAGGCAGTAGAGGACGCACTAAAGTCTGCAAAAGCCGAGTACGATACTCTGCAGTCCTTTGGACCACTTGGAGATCATTCCTCTGGCCAAAGAGGAAATTGTAATTTTCGTTGCTTCAGAAAATGAAATTCCCAGAGGGGTTCAGCGTATGGTCAAAACCAAGGGGCATCCTGAGGTAACAATCAAGGCCATGCCTCACAAGGTTACCAGAGGGGATTTCGCTGATCTCGCGCTCGGGGGTGGTCCTCCACCTCTAGAGGTGGAGCAACACTGCCAAAACAGGGACTACCCACTTCAGGCGACCTCCATGCATCTCCAGTAGGAGGGGATATTTCATACTTCACCCAAGCATGGGAGGGGATCACCCCAGACAAATGGACATCCACTGTGGCGGATGTGCACTGTGTGGAACTAATCCAGCGACCCCCGAAACCATCCCCTGTGCCAAAAGACACATTCGGAGGAAGAACAATGCACCCTTCTCGAGGAAATCGCAACGCTGCTCTTAAAGGACGCCATAGAAGTCATCCAGACGAACCAGGTAAACAAGGCTATTTTATTCAACCTACTTCCTTGTGCCAAAGATCTAACAATGCGCCCCCCCTACGCCCTGCAAACAAATGTCAAGCCACAAACATTCTGCATGACTACGTTACAAGAAGTAATCCCTCTGCTAAAGCAGGGGGACTACATGGCAACTCTGGATATGAAAGATGCTTATTTTTATATTTCAATGTTCCCAGGGCACAGAAAATGTGCGATTCAAGATGCCACAGCACTACCAATTCAAAGTGCTACCCTTCGGCAAAGCTTCTGCTCCAAGGGTAGTCATAAGGGGTACTGGCCATGGTGGCAGCGCACCTGCGCAGGTTGTCAATCCCTGTGTTCCCTTACCTGGACGACTGACTGATTTGCAGGGGAAACCCCCCCAATTTGCAGGACAAACATTCAGAGAACGATACATCTGCTTTCAATTGGGCTTCTCAATGAATGAGAAAATAAATCAGGCCTAGTGCCAAGCACAACCAAACAGTTCCTAGGAGCTGTATTGGACAAAATGGAGGCTTTAGTCTTCCCCACAGAGGAAACAGTCCAAAATATGTTACTGCAAATACCACATTATCAGGCTGGTCGACAGATAAGCGTACGCAAAGCTATGCAATTTACTGGGCATGATGGCATCTTGAATTTACCTGGAGCCGCACGCATGCCTGCAAATGCGTCCCATGCAGGAGTGGTTGGTGAAAGTGGTCTCAGACAAGTGGTCAGTGGGACGATCTAGTGGTTGTTTCGCCAACACTGGTACAAACCCTTCGCTGGTGGACAAGGGAGAATCTGTTAAGGGGCAAACCCTTCCACGAGGTGCAAGCTATAGTGACGACAGACTCCTTGCTTGCTAGGTGGGGGAGGCTCATCACCTTCATCACACGGTTCAGGGTCTGTGGACTCCTGCCACGGCACCGAACTACATCAACCTGTTAGAACTGCTGGCAGTATTCAAGGCCCTTTAGGTATTTCGAGATACAGCTAACAAATCTGTCAGTATACATTCTCACCGACAGAACAGATTTGGAAATGGGCAAGCAAACGGTAGATGTTCCTATCCTCACACGTTCCAGGGGAACTCAATACGTTAGCAGACTCGCTAAGCAGAGATCCCCTACCACAGGAACACGAATGGCAACTTAACACAGAAGTCGCAGATCACCTCTTCTCTCAATGGGTTTACCCCACGCTAGACTTGTTTGCTACAAGCGAAAACAAGCAATGCCCAGACTTTGCGTCCACGTTCCCACAACCAGGCTCCAGGGGCAACACCCTTTGGATGAACTGGTCAGGGAGGTTTGCTCACGCTTTTCCACCCACTCCTCTCATGAACAAGGTGGTGAACAATATTCACAAGGAACAAGTGACACTCATCCTAGTTGCTCCCATTTGGGCCAGACAGCCATGGCATCTACATCTGTGCAAACTGGCTATGTCCGATCCCATCAAACTCCCATGCCAGACCAATTACTCACTCAGCACTGGGGAACAGTGCACCCTCAACCTCAGTCTATGAACTTGGCAGCGTGGCTCCTGAGGTCAGAGTTTGGACATCTTAACCTGCCACAGAGGTGTATGGATATCCTAAAGCCTACCCCACCCAGAGCCATCCATCCCCCCATTGTACAGCCTTGCTATGAAGTGGCCAATCAGTTGCCAGCAGGCGTAAGCCGGCCCTCCTCAAAGGCCCCGAAAGAAGGCTGATGCCTGTCCTAGCCTGCTCAGTCCATCTGTCTTCACAGAGGAGCAGGTGCTCCTTCCAAAGCTGCAGGAGCAGTGCCACGTGTGGAGAAGCTGGAGCTTCCTCCAAACATTGTGGCAAGGCTGTGCGCTTAATCCCTTTCTTCGGGTTAACGCTGTTCTTTTATTCAAAAAGCGTGGCTGAATGTGCTTCTACAAATGCCTGCTGTTTAAATACCAGCTGCAGGTTGTGATCAACGCTATGCAGCGTTGGACGCACTCATCTGTGCTCCCATATTCTGGTGCACGAGGACGTCTGCTTCAAGATGGCCGCCTGGGTGCAATAGGCATCTACCATCCTTTGCCTACCCCCGCCCAGAGCCAACCATATCCCCATTGGACAGCTTTGCCTATGAAGTGGCCAATCACTTGTCACAGGTGTAAGCCAGCCCTCCTCGGGAAGGCCCCAAAAGAAGGCTGCCGCCTGTCCTAGTCTGTCGTGCCGCGTCGGAGCCGCGAGGTGCGACTCTATGCCCTTTCGTTTCCCGATCCGCATTATCCTGCACGAACCAGACCATATCTATGGGCTTATCCAAGAGGAATGCATTTGGTGTTTACATCGACCGACTCTGCCCGCACACCACCTACCTGCTGCATTAACCGTCGCTACGCCTATGCGGTAAGACTCCCGACCACACCCCACTGTGCGCCCCTACCTTCGCCATTCGGCAGGCTGTGGTCTGTATATCTATGGCACTCCATAGCCGCATCTGAACTGCTGACTTTTACTAGAAGTACTTTTATGATGCGCTGCACCAGGACCCATGATCCTACGATCTACTGTCTGCAGATTGAGTATGCACTTTGCCTAAATACCTGCTATTTCCTACCTATCAGACTAGTGCACGCCACTAGCGTCTCATTTGCGACACCATGAAGCATGTTACTGCCAAGTCCTTAGCTCCCATCAATACCTTCACTAGCTATTACCTAACGCCATGATGTTATTTTGCTAACCTGCCACCGGATAGGCCCTCGATGATTACACTTGTTCGCTCGCATTCCACCCTGCTTAGCACCACTCTGCTTAGCGCTAGTTCTGTACCTGTATGTTACTCCCTGCACATTGTTCTCACTAAAGTCCTTCCCTACGGCTACTACTACACTATCTAGAACCTTTCCTACTGTCTGTATCGTATGTAACTGTATACACCCCATATTGCTTATATGCAACCAAGACACATGAGCAGGCACTGATTGCTGCAACAAGCACACAGTCCCATAGTCTGGTAATCTCACGCTCTTCATGTCCCTATCTCTATTTGGCACCTGAAATGCCTCACTTGCACCAACATTGACTGCCCCTCATATGCCCAGTCTACTGTTTTTGCTCTGATTGTATACCACCTGCCCACATTTCATTACTGCCCATCACCTTAATCTATTGTTTGCATTGCTTGTTGCCCACCTGCCTACATTGATGCCCACAAGCCTAATCCTTTGTTTCTGCATTGATTGTTGCCCACTTGATTGTTCACTTTGATTGCTGCCCACAACTTTAATCTATTGCTACTGCATTGCTTGCTGCCCATCTGCCTACATTGATAGATGCCCACAAGCCTAATCCTTTCTTTTTGCATCGATTGTTGCTCACTAACTCACTGATTGCCACTCACGTACCCTAACTGACCACATCACCACTTCTATCCTGATCACTATTCACACGCTGACAGTGATCTTATTTTCCCTGGAGAATAGTGCCTATGATCCCTCCACAATATTACCTAAAAAATGTACACTCCAATGGGTCTACTGCCTCTCCTTACTACTGTGACTGCCTTAGTGTCTTTAGCAGCCATACTGGTAGGCTTCCACCATAGCACCTTGAATCCCATTATGACACAACCACCTACCCCCACAAACAAAGGCCTACTAAACCCACTACACTAGATCTCCCACTGAAGACTCATCCAAGTAGTATGCCCGACAGAAATGGAAGACTCCGTTCAAGACTCCCCAAACTCTATGAACCACCAGCGAGAACCCTTGCCCCCTAGTAACAAAAGAGCTACCCTTATGCCCACTACACTCGGTTCGAAATTAAAAGTTCCACCTAGACCCACTGCCTCTGACCTTTTCACCAGGACTCAAACGACCACAGGCTACCCATCACTAACCTCAGCCTGTTACTCTCTCAAGGGTGCTTTAATAAATGCGAGATCTTTGGTCGCTCATGCTACTGAGATAGCAGAGATTATACAGGCAGAACACCTTGACTTCTTAGCGCTGGTCCTGTGGCGGCAGTGATCGCTATCTCTAGCAATCCCCAATGGATATACCATATTATGATCAGATAGAGCTGATACTCGAGATGGAGGTATTGCACTTATTGCACGAGACAATCTACCAATTAGACTAGTGCCATCCCCAGATAAAACATCCTGTAAAAACGACTGCCAAACTCAACATAAATAGCTCCCAGACCCTTACGATCCATCTGATATACAGACCTCCAGGCCCCATTGGATCACTCGAGGATGACCTATCTAATATTGCTTCCAATAACCTAAAAACTCCTCCCAAGTTCTACTACTAAGAGACCTTAACCTAGGTTACAATGACCCAAAGGATGTACCCGCTTCTAGTGTGGCAAACATCCTAATAGAACAAGGCTTCACCCCGAAAGAGCTTCACCACTCTCACACAAAAGGGAGAACCTTGGACTGGGTAGCAGACCACAACTGTAATGTTACCATCTCCCCCATATCCCCTCAGATATGGTTGGACAATTACCTTATAACCTTCACCCTAGCTACCAATAAATCCATCTCCATGCCTGCATCCCCTGCTCCACCTATTCTAAAAAGAATATCACCTGTGACAACCTACTCCCTCTCATTTTACCCACACTTAATGCTATCCCGGATAAAATGGGACCTGATGCATTGGTCAGGGAATATAACAATATCATGACCACCTCCTTAGACGCTATAGCGCCACTTAAATTTCGACAAAGCAAGCCTAAGGCTCACTTCCATTCATGGTACACACCATATCTGAAAACACTACGCACCAAAAAAAGGTTATGTGCAACATCCTGGAAAACACAACCGTCTGAAGAAAATAAGACCAATCGCAGTGCCATCACATCCTTATACAAAAATGAAATACTCCTAGCCAAACGTGAAACCTACAATGCTAGAATATCCCAAGCTAAATCCGGTATGAAAGAACTTTTTGTTATCCTTACAGAGCTCGAAGCCCCTATCCCTGTGCCAGACAACTTACCAAGGATAAACTCTGGTCTCGAATATACAGCAAGCGCTAGCGAACATAGTTACGACTCTACAAGTAAAAATTGCTAATAAAAAAGCCTCATTAACTAGTAACACGCTGAGCAGAACTTCAGCAGACCCCCCCCCCCCCCACCCTAATAACACTGTCAAGCCTCCTAGATTCCAGTTCTCTAAAGTCACCGTAATTGAAACAGAAAAAAACATACTATCACTCAAACCATCCAACTGTCAGGGCGACCCATGCCCCGCTCAACTTATAAAGGACGCAGCCATAGATCTGTCACCCTTTATCACAAAACATATCAACGCATCATTTATGTCCAATACCATCCCAACTAACCTCGGGAATCATGGGTGCTCCCATTACTAAAAAAAACATACTCTAGACACATTGATTCCCACCAACTACTGACCCATTACTACGGTGCCATTTCTTTAGAAAATTTTAGATTAAAATGGCTTATTCACAAATACAAAAACCCCTGCAATCGTATTCCTTACTATGGTCAAGGCAATCCGGTTTCAGACCTCAGCACGGGGCAGAAACTGCATTAATAGACTTAAAGGCCCAAATCGATGAACTGAGAGATAAGGGAGACTCAGCCCTTATTGTACTTTTGGACTTATCGTCCGCCTTCGATTTGGTTGATCACCAGGTCTTATGTAGACATCTGGACACAGCGGATACTTCTATACTGAAGCCATAGTGTGGATACAATCCTTTCTTAGTGATTGTTCCCTTGAGAGCATTCTCACCTACGGCTGCAGCGGACCCCATTCCGATCACGTGTGGTGTTCCTCAGGGATCTTGTGTTTTACCCACACTATATAACATCTTCACCAAGCCCCTTTTCGATGATCTGGATCATCTGGGTATCCCCTACACCAACTATGCTGATGACACACAGATCCTCTCACCAGTGATTATGAAAAGGATTTGGCCTTGGTGAACAAGGGTTATCTCATCCAGGCATGGATGGCCACGCATGGACTATGCCTGAATGATGACAAGACTGAGATCATCATCCTGGGCACCCCATTGTCCTTCAAATAATTGAGCCCCAAATATTCAGCCTTTAATATCGACAATAACATAATCTCAGTCGCCAAGGAAGTAAAACCTTGGGGTTCTATTTGGATTCCACTCTATCCCGCAACAAACAGGTAAACACCATGGCCTCAACCACAGCCTACACCTGCAAATTGATAAGAGCAGGCAAAGCCTTCCTTTCTAATGACAGTTGCATTACCCTGGCCAGAGCACTTATACTCTCAAAGCTCGACTATTGCAACGCCATGTACATAGGGGCGGCGAACAACCAAATGACCAAGAAAATCCAATTCCTGCAAAACCACACTCTTGGAGCTGCATTGGGAATTGCAAGAAGAGAACATATCTCTGAGATGAGAAGAGCCAACAACTGGTTGTCTACGTCCCACAAAATCAAACTAAAAGTTGCCTCACTCACAAATGTATAAATAAGGCAGTCCCACTTTATCTGTCAGCCAGAATTGTCATGAAATCTGCGACAAGAACAACCACTCTCCAATACGAAATGCCTTCTGATCCACAGATTCAAATTAACAAGAGTGGGAGGCAGCAGCTTCCAGGTTAAGGCAGCCCAGCTCTGGAATTCGCTCCCCCCACCTTAGAATGGAGCAATCCTACCATAAATTTCGACCAAGTATAATTAAGTGGCTTAAAGACTCTGACCTCCAAGCGGCCCTATGACATCTTGTCAAATTGGCCCTCTCCAGCCACTGGTCACTGCATACCTTCCAGTTAAACTGCTTTTCCATAGACTACACTTGCCACTATCAGCCCAGTGTTTGAATATCATAACTGTAAATATTCTATATGTAAATATTCTGTATATACGAAAACTTATTTTACTATGTAACTATATTGTATGTATATGTTTATGTGTAACTAAGCTTTGAGTGATCTTATGCAATGCAACCGAATACCCTTGGGTCTGGCGCGCTATACAAGTAATAAATAAACAATAAAGGAAGCAAGAAAACCCAACACTAGGCACTGTTATTTCGACAAGTGGAGGCAATTTGTAGTTTGGTGCCGGGCTAAACAAATAAACCCCATAGAATGTACTCCATCACATATTCTAAATTATATGCTCCACTTGCTGGGGTTAGCCTTCAACTCCATAAAGGTCTACCTGGTGGCTTTATCCGCTTACACCACCTCCCACAATAAAGTATTGTGGTGGAAGCTACTGGTCATTAAAGCATTCATGGAGGGAGTAAAACGACTCCACCCTCCCATTTCTAACCTCCCGCCGAGATGGGATCTCAATGTAGTACTCGCAAAGCTCATGAGGGACCCCTTCGAGCCTATGCATAAATCCAGTCTTAAGCACCTGACCTACAAGACTGCCTTCTGAGCGACTATCACTTCCATAAGAAGAGTTAGTGAATCACAAGCATTGTCAGTGCAAGATCCTTTCTTTATTATACTCTAGGACAAACTGGTTTTACGCACTCGCCGTAAACGTATTTCTGATGCTTGCATCGTCTTAAATTCACATGTGCCCACCCTTTCTCCCCTTGGAGAGAAAATGCATGGATGCTTTATGAGCTTGTCAGATATACATATCTGCTTGGATACACCTGTACTTACACTACACTTCATGCTACCTCATGTCAGAAATAAAACAATCTGAGAGACCTCGACGCGTGAAGGACCATGGGTACAGTGGGCGTCGCACTAGGGATAGTATTACTGGCCCACCATGTCGAAGTCCAGTTTCGAATTTCGAAAACAACTGTAATACTCCACAGTTAGATGTCGGCCTATGCATAGCATGTGAATCTAAGTTGATACAAGCATCAGAGATAGGATTACGGTGAGCAATGTATCATATAGTGATATAGAAGTCATTTTGTCCAAGGTGCAATTTCAAGGCCCCCTGATTGTTCCATGGTTTGCAAGTTCTGCCTGCCACTTAAAGAATCCTCTAAAATGGCAAAACCTCTACAGAGTTGAACACAACTGCACTGGCCAGCATGTGTGATGGACGAAGCGGCAGAGGCTGCCATACCATCTGATCATGGGTAACCAGATGTATCCTCCTAAATTAAAGACAGGCCTGTGTTCCACACTGTTCCAGGCCGGGTTGAATGCAGATGTCTTTCAGTCCACCCATCTTCCAAAAAATAACCCTTAAGACCAGAGAGGACTTCATGGTGGGAGAATGATAACGATAAGGAACCCAGCATCCAAAGACACGCCTTCAAGAAGTCAGAATGGCACACATAGTGTCGAGGAGTAAGGTGCAAGCAAACATTATGCTGAATGTTTCAAGCAGAGTATCGGCATCAAAGGTGCAAAAGCATGCAAAAAAAGGGGCCTGAACTTTTTGACATGCACACAATGAGCAGATGAATTTATACAAGTGGAGCATGCCAGTAATGTCTTGCTACTCGGCAAAAGACATCCTTTTTACGCTGTTACAGGAGATGGAAAGCGGTTCCTTCCATTATGGATCGAGGAAGAATTGTGCATGAGCAATCTTGATCCAAACAAAGTGAACCCCCTATTGTGAACCCAAGGGTAAGGCACAACCCTCCAGCACTAAATTGTTGGAGGACTCGGTCCAAAATTTCCCTTACTTATACAGCCACACGATATACAGGGAGCATCTCCCATCACTGAAGGACAAAAGGAAGTAGAGATGTCTAGACTTGGGCCTTGAATGGTAGAATTAACTCATGGATTTTATGCAGGCTTGATGTCCTCCAACACAGCAAACCAATGCAAATATATTTAATATGGATTTTCAGAATCTGCCATGAGGACACACATTTTGAGGCCACCCTATTCTGATGAACAGGGACAATGTGTAGCCAAACTCTATCTGGTTAGTGTGCCTGAAGAAGCAAGGCGTAGACATGGGAGGGTGGTGGACGTTGTGAAGGGTACAATTAAGCACACACAGCACTGACAATAGTTTAGGCAGAATGCATAAAAATAGAGGTATTAGGCCTTAGATGTCTTGTATCAGTTAAGAACCACAGGTACATAACATGCTAAAACATGCACTATTAATATATACTCCTTAATCTTGGGTGCACTGCGAAGAGCACCAACACTTTACTTTTAAACACAGAGCTACTTTTTATGGTACTGTATAGTAAAGTGAATACAAACATCGAACCAGGTAAGAAATCGAGACCTTGAGAAATAATGGGTTGCGAACACCAAATGCCATACAAAACCTTAGAACCAAGGTTCTAACCTTAAAAGGTCGTTCTCTAGCCAGAAAAGTAGAGGCCTGGTGCTCGGGTTGCAGTAATTCTTTTCAAGAGGCTTAGTAGTTTTAGAGTTCAATACTACAAGAGGAAAGTCCTTAATAGACACTCTCGCAATCCAACCCACTTTGAGAGCCAACAGAGATTACCAAGCCAGAACACCACTGTTCAGGGCTAGGCAAGGGAGAGATAGGGCGAGGACGCCCATTCATCCCTATGTGGTGGTGGTGGAGGGGGGGGTTCTGGATTTGTGCCATGGTTTCATTGGAAGAAGCCCTTGGGTCGCAGAGTTCTCTTCGTGCATCTGGTTCTTGCTAGTTTGTGGTTCTTTGCTCCGATGTTCTGGATTCCGGACAACCAGGCAATTGGGACACATGCTTTGCGAGCAGCACTCGTGGAACCACCTCGGGGGATTCGCTGGGCAGGACACATGCAGTGATGGCCACTTCCAAAGAAAGTCGTCCTGCAAGGCCCTTTTTTCGTGGTGCTGAGCTGCAACTTCATGGAAATGCCTCTTTGTCTATAAGCTGGTAAACTGCATGAACTCCGGACGGAAACCGATACAGCAAAGGGCATCTGGTTTCAAGCAGAGGTCTGATCTGGTTGTTCCCACCGGTCCAGAGGTTGAAGCACAGAAGAAAGTCTTCTTGAGAGATGGAGAGACATGGCTTTGCCCGGCAAGTAAAGAAAGGGCTGCTGACTATCTCCAAAGAAGTTCCTGCGGACTGCGCTCGTGTAGGTGTCTTTGCTCTCATTACGCCCTGAAGTGCTGCTGCAGGCATCCTTTTATCCAGGATCCGGCCTGTAGTTACCCCAGCCCTCCAATGGCACGGATCTGCACCATTTAATCCTGGACAGCTTCTGGCCACTGCATCTGCCCAATGGACACACCTAGCAGTGATTTGGACCGGATGCAGACAGACACAGCCCCCAACATCCGGCCATACACCCAGATTGCCATTTTGCCTGCGAAGACTGGAGCTTTCCCCAGGAAATGGTTTACCATGCATGACAATCTGGCCACGGCTGGAAGGACGTCAAGAGTAGATAGCCAAAGTACAGGCAAAAGCCCTGTAGCATGACCATTTTAGAGTATATGGTACTCTATTGGGCATTAAATGGTAAAATGCAAAAGTGCACATGACTATGAAAAAGAAAAAATGGTAAAATGATCCGCTGCCATCAGCCCATCATGAACAAATCAGTAAAAATGTGTTCCTTGAAATTCATCAAGGAAATGTCAGGGCACCACTCGTGGGTGTGAAAAATCCCAAATATTTTCATACATTCAAGCTCAACTAAATTGACGAATTTTATCCTCATCAGTCACACCAATCATAACAGCTTCTATCATCTTGCTCACAGTGAGGACAGGACATTGAGTAACTTATAACATTGTTTGACTAAGATATGCATTACTTCTGCTGTAACTTGAAACTCTGTTAAAGGCGAAGACATACACTCCCATTCATATTTTCGCAGCAATCCACTGTGCTTAATGTCTCTGCCATATTGAAATAGAAATGTTGGCTGGTTCTGCATTCATCGCGTGTTCGGGTGCAGCATCCCAATGGCGTGAAAAGGCAAGAGGAGCCATAGATTTGATGGGCTTTTTCTAAACCAGGCCTATTGAAGACCTAGCCTGACAAAGGCAGGAAGAGTGACTGGTCTCGTCATGGAGCTGAAGGCAAGTCTCTTTTTGCGCACACACCATAACAAAGACAACCCGCTAGGGAAATAGGCCAGGAGATAGCGTTGCAGGGATAACTAGGTTTATTTGTACATAATACAAATATCAGCAAAGGACTCTGCTGCTCAAGAGCGCTCTAACTAGTACATTCACAAACGAGGGCTTATAAACCCCAAACGTGTCATGCCATATAGTACAATTTGGTGCCACTGATTGGAGGCACCCTACACATGAGCCTTCTCCATAGGGTATTCCAAGCAGTAATTGGCTGGTTCGTCTGTCGGTCTGGATCCATGTGGCCCAGCTGGGCTTATCGCGTTGAAGGTCAGGCCAATTGTTCCTATCTAGACTAAACAAGCTATGCCTGAATATTAACTCCTAGTGGCAGGCACTTGGGAAGCACCGGAAATGGTGCCAGGGAGGAGGGAGTATAAAATAGTTGTGCTGACCCACACATTCAAGGACTTCATTGATACTGCAGTTCCCGCACTCAAGGTCTCTACCCGGGGGTTTGATCTTTAATTTATCCCGCCTGGTACCTGGTGTTACAAGGGATGTATGTTTCTGCTATGATCTTCTGTGGACACGTGTTGGGACATGGGGGTTTGCATGTTTGAGGAATGCAAATGGTGTGGGGGTCGAGCCAGGGGTATGGGGCTGGCTCCGACCAGGCTTATTTGGTGGGGCGTTAGTCGAAATTAGGCCCAGTGAACCAAGAATGTGAACCTGCAGAGTTTCCCTTCTGGGATTAATACAAAATGGAGTCGGGGGGAGGAGGGGATGGAGGGGGGAGGCTATCTTGGCACTACTTCTAAGGCCCTTATGTTGTGAGATGCAGATTGCTTCACCCTTGTGTGCTATATCACCTCATATGGTGTCTGCCTTATCTGGAAGTGTCTAGGGGGTTGGGATAGGCTAATTTCCATCCAAACTTTCCCGTCTTTTGCTACTTCTACAGTAGCAAATTTTCCTCCCCCCATATTTCCGCTCATTTGCATGCCTTTCTGCTTCATCCCACGCGGATGTTCCCTTTATGGGCATCCATGCCCTGTGGAATCTGCTTAAATCACATACTATGCAAAGGGACATCGACGGGGCATGCCAGTAATACTATCCCTAATGTGACATCCACTGTACCCATGGTCCTTCACGCCTCGAGGTCCCTCATTCCACCATCGTGAGCGGATGCTTCTCGCAGTGTTCGGCACCAGTGGAAAGTCTTTTTGCATAATGTCATTAAGGGGTCTTAAATCCTGGATCATCTTCCAGCTGCCCCCACTGCTTTTTTGATCAAATGGATAACTATCGCATGGCGAGGTAGAGGGCACTATAATCCTTTGCTGTAACGGGGCCTGCAGTGTTTCCTGTATTCGCTCTTCTGCTTCTCTGGACAGGGGATATTGTGTGACCCGTGGGAGTATAGCGCCTGGTTTGAATGTTATTTTTACAGGTTTTACTTCTTTTAGCATAACCACATCAGTTTGTGGTCTACAAATCTGGTGGGTCGTACTGCAAGTCACTTTCACTGAAGGGGGGCAGCCCACTAACAGTAGCCAAAAGGGGACTCTACACTTTACTGTATTGCACCATTATCTCACAACATATACAGATCTCAAGGATTATTTCACCATCGTTATTGTCATCTTCAAAAGGTTCCTCGTCTGTCACTTCTCGTAGAGGTATATTGGGGTCAATGCACAACACTGCACCATTGGCACCCATGGGGGGGGTCAGCTCCTAGTGCTGCAATTCTTCTAGCGGACGCAAGCAGACCCTCCAAGTCTAATGACAATATTGTGCCAGCAACCACTTTGGGAAGCACTACACATGTGAAAATAAAATCTGCAGGTACACTCCATTCTTTCCTGCTTATCTGGGGGACCGCTCAGGCAAGTGCTCTGATACCATAAACATGTCTGGGTTGACGTGGATCACTCTCACTACCATCTCATTGGCCACAGCATGTATCACAAACATTGCTCGAAGGGAGCACATGCCAGGTGAGTAGAGGAGGGTGTGCTCGTACAACTTTCCCTTCCACCTTGACATCTAAATCTTTTGTGTATGGAACATTTAACACAGTCCCAAAGAATTCCTGTTGAGAGTTTCTCCTGATAGCGGGAAGTTTCCTTCACTAATGCACAACTTCTCTGCTCCCGAGTCCACCATAAAGATGAATTGCTTATTTCCGATCTCTGCCCCCACCAGTGGTTCCTCTTCTGGATGTAAGGTCTTTGACAGTACTGGACACGCAAGTGCTGTCTGTGGGCTGTCCTAGTCAGGGTAGGTGTCTGTCCCCAGGAACGAGAAGGGGTTCCCCCTACCACTGTAATGCCGTGTTATGGGGCTGCTGCTCCGTTTGGTGCTGTGACGAAGGAATGACTGCTCTCTGTGGCCTGTTGGTTGTGGCAGGGTTGGTATGGCTGTATTGCCTTTTGCTGGTGTGGTGGGTGGTAAGGCCCTGGGATTTGGGGAGGCAACTGCATGTATGCCTGATGTACTGCGGGCGGCATTAAGGATGTCCCCTGGATGGGTCCTTGTGGGCTATCTGGGTGGAGGTATTCATAGGGTTGCTGATTGTAGTTTCCTCCCTGTCTGCTGCAGCATTCTCTTGAAAAATTCCCCCACCTCCCGCACGACCAAAACTGCCCTGGCCTGCCACCCCTTGGACATTGTCTACCGAATCCCCCTCCTCTCTGCCTTCGGAACCCACCTCATCCTCGTTGTGGCCCTCCTTGCCACTGGGGCCCTGAGAAGTGCTAGTTTCCTCCACACTGTCCATTGTCTGCCCATACAGTTGCCGTCCTTGCCTGTGTTGCGAGGGAGGTACACCCTTCCTCTCCCATCTGTTCTAGGGGCAGTACTGTTGATACCACCGCTACTTTCACTTGTTTATTTTGGACTAGTTTATCTTCCTCGCCTGTCTTCTCTGAATAGTTTCCTTTTCTCGCTCTTTGATCCTTTTACGATGGTGCACTATGATGCTATGAATCTCTGGCCATTCCTTTGCTTCCACCCTAGCTATCTTGTCAAATGCATTTTGCACCTCCTAGGAAATCCCCTTTTCACAATAAAGTAAAACAAAGATGTTGGTTGATCCCAGGCGCTGCCCGTTTCTTCTCTCCACATCTCCTGAACCCTAAAAATGTAATGCATAGTGTCTTCCTCGTCCCCCATTGTGCATTGCATTATAGATTACAAATCGGAGGTGTCCTGGAATGTCCACCGCAGGGCATCCCATAAGTGCGCTCTGATCTTCTTGAATGATGCCCCATCATGGGCACCGTTGCTTATTGTCACTCCTGGGTACCCCGCTTTAATCCACTGTTTCCACCTGATCTTTCACTACAGCTACTAGCAAACGCTTAATGTCCCCTATGGCTAAGGTTACCCCTACAGATGTTTTTCTCAGAAGCATAGATCCATTTTCCCCACTCCCGGCGTGAGTTGTGGGAGGGCCTTTAAGATCATTTTTGTCCATCTGCACCAAAGGGTCATAATGGGGCAGCCCTTCGCCCCTATTAAAGGCATTTGTAATTTCGTCCTTCCTTTTTTTCCCTTGATGCCACTTCCCTTTTTCTTTGCCAATGCTATCCTACCAAACCTTTCCCTTAATATTCCATGCCACAGGCTTTCTACTCTTGCAGTGCTGGTGGGCCCCACCTTCTCGTACCACAGGCTGTCTGTTCCCCCCCCTACCGTTCTACAAGATCAGCACTTATGGGGGCATTGTCAGTTATGAACAGGAAGCTGGGCATCGGTGGGGGCGTTCCTGGGGGCAACATCAGAGCTTATGTGGCCCCTCCTGTTTCACAAGCTGCTCTTATACTAGCATATTCTGTACCTGTAGTGGCCAATGCTACTTCAACGTCTTTCACGCTTGCCCCTGTATGGGTGGACACCTCAGGGGGTGCAGTATATGGCGGGCCGTATTGTGACTGGCCATCATAGTTTCCCCAGACACAGGTTGGATTAGTGTACCATTCTGCTGGCCGCGCCGCGAGCGGATAAATCCCCTTTTTCTTCTCCCCTGTTTTCCCATTCTCCTCTGTACTTGTGTTCTTCCCATTATGTGGTGTTTCCCCATCTCTTTCATGGGCCTCTGTTTCCTCAAACATTCTCCAGAAGTCCAATATCTCCCTTCAACTCTGTAATGGTGTCCCCTTATACCTCGCAGTGAAGTATGCAGACCTATGATCTAAGGCGCACATGTATACAGAACCCTCATCTGGCCAGGAGTGTGGGCATTCCTTCTCCTTTTGTCTGTCACCCACTGGTTGTGATGCTTCTCGATTTTCTCACATTACAGGGGCAGAGCTTTACATATATGGTCTAGGGGTGTCTCTTCCAATGACTGCGCCCAGTCAGTATTGTGTGTGTTTAGGGGACTCTTCACCCTAGGTGGCACGGCCCTTCGGAGAGGCTGCCTGGGTGCCTCCAAGTACGGGAGCGATGGCTTCACGTCCTAGGCGTCACCAAATGAAGGCCCTTGTTGCGCACACTCGGAATAAAGACAACCCGCTAGGCCAGGAAATAGCGTTGCAAGGATAATAAGGTTTCTGATGCTTGTGAACTTGCTTAGAATCACATGCTGTGCATATAGTCCGACATCTAGTGGTAATCGTGGCATATTGCTTATTTCATTCGAGGATCGAAAGGGGACGTCGACATGGGTGTGCTTGTAACACTATCCCTAACGTGACGTGTAGTGTACCCAAAATCCCTCACTCGTCGAGGTCCCGCAGATAGTTTTTTCCGTCCAGTTAGCTGGTCGCCATATACGGAGCTCGAAACAGATTTATTGCAAAAGTTAATACTCCTAAGTCCCGTGCCCTTTCCTCCATACTTATGACATTCCGTCCTTCGGGACGTGACCAGAGCACTTTTGTTAAAAAGCATCTCAAATTAAATGTGTCCTTTTATTTTTGAGGGGCCCCCCACACTTGGCTGTAACCCCATCCTTCTGAGCTCTACCACGTGCATCGCCCTTCAGTCCTTTTCTCTGTGCGGTCTGGGTCGGACGCACTTGCATCACTGGAATTTGTTCTTTTTATTCCCTTTGTCCTTCCTTCCTGCTCCGATTCCATGTTCATCTTGACCTCGGTCTATGCCGGAGCGTCTGGGATTTGTCCTGTTCATCCTGCGAACAGTTTTGTGAGGGCGGATCCCCACTCTTTGCCTGCAGTGTCTAGGCCTGGATCATTGTTGGGACTCCCTTTCCGTCTGTGTACTCCAGCGTCTTGTCAGGTTGGAGGAGGTGTTTCAACACGTTCCTCCACTGCATTTGTAGCTCTTCATCGATGAAAAAAGAAACGTCTGGGTTCTTTACTTTTTTAGGGCACTCCGCCAGGGGACTCCTTCCTGGGGTCTTCCAGGACTGGGAGGGGCTCATGTAGCTCTTCTACCAGGGATATCCCTGCGGTGTCCCAGAAGGGGCCTAAAGGGTGCACCGGCACTTCCTCAGAGGGTCGCCACAGCAGGCCTGCCAAAACAGGATAATCTTCAGAGGTTCCCCTTTTGGGGGCTAAAGGTGGGCCCAGTTCTTCTGTGGCTCTAGGTACCAGGGTTTGCCCTGAGTTTTCGTCATCTGGAACTCTGTGCACCGATTCTCGGCTCGAGGCCCCTCTTGAGGTAGCTAAATGTACCAGGTTCCAATACGAGGTTCCCCTTCTTCGGACTAAATCGAATCCCGGCAGAATTGAGGGACCCTCTTCGAGGGTCCTGGCAATGAGGTACATCCCTCAGCCTTCCCACACTCACGGGCGTGGTGATGCCAGTTTTGTCGAGCGGCCAATGAAGCCGGTCACGCACCAAAGGCCTTCGATTACTGGCTCTGCCGAGGTTCCTCCACTTGAGTCTAATTCTGGGTCAGTCCCTAAGGTGTCCAGTAAACATCCTAGATCTGCCAGTACTGGCTCTGCCGAGGTCCTTGCTTCAAGGCTAAAATTGCACATAAGGCCCATGACTCCCCTGAGGAGACTATTGCCTCACTTTCTCCTGTGACAGTTAGCCTCTGGTGTCGACAAAATGGCGGCCCAACCTCCCCGGACCTCGGCGGCCATTTTGACTACCTCTTACACCAATGTTCACTGCGACTGGTGCTTGGGTCCTCCTTTTGGGACAAAGCAGCCTTTTCCACGCTATGTGGATAAAAAAACCTGTTCTGCCCTCCAATGAATTCACGTGCTCTGGCACCGCTGCCTCACCAAGTCTCGCTCCCTCCTGCATCTGTGCCCCCTGATCTATGTGGACATAATTGGTAGAGGTCCATCCTGGCCACCATCCTCATTGTGTTCATGGGGGTATGCCCCTTCCGAGCAGCCTCTGCCCACTCCAGCGCCTAGACCTTCGTCCGAGGATGCATTTTTTGGGAAATTTCAGACGCTGATGCATTCTGATCCTATGAAGGCATACTTTAAGGATCTGTTTAGGTAAATGTATCCTAGGCCTCCTGTACTGCCTCCTGCTCCGGCAGATCCCACCCAGGTACCGGTGGTGCCTCCCTATCTGCCTGTCGGACCTCCTCCACTACTTCTGCCTCCACTTTCCCCGGTAGAGAAAACACTGGGAGCGCGGCCTAACACTTTAGGACCTGATGCAGTAGGTGCAGCAGATCAGTCCTCTGCTCCTGCTTCGCTAGACTACGATCAGGCGGACAGGACAGTGATTAGCCGCCCCACTCTATAAGAGCATTTCACGAGGTCCCAGATCCACAAGAGGGGGTTCTTTCTAGAGCCTTCACTCTGTCGCCTCAGGAGAGCACTGGCCTCTTCCTCCAGAAGGATGCTTTGGCTGAGGCCTGTAAGGTCTGGGGAAAAATCTAATTCCGTCCAGCATCTCAAAAAGAGGATTGACTCGCGCTACAAGCTTCATACCACTGTGGACATTTCTTTGTCGGCGTGTCCGCTCCCTTCGTTGACTGTGGTGGCAGCAGCCACCCTCCAGTCCATGCCGGCCTCTACATCCTCCACTGCAGCGGCACAAATCCTCTCCAAGGAGGACAAGTTTATTGACGCCATTGAAGAATGTGTTTTCCAATTCGGCTCTCCAGCTTCATCAAGATAACGCTGTGCTTATCCTGGCAGTGACTAATGTGAAGCTATGGAGGGAACTACCCGACTTCTTGGAATGTATTCCTGCGGATAGGCTTCAGGACTTCAATGCTAGTTTGTCGGACGCCAGAGTGCTGGCACAGGATCTACTGGAGGCTGCGGCACACCACGTAGACCATTCTGCTCGAGGCCTCATGGTCTGGGTCGACCTCTCCCACCAAGCGTGGCTCCATGCTACGAAGTTCTCAAAGGAAGTGCAGGACAAGGTGCTTGATATTCCTTTTGATGGTAAGGAATTGTTCCATTCTGCCTCATCGCAACATTCCTCAGACTGCAGGGGATTCATTTAAACTTTCTTTGTCCAACGACCGATGGTAGTTTAGTCTTTGACCTTCGTTGACGGCTATGACTTTTGGCGACTGGTGCTTCGGTCGATGCTGTCGTCTGCGTGGCCTTGGCCCTCCCGTCAGGCCTATACAGTAGGGAGAGTGGGGCCCCAGGGTTTCATTTTCTAAGAATGCATTTCCTTTTCCCTTCTTGTCAGGCTGCCGCCCTTTATGGAGAAGACTCCTTTTAAGTTTGGTCTGTCTTGTAATAGAAAGTACCTGTGGAAAGACCCTCACCGAAAGTGTAATAAGTGTCTGCCTCATGATCACGACGAGCGATCCTGCAAGTCTTGCCAATATTTCTGTCCGAAGACGCTAAAGGATCGGCAGGCGAAACGGTGGGTACCCTACACCATGCAGGCAGAGTGGTTTCCCTGTTGGCGCTGGTGCCTTGAGTGACAAGGATTCAAGTGGCAGCCATGGCTCTGATGTGGAGGCCAAAGACCTTTCCGCGCAACCTTCCGATTTCCAGTTGCCCGTCCCCGATAGGCAGGCCACCAGTACTGCTATGGGCAGGCTTCATCCCGGCGACAGGGGCACACCCGCAGCACAGGATAAACGTACAACCCCAAAGGCTCCCTCGACGGATACCTCAAAGAAGCAACAGGCGTCAGTGTCCCCGCCGAAATTTTCAACCGCGCCTAACGATCCTCACGATCGTCCGCCTTCCCCGCATCCGTCGTCTCGGCATGCGTCCAGGCATTCCACCCATAAGGGCGGTTCTGTTAAAAATCACAAAGCCGTGTCAATCTCTCCCTAATCCACCAGCGCCACGCAAGAGTCTCGCAAACATTATTTCAGCGGCGAATAAATTAGAAAACATCCTTTCGTCGTCAGGAATATTCAGAAGGGTCCCAGCCCCTTTCTAAGTCTTTGTCTGACAAGGCCCCTCCTTCTAAGGACCCCTTTTCTCCTAGAGAGCCCTTCCCTCCTCCTGACTCCTCTGGTTCATCTCCATGGACCAGAGTGCGGTTTGAGAGCTGTATAGATGTCAGTTTGTAGACTTCTCGGACACATTTTTCACCCCTAAAATACTTAGGGAGGAGGATTCCTGTCCTAGTCTGGCAAAAGTACAAAAACACTCCAGCCAAATTCCACAGGAAGAAGTTTCTGAATTATCTGAATCTGAGGAGGTCTGAGGATCCCTATGACCAATAAGACAATCCTTTTGGGCAGGACGAGCCTGACCCTTGCCCAGATCGAGATCAGCCTGCTGGGTAAGCACCTTGGCTTTCCCCCACTCCACCTGACCTAGACACTATTTGTCTTGATACTCCGTCCTCGCCCCTACAAAGGCATGCTTCACCTGTTGATGATCGGATGGTCTTCAATGCAATCCTGAAAAGGACTGCATAACATTTCTAGATTGCCACAAAGGAAGTTGCACAAGATACTGACTTTGTAGAAGACATCCTAAAGGAAAAAACACACAAGTCGGGCTATCCTACTGCTTAATTCTTCAAGAAGCGCATCACACCTTCTTTGCTGTCCCGTTCACTTAAAAGGGCAGTTAACCCTCGGGTCGGAAAACTGTTCCGGCCCTCCTGATCAGTTTTATATCCGGGGGCATGCCACTCCAGACTCCCTAGTAGTTACTACTACCAGGAAGAGGTCCAGGGTGCCACTGTCTACTTCAGAACAGCCCCCCGAAAAAGACTGTAAAAAGTTGTTCGCACGCTGCAAACGTTTCACCACTTGAGTGGCATATTCCACTAGAATTGTAACACTACACTTCTTGCAAGTTATAGTGATGTACAGTGGAATTCACTTCAGGATGGTCTCGAAGTCCCAGAACCGGTACGATCATGCCTGCTGGTGGTTTTCTCGGAAGGGAAACGGGTGACCCATAACCTAAAAAGCACGCTGGATGCAGCTGATAAGGGGGCGGGGGATTGACCCTTGCACAGGGTACGCTTCTTAAAAGGCACACCTGGCTCAAGAATTTTTGTACATTATTAAACCGTGGATTTAATTGACTTTGTTTAAATGTTTTTTACAACTAGGGATTTGGAATTTTTGTTGGCAGTCTAACCATTTAATCATTACAGGTTCTGGTTTTGTTCTCTTTTGGGAGTTAAGGAGCGCATGGATTGGAGTCGCACCAATACACAACTATGATATAGCAAGGGGCAGTACATCCCAATGAGATGTTTCTTAAGTGTGATCTATAATTTCATTATTGTTGAGATTGAGGTCCTATTCAATCTTTTTACTTCAATTTTATGAAAAGGGAGTTCCATTAACCTGATGAAGGGAGATTCAAAATCCCGAAACGTGTAGTGATGACAGTAACCCCCTTGAACACACCTCAGTGAAAAATAGGGGACCACTCCTGTGTGAACTCAATCCAGCTATATTCTAAAAAAATGTTTTGCGTTTCTTGAAAATAAGTGCAACATCTTTATACTGTTGACTTACAATGAATAGGGTGAATACTAACCCATGTGCTGGATATGTATAATTTACAATGTGTTTACAGATTTTTTTTGATCAAATTGAGATTTGTACATCTGTTTTTCTTCTAAATATTTGTGAAATGTTCTTTTTCTTAACTGTTTATTCCAACTATTTAATTCTTTGTATGAAAATGTTTGGGATTTTTCCCACAAGCGTGCTTTGGCACTTCCCTGATTAATTTCAAGGAACACATTTTCTCTTGGTTTGTCTGTATTCCCTTAGCCAGGGGTACATGCCAGGAGCCACCAGAAATTAATGTGAACATTTGTTTGAGTGAGTTAACCTTTTCTACGCCGTCCATTTGCAAATTATGCAAATAGCCACATAGCTACAGGGACACAGTGTCCCTACCACACTTCTCTGAAGGTGATGTGTGCAGGAAACATTAACGAAGAACTTCACTATGGAGAACGTAGTGCTTCTAAACTGTTAGCAATAGAGAGTGAACAGCGCTACCCAATCAGATGAGCTTAGCAAGGTAAGTGGAGCAAAAAGTCTTCTCTTGACTCCACAAGTGAAGAAAGGTTCAGCACAATAGCAAAAGGGAGGGTTTCCCTTTGTCTGTGGAGGGGTAGTGCAAAAAGATCACTTTCATATGACTACCCAACATCTACAATCTGAGCAGCGGTGTGTACATTCCTAGGGGATAGCTGAATCGTTCAGCTATCCCAGAGGAAAGGTGTCTATCCCTTGGGAGGTGGCGATAAGTGTAATCTCCACATCAATTTTGTCTTTTAAAAGGACCACTGCTCAAATCTCTCCATGCTCAGGCTTGCTAATGCAACAGCAGCAACAAATGACGCATCTAAACCCATATATTATGAATTGGGAGTCTTGGTACTTTTGAAGTCTTGGAGTCTGGACATTGTTGCCTGTTTGAGGTAATGGTCCATCTCTTAAGAGAAGCACATAAATTAGACTTATTTCAATAAGTGGAAAAGGTATGTAATCTGGTGTCAAGCACAAACACTCAATCCAATAGAATGCTCGCTTAGATGCTTTCTGGTACCTGCAGTACTTCCCTGACAGTGTTCACCTGTGTCCATTAGTTCCACATATCACATCAGAACACATCATCACGTGGTTGGAGGTACCAGTGGTCAAGGCTTTCATGGAGGGATTAAACCTTGCACACTTGCCATTCTCCATCATAGCACTATATTGAGATCTCTGCACTCTGTGCTCGTACTAAAACCCTTTTCAACCTTTGCACAAGTGCTAAGCATTTAGTTACATTTCTTCCACTTGGGAAGGTCTCCAACCACGTGTTAGCTCACTACACCCTTCACAGAGAAATATTAATTTGCATGTTAGCAGTGCTCCAGATAAGATTTTGAGGTGCGAGTATTTTATGCACGATTTTTCAAATTGGAGAGAGTAAATACAATTTCAAGAGTAAAAAGGAATTTTCTTCTCTGCAAGAGAGTACAACGTATCCAACATACACCCAATGCATATGTAAAATCAGACCTGTAGACCAAATGAGTTGTAGATCAAAGTTGTCTGGCTTGCCTTTAAGCATTTTATTACACCTGTGGAAAATATTATGCCATAAAATAAGTACTTGCTACATACACAGCTACATTTTTAAAATTCTGGAACTTAGAAACTCTTAGGAACTATTGATTGAGACTATTGCCTGCAGAGAGAGTGTGAGTAAACAAGTGTTAGCAGTACAGAACTTGCTAGCATTACTGCTCACCTAGGAATCCTAGATGAGCAGTCTTGATTGCCTGATAGGTTTCTTCCTAGGCAGTCAAGAATCTGCAACTCTGGCATAACACGCATAACAGCCAATTCAGCCCATGATCGCTAATCACATCGGGGGGATTAAAGCAGTGGTGGAAGTGAAAAAAGGAACTAGTGGTACTCCTGGCTGCATCCAAAAAGAAGGAAGGAGGAAGTGGGATGGCTGGCCAGATGGGGAACGCGAGGAGCCGGGGAAAGGGGGGGCGGAGTGCGGGGATAGGGGACCAGGATCACAAACCTTGGCTCAACAGTGAAGCAGGGATTTTAATCCATGCTGCATATTTGACCACATAACTTCCAAGCTTTACTCGGTACAAATAGTTTGGATTTCAAGGCCTACAAACAATGTCTTATAGAGTTTACTTACAAAAAACACGAATTGCATAACAACGCCACGTGACAACATGTACATTCTACAGCAGCATTTTAAGACAAAAGAATATCATTGTGGCTTTAATTTTCTCTTCCTGAATGGTAAACTACAAGTCCCAAAAATTTAGTTAACCCTACTGTACTTTGTGATTTATAGACCTGTAATAAAAGAAGTTGGGTACCAAACTCGGATATGGAGATTCTTTGCAACAAACCTCCAGCTGGTTATTCATGATGTTGAAAACATATGATTAGTGACTTAAAGCAACTTTTATCTTTTTGCATGTCAAGCTAGTAGCCATGCATATAAAGCAACCATTTAATGTGTTAACGATATAAACACATCATGAAATGGGCGCTTTGTGTTGCTCACTTTAACTATCACAGATGTGCAAGGTAACTGGTGCTTTGCGAGCTCTTTGAGTTGGAAATGTGCCATCATGCATATGAAAGGCCCTGGTAAAATAAATGCATTTGTAACCTGAACACTCAATTTACGACCTGCAGAGCCACGTGTGCCTGCCTAGCTGAGACCTGAGTAACTGGCAGTGCCTGAATGAGGAGGACGTTTAGGCATGACCGATTCGTTGTGGGACATTTCGTCGCGGTAATCATCCGAAGGCCCCGTTTCGGCGCGCCCTTTTGGCCGCAGCCGGTTTGGCGCTGGGACCGGTTGGCCCCTGGATGTTTCAGCGCTAAACTGAGCAAGTAACTGAGCAAGTACAATTAGGTATACATATCACAAATTAAAGAAGGAAATATTGTGACTGCATTTGGCAGTGACCTGCAAAGTCAAAATCACGTGAAGCACTCTAAGAATAATGGGGAAAAATCAGAAGAGGACAGAATCTTAGGGTGACTATTAAGTACTGCACACCGAGTACACATTGAGCACAAGATAAGTGACCTGTGCCACTACACACGTGAATAATCAGTAGATGTCTTTTATTCCAAAGTGCGTTCGTTTATTTAAAGACTGCTGGGCAGCACACTTGCATCTGTAGTGAACCTTGCAGTACACAGCACATGCACGTTTGTAAAGTTTGTAAAAAGTTCAGAGCGCATCTAGCTGCAGAGGTAAAAAGTGCAGTGTCAAGTGGATGCAACTAAGAATTGCATATGCACATGTAGTTGACTATTTTGCTTAAAGATCAGAGAGCGAGCAGGAATTGCAGAGCATATGTTTATAGAGTTGAGAAATGCAAAGATCGCATGCAGGTGTCTGTTGCTGTAAAGTATATTGTGAAGCTTGTGTGGCGGCTATAGTGGTGTGAGGTGTACACAGCATATGTTTATAGCACTGTGAAGTGTGCAGTTCTGCTGTATATTGGTGTGATGTGTTGGAAACACGCAGTTGTCACTTTGAAGTGAACCGTTGAAACGACACGCAATTATGCGCTTTTGTGAAGTATGCATTGCAGACCAGGGGCCGATGTGGTGTGTGCATGTGTATAATTCAGTAGAGTGTCCTTATACTACATACTGTTTTTGTGTATATAACTTCTAAAAGTGCAGAACTCGCAGAGTTACTTACCCAGAGCATCCTGCTCCCACACTTGGCGCCAGCTGTGAACCCCTAATAGTCTTTAGGCCTGGGCAAATAATGCCCCACTCAGAATATTGTCACATCAGCTTAGACACCTGCCACTTCAGCTCCATCCCCCGGGTGTTTATTTACTTTTATTTTTTTACAATTCAAATTCTCCAAAAATCTTGGGAAGTCGCTACATTACAAAAACTACCAATGTTTCCCGGTATCACGAAGCCTGTCGGTCCTTCGTGTAATGTACAGCAAAACGCGATATCTATTTACTTTAGCACCATGTACACATTCTGCATTGAACAGTAGATGTGTTTATTCTGCCAGCCCCACTTCTTATCCTTGATGCAAAGCACACTTGGCTAGCTAGCTGCCTAGTTATGCATGTTAAAAGGCTGTGGGAGAATAATATAATTGGGTGTTTGCATATTGTGAACGGTATGCTTTCAGGCACTATACAGCAGTTTCTACTTAATATTTTATGGGTTAATGTTTGAGTAATCACTAACTCTTAAACTATAACTCACAATCACTTTAAGGCCGGGGTCTGCAACCTGCTGCAGTTCAGATGTTTTGTACTACAATGCCCATAATCCCGCAATGTAGACAACAATGTCTAGGGTTTATGAAAGTTGTACTCCAAAACACCCGACAAGCCAAGCAGATTCATGAACTAGTGGGTATGCAGCCTGCAGGATGTTTTGAACTACAACTCCCATGATTCATCACTGTGGCCTATGCTGACTAGGGCTTATGGGAGCTGTAGTCCTAAACGTCTGTCCAGCGAAGGTTGCACACTCTTTAGTGACTAAGAAAATACAAGTGTGCTTATCTATGACAGGTCAATAGCCGAGCAAACAAAAGATTATTTGCAACGTCCAGAGTTCTTGATTGTACATTGCTCTGCCCAGTCAGTGATGTCATTTTCATAAAGAAATTCTTTTTTAACTTTAATATAGTCCTTAAACTTCACGAGCTCCAAAAACTATGGTTGCTTACACATTACCCAAAGTAATATTAGTCATATTATCAAGTTCAGAAGGATAAAAGGAGCAGGCTGCACCACTGGTATTTGAACCTGTGACTTGCAAGTTACACACACATTTTAGCACGAGGTTCACTAAGCCTCAGAACCGCAATGACAGTGACCTGGTGCCTTGAAGCTAACCCTCAAGACGCCTCCTAGTGCCGTCGGAGTGGGCGATGATTTCACATGAGGGCGTTTAGATGTGGATGCAATGTCAGCCACGTCCAAACGTCCCTCACGCCCAAATCGTCAGTGCCAGAAAGGCTCCTGCGCCAAAATGGGCATGCCAAAACCTCAGCTGCAGCGACGGAGCAGCACCGAACTGGCCCACGCCAAAACGGCCACACCAAAAGAGGGTGTACCAACTTGAATGATGTCGGCCTGGGCTGATTCTATAACTGGCTCGGGAGAAAGAAAAAGCATCCAAATCTCGTTTTTTGAGCCCTGTAAAAAGCAAATGCACTAGTGGTAGGGCCGGCGTACCAATTTATATTACAGTTCCAGCATTGAGACTTCGAGGTGGGCTGTTATTAGATATGGTCTTCAGCACCCTGAGATCTTGACGACGTACCTCTTACTAAGTTTCAACATATACCAGCACATTGACTAGGCCACTGTAAACTGAACACCCACTCCAATATAAGAAAATCAGTAGTCTACATACAGCTCATCAACTTTTATAAACTGATAAGCTCACGCACCCCAACACTATGGTACAAGGGCATCCAGCACAGCAGCATCTGAATACAAATGGCTCAAGTACTATTTACAAATCACCTTCAGAGAGCCTGGGTACTTTGCACACATGGCATGACGGCACGCTCTATTGCATTCTCTGTCCCTACTCACCAAACCAAACTAATTTCTTAGTCTTTTAGTAGCATCACGTCACCATGCAAAAGCAATGCACGATATAAATAAAACTTAACAGCGTAGCTATAAAGTAATGATTAGCAGCTATGACTGGCGTTATCAATTAAGCATTTTTAACAGGCAGCATAGAAGCAAAGCAAGCATTCCCCAATCAACGAACATCGATTTCCCGAGACATTGTGTAATGAGGCTGACGCAGTGCTGTCCGCGCTGCCTCTGACCAGGATGAACGATGAAGGTAGGTTAAAGGGTAGGTGTACTACACACCTTCAGGTCAAGGATCTCCACACAGGCCGAGTGGGGCGCAGGCGCAGCCTGCAGTTTCACTTCAAAGCCAGGACCATACCCACGCCTGTGACACCCCAGAGATCATAAAGAGGTGCTGTGGGGGGTGGGGGGCGGGACAAGGATGAGTCTGTAGACTGCAAACTTCTCCATTGTACAAGAGGTAGGAAAAAGAGGGCATGGATCAGGGCCACCAGACACATCTTCGACTTCGGGAGCCCCACTGTGTTGGCCATTCATCATCCCAACTAGGACACGCATGAATGAGAAAATGGCTTTCTAAACATTTATAATGTGAAAAACCTGAAGATGTCTCACCTGTTAGTCCCCAGGGATCTGTCATCCTTGCATGGACACAGCCATCGCTTTTGGATCTAGTTCCTGGGGGTTTACCAGTGCTGGAGAATCACCTGCGTGAGGGATCTTCAGGGAGTGAAAGTGGGACACCAGATGGCAAGACGTGCTATCCTCTTCCCTGGAACACCTTTACCCATCCTACCAAGTACGATACTTAGGAACTCAACCCACCAGTCCCCGTCTTTCCCAATACAAATATTTCCTTACGGACAGCTCACTACAAGAGAAAAAGCACTAACACCTGAGCCGTATACTTGACATGTCCCAATACAATGGTTGGGCAGGGTCAGTTAATTACTGCTGACCATTACACACACACACACACACCTTACTTCCATCACACTTCCCCACACGGATAAAAGGCAGAGCACGAAAGCACACATGGGGCAAGGCAAAGCACACAAGAAAGCAGCAGTTCCAAGATGGCAGTTTAATACAAGGCGAAAGACGGCAAAACCGAAGAGGATTGCAAGGAGGAACGTGCCCTTGACCTTTTCAACGAAAGACCATTACTTTCATGAACCTTCGAGAATAGGAAACGTAAGACCAGGAATCACGGCTGAAGAATCCTGCATTGTCGTAGGTACCCGGGGCTCTCCTGCATCGATAGTCAAGGCAGAGAGAATAGTTTGCTGCCGTGGTACTGTCCTTGGCTCCTACAACAAAGCACCCCCAGTGAAGTCAGCCCAGTCGGTGTGACTGATACCAGACCAGTCTGTGTTTTGTTAGCGGGTAGAGTGCCCGCAGGTTAACTGCTCGGGCCCCCGTTTTTACCTGTTTCATTAAAAACAGGCCTGAGATATTTTGTCCCCTACCACTAATGTTAAGGATGTGGGGGATACCCCCGCAACCCCTGAATCCGAAGATACCCGACATGGTGAGCGAGTGACATCCCTGCAACCTCTGCTCTTCATGTTCTGTATTTTCAGATTCAAATTGATCGCAAAAATTCAAACTAATGGTAGTGACCGAATTCGGTCAAATATACCATTCGTTCATATTTCTTCGATCAATTTGGGTAATACCAATTGAACATTGTGTTAAGCGATCTGAGCCCGACTGAGGGGGATGCAGGGTGAACCGTGAGTCACCAGACAGAGAATATCCTACGAGAAATTGTATGCATACATTTACAAACATTGTGTTGAGAGGATGTGAGCCTGGCTGAGGGTGATCCGAGGTGAATAGTAAATCGCCCAAGAAAGTGAGTACTTGTGAAAATCTGAAAGAGGAAAATAACTTGTTTGCCGCATCAGGCCCTCTGAATGAAGAGACTTTGCAATGCATAGAGACTTGGGCACGGAAGGGTCTGATGCTAATTATTCAACTGTATCCTCGTGCTAGTGAAGCCAGAGACTGTACTAAGCTCGAGTGTACTTCCTTGTCCCGTGCTGAAAACGTGGGGAAGGGAGGCCAACGGCCTGAACACCCGGACATATCATTTTGTGAACACTTCTTTCTTTTTTTGTGACATTGTTTCCCACACTATTTGCATTTAGAGGCAAGGATTGGCAATTGGTTTATTAGCATAGGTCCTTTTATTTTGACATGACTCTACTAGGACTGCGTTATTTGATGGTCGTAGCTTGCTCCCAGCTGTAGATTTAGGATAAGTTAGGCATTTTTAAAACACTTTATTAAGTTCAATAAAAGCCCTTGAACTGTGGTCACTTGTATGTCTTACTGTTGATACCATGCCTTCCTTCCAGTAACTATCTATGTAATGCCACAGAAACGTAAGTATAATAAACTGTGCAGAAATTTGGTGCACTCCCATCCTGCCCCATACTAAGTGACCATTCACTTCTCCGGTACTACCACCAACAAGGTGGGCCTGGAAAGTTGTAAGGGGAAATCCTGATTGCTAGCTGTGGGTAAGTAATTGTAATTGTTTTATTTGTAAAGTGCTTATACACAAGTGAAGGGCTTCAAACCGTTTCAAGGCGGGAAGGGAACAAGGGGAGAATAGTTGTAAGTGAAGGGCTTCAAACCGTTTCAAGGCGGGAAGGGAACAAGGGGAGAATAGTTGTAATTCTTAGGCCTTGAAGATTCTGAATGATCTAATAGCAATAGCTAGCATACTAGGCCAAAGGCATATCTACTAGTAAGTGCTTGACCAAAAAGGAGAAAAGCTGGGAGGTAATGGGGGGGGGTGGTGGGTAGGAGCACTAGGAGCACACAAATCAATAAAACTACAGTACTGGTCTGGCAACATTTCAGACTGCTTGTTGGTTATCCAATGCGCCTATAAATGAGAATTTCAAGCACAATCCGTCTAGGGAGGAACAGACGGATGGACTTGCAAGGCCTAGAACATTCAAGGTCGTGCAAGTGCGCAGAACAGGAAGTGCGAGGGAAGTGGACAAGTGCACCTAGACCAGCAGCGGCCTGGGTTAAGTGCAGAGTGGTTGCTCCTCTCATGGAGCATAGTGCAGTAGTGCCAAGCAGAGTGCATAGGCCCGGAGTCAAGTGCAGGACTGGCGGGGGATACTTGGACCTGTGGGGCTCTGGAGGGGCACCAGGCGTCCAGTCAGCTAGCTGTGCAGGTTGGGGGAAGAGAAGGAAGGAGGTAAAGCAAATAGAAAGGAGGTTGGAGAAGGAGAGGGAGACTTGAGTTTCCGAACTTAAGGAGGTCCGGCTCAAGATGGAGAGGTATGTAGGCGCTTCCAGACAGATGCACTTGCAGAGGATAAGGATCTACCCCCAAATCTATGTCTGAACACAAGGGCAGAGAGGAATCCTTTCAGCACAACCGACCCCCACTTCTATGTAAGAGATAAGATCACGATTGTATTAAACATGATCTCATTATCGGGTCAGGCTTGCTCAGCTGTAGATGAATTACTGCAAGAGACTGTGACGTGAATGACGGTTTCTTCACCTTATTTGGGGGTCATAAAATTAAGCTGGAGGCCGTGTATGTCAGTCTTCCTAAGGGGAATTAATCAGTCTGACTGGATGGGGCTAGGGGCTCCGGTCTTGTACACCATGCTGTTCCTTAAATGTGCAGAAATCCAACCTGGTGTGTTCAGTAGTATGTAGAAATGTATTTTCTCCAACTTTGAATAAAACTTTAATGTACCTTTTACATATTTCCATTCTGAAGTTTATGAAGTGGCAAACTTCTACCCAAACTCATGTTTTCTGTAATGTCTAATTCAAATTGCCATTTGAATAATCTTGCATGAAATGCTTTGACTTTCACAAAATATTTATTATTTATGTAAACGCCAGATTGCACGGTGTGTTTTGGAATTCAATGGTGTTCCTTTAAAACATTCGCTGGTTAGGTACACGTGCACTATTCGGAAGCTTATCACTTTGAACCCACACAATTCCTCCACAACCTTTTTACCCTGCTTAGTTTAAAAATGTGAGTAACTGTTTTGTTCTGTATCAACCAGATTTTAATTGTTACGCAAAAATGTGTTTTTAAATTTTGGCCATACATGCCAAACTTCCGAACATTTGCTATGGGGTCTCTGATTTGCAGGCAAATTCTTAATCTTTTTGGTCTTTTTTTTTTTTCTTTTTTTCTTTTTTTTTTTATACCAGAGTCCATGCACTGGTGCCTCTACCCTGACAATATTATCTGTAAGAGACTGAACAAAAAATATCCATTCATAAAAAAACAATATGCATGTCTTTATTCCTGTGAGAAGTTACTTGTCTTTGAATGTTGAGACCTGGCAATGGATGTGCTATGTCTGCCGATTTATATGAGGAATCACTCGGTTACTTTTGTGTGTTAGTCACCAGTTCTGTTTTAGGATTGCATCTATAAAAATTCAGTTGTGATTCTGTAGCACAGTACCTTTTTTTCTTTGCTTAGGACTATCAATGAATGTTGGTTTTGCTTGCTTTACAGAAGACACCAAAGAAACAGAGGTTCCCACTGTACCTCAAAATAGTCAGCTGACGTGGAAACAAGGCAGACAGCTACTGCGACAGTGAGTATTTTAAGAGCATTTATCTGTAGAGGGGTTTCGCTAGACTGCTGTTCTGGGCATCATAAACAGTAGGCTGTCAGGTTTTTATTGTGTAATTTTTGTTTCAGATTTTGTAGCTATGCTCACCATGGCTTTGTTTCTAGTTTAGTTTGTCAGTCATACCAATAGGCCTTTTTTCTTCATCTTTTTTTCCTGAAATCTTGGTGAAGGGGGCTCAATTAAGTGCCAAGAACCATCTTGAGTTTTAGATGTTCTTAATTATGTCCTTTTCATTTTGTAGATATCAAATAGCCAGTGTAGCACTTCTGTTTGCTAGCTGTTTGCTATATTGGTTGTACTTAGTCATTTGTCAGTGTCAGTATTTTATCTTTCATGTTTTATTTTGTACTTTTCTCTCAACGTTTCCCATATTAAAAATAATGAAATCCCCTTCTCCACTATTGCCACAGTATATTGCACATTATAAGCAGGTGAGCATGAGGATTACTCCACCAACCATCATAAATAGCGTAATCATTATGGCTCAACCATCAGTTGGATGCCCATGCTTTGCTTTCTCTCTCTAGTTCTGTATGTAGAATGGACACATATTGCTTCTTGAGGAGGCCGTCTCTCTGGAGGGAGTTGCAATGCATGTAATAACATACTGCATTCCAAACCGCATTTCCCTCTGTTCGCATGTTCGAAGCTTCTCTCATGATGGATTCTTCCCCGATTTCCATACGAGTTATGTTCTGCTTTGCCAAAATAAAAGCCCAATTCATGAACCAGCTAATTACTTTTTCCCCTTTATCAAGCTGGTAAGGCCCAAAATACAAGCCAACAGTCCTTTCAATTTCACTTTTCCTGTAATCCATGAAATTATTGCAGACGATTTATCCCAAAAAGTGTACTTTATTGGACAGTTGTAAATCGGATGGATAAAGGGTGGGCCAGTGTTCATGGCATGTAAAACATCTCACCGGGTGCTATTCTGAAATTTGGACAAAGTGTTAAGGGTGAAATGTGTGCCATGGAGCTTATTTAATTCCTCTTGAATTGCCCTGCGCAAGTACACATTTTGCCTTTAATTCTTTAAAGGGGCCTCTCCTCCCTAGACGCCAAGTTACCCATCGTATTTCATCCCGCTTTCTTCCAAATGGAGAAATCGCATCTTCTGGGTTACATCTCAAACGTTCATGAACCCCTGAATTGGAGCCTTCTTTACAAAAAGGGGGTACCCACATTTCATCCTTTGACTAAACTAATCCGTGCACATTTTAGTCTAAATTGCTCTAGGTCATCACTGAAAGCTCACAATCTTTAAATTCAGTGTTGCTCTCTGAAAGGTTTTATTCGGGGTCCCTCATCAAACTGTTGGGCCGCATACTGCAATTGAGCTGCATTATAACCCAGTTCTAAGTCTGGAAACTGTGAAGGGCCTCATGAAGCAAGGCACAGACATCCGATTCAAAGTTCAAAACAAAATGGTTTATTAAATCAAATGGTCAGGATGGCAGAAGGCCTACCTTGCTCTGCTAAGGTGGGATTTCCCTACCTGAAAAAAATCAAGTAATGTCAGAGTCAAAGAGTTCAACTAACAGTCTGTGTCCAAAACCTATCCTTGCCCTCACAACTAAAGCTAAACAATGTGTTAGGGATGTCAATAATAAAGGAAATGATCAACATAAAGTTCTGAGCTTTCATACAGCTCTTAACTTTCTCTTCCGCTCCCCTTCTCCAAGTAGAAGAATGGTCCTCAAAAGTCTCGTTCCCTTTCCCACATTCAAGATAAAACATTACAAAAAGAAAAGTGGTCTTGAGGCTCCATCCTCAAGACAGCATTTGCAGTTCATAAAGTCTCAGGGTTCCCGTCTCCAAAACATCAACGTAGCAACCTCTTTCCTTTCTGAGTGGACGGACCTCTCCCTTCCACCCTGCCCCCCTTCCTGGCCTCGACCACTCAACTCCTCTTCCTTGGTGACCTCAACATCCATCTCGCCTCTCCCTTGTCTGTGCTCTTTCATGACCTTTGCGATTCCCTTACTTTCTATCCTCCCCTCTGTCTTGACTCACTCTGCAGGGCACACACTTGATGTCTTGATCTCCTCTGACTGCCCCCTGTCATCCCTCTGACCACTCCTCTGCCCTGGAGCGATCACTCACCCCTCTCCTCCCATCTCTCGCTCCCATTCCCCCAAGCGAAGCCAACCCCAACACTACCACCTACCTTCTTGGACATCTGTCCCATGAAGCGTGTGTCAGTTGCAGCTTTTGCTGCGATCTTCTCTCCCCCTCCCCCAGAGACTGACTCACATCCTGACACAGCCCTATCTACGTTCCTCTGCTCTATCTCAGATGCTCTTAATGCTCTTGCCCCTGTCATGAGGATCTGCTTGAAGCCCAAAGCCAAATGCAATTTCTTGTATGACTCTAACCTTGCTACCCTTAAGGGGCTGAGAGGAAATGGAGGGCCTCTTGTTCATCCTCTGACAAACTGGCCTGTTGCCTGCTCCAAAGGCAGTACTGACACTCTACCCACACCAAAAAGAGAGCCCACATCCAAGGCAGTGTCTCTGCGGCATCTAACAACTCAGCCGAACTCTTTAAAATCTGCAAGGAGCTGGCCAACCCTACTGCAGTCAATACCTCTCCTGCCGCTTCCCTCGCCCTTTGCATGACCCTTGCCTCCCACTTCCTCTCTAAAGCTCAGGATATCGTAGCCACCCTCTCATCCACCCTGCACGCCCCCCCTTCTATGAGCTTGGTGTTCCTACAGCCAACCCTCCTACTCCTCTTCTCACTTTTCACCCCTGACGAGGTATCTAGACAAGTCTGATCTATGAAAACCTCGTCAAAACAGGTTTTCCCTTGCTCTTCCAAAACAATCAAGGACCATATTGACCTCGCTCCTGCCCTGGCTAATTTCTGCAACCTTTCCTTTGCCCCAGGAGCCTTCCTTTCCCGCCTAAAGCAATCCCTTGTGCACCCTCTTCTTTAAAAAAAAAAAAAAAAAAAAAAAAGAAAACGGGAGCCCCTTCCTGCCCGGCTAACTATTGCCCAATCTCCATCACTCGCTTTCTAGGCAAACTCTTAGAAAAGCTTGCCATCTCGAGCTTAACTTCACTCTGATTCTGTTGGTTGTCTCCACGACCATCAATTTGGCTTTAGAGCTCCCAGAAGCACAGAAACTGCTCTCCTGAACATCTGAGGATTTGCTTGCCAACCTTGACTCTTAACATCCCGTCTGTCTTCATTCTACTTGATTTCTTCTCCCTTCGACAGTCAATCCATACCATCCTTCTCTGTCTCCTTGCCTACCTGGGCATCACCGATAAGGCTGTGGCCTGGCTAACCTCTTTCCTCTGATCGACCCTCCCAGGTCCAACTTGGGTCCTTTGTTTCATCGCTCTCCCTCTCTACCTGTGGTGTTCCCCAGGGGTCTAGCCTCTCCCCCTGGTTTTTCGTCCAATACCTGGCAACTCTCGCATCGACATTTTCTGCTCTCGTTTCCAGTGCTATGCTGATGACACTCAACTCATTTTCAGGCTTCCCTCGGCCACCTCCTCTCCTTTTCTCATCTCCGATTGCTGATCTGCCATTCAGGATTGGTCTGTTGCCAATGATCTCTGCCTGAACGCCAGCAAAACTCAGATACTACTCATCGGCACTCCTTCACCCTCCTTTTCATTCACTCTCTGCCCGGCCTCCCTTGGCCCTCCTACCCCTACCTGCGAGGCGACGAACACCAGGGTCGTCTTTGACTGCACTCTTTCCTTCGCTGCCCACATCTCTGATGTCTCTAAAAAGTCAAACTTTCTTCTGCCCCTCCTCCGAGGTATTCTGCTTTTCCTCTCCTTCCCCCAGAAGCTCATTGTCTCTCAAGCCCTGGTTCTTTCTAGGTTGGACTACTGTAACAGCCTCTTTCTAAATCTTCCTTCTACTCCCCGCCCTTTGCAACTTATCCAGAATAGGACTGCAAGACTTGTCCTTGGCCTAAAGCCCTGGGATTGTATCTCTCCTGCCCTGAAATCTCTTCACTGGCTCCCAGTGGCTCCAAGGATTAAATTCAAAATCCTTTGCTTTGTCCACAAGGCTCTCTGGGGCATGGGTCCAAAATACCTTCAGCTGTCCCTTTTGTAAATACCTTTCCTCTCAAGCTCTTCGCTCCTCTACCTCGAACTCCCTCCGGGTCAGTCGTTTTTCAAAGAAACAAGCTGGGGGTAGATCTTGGTCATCAGCTGGGGCTTCCCTCTGGAACAGTTTCCCTGCCACTTTGAAACTTGAGGAAAACCATCTCCGGTTCCGGAAGCACCCCAAAACATTCCTTTTTGCTTCTTCCTTCACCCCTTCTCTCTCCCCTACTGATCTGCTCTCCTGGCACCATGCACCTGCCTACCTTCTGATTTCTGAGCCCAGGTACCTGCCACCGACCCGCTCCTTCGGGCAATCCCTTGCACTGGGGCCTGGATCTGTAATGAGTTCTACCCCCTCCCACCACCCCCCCCGCTCCCCCTTTTTTTTTCTTTCTGCACTGTCTGTTGCCTTTAACCAGCACTTGCCACCTGTAGGCTGCACTTCCACTGTTTGTGCTTGTTAATTATTATTTACTATTTATCTGTTTTCCTTTGCTCTGCACTTTCCACTGCTCCCCCTTTCTTTGCACATCTCCCCTTTTCCCCTCTCCCATGCACTTGCATGTTCTCAATGTCACTGGGCCCAGTAAGATCGTTGTTTTGTTTCTCCCTTGTACCCCTTCCTTGCATTGTCGCGCTCTGAAACACGTGTAAGAGCGCAATATAAAAAATCGATTAAACTGGTACAGGTTTCAGTCTTTCAAATTTCAACACAACGCTAGGACAACCTGACTGTCCTTCTGGGTTGTATCACCGGTTCACTTACAGTGCTTCTCCTTGTTTTATTTCACAATGTCTTTGACTTTCACAATTCGGGCTCCCTGGTCTACGCGCAGTTGTCAGATCACACAGTGCACCCATCAGAAGCCGCGCAAACCGGAACCCATGGCTATTCAGCCCACACAGGTACCCTTAAGTCCCATCCCCTTTCCTCTATACTGCAAGAGCGTCCCTCGCTAGGGACTGCAGAGGGAACCTTTTTCACCAGAAAAACCTTCTGCTTTAAATTTAGAGGCGTGCGTGGGTGCGGCCCTGGGAGCATGCACTCGCCTGACTCTTCCCACTGGCGCTACTCAACAGTCCCCTTTTCCACATCGACTGGATTGGGCTGATTTCTCCAGAGCTCCTGGGTTTGGCTTTGGCCATGAATACCACGCGCTCTTCCCCAGATACTTTTTCAATCTTTTTTTTTCTTCTTTTTGTCATTCAGGTACTTGGTCTTCTGGCGTCAAGCTCCTCCCCGCCGCATGTTGACTTAAGCGGGCTTCTGCAGGTGTCCAGCCTGCGAGGGGCTCTTTCCTACATTCGACCCCCACGATCTTTGACTCCGCTGCCTTGACCCCGACCACGGCTGGGAAGATTGCACCACGTTCAACGCACTGACTCCACGCACACGGAAGAACAGACTAGCTAGGTAGAGGGAGCTCTTCGAAAGGTCGCCTCCAGAGGACTTGAAGGACTTCGTCAGACAGATAGAGGCCAAAGTGAGGGCCTCTATTTTCTATTGCACTCCATAAGCGCGACTCCTTCCCAAGGAAACACTAGAGCGGGAGGAACCTCTCGGGTTCTCACACCAGCACACGCACAGAGGCTAGTCCAGCTACCGGTCTCACGGCCGAAGGATCATCAGATCCTTCCGGAAGCAGTGCTGAGGGACCGCAAGGTTTTTATTGGGTGTTCACCCAAGGGGCAACGCCCTAGCACCGGCCTAATGTCAGAGGGGGCGCCTGCACGCAGCAGTACTGGCGACACTGCCGAGGGCAATATGCGTTCCAGGCCCCCTGCCTGAGGTGCAGGGTAGGCCTCATGCTCCACCGCCAAGAGTGTTGGAGGACGCCAGGCCCAGGGAGCCAAGCACCACGACTGGCATGCAGCTAAACAAAATGGCCACCATGCCAGACAACATGGCCGCTTGTCCGATGCCATTCCTAGGAACAGAGCAGGCGGGAGAACGAGTTTCAAGGTGGGGACTGGTGTCAACCAGGTACGTGGCCTTCAATTTATCCTTCAACAGCGCTGGGAAGGTTACCCTGCAATCTAGACAGTGTGCTCTGGCCCCAGAAGCCCCAGCCACTCCCTCAATATCACCTAGCACCTCTTCAGCTTCCGAAGACGAGTTCTTCGAAAGGTTCCTGGCTCTGATGCGAACCCCCAGATGGGAGAGGGGGGCGGTCATCCTGCGGGATGCAGTCAGGGACTTGCTCCCTCCAGTCACTCCACTGGCGCCCATAATCATTCCTCCCGCGCCACAGGCCCCAGCGCAGCCCCCGCTGGCTCCTTAGATTCCGGCTCCCCTGCCTCCCACAGTACAGGTGGTTCCACACCTCTGGTCGCCACACCGCAGCCCAAGGCACCCAGCACTCCTCCCGCTCCGGACCAGCTGGACACTCTGGTGGACACAGGCGAGGAGGTCCCTGACACGCCATAGTCAGCAAAGGCCTTCCACGACCGGCTTGCAGGTTTGGCTGAATAGTTGGGCCTTGCACAACCTGAGGTCGAGTAGCCTGAGGAGGGGGTCTTGGCAGAAGCCCTCACCCTACAACCCATAACCCTCCCTCCGACTTGTCAATCAGCACCTCAATGCCAAGTATAGACAGATGGAGGGGGATCCACTCTTACTATCGGCTCAGCCTCAACCGCACTCTTCGGTGATCGCTGCAGCGTCACTTTACTCTAATCCTCAGTCATCCTCGGCCACCTCATCCTCATCCTCGGCTCTCCAAGGAGAATATCTTGGAGGCATACGGGAAGAAGCTGTACTCAAACGCCCTGCTGCACCTGCGTCAATCCAATGTGGATGCCATGCTGGCAGCCATTAACCAGAGGCTTAGGCGGGGAAATAGCAGACTTCCTTCTAGAATTTCTGGTGCAGAGCCAAGCATGGTTTAAGGCGGGTCTAGGAGAATCCAAGCTGGTAGCGCAGGACATGATGGAGTCCACCGTGGCCCACATCAATACCTCTGGCCGGGCCATATATGCATCTCCAGGGACATGAGAAGGACGGCCTGGCTTCAGGCTAATACGTTTAACCCTGAGGTCCAGGAACGCATATTGGACCTTCCATTCGAGGGTAGTGACCTCTTTCACTCTACCACAGACTAGGAATTGGATAAAAAGAACAGCTCGCAAAATGCTAGGTCTTTATCCTAACAAAGGTCACGTCCAAGGCGTACACCCAGTCGCATCAATGCTCTGACAACGAGCGGTCGTTCAGCAAGTTCCAGGGGTTCCAGGAGCGGAGGTTGAGGCAGCCTTACTGCTTGCCGAGTCAGCACCGCCGCAAACAAAAGGTGAGTCGGGGGCCAAGGGCTATTTCCAGCCCTCCCCAACCCCCTCCGCAGCACCCTCAGAAGGAGAGAAAGTATGACTCATCCCTTCGGTCCACGTGTCTCCGGTGAGGGGGCAGGCTTGCATTTCACATGCCATTTTGGTGCCAGAACTTTTTGGACCCCTGGATCCTCCCGATTGTATCCTCGGGACACTGCCTACCGGTTCATCCCTCTCCTCCACTCCCACAGATTGGTATGCAACTCTGTTTGCGTAGATTTGGTTGCTTGTCTAGAGCCAGGCAGTGGAAGAAGTCCCAGCCTCCCAGAGAGGATTGCGCTTCTATTCCAGGATTTTCGCCACACAAAATAACCAGTTTGGCCTGAAAGGTGTGTTGGACCGCTCCACCCTCAATATCTCTCTCCCTCTCCCGAAATCCAAGATGGTTACTCCAGCACACATAGCGGAGATACTAGACAAGGGAGACTGGATGTGCTCCCTGGATTTGAAGGACGCTTATCTACATGTCCCTATTTGTTAGCCACATCGCTCCTTCCTGCGCTTCAGGATCATGGGCTGACATTTCCAATACAAAGTGCTACCCTTTGGCCTCAACTCAGCACCCAGGGTATTTACAAGATCATGAATGCAGTGGCAGCCCTCCTCAGGGCCCATGGCCACCCTTTATATCCGTATCTGGGCGACTGGCTTGTCAGTGTGAGATCTCCGGAAGGGGTTATCCACACTTCCTCTGCACTTATGAGCACACTCCACGACCTGGGCTTTACTATCAACCTCAAGAAGTCACAGCTGCAGCCCACGCAGAGCTTCACCTTCCTGGGCCTCATCTGGGATACGAGCTCTGAGAGGGTCTTTCCCTCGCAGGACAAGATTACGGCCATCAAGAGAGCCAGTACTCACTTCCTTACCCTAGCAGTGACCTCAGCCTGGTGGTACCAAGACCTATTGTGTATCGCGGCAGCGGTCCTGCTGGCCGTGCCACACACAAGGCTCCGAATGAGTTGTTTACAGCTGCACTTCGTAGCCTCATAATCAGAATGGCTCCCAAGCGGAGTTGGTCAGCATATACCTCTCTCCCCACTCAGACCTCACATGGTGGTCCAGGGACTGCAACCTGCGGACGGGCAAGCCCTTCCGGCTGCCGGGCTGCAGGTTACCATCACTACGGACTCCTGCCTGGAAGGCTGGGGGGCGACTCTGGACAGCCACAGCATCCAATGAGTTTGGACCTGGCAGGAGTCGCATATCAACTGGCTGGAGCTGAGGGCCATCTGACTAGCTTTCAGAGCGTTCCTTCTGCTCATTGGGGGCATGCACTATGTCAACAAGCACAGGGGTACCAGGTCTCCCCCTCCCACTGTGTAGCCTTGCAGTCAACATGTGGGAATGGGCCCTAGAGAACATTTACCTCATAACCGTCCACCTCCCAGGGGAAGCCAACTTGGAATCGGAGAGGCTCAGCAGACTGAGAGCAGACCATTACGAATGGCAATTGAACATCCAGGTGCTGCTGGAGGCGTTCAGCAGGTGGGGGCACCCTCAGGTGCATCTGTATGCCTCTTGGAAGAACAGGAAGTGCAATCAGTTCGCGTCCTGGCAGGTGCAGGGCCCCAGCTCCCTGGGCGATTAATTAGATACAGTGGGATGGCATGACAGCCTATGGCTTTCCGCCTACACCCCTGGTTCACAGGGTAATCCGCATGATAAAGGAATCTTGTCACCTCAGCATCATTCTGATAGCTCCATGGTGGCTGGCGAGACCATGGTTCTCCGAACTGCTCAGCCTCATGGACAGACTACCCATTCACCTTCCAATGCTGCCGAAGTTGGCGCTCACAGCGTGGTTCCTGAGCAGGTCACCCTCAGGCACCTGAGCCTATCACAGGCTAACCTGGTGATCATTCAGGGCGCCTGGAGCAAGGCTACATTGAGCCAATACAAGAGTAAATGGACTAGGTTTGCTCATTGGGTGGACTCTGCACGCTGAATCATATAGTCTCCTTGGCACACCTTGCGCACTCAGGCGTACAGGTGGACACATGTCGCACCTATCTGTCAGCCATAGGGGCTTACAGAATTTCAGAGGAGGAGGAGGACGAGGAGGAGGAGGAGGTCTTTTCCTCTTCCAACCCGATAGTCAAACATTTGGCAGGCCTGTCCTGGCTCTTCCCACCCATCAAGAAGCCACACCCCATGCAGGACCCCAATGTGGTGTTGGGGGCCTCAGCGCACAAACCCTTCGAGCCAGTGGCGTCCGCGGACATCAGGCAGCCCACCATTAAAACAGCTTTGTTGGTGGGCCTCCTCTCCACTCGCAGTCAGCGAGATCCAGGCTCTGGGGGCCTCAGAACCCTATACCACTTTTCACAGGGATAAGGTGGTCCTGCAGACTCACCCTGCGTTCCTACCCAAGGTCCCTCCGCTTTCCATCGAAACGAGGAAATGGTCTTACATAGGTTTTTTGCTGTCCCCAAGGACGAGGCTCAGTCTTGCACTGTCTGGATGTCAGACGCGCTATGAAAATCTGGACAGGACCAAGGGGTTCCTCAAGTTGAACGCACTGTTCGTCATCTTTGGGGGAAATCCAGGCCCGGGTATCAATCATCCAATGCCTCTGTTGCATGGTGGATGGTTGCGCCCATCAAGGAGGCCTACGGGGGGGGGGGGGGCAGCACAAGCCGCAGCTATCGAACATGCACGCCCACGCTGTCAGAACCAAGGCCACTGCATTCCAACGGCAGGTAATCAGCAGGGTGACCACCTGTGTCCCCTCCCCCTTTGCCTTTCTGTAAGCATTACTATTTGGACGCCGGCTCCAAGTCAGACACGGCCTTGGGACAGGCGGTTCTTCGGAACCTATTTGCTTAAGGAGGGTCTCTTCTCCACCCTCCGGCTACATTTGCTTGTAATCGGCCATGCAGTATGGAGGAAAGGGGACGGGATGTAAGAGTTATAACTAGTTACGCACCGTAGTGACTAAAATACTTAATGGTTAGTCCCTTTCTTCCATACGTCCCACCATCCTCCCCTAATAATACTGGTGTCATTAGGCAATGTTAAATATTGGCGACACGTCAATGGGGACTGGGAAGTGGTGCCAGTGGGCGGAGTCAGGCGAGCGCATGCTCCCAGGGCCCCGCCCCCCCCCAACATGCCTATAAATTTAAAGGAAGAGGGATTTTCTGGTGAAAAGGGTTCCGTCTCCCGTCCCTATCGAGGGACACCCATGCAGGATGGAGGAAAGGAGACTATGGAGTAAGAGTACGTTAGTCACTACGGTGAGTAACTAGTATTATCTTCTGTACTTGCCACTGTGTACAGATTCACATTCACTTAGCTTCTTTTTTTCAGTCTCTTGGCTCTGTGTAGCATCACTCTTCTGGTTTCTCCTGGTTAGCCTTTTTGCTTGCCATTATCTGGCACACATCTCATTCCAGTCTTTGGCCTTGCCACGCTGTATCCATTCATAAAGTTCCCTTCGAGGCAGCCTTATGTATTCCCTAACTTTGTCGCACTTTTTCACACTTGCTTTATTTTACTTACTTTTTTTTTTTTAATGGGCCCTTGTCCTTATAGCTTTTATCAACTCTTAGCTTTGCCCATGAAGTTTCATCAATACGATATTCAATGTGTATAATTTTGCTTTGTTTCAAGTTCAGTTCGGTACTCAATGTGCATGATTTATCTTTGCTTCAAGTTTTCATTCAGTTCTGGATTCAATACATGTCATACAGCACTTCGGTATTCATGCGCAGCCCCTAGCGCGCCCCTGGCTTAGTGACATTTCCTTCCATTCACTGGTACTCGGTTATCATCCTCCAGCAGCTGCGCGGCTTCTATTCTGCTTCACAGGCGAGCGGGCCCGTCTCTGCAAGGCCTGCACGCACTCCCAGTGCTTCTTGGCACACGCCACAGCTCTGCTTTCCTGTCAAGATGCATACATCGTCCTCTCCTCCTTCTCACTTGCTTGCAGCTACAACTGCTTTCTCCCACACATGTGGCAGCCAAATTTCCGACTCACCGTGGGCTTTACAGGTCTTCTGGGACATCGGCTGGCGTCCTGGCGTCCTCGCTGGTCCCACCACAGCTGCCTCCTTACAATATTGGTCCACTGCTGGCCTCTCCCCCTCTTTTAGCGCTCTGAAACACTTGTGTACGAGCACGATAGAAATAAAATATCAGTCAATCCCACGCAGGCCTCCCAGTTTCTCCCTTCGCTCCTCCCTAGGTCTCCCTTTATACAATTGCAACCACTTGACAGGTTGCAGGTGTGGACTTTAAATTGGGCTTGCCTGACCTTCAAAGTACTCTACAGGCATCTTCCTCGTCCCAGTACTAGAGGGGTGAAATTAGTATTTTTTAGTGTTCATCGCAGTCTCCTCTTCCCAGTACTGTCTGAGGTAAAATGTGTGGAAATGAGGGGAGAGCTTTCAAAGTATCCTATAAAGGTTAGGGGAGGGTTAGGTTGGTCTTCAATAGGAAAAGGGGATACCATGTCTCACCTACCTCTCCCTTAACCCCTCTCTTCCACCCTCGTCCTGGTTTTTACAGATTGGTAATATCGCCTGGCTTATTCTTGGTTAGTGGGATGGGGATAGCAATATCCCATTCCTGCCTCTGCGATAGATTCTTCTTGAAAGGGAAATGCGGAGTCTCACCTGAGGACATCTCATCCCCAAGGATCCTCTACCCAGGTGGTCCTCCCTTGCTTTTCCACCCTCGGGGTCAGGATCCAAAAGCGATGGCCTATTATTATTAAATTAAGTGGTGTAGGTGTGAGGATACCCTCAGGTTTCTCACAGAGCCCATTTTCCCTGCCACTAGGGTAGGGGTCTGCAACCTTGTAATCTCCAGATGTTTTGGACTGACTCTCATGATCCCTCACCAAAATATCTGGAGATGCGTTTGAAGACCCCCCCCCCCCCTCATATTCCGAATGGGATTATACAGGACTTGCCACAATTAATATTGAGCCTTGAAATAATACAATAGTCAGTGTTGTAAGCGGATCTTGCATATTCATCAAGTGGCAGAATAGGATACCACATGTTTTCTTCAATTATTTCAATGCTGTTTCGGATAAAGGCATTTCTAAGATGACATACCAGTGGTTCAATTGCTTTAGCAAAAAGCTATGTCGATGGAGGACAATCCTGACAGGCGCCTTACTCCAACTTCTTTTCATTAGATATGACTGGCCCAGTCTGTATTGTATTGAAGACTGGTGTAGAGCAACTTTATCCATAAACTTCTACATGGTCCCAAAATGTATCTGTTCCAAGACAGCCTGCTTTTTCCGGAGCAGGACATTTTGGCGCGGCCGGTTCGAAGCAGGAGCCGGTTTGGCGCGGCCGGTTCGAAGCAGGAGCCGGTTTGGCGCGGCAGCCCGCGCAGAACTGGCCGCACCGAAATGTCCTGCAGCCGCATGCAGCGGCATTACAGAGCAGCTAGATCGGAGGACCTTCTTGCCAGTAGGTTCGTTGTTGGGTGGCATTTCCTAGGAGTGCACCCGAATACAAACAAAAGTGACATCAGACACTATGCGGTACAAAAAGTGACACCAGACACTGTGAGAAGAGGGTGGAGGGCGCCTTACAACCGAATTGGAGCCACCTGTCAAACTCAAAATGCATATTTTCCAACCCAACAAGCGGCGGGTGTCTAATCCGCTGGGTTGCACCTCATGAATTCCATGTGCCAAATTGGGGACTCGGCTCAACACAGCCCAGAGCCCCGACAATGCTAGCAAAGGGAGCAAGCAAAACTATATGCAGCTCTTGAAGAACATACCAGTCGCAAAGCGGAGCATTTCTGAGAGAAGCTGCAGCACGTACATAAGGCACCGAGAACCCATATGCCATAGAGCATATGCATGTACTGGCGCGCCAAAACATCCCGTCGCCGAAATGGGGTGTACCGGCTTTTTCACCTTTCCAACAGAATTAAAGGCTTTCAAAGCATCGGAAACGGCCACTGCGAAATCTCCCCAAAGTTTGTATGATTAGTGACCTGATAAAGCCTTCACATGTTTGCTATGCTTCCTGGGTTTGAATCCAGATTGATCCTGAGGAATTAGTTCTCATCACTCCCTGAGTAGTATTGCGCTTTGCTGAATAGACCTGCGTACAGAGAGCAGCATTTAGGGCCCAAATGAATGTGGCCCGGGTTGATGCCTGGAAGAACAGCAGTTTTATTTCCTGCACCTTGCTAGATGGAGCTGTAGCGGCAGTTTGGGAAGAGAGGTTTTTACTCTTTTCTGCCCTTGCCCTGTGGTCTGCTGTGGATGCCCTGGTAGAGCAGGGAATAGTGATACCTCTGAAGTGCTACAATACCATATGTAACTAAGCTGAATTCCCATCTTCGCTTTTCCAGACTTAGTCCCAGCAGTTTATGTATTGCTTTGCTACATTCTTAACTTTGGAGTAATGCGAAGAGGCATACTCCTACTTCTCCAGCACGGGGTCTGGCATGGATTCACATGCTCATGAATATTCCCCGTCAGTCTGGGAATCCTCGGTAAAGAAAAATCAGTATCAGTTTTGTTTCTGATCTGTCTTTCGTAGTAGTAACCAATCACTGATCTCTGCGTCATACTGACCGCAGCCAATGACTGCCATCTCCCTAAGCCCCGCCCCTGGCAGCCATCTTCAGATTTTTACCGCACGTTCAAGTGTTGGGATCCTCGTGCTATTGCTCTCGTGCGTTCGTGCTTTTTTCGTGCTTTTTCTTAGGAAAATGTTCTCTCTTTCGGTCAAAAGAGCCTCAAGCTCCACCGTTTCTTTATCCGATCAACGGGGACCCGTGTCGGATTCTTCTACGCCCCTCAAGAGTGAAGATTTCGTCGAGCCACGCTTTTGGAGGACTCCAGAAGTTTCTCAGGCCCTTTTCGAGCATGGCCCAGTAGAAGGGAAGCTCGACGCCCGGAAAGCTGTTCAGTGTCTGCCCTGGATGGCAGCTTCAGAATGTCTTTAAGGAGGACGAACACTCCCTTTGCCTTTACTGCCTGCATGAGGACAAGACGCAACTGGAGAAGGACTGTACGTTTTGCGGCAATATGTCGGAGCGGACCATGAAGGACCGCCATCTGCGTCTCGCCAACTGGCTGGAAGGGAAGAGCCTGTCTGGCGAGAAGAAGAAATCTGAGCGGTCTTCTAAGACCTTTGAGGGCGCCCCAGCGACGGGGGTCCAACAGAAGGCCAAGCACTGCGAGTCCGCTGGCACCGGGAGCGCCGAACGGTGGGGCTCTACGGGCGCCAGGCAGGGCGCATCCTCCCCGGCGCCATCAACCACAAGCCAACGCTCTGGCTCGGGTAAGAGGAAGGCCGAGCACCCGGCGAAGCTCCTGGAGAGACCCCGGTCGTGCTCGAAGGCCCCATCGGAGGGGGAGCGAGGTGGTGACCCTCCCCCCCCCCAAGGAGAAGGCGGTGAGCGCACTTAAGGTGGTGAAAGCCTTGATCCATCCGGCCAAGGCCTCTATCGAGACAGTCGCGGCGGCCCTGGCTCAGCCTGTGGAGGCTACACCAGTGGTGGCAACCTCGGGGCCCAGAATCTCCCCGCCACCGCAGAGGGAGTCCTCTTTCATGCCCATCGACAGGACCCCCGTGAAACCTCCGACTGAGAAGAAAAAGGGGGGGCAGGAGGTCGTCGTGGATTCGGCCTCAACCTCTGAGGAGGAGCTGATCGAAGTCTTAGGCCACGGTCTGGCGTGGAAGACCACCATCCTGTCGGGAGGGACCCCGACGTGGGAGACAACGAGAACGTCGAGGGTGCCGACGGGGCTCCTGATCGCCCATCGGAACCCCCTCAAACAGTGCCGCAAGACAACTCGGTGGCCATTTTGTTGGCTATACAGTCCTTATGCTCGGAGATAAGGACGAGACTGCCATTACCACCAACGGAGGAACCGCTCCCGACGGGGGATCCGGAGCCAGGCCCTTCTGGGAGCCCTCCTCTTCAGAGAAGGATTCATCCTCCACCTCCTTTTCAACCATCGCGCCCTGCTCACCCCTCCTCCCCGTCCACGACACGTGGGGATGATACGGGGACTGACACGGCCGCGACGGGTACAGACGACGAGGTTTACAACGAGGATCTCCCGTCATCACCTCCCACCCGGGCTTCCCCGCCCGACAAGATTGGATCGTTTCACGCCATGATCGCCAGGGCATCCGAGCTTTTCCAGCTCTGCCCGGAAGAGAAGAAGGAAGGTTTCCTTTATCAACGGCGCGAGACCAAGAGGAAGACGGTCCTCGCTGTACCTCTACTGGACTATATCTGGGATGAAGGTCTCTCCCTCCTCAAGAACCCATCCACAACGCCGGCGAGAAGAGATCGGTACGAGAAGTACCGGGTCCCGGACGCGGCCCCCTTGTGCCTTCGGGCACAGCCGACTCCGGACTCTGTCGTCTCTGCGGCGGCCAGGAAGAAAGCTGGGGGGGGTTAGGGGGGGGGGGGGTTGCGGCCTCTACGTCAACCTCCCCGCCGGACAGCGAGGGAAAGAAATTGGACACGATGGGACGCAGAGTCATCTCATCGGCAGCGATGACGATTAAGGCTGCCAACGCCTTGGCTATCGTAGCCCGCTACGACAGGGAGTTGTGGTACAAACTCGCCCCCCTGCTGGACTTCCTACCAGACGACAAGAGGGCGGAGGCCCTAGAGATCTTGCTGGAAGGAGAAGTGGTGTCGGACCACGCCATTACCATAGCGACGGACATCGCTGACACTGGATCTCGCCAGTTGGGCAACGGCGTGTGCCTTAGGCGGCGTGGATGGCTCAAGGCTACTGACTTCCGTCAGGACGTGCAAACCAGAGTCTTGGACATGCCGTTCGACGGGAGCAACCTGTTTGGGAAAACAGTGGACGATTCCCTACAAGCCATCAAGGCGGACACGGAGACGGCCCGGGCTCTTGGTGTTCTCCAGCGACGGCGGCCGCCCTTTCGGAGCGGCGGAGGCAAGCAGGGTGCCTCCAAAGGTTCCAGCGGCGGATTTTCCACCTATCGTCAAGCGGCCCGTTCGTCGTCACAGGAAGCCTACAGGGGACGAGGCAAGTCGGGCAGACCCCGCTGTCGTCGCCAAGGAGGACAAGGCGGCAAAGCCTCGTCGAAGCAGGACTGAACCGGCCGTGGGGTTGGGCCCCCACCGAAGCACCCCGGTGGGAGGCCGGCTGGCGAGCTTCGTCAGCGTGTGGGAGTCCATCTCCACCGACCGTTGGGTGCTGGACGCCCTGGCTCAGGGTCACGCGCTCGAGTTTCTAAAGAGGTGCCCGCGCGTCCCCCCCTGTGGCCAGGAAGGAACATCACGTCCCTCAACTTCTCTTGGAGGTAAAGGCGATGCTCAAGAAGGGCGCCATCGAGCTCGTCCCAAAGATGCTTCGGGGCTCCAGAGTTTACTCAAGATACTTCCTCGTGAGGAAGAAGACGGGAGGATGGCGTCCCATCCTGGACATACGACGACTGAACAAATTCATCAAGGCACAGAAGTTCCGGATGGTCACCCTCCAACACGTCCTGGGTCAACTGGAGGAGGGCTATTTCCTGTCGTCGTTGGATTTGGAGGATGCCTACTTCCATATCCCCATCCTAAAGGGACACCGAATGTTTCTCAGATTCGTGGTCCAAGGGTGTCACTACCAGTTCAGAGCCCTTCCCTTAGGATTGAGGTCGGCACCCAGGGTGTTCACCAAGTGCCTCGCACCGGTGGCGGTGCGGCTGCGCCTAGAGGGGGATCCACGTCTACCCCTACCTGGACGACTGGCTCATCCGAGCAAAGACGAAGGAGCTAGCCGTGGAGCACACGGCAAGGACCGTCCAACTACTCACGGACCTGGGATTCTCCATAAACTACGCCAAGTCCCACCTGGTGCCCGCGCAAGACGCACTGTTTCTGGGAGCGAAGCTCGACACAGTGTCGATTCTGGCCTCTCCGTCGGAGGAAAGGACGAGGGCCATCTTGGGCAAGGCGCAGCGGATGCTGGTTGCGGACGCGGCCAGGGTGAGGTCCATCGAGTCCCTCCTCGGAATGATGTCTTCTTGCATTTATCTCATCCGCCTGTGCAAGCTCCGGATGCGCCAGTTGCAGGAGTTCCTGGACGCGCGCTGGATCCAGACGACGGGCAGCTTCGAGGACAGGATCACGCTCGACGAGAGTTTCCGACGAGCGATCCGGTGGTGGGGCACCCGCGCGCATCTGACGGCGGGCATGGACTTCCAGACCGCGGTCCACCAGAAGACAGTGACCACGGATGCCTCCCTGGAGGGGTGGGGAGCGCACACTGAAAACCTGCACGTGAGGGGTCTTTGGCTGCCGGCGGAGAGGTCCCTCCATATTAACGTCCTGGAACTCCGTGCAGTGTTTTGGGCACTCCGGTCCTTTCTTCCGTCCCTCAAGGGCAAGGTGGTGAGGATCTTCACCGACAACACCACCACCATGTTCTACATCAGGAAGCAGGGCGGTACCAGATCCCCAGCCCTGTCCAAGGAGGCACAGGATCTGTGGCATTTGGCCATCGCCCAAGGGATGTTTCTGGTGCCGTTTCATCTGGCAGGAATAAAAACACCATTGCCGACTCGCTCAGCAGAGAGCTACGCTCGTGCCACGAGTGGGAACTACGACAGGATCTAGTGGACCGCCTCTTCCGGCGGTGGGGCACACCCCAGATCGACCTGTTCGCGACGGCGACAAACTCCAAGTGCCGGAGGTTCGCCAGCAGGTTTCCCCAGCCGAGGAGCATGGGCAATGCTTTCTCTTTCCCCTGGGAGGGCTTGTTCCTATATGCGTTCCCTCCATTGCCGCTGCTGATCCGGCTCATCAACCAGCTCAAGAGGTCACGGTGCAGGATGATCCTCGTCGCACCTGCGTGGCCGAGGCAGATATGGTTCCCGGACCTTCTGGACTTGTCAGCGTCCCCGTCAAACTGCCAGTGGACGCGGATCTTCTCTCCAGGGAAGGAGGCGCCATCCTCCATCACGACCCGAAGTCGCTGAACTTGCAGGCCTGGCTCCTGCAGCGTTAGTTTGGAGGTTACGACATACCGGCCGACTGCAGAGAGGTTCTTGCAAAGGCCAGGGCGTCCTCAACTCTTAAATGCTACGGACACAAATGGAAGAGGTTCTCTGTCTGGTGCCACGCACAGAAGATTAACCCTCTACGGATTACGGCTCCCCAAGTACTGCTGTACCTGCTGACGCTGGCCAAAGTTGGACTGGCGCACGCTTCCATCAAGATTCATCTTGCTGCGATCTCCCGATACACCAGAACCACGGGACGGTCGTCGTTGTGGTCTCATCGTCTGGTGAAAGAGTTCATGAAGGGACTGTTCAGATCGTTCCTGCCGGTGAAGGCCCCGGCCCCGGCGTGGGAGCTCAACGTGGTGCTGACCAAGCTCATGGGACCTCCGTTCGAGCCTCTGCACTCGGCTCCGTTGAAGTTCTTGTCGTGGAAAACAGCGTTTCTTGTGGCCATCACCTCCGCACCACGGGTGGGAGAGATCCAGGCCCTTTCCTGCAAGGCCCCGTACTTGACTTTTTACGACACGAGGGTAGTGCTCAGGACGCACCCCTCCTTCATGCCCAAGGTGCCGTCGGACTTCCACCTCAACGAACCCTTGGTGTTGCCTGTTTTCTTCCCGTCGCCTTTGTCCCCGGCTGAAAGGACTTTGCACTCGCTGGATGTGGCTAGAGCGCTGAAGTTCTACGTGGACCGCACGAAGAGTTTTCGGAAGACGTCACAACTTTTTGTGAACTTTGGACCTGTCAATCAGGGGAAGGCTCTCTCGAAGGCTTCCATTTCCAGATGGCTCTCCGGCTGTATCATGTACTGCCATCGGTTGGCAAACCGACCGCTGCCTGGCCGTCCGAGAGCCCATTCCACCAGAGCGATCGCAGCTACCACGGCGTTCCTATCTGGTGTGCCCTTGCTGGACATCTGCAGGGCTGCTACGTGGAGGTCGACGCACACCTTCACGAAATTCTACTGCGTCGATCGGGATTCCAGGGAGGAGTCCAGGGTCGGCCAAGCAGTGCTGCACAACCTGTTCGCCTAAGGTGAGCCTGGTGAGGAGGTAAGAATTGCTTAATGTTGAGTTTTGATGTAATGCTTAATGTTGAGCCTTTGCCACCTCCCGTGGTTGTGCATGTGTGTTCTGCTATGTATTCTTTTATTCATGAGCATGTGAATCCATGCCAGACCCCATGCTGGAGAAGGAACAAGTTACTTACCTGTATCTGTTGTTCTCCAGCATGGGTCTGGCATGGATTCACATGCGAACCCTCCCGCCTACCCCTCTGTGGCTCTTCACTTGGTCATACTGCCTCTTTACGTGCTACCAAATCTGAAGATGGCTGCCAGGGGCGGGGCTTAGGAAGATGGCAGTCATTGGCTGTGGTCAGTATGACGCAGAGATCAGTGATTGGTTACTACTACGAAAGACAGATCAGAAACGAAATTGATACTGATTTTTCTTTACCGAGGATTCCCAGCCTGACGACGGGGAATATTCATGAGCATGTGAATCCATGCCAGACCCATGCTGGAGAACAACAGTTACAGGTAAGTAACTTGTCCCGTCCCCCTTTCTCCATACTTGTGGGACATTCTGTCCATCGGCACAGGACCGGAGCACTTCTTTAAGCATCATAAAATTAACTTTGTTGTCCTTTTTTTGTTTTTACCCAGGGCCACTGCACGTGACGCAGCATCGCCTTCCTGAGCTCCGCCCCGTGCATCACCCTTCAGTCCTTTTCGCTTCGGGGTCGGACGCACTTTCATGTTAGGGAATATTTTTCTTTTTGTTCCCTAGTACTTCATTTTCCTTTTCCTTGTTTCACGGTCTTCTTTCTTCCATCTATGCCGGAGCGTCTGGGATTAGTATCCTTTTCTTGGAGCCGACGTCTTTTTTCGCGAGGGTGGTTCCTCACTCTCTCAGCCTGGAGTGTTTCGGCACAGAACACCGGTGGGGACTCCTACTCCTACTGCAACTCCCTCTCCGTCCGGGCACTCCAGCGTCGGCCATCTCTCGTTGGATAGCTTCATGTCTTTCCGAGGCCTACAAAACTCAAAGCCTTCAGCCTCCAAAGGGCATTCATGCACATCTGGTCTGTGGCAAAGCAGCTGCTGTTGCCTTCCACTCCAAAAATACGTCCCCTGGTAGTCCATAGCCAAGGCTGCTACGTGGGCTTCCCCTTTGGCTTTCTGTAGACATTGTCTTGACCTGAGCCCCCGGGATGATGCCCAATTTGGCCAGGCAGTTCTTAAGAATTTGTTGCAATAAGGAACATTTCCATCCACCCGTATTTCCTTTGGACAGTGCTTGGGAATCTCCCACAAGTATGGAGGAAAGGGTTGTCATAGTACGACTGACTAAGTTAATCGTCTCAGTGACTACCTTACTCCTAGTCCCCTTTCCTACATACGCCTGTCCGCCATCCCCTCTAATAAGTATCCTCTATTGTTGCTAAATGGTCCTGGACCTTGTGATGGAAAGGACTGAAGTGAGATTTGCGGGGCGAGCTCAGGAAGGCAGGGCTGCTGTCAAGTGCGGTGGCCCCCCGTAAAATTAAAAATAACACATTTTTTTGATGCTTAAAGTGCTCCGGTCCCGATGAACGGAATGTTCCACAAGTATGGTGGAAAGGGGACTATGGACTATTGACTAGGAGTAAGGTAGTACGGTGAGTAACCTAGTCAAATTGCTCATTACTGTTAGAAGGCCTATTCTATTGATTCTCAGTGCTTTCTGGCATATTTTTTGATTAATTGGGCGGGAAGGGGAGTGGGAGAGGAGAAGTCTGAATTTTTGCAGCCTCTTAAGCTCTTGTGACGTTTGTCATCCAGATAAATTGATTCTCATTGACTGGGCTTAAGAAAACCAACTTTTGTACCCTTTTAATATAGATTTGAGTAACTGTTCATTTGTTTAAATATACTGACTTCTCTAATTTGTATCAACAATAACTTAATGCTAAATGCTGTAGGGGCTCTCAAGATAGAAATGTATACGATCCATAGCCTGCTCAATTTACTTTGTCCATTATTGACCTGCTGAAAATAAGATACCACTAGCTTATCACCCATACCACACTGACAAGGTCACATTAAGTAGCGAAACCCATTGAAGAGGCCAATGCCCTGATTAGTGAAGTTGAGAATGTATTACATAGTCTGAATTACATCGGTTTCCTGGGCCTATCTCAAGGGAAATAACCAATTTTAACTGTATCGTGATTGAGAATTTAGATATCTCGCAACTTAATGAACTTGCTCTGGGAGCTATAACAAGGAATTTGAAACTGTTAGTAAGGCTAACAGTGACAATCACGGGCCAAAGACTATTGCTACCTCTACAGCCCGTTGTTAATCCCAGTAGGTCAAAAAGAGGGGCACAATGTGGATGTATTTCAAGTCCAAGGAATGCATCTTAAAGAAGGGTGCATGGATTTCAATATTCCTGCCAAGATGCATATTGTTAAACCCCATTGTAATAAGGGTAGCACTGTAACCTCTGGGGAAGGGACCCCCTTCTCCAGCATCTGATCTTTCATGGATTCACATGCTGTGAATATTCCCTGTCAGGCTGGGAAAATCTCAGTAATTTGAACATAGTAGTTTTCCTATGGGAAAAACTTTGACACCTCGAGTGTCTTATCAATGTCGTTAAGGGTGTTTTGGGCAGCACCAATGGAGCTACACCCCCGTGGCTTCCCCTCGGCTTCACCTCAGATTTCAACCGTTGGGATTACCTCACATTCTCTCTTAGAGAATTCGTCTTTGTCAGAAAATGTCTTTCTTCACTTCTGCTTTCGCTGTTTAAAAAGGTGTGCATTCCGGGTCTGATAATCTTTGCTCAGATCGTGCGAGACCTGCGTACCCAAGAATGTCTGAAGGGGACGGGCATTCCGAATGCCTATACTGTTTGTACCCTAATCATTCTATCGAAGACTGTTACATCGGTCAGGGTTTCTCCCCCCCCCCCCCCCCCCAAAAACCTAACGGACAGGAACAGGCGCCTAATGTGTTGGCTGAACGAGGGAGCCTATCCGGCTTCCGAGGTTGGCTCTTCACGCAGAGGCAGGCAGCCACTCCCTCATGTAAGAGGTCGCCATTGCCAAAAGGATGTTCACCTGATGGGGGAGTCTAAAGGGTCGTATGTGAATCCATGAAAGATACCAACGCTGGAGAAATTGAGTAACAGATAAACTACTCCCTTCTCCAGCTTTGGATCTTTCATGGCTTCACATGCTGTGACTAGATTTTGTAGCTGTGCAAATGCCAGGTGGTGTACATCAGGCAAACGGGAAATAAACCTTAAGTAAACATGAGCATTAGGCAATAAACATAAAACCTTAAGGAAATGAACAAGAGCTGCAGGGCTTGCCTTACTGGAACATGAGTTGGAGCACCGCTCTCCTGACCTGTACATCCTCAGCATGTTGTTGATGCAGACAGTGTCTGGTGAACGTGTGGGCTACTGCCCACGTTACTGCCTGGTAAATGTCTCTAATTGGTATGCCCGACCAAAGAGCTGCTGAGGCTGCCGTGGACCTTGTAGAATGAGCTCTGGGAGCTGATTGTAAACATTTGTTGGCCTTTGAGTGGCAGAAAGATATTGTAGCAGACACCCAGCGTGAGATGCCTTGTTTTGAAATAGGTCTAGCTTTATTAGAAGGGCCGAAAGCCCCAAAGAGTTGCTTGGAGGACCTGTACGATTCAGTGCGATCTAGGTAGTACTTGAAAGCCATTTTGACATCCAGGGAGTGTAAAGCCTTTTTCGCCGGAGTCGAAGCATTAGTAACAAATGTTGACAGAGTAATGGTTGAGTTTTTGTGAAAATCTGAAGGAATTTTGGGAATTAAATGTGGATTTGTGGAGAGAACCTTGTCCCTCATGAAGCGTAGATATGGTGGATCAATGACTAGAGCTTGCAGCTCCGATACTCGCCTGGAGGACGTAATAGCCACTAGAAAGATATCCTTCCAAGTGAGAAATTTGATCTCCGCCACAACATTGGCTGAAAAGGCGGTTTCATGAGGGCAGATAAAACTGGGGGAGGTTCTGAAAAGGCCCTTCAGGAAGTGCTTAATCAATCTGTCGCTGTAAAGCGGGGTGGAAGATCTTTTTCGCGTTAATCTTGATATCGCCGCCAAGTGAACCTTTATCGAGGATACTGCAAGCCCATCTTTCGCCAACTACAAAAGGTAAGGAAGAAGTTGAGGAGTAACATGCAATGGCTGCAGGTTTGGTTGCAACCTACACTAGACACAACATTTTCCCTTAACGGGCAACTACTATGTTAAAATTACTGAGGTTTCCCAGCCTAACGACTGGGAATATTCACAGCATGTGAATCATAAAAAGATACCAATGCTGGAGAAATGGAGTTACAGGTAAGAAACAACTCCCTTTACCTCCACCTCCAAAGCTGATAATGGAGCGATGCCTTTTTTGATGGAAACAGATTAAGTAATTTTCTTGTTTCTGAAAGATTTTAGGTGTTTGCAGAATTGGCAGATGAAAGTTTTTCCATTAGTCCACTAACCATGAAGAACAATTTGAGATTACAAGAGTGGTTGATGAAGGGTCAACTGAAGCAGATTTGTGATTTAAAAGAAATTGTACTCCCATGTCATTCTGTATGGGTGTTCCTCGCTAGGGACGGGAACCTTTTTTACCAGAAAACTCTTTACCCTTTAAATTTCGATGCATGCGACCCCGGGAGCATGCGCTCCCTTGACACTGCCCACCGGCGACACACCTCGGTCCTCTTTTCCGCTGCAACGGGAGTGGACCTACCTCACCAAAGCTGTGGTTGAGGCTTTCTGTGGCTTGTAATTCCACACGTGTCAAGTTTTACACAAGGACATTTGTCTCTAGAATTGTCTTTTTATTTCACTTTGAGGATTGTGGTGTACACCGTCCTCCGGTGCCTCGGCCCTCCCGGGCACATGTCAGCAACTAAGGGTATCAGCAGGTGCCTGGTCTGTGATTGTTCTTTCCCTACGTCAGACCCGCATGCGCTTTGCCTGTGGTTCCTAGACGAAGACCACAGCTGGGAAAGTTGTACAGCATGAAACGCTCTTAAGCCCCAGTCTCTGAAGAACCGTCTGGCTAGGTGGATAGATTTTCAATGGATGGCCTCCGGACCACATAAAGGAGCACGTACGAAGAATGACTAAGATGGTAAGTATATTCTCAAACGCACCCCGCAAAGGCGACTCATTTCCAGGGTAGCGACCTAGTGGGAGGGGCCTAGTAGGCTCCGTTACTAGCAAGGGTAACAATGCTCAGACAGACAGCCAACAAACTCACATCCGAGGGGTCCACAAACTCTCTCGGTCCCTTAGCCGAGGGGCCATGCGGCTCAAATACCAGGCCAGATCCTCGGGCTGTGCTCAGATACCCGGCTTAGGCCTGAGGGGGTGTCTAAACATGGTGATAAAAACACTACCAGCACCATGTCTAAGGGTGAATAGCCTACCAAGTCTACACCTGAGGTGCTAGACAGACCCAAGCCTACACGTTCAAGCAAACAGGTGGAGGCCAAAGCCAGTACACCCACAGATCTGCGAGCCGGTAAACAGCAAAATGGCAGCACAGCCATTCAAAATGGCAGAATGTTCAGAAGCGTGCCTTTCCAGCGTACTCCAAAGGCCGGACTTCACGACCAGTGTGAAATGGTCTTCCATGTCCACACAGCAGGTCCCATGGTGAACTTTCTACCCAACCCTATTGGGGCATGTGTGTTACACGTAAGCGGGCTACGCCCATACAAGCTCAGCACAGGGAGAATCCAGGCGGCTGTGCTAGTAAAGGAGCGTGCCTCACCAGCGCGTGAGGAACACTTTTTTGACAAGTTCCTCACGCTCATGAAATGACCACAAATGGGGGATATTCTCAAGGGAATCGTTCAGGACATGATCCCGCCGCCTATGCTCACTCAGCAGTCAGTTACAGCTCCAGTTCAGCCACCGGTTCTGGTGCTGTCAGCAGCCCAGAGTATAGTAGTGGCATGGTCTCCGCCCAAGGAGATCCCAGCGCAGCCTACCAGCAAGCAAGGGCTTTCCATGAACGGTTGGCCAGAGTGGCAGAGTACCTGGGAATTTCTCAGCCACAAAAGGAACAGCCAAAGGCGGGGTCCTAGCACAGGTACTAACCATCCGCTCATCCATGCCACTACTAAAGGGTATGAAGGCCCTGGCGAAGAAGGGCTGGACAAAACCCCATGCCACACAGCCAACCAACAAGCGATTCGATGCAAAATACAGGCAGGCAGAAAGTAACACTGCTCTTGTCAGCGCATCCACAGCCGCACTCATCGGTCATTGCGGCGGCGTCGATGTACGCCAAACCTCAGGCTTGCACTGCATCAAGTTTGGCCCATTTAGGCAAGGAGGAGAAGGTCTTAGAGGCCTATAGAAGACTGTGTATTCCAACGCCACTCTCCACTTGCATCAAGCCAATGCCAATGCCGATGCCATGCTAGCTGCTGTAAATCAGAAATTATGGAGGGAGATAGCCAAATTTCTTCAGACCTACCAGTTCAGACAGGCTTATTTGAAGGCTGGTTTCATAGAAGCCAAAACAGTGGCACAAGACATGGAGTCATCTGTGGCTCATATCGTTACAGCATGAGCCAAAGCATCGTTACCAGCCTTCGCTGCTCTATCTCGGACAGTCTTGATGTACTTGCACCTTTCATGAGGATCCGCTTGAAGCCCAAATCCAAGTGCAACTCTTGGTATGACTCAAGACCTAGTCACCCTTAAACACAAGTGTAGGGTAGCTGAGTGGAAGTGGGAGGGCAACAGGTAAACCCTCTGACAAACTGGCCTGACTCCTTCTCCAAAGGCAATACAGACTGTCCTTGCTAAGAAGAGAGCGCAGATCCAAGTCTGCGTCTCTGCATCATCTAACAACTCGGCCGAACTCTTTCAAATCTGCAAGGAGCTGGCCAATCCTACTGCAGTCACTACTTCTCCTGTCCCCTCCCAGTCCCTCTGCACGCCTCTCCTCTACATCATTCTCCTCCTTTCCTGGCCCTCCTGCAGCCTCCTCTCCTCCTCCTTTCCTTTGTTCACCCCTGATGAAGTTTCTGGACATGTCCAAAATAGGTGCTTCCCTGTTCTTCCAAAACCATCAAGGACCACATTGACACCCTCGCTTCAGCCTTGGCTGATTCCTGCAATCACTATTTCTCCACTGGAGCCTTCCCCTCCCCTCTGAAGCACTCACTTGTGCACCCACTTCTTACCAAACCTTCTGCTGATCCCTCCGGTCCGGCCAACCTTCGCCCGATCTCCATTACTCCTTTCCTGGCAAACTCTTGGAAAAGCTGACCATCTCCCAGCTTAATGTTCACACTGAATCTGTTGGTTGTCTCCATGACCATCGGTCTGGCTTCAGAGCAGCCAGAAGCACGGAAACTGCTCTACTGAACATCTGTGAAGACCTGCTCTCAAACCTAGATTCTAACCTTCCTTCTGTCCTCATTCTCTTTGATCTTTTCTCTGCTTTCTACACTGTCAACTATGCAACCACGCCATCCTGCTCAACCGGCTCTGTGATAACCTCGGTATCACTGATCAGGCCCTGGCCTGGCTGTTCTCCTTTCTCACTGATCGACCCTCCCAGGTTCAACTGTGGTCCTTCCCCTCTTCTATCTCGCTCTACCTGTGGTGTTCCCCAGGCTTCTAATCGTATTCCCACGTTCCGTCCCCTTTCTTCCATACTGTATGGGCGTCCCTCACTAGGGACGGGAGACGGAACCTTTTTCACCAGAAAGATCATCTTCCCCTTTAAATGTAGATGCGCGTTGCCCTGGGAGAATGCGATTCCCCCGACTCCGCCTGCCGCCGCCACTCCCCAGTTCTCTTTGCTGCATTGACGGAAACAGACTGCTTAAACCAGTGCTCCTGGGTTAGGCCTCTTGCCTTTTAATTCCACATGCTATTCCCCGGAGGAGTATTTTGCTTTTTCTCTTCCAATTGTTGGCTACTGCTCTGTCCTCTGGCACCACGCTCCTCCCCGGCGCATGTTGACTGCAGGCTTCAGCCCGTGTCCTGCCTGTGAGGGACACTTCCCAATGTCCGACCCTCACACACTCTGCCTCCGGTGCCTTAGCCCAGACCATGGCTGGGACGGCTGTACCGCATGCAACACCTTGACTCCGCGTGTGCCGAAGAATAGACTAGCCAGGTGGCATGCGATCTTTGAAAGATCTCCTCCAGAGGACCTTAAAGCATACATGAAAAGGAAGACCATGCCCAAGGTGGGTGGCCTGTTCGCCTCTGCACCCCGGAAGGCGACTCCTTCCCAGGGAAACGCCCAAGCGGGAAGGACCTTTCACGTTCTAAAAACCAGCAGGAATACCAAGGCTGCCCCAGCTATCGGCCCACGGGTGTCATGATCTCTGCTTCCAAAAGGTCAGGGTTTTCCCAACTCCCTTGGAAGCAGATCCATAACCCAGGTTACGAGTGCCAACCAGTCCCAATTGGGACCTTTTGGACCCAGTCCTGGCGCCAGTGGCACCAGGCTCATAAATATGCCCAGTCCCAGCGCTGGAAGCGCCGGGCTCATAATGCTTGGGTGGACTTACCTGCAGCAGACCATGCTGCTTACTTGCCTGCCAGTTGAGCCTCTGATCCTCTTCTGTTTGGAACTACTTTTCCTGTTGGGTGGGGCAGGTGCCACTCCCTAGGTTCAGAACACTGGAACTCTTCTGGAAGGCAGGAACTCTTTTCTTACCAGGAACTCTTTTCTTACCTAGGCGTGTGTGGAAATCAGGACAGTAGCCAAAGTGGAGCTTTGTAGACCTTTATTGCACAATGTCTTAACCACGGTAGTAGGACTCCAGGTTGACCCCACAGTTACTTCACTGGGAGGGAAAGGCACCAGGAATTCCTCTTCTCTTTAAGTTTCTCCTACTCTCACGGACCCGGATAGGCCCACCAGTTGCTCTCACTCTCCTCTCCTTCTCCCTGCAAAAAGCAACAAAAACGCCATTAGGCCAGTCCCTTTTATACCTGGTGTTTGAAGGGAAAAAGGACCAATCGGGACTAACTTCCCTCCCCCCCTGTTCGATTGGTGGGGACTCTAGACACCCACCCTCTATAAAAAGCGTTGCCTCCTCCCCACCTCCTCCTTTAGATTGGCTGCCTGGTTCTGGCTTCCCCTCCCTGTTGTCAGCCACTCCCCCTTCATTGGCCCCGCCCACCCCATATGGTGTCTCCCTCGAGGACTGCCTCCCGGAGGCCCGCACTGACTAAGGCCCCATGCTGCCGGTTGGCGTCTGCCCTGCATCAGGTAAGGAGGGGGTTCTGGTTGGTTCCCCCTTATGGGTTTCTACCCATCTGTCCGGCGCACCTCCGACGTCGAGCGGTCGGCACGGGTCGGGCCCTCTAGTTCCCGAGCCTCGCCGCCGGAGGCCGCCGAAGTGCACTCCGTTCGCGGGTCTCCCAGCCGCAGCGCCAGTGAACCCGGTCCTCGCGGACACACGCGGCGCTGCGGCTGTGAGCACCCGCGGCGCCGCGGCTGTAATGCCGGCACTGTCGCGGGACGCCGACAAGGCTCTCCCGTCAACAGGGAGACCCTCTCGGCGTCCGCCCCCAGCGTCGCGCCCGCCCGCGGCATAGCAGGCTCCCTTGTCCGTGTGTCCCGCTCCAGCCTCACATCCTCACAGCGTGGCTGTGGAAGGAGACACCTAAGCACTACAGGAGGCTATTTAAACCACACCCGGTGGATGAATCTTGCTTTGCGTTATTCTGCAACCTCTGCAGCAGGACGCTCATCGTGTCTTCTGCTTCCAGTCCTGGGCCTAAGGAAAAAGGCTTACCATCCTGAATCCAGTCTTCAGCAACACCTATAAAGACAAGAAAGAACAGGTTAGCATTCCGGCATCTGAAAGGCAAAGGCTTACCATTCTGAATCCAGTCTTCAGCAACACCTATAAAGACAAGAAAGAACAGGTTAGCATTCCGGCATCTGAAAGGCAAAGGCTTACCTACGCTTCGTGCGCTCCGGAGGCCTTCGGCGCTGCATCCCGCATCTGAAAGACAAAACAAGGTGCGTTTAAAGACATTGGGGAACTTTAATACTCACGTGCCATTACTCCTTTCCACATCTAATCCAGTGGGTATTCCGGCACCCTGCAGCCGCTCCGAACTCGTACCTGCAAAATAAAAAGACAGTTAGAGCGCATCGTGAAGCAGGCAACAAGCGCTTACTTACGTGCTTCCAGGCGCTTCTATTCATCACACGGGCTCCATCTTCAACTCACTTCAGCCCGTCATCCGCCATCGCCGGAACCCTGCAAAACAAGAGACATCATTACTAAAGACTTTAAAGACATATGAATGACTCGAAACTTACCGTTCGTGCAGTAAACGACGGACAGCAGTCCTCTGAAGTCAAGAGGCCTGCGCTACCTATCCAGTGAAGAAACTGGTTACAGCACCCTGCCCCGAGGCAGATGGAGAGCTCGGCATTCACTTACCTAAGGTGAGAGCGTTAACCTTTGGGGGTCTACAGGAGAGGAGAAGAGGAAAGAGATAGGGACACCCCAATAACCCCAGTTCATTAACCCCATATTTTCTATCTGCAGACATCTTGCTCTACACGTCAGGCATACAGTGCACAGAGGTCCAGCCCAAAGAGCCAACCGGGTGCTACACATCACCTTTGAAGATACGGTAGTCGCCCAGTCAAGACCGGCGCCTCTGCGAGAATCAGGTGAGCGTTACAACGGGCTGAGGGGTTCCAATATTCTACTGGTGCTACTGCTGAGGGGCCGCAAGGTTCTATTACCGGGTCCCAACCAGAGGGGCTCCGCCCTAGTACTGGACCCATTTCTGAGGGGTGACCTGTATGCAGCACTACTGGCACCATGGCCTAGGGCACTCTGCCTACCAGTTCTTGACCTGAGGAGCAGGGAAGGTCACAACCACCACTGCTCAGCGTACCGGTAGAGGTTGGACCCAGTTTAGCAAGCACCACGACTCGGGTACGTGGCGTGGAGCCACACAAAATGGCCGCCGGGCCAGACAAAATGGCAGCTCACCCGACACCCTTCCCTTTCGGAGATCAGGCAGGAGAGCGCGCATCCAGGTGGGATTGGACAACACCTGGTCCACATTCTATCCCTCCGCTTCGCAGGGAAGGTACACCCCCCCCAACTTGACGAGATGGGGCATGCCAGGACACCGCAGCCTCAGTGCCCAACCCCTATGCCCGTAGTGCTCCTATCCCATTAGGCACACCCCCTGTGTGCAGTGAAAGTTCCTCACACTCATGAGATCACTGATGGGTACCATCCTCAGGGACATAATCAGGGACATGCTCCTTCTGTTACAGCTTCAAGTACTCACTGCAGTACCACCCCTGGGTTCAGCTCATCCCCTGGCACCAATGTCCGTCCCAATCACAGCAGCTCCTGCTCAGCCCCCTCAGTTGCCTCCTGCACTGATAATAAGCACACCAGTGTTGCCTGTGCCCAACATTCCTCCTGCTCCCCAGATACGCAGGACACAGACGAGGAGGAAGACCCGGACACCCTGCAGCCAAAGGTGGAATAACCCGAGGTGGGAGTCCTGGCTGAGGTATCTGTTATGTCCTACTAGAACTGGAATGCCATTTCAAAAGGATGTCTAAGCCTTAGCCAAAAAAGGCTGGGTCAAGCCACACTGTACCCATCCTACCAACAAGCGTCTCGTCACAAAGTACAGCCAAATCGTAAGGGGACTCCCTATTGTCGGCGCACCCTCAACCCCACTTCTCGGTGATGGCAGAGGCATCCCTATATTCCAAACCACAGTCTTCCTCTGCGGATTCAGCGTCTGCACTTCTGGGCAAGGAGGAAAAGGTCTTGGAGTGTTTGGAAAGAAAATGTACTCAAATGCCACGCTCCACCTGCGTCAGGCCAATTCTGGTTCTATGTTGGTGGCTGTCAATCAAACTGTGGCGGTAAATTGCAGACGTCATTCCAGAGCTCGCTGACCACAGCCAGGCATGATTCAAGGCTGGGTCGGCGGAGGCCAAAATTGTGGCCCACGATATAATTGAGTTCACTGTGGCCCACATTGACGCATCAGGCCGAGCCATTTGTATTGCCACAGACATGAGGAAGGCCTGGCTCAAGATGACAAAATTCAATCCTGACGTGCATTAGAGCATACTTCACCTGCCTTTCTAGGTGTGCGACTTGTTCTGGCAGCTGGCACCTCAGGTCGCCATTACCGCAGACTCGTCCCTAGAGGGATGCGGGGGGGGGGTGGGGCTACCCTGGACAGCAGTGTCCATTGAGTATAGTCACATCAGGAGCAGCTGGAACACATCAACTGGCTCGAGATGATGGCTTGCTGGCTTGCCCTCAAAGCCTTCCTCCCCATGATCACTGGTAAATGTATTCTCATTCAGATAGCTCCACCTGCATGTATTTCATGAACATGCACATCAACCAGCAGGGTGACACCAGGTTTCCTCTCCTCTGCAGACTGTCGATCGACATTTGGGAGTGGGCCCTAGCGAACAATATGCACTTGTTGGCAAGCCACCTCGCTGGGGAGTCCAGCCTAGAGGTGGACAGCCTCAGCAGGCTGGGTTCGGACAACTACAGTTGAACAAGGAGGTCCTACAGGGGATCTTCTCTAGGTGGGGTCATCCGCAGGTGTACCTCTTCACCACCAGTGCCAGCAGACGATGCCTCCAGTTCCTCATGGCTGGGGCAAGGCAGGGGTTCGTTAGGCGACGCAGATCCCAATCAACAGCATGAACGTGTATGCTCCCCCCCCCCCCCCCCCCCCGCCGCTGCTCATCCTGATAGCTCCATGGTGGCCAGCAAGACCCTGGTTCTTGGATCTTCTCAGGCCGTCGGATCAGCCCCCGGTTCACCTCCCAGTGGGCCCAGCCCACTTACTCTCTGAGCAAGTGGACACAATGGTTCACCATGCTCCACAGAAGTTAGCCCTCGCTGTCTGGTTCCTGAATGGGTTACCCTGAAGCATCTACATCTGCCCCAGGCTGACCTGCCCATCATACAAGGGGACAGGAGCGACGCTACCAGGAGCCAGTACAAAAGCTAGTTGATCAACGTTCAGTTACTGGGCATAATCAAAGGAAATTGATTCATTGACTTGCTCGTTGGACGACGTTCTATCCTTCTCAGCGCACCTCGCCCATTCAGGGGTGCAGGTAGACACATGTTGGACGTATCTGACAGCCATTGGGGCCTAGAAGAACTCTGGCAAGGAGGTCTTTTCATCCTCAAACCTGGTGGTTAAAAGGCACTTAGCAGGTCTGACCAGATTGTATCCACCTATCAAAAAACCACACCCGGTCTGGGACCTTAATGTGGTCCTGGCTGCCCTGGCACATAAACCATTTTAGCCCATGGCGTCTGCAGACAGGCTAGTTGCCTGCTAGTGGGCCTTATCTTGGCACGCCCAATCAGTAAAATCCTGGCCCTGTTTGCATCGGATAAATATACTAAATTTCACAGGGACAAGGTGGTGCTTAGAACACACCCTGCTTTTCTTCCTACAGTTGGCACCTCTTTTTACCTGAATGAGGAGATGGTATTACTGGCATTCTTCACAGACCCCAAGGATGAGGCTCAGAAGGTAGTACACTGCCTGGATTTCGGGCATGCGCTAAGATTTTACTTGGACAGAACCAAGAGCTTCTGTAATTCGTACACCCTCTTCATTTCCTTTGGGGGATCAAAACCAAGCTATGCGGCCTACAACGCTTCCATAATAAGGTGGATGGTTATGGCCATCAAGGAGGTGTACTAGGGACAGCACAGGCCCTTGCCAGCAAACATGCACGCCATCGGAGCCAAGGCCACAGCGGTAGCTGTCCAGAGACCTTTGCTGTGGCATACTATCAACAATGTGGGCTACCCCTTCGGCCTTCTACAAGCACTACTGCCTGGATGCCAGCACCAGGTCGGACGCAGAATTTGGCCAGGCAGTGTTGAAGAACTTGTTTTCTTAACCGGGGCAACTCGACCCGGGGCTACATTCAGTTGTAATTGCCCATACAGTATGGAGGAAAGGGGGTGGGACGTAGGAGGAATTATAAGTTACTCACTGTAGTCACTAACTTACTCGGTCCATAGTCCCTTTCCTCCATACAGAACTGTTGTCATTAGGCAATGTTAATGTTGTCGATGCGTCAAAGGGGACTAAAGAGTGGCACCAGTGGGGGCGGCGTCAGGGGAATGCATGCTCCCAGTACCACGCCCCCACGTGCATCTAAATTTAAAAAGGAAGATTTTTCTGGTGAAAAGGGTTGTCTCCCGTCCCTAGCGAGGGACACCCATACAATATGGAGGAAAGGGGACTATGGACTTATGAGTAAGTTAGTTTCTATGGTGAGCAATTTATAATTTCTTCCTGGCTGTTCAACCAATACCTTGCACCTCTTTCCCACCGCATAGCCGCCCTCTGCTCCAACTTTCAGTGTTATGCGGATTGCACTGAGCTCTCCTTCAGGCTCCCCTCAGCCACCTCTACTCCTTCTCTCATTCCTGACTGTCTTTCTGCAATTTAGGAGTGGTGTGCTGCCATAGAGCTCTGCCTTGATGCCCGCAAGACTGATATCCACCTCATTGGAACACTAACTCCCTCCTTTCCTCTCACTCTGTGGCCCACCACCCTGGGCCCTCTTCCTGCTCCTACCTGTGAGGCTAAGAACCTCTGGGTCATCTTAGACTCCACTCTCCTTCTCTCATATCTGAAGTCTACAAGAAGTCAAAATACCAGCTGCACCTTCTTGGAGGTTTTCTTCCCTTGCTCACTTCACCCAGAAGCTCACTGTCTCCAGAGCTCTGGTCCTCTCCAGGCTGAACTACTGCAACAGCCCCTTGCTAAATCTTCCTGCCTCTACTGTCTTCTACAACTTGTCCAGAACATGAATGCGAGACTTTTCCTTGGCCTCAAGCCCAGGGATCATATCTTGCCAGCTCTGAAATCCCTTCACTGGCTCCCAGTGGCAGCAAGGGTCACGTTTAAGACCCTTTGCATTGTCCTCAGGGCTTACCGGTGCCTGGGACCACACAACCTCCTACTCTTTCTTCCTAAATATCTGCTTTCTAAACCTCTTTGCTCCTCCACCTCCAACTCTGAGGGTCAGTTGCTTTTCCAGGCAAAGAGTTGTTGGCAGATCTTATTTTGGCCGGGGCCTCCCTCTGGAACAGCCCCCCTGCCTCTCTGAAACTTGAGCAGAACATCTCCGGTTCTGGAAGCAACTCGAGACCTTTCTCTTTGCTTCTGCCTTCTCTCTTCCTCTCCCTTGCTGATCACCTGCCTGATCCATGCAAAGGTCACCCTCTGAATTCTGGCCCAGGTTCCGGCCTGTCCAACTGCAATCCGGCACTGCCTTTGGCTCCCCTGCACTTGTGGTCTGTATCTGTAACCCTACAGTCCCCTCCCTTGCACTTACTCACCACCTGCTGACTGCACTCATTAGTAACCACACTTGCACTCTTGTTTTTTTCTCCTTTTGTCCTGCACTTCACCATCTCCACCCCTCCCCCCCACCCCCTCGGCACTTCTACCCCCCCCCCCCTGCTTTTGCCCGATCTAAATGACACAAGGCCTAGTAAGATCGTTGGTTTGCCTTCCCTTTTGTCCCCCCCCCTTTTTGTTTCACTCTGTCTTGTTGCGCTTAGAAACACTTGTGTACAGGTGCGTTATAAATGCCATATCATATATAGTTACACAGCCTGCAGTAGGGGCCTTGTAGTTATGGTTCAGTTCAGTGGCATAACAAAAAATTTGGGGGCCCCCTGCGAGCCATGCTGTGGGGGCCCACGCCAGCTCGGCAACAAATTATGGGTCGTGCCACACTCTGGGGTGCTAGCACAATATGCCTGAACGTGCTGCTGAATGGGTAAGCCGCACACTAGTAGGGGAAGGATATAAAGAAGTGTTTAAATTTAATATACAGCACATTTTCTGAGAGCCAGAGCGTTTGCAATTGTTTTCTAGGGTAACACCAACCCAGTACATGCAAGTCACCAACACTGCACAAGAACATTAATGTTTTGCTATTAAAAATGCCATGCCACATTGAAAACATGTCCCATTGGCTGCACAATGTAGACCAGTGTAGACACATAATAACATTACAGTAAAGCATGCCAGGTTGCATTTAGACATACCTAGACTGGTTGCACCAAAATGCCAGTCGAAGCAATAACACTCATCAAGAAGAGAGCACACATTCAAGCCCATGTCTCTGCAGCCTCTAACAAAACGGCTGAAAGCTTTAAAATCTGCAAGGAACTGGTCAATCCTGTTGCAGTCTCTACCTCTCCTGTGCCCTCTGTATGGCTCTGGCCACTCACTTCTCTGCTAAATCTCAAGACATCCTGTCCTCTATCTCCTCTTCCTCTCCCTCTTCCTCTCTCGGCCCCCATTTGGCCATCTCTACCTCTCCTCCTCCTTTCTCCTCTTTATCTCTGACAACACCTGACAAGGTTTCTAAAGTCCGACCTATGAAAGTGTCGTCCAAACACGTGCTTCCCTGCTCCTCCAGAACCATCAAGGACCATATTGACACCCTCGCTCCAGCCTTGGCCAATTTCTGTTATCACTTTCACCATTGGAATGTTCCCTATCCCCTTAAGCACTCCCTTGTGCATCCACTCTTCAAGAAGCAGTTTGTTGATCCTTCCTGCCCAGCAAACCATCGCCCAATCGCCATCACCCCTTTCCTGGGCAAACTCATGGAAAAGCTTGCCATCTCACAGCTTAATCTCCACAATGAATCGGTTGTCTACATTACCATCAGTCTGGCTCCAGAGCTGCCAGAGGCACAAACTCCTCTTCAGAACACCCATGAAGATCTGCGCTCTAACCTTAATTCCAGCATTCCTTCTGCCCTAATCCGCCTCAATCTTTACTCTACTTTTGATAGTGAACCACGCCATCCTGTTCAGTCGACTACGTGAGAACCTGAGCATCATGGATCATGCTGTGGAGTGGCTGACCTCCTTCCTCTTGGACTGCCCCTGCCAGGTCCAACTTGGTCCCTTTCTCTCCACCACCTCTCTCTCTACCTATGGCGTTCTGCATGGCTCTATCCTCTCACCCTGGTTTTTCAACCTCTACTTGGCCCCTTTGGCCCACCTGACCTCTACCTTTAACTTTCAGCGTTATGCAGAAGACTCTCAGCTTTCCTTCAGGCTCCTCTCCTCTCTCGCTCATTACTGACGGTCTATCCACAATTCAGGATTGATGCATTCCAATGATCTCTGCTTTAATGCCAGTAAAATGGAAATCCTTCTCATTCGGACCCCTGCCCCTGCTTTCCCTCTCACTCTGGCTGCCCACCTTGGGCCCTCCTTCCTGCGAGGCAAAAAATCTTGGAGTCCTCTTCGACTCCACACTCTCTCTCCTCACATCTCAGACATCGCCAAGATGTCCCACTACAAGTTGCTCCTTCTCAATGGGAGACTCCCTACCCCCAAATGATCGCTGTCTCCAGAGCTCTGTTTCTCTCTAGGCTGGACTACTGCAACAGCCTCTTTTTCAGTCTGCCTTCCTCTACGCCCTCTGCAGCTAATCCAGAATAGGAATGCAAGAATTATCCTTGGCCTCAAGCCCAGGGATCGTATCTCTCTAGCCCTGAAATCTCTCCACTGGCTCCCGGTGGCTGCAAGGATCAAGTTCTGTGCCAAGGCTTTCTGGGGTCGGGGTCCACACTACATCCAACGCTTTCTTCCAAAAGACCTTCCTTCTTGATGCCTTACTGCAGCTACCTCCAACTCTCTAACGGTTAGACACTTCTCCAGGCAGAGAGTGGGGGGTAGATCTCACTCCTCTGCAGGTGCCTCCCTCTGGAATGGCCTCCCTTCCCTTCTCAAGCTTGAGTGGACCACCTGAAGTTTCAGAAGCAGCTCAAAACCTTCCTCTTCTCCTCTGCTTTCTCTCTCTCCCTCCCCTGCTGACCTACCTGACGTACCCGTCTGCTATACTAACTGGTTGCTTTGGCTACCTTCAGAGTCTCACTGAGCCCAGGCTCTTTCTTGATCAGTCATCCTTAAACTGCCTCCGGGCGTACCATGCACTTAGGGGCTGTAACTTTAACCTTAGTCACTTATTCTCCTTGTACTACCCAGAGCTGCGCTGCCCTGTTTTTCCCGCCCCCCCTTCCTTGCACTTCTCCCTCCCTTTCCCCTTGTATTTCTCGTTCTCGCACTTACATGATCTGAATGACACAAGGCATAGTAGGATCATTTGTATTGTCCTCCCTCTATCTTCCCTCACTTGTTTTGTCACGCCTAGACCACTTGTCTAGGCATTTTATAAATGACTTGTATCATATATCATTTTATCACAAATGCACAGAAAAATATACAATGCAGCAGTAAGAAACGGCTAGACTGGCAGCACCAAAATACCAGTCTAGCCAGGTAATTACACTTAGCAGGACTGCTTAATCAGAAACGCGCAGTTAAAAAATTGTCATACTAAACTGAGGAATGACTAGACTGGCTGCACCAAAATGCCTCTTTAGCCACTAATGCCACATATCATGCCTGCTTAGCCTGGGCATGGACAACCATTGTGGTTTATCACTAAATCCCTCCCCTCTCCCTCCTACCACCTACCCTAAACTTAGCTATTTGGCCCAGAATTACCATTGCGTCTCTTCCTTGTCCCATAGCTTGCATATATGATAGGTTATTTATAACGCTTTTAATACCCAGAGGTTTCTAAGCGCAGACCTGGGGATGGAACCTGTGTTGCTCTGTCATCTTGCTTCCAAGGTGAGCATGTTTCCCCCCTTTGCTATCCTCTTGAGACTCCTACAGGGCTACATGACAAGTAAGCAACCCCTTAGTTTACAGTACCTTTGGTTAGAAGAAAGTGGTTCCAGCTGGCATCTGTTCCTCTGTAGGTCTGCCTGGTGTTCCTGGGCCTCAGTCGTGGAGACGAGGGCGGACGTCTGGGGCTCCTGCACTACGAATGGAAGGTCAGCAGCAGTAATGGGCAAACTTCAGATCAGTGGCACTTCGCGGTTTCAGCTCCTTGCTTCTCTCATAGCACCACTGCGGTTCTCACATACCACTCTGGACTTTCCTCACATCTGGGGTCCAGCACTCTGTTGAGGTGGCTCGGGGTTGGTCAGTCCTGCTTCCTGGGAGTCCGAAAGGATCTTCCTGGAGATCGTGTCCAACTTAAAGACTCATTCGATTATGGTGTTCCTCTCCCTGGCACTCGGTTCCTGCAGCAGCAATGGAAGTGTAGCCATCTCTGAGAGAATGTCCAGATGAGCTTGTCTTGAGGTCGATTGGTCCCACCAACCCAAGGGGAGGATTCATCCTTTGCAGGTGTTCTCTAGTTGAGGTGAATTCGGAGCTTCAGCACAGCAGCAGGGCTTCACCGAGCAAACCCAACGGTCCAGGATGCTCCTTTCAACATAGGTAAGTACTGGGATGAGGAAGAGTGGGACTAGGAGAAATGAAGATTACAGGTAGCTGAGTCAGGCATTACCTCCATGTACCTCTACCTCATCCCGGTACTTGTGTATGAGGCAGAGTGCTTCATACACAAGTACTGCCTCATACACAAGTACAGGGATGAGGAGGAATAGGACTAGGAGTAATGCCGATTACCATTAAGTAATCAAGGCCTTAAACACAAGTATAACACCATTGAGTTGACTGGCCTTCAGCACTCTTCCCCCTCCCGAAATTTTGGGCTATGTTGACGCAACCTGGCTGACCTTCAGAGCAGTTGCCGGACAGAACAGGATAGATGTTAAACGGCACATGGGTTTCGCGGTTAACAAGGGCCCAGCGATTACTAACCTAGAGCATTTCACTGTTAGTACCTGCGTTCAAATGCCAAATTCTTTAGGCAATTTAAATTGTGATGTGGGTTTAGTACTTGCATGCCAAGGTAGTGATTGGAAGGGTAGAGAGGGAACAGGAGACCGCTCATCTCACAGCAGTCCATAAGCTGGTGCTTTCAGACGTAAAGGAGAGAGTTCACTGCTTGTAACATTGAAGCTGCACAAGAATAGTCTCATTAAAATGCGTAAAGAAGTTAGATGCCCCCACACATCAGTTTGCCCCTCCCCACCGCCCATGAAGTTAGCGCCTCTCCCAACATTTGAAGGATTAGCCCACAGAAATGTCGGTTTTGTTGTGCCCCTGAACACAAGCACACACCATTCACCATCTACACACATGCACACCTAGCCATTTATACATTTAAGTGTGCTTTCTTTCACTATACAGGCACACCTATACAGCCATCATTTAGGTGTGCACATTTAGGTGTGCACCCTTTTTTTCCCATACAGGCACACCCAAGCAGCCACCTGCACATTTAAGTGTGCACCCTTTCACCACAGAAGCGCACACACCTAGGCATCCACACATTCGTGTACACCCTTTCACAATACACTCACACATGCACACGTCATGAGGTTGAGGGGAGCCCTACTACTTCAAAAAGAAATTGGGCCTCATTCCAAGTCTGGCGGCAACCCTGCCGGTGCTACCGACGGGTTGCCGCCTGACTTCCTGGTGCCCGGAATGTCAGACGCTGGTAAATTGTAGTACCCCACTCCCCATTCCCATAGAATTCCATAGGACTCTATGGGAATGGGGGAACACAGAAGCACTGGCACCATTGTTAATGGGTATGACATCCTATCATCGCCTGCATGTTCATCCCCAGGCATTTTAACGTGCACATTCCATCGAATGTGCTCATCAAATTTTTTGGGGGGGCGGGCGAGGGCAGATAAGGGTTTGGGCGGGTAGGCAATAGCAAAAATAAGTCATGGAAAAAAGAGCATTTGCGTTGGAATGTGCATGTTAAAATGACTTGAATGAAATGACAGGTGATGAAATGACATTGAACCGGTTGATGGTTCCGGTGCTTCTTTGACGGTCTGCCTACCGTGGCTGCTGTGCCTGGCAGGGTCTGACCTGTCGGGAACAGCAGCTCCGGCAGGCAGACCAGTAGTATGCCAGTCCAGAAACAGTGCCTGTAAGCTTACCAGCACTGTTTCCGGACCACCATACTTAAAATGAAGCCCACTGTCACTCTGACTTCATAAAGAAATTATTTTTGTTAAGGACCGAACCATACCGGAAATAATTTCTTTATGAAGGCGCAGTGATTTAAAAAATAAAACATTTATTTTTGAAGTGATAGGGCTCCCCCACCCCATGACATGGAGTCCTCCGGCCTGGGGTCTTGCATGTCATGGGGTGAGGGGACCCCTCAGACTTAAAAGTAATTCACTCTGCCTTCATAAAGAAATTATTTCTGTTACAAAAATAATGTGTCTACGAATGCAGAGTGAATTAAAAATAAAAATGTAAAAAAAGGCCTTTTGTTTTTTCATTTTTCATAACAAAGTGGGGCCCCCTACAGGACATGTTAACAGGGCCCACGCCCCATGGGGCTGCAGGGGGCCCCGTTACACCAGTGGTTCAGTTGCTAAACCCATAGGAAGGCCACTTTTTGTTTTGGGCGGCTTATAACTTCGCTCCCCGTGGATGAATCCTCACCAAACTTTGCAAGAAATGGCCCGCTCTAATTTCTTTCTGCAAAGTTTGGTGAGGTTTCGTCTGGGGGGGGGGGGGGGATTTGGGGGCAAAGTAAAAAGTAATAGGGGGGGTTCCACTTTTTTTTTTTCTTCCATAGACTGAATGGAGAAAAGCTTTGCTCATGCCTACAGCCCAATTGCTGGACGGATTTTCACCAAATTTGCAGCAGGAGCAGCGGCTTGGTCCCGAAAGTGTGTTTTTGTAAATTTGGCGGAAATCCGTCCAGTAGTTTTTTTTTTTTAAACCACCAAAAAGTAGGTCCAAAAAAAAATGTGATATCTGGGTCCGGTCCGCAGACTCCTTCACCTGTTCGGTCTCCGATTGGCTTAGAAGGCAACGTGCTGTCCACGGACATCGGACGCGCCCACTGATAGGCTAGTGAAAAGCATAAGTGCGTCAGAATTTTGGAAATGCCCGCCATCTTGGATCCGCAGAATTTTGAGGATGTCCACGGACATCGCGGTAAATGCATATTAAAAAACACAATGTTGCACTTGTGAAACTTATAAAATAAAAAATAATCTCTGTGTAGGTGAGGGGTTATGAGGGTGGGATGGGATATGGCTGCAAGAAGCAAAAAAACTGTTTTTTCGGCTCAAAAGTCTGGATGTTCGCGAACAGTCCTGTGAAGTTTGCGGACACCTCTGCATTACAGGGTTGGTGAAAAGCAGTTCTTGAATGGCTTATAACTTTGGCACCACTTAATGAAACTGCATGAGATTCTGCACTCCTATTCCTGACCTGATTCCGAATGAGTTTGCAAAGTTTGGGATTCTGTCAAGATGGGGCAAAATTAGAGGGGGACAGTCCCAAAATAATGTAAAGGCTTATAAATGAGGTTCCATTGGACGAATTTACACTTAATTTGGCAAACTGATAAAAGATCTAGATACAAATGTTTTTGTAAAGTCTGAATGGATTTTGTCAAGTGGGGGCTAGGTTATAGGATTGTATATGCATACATTTGACACTTTTGAAAAATAAAACATGGGTGGATTTCCTTTAAACTTGTGTGTAAGGAGCATTGGCAAGGACCTGAAAGCATGGTTTTGCAAATGTCATAATGTAGGTACAAAGAAAAGTGATATATCTTTGGTGACTGAGGTGTAGCCTGTGGCCATGGGCAGTGGCCAGATTGTCCGGATCATGACGTTATTTCATGACCCGGAAAATCTGGCTACTGGCCATGACCACGAGGGACAACACGTGGGGTTAAAATGGCCATGTCCACCTGGGACTTGCTTTGTGGTAAAGTTAATCGAAAATGGGATAGGTTTGAAAGGGAAGAAAAATGTGCTAGTGGTAATATGGTCATAGGGTTCTCTTTTCGCCTTCTGCAGGCTGCGATGGAAAGCAAAGACGGGCCCTGTATGGAACCCTCCCTTCCCTTTCCATGGTGGCCATTTTGGAAAAGCATTTTCTTTCCTACACCCCGCAACGTCCCGGTATAGGAATAAAAATCCTATTTTTTTTTTTATAGCACCCCGGGTTCCCGCTTTGGGAACCTAGGGTGCTAATGACCTTCATCCCCCATTACATGGGCTGAAATGGGGGGGGGGGGGATAATGGTCCGGAGACCTCTTTATCCACCCTCTCTTCGCTTGGGCTGATAACTTGGGCTGCCGGGCCGATATCCACCGTTCCAGTCCCTGGAACGGGAGTTGAACGCCACAATATTCCCATTAGCATAACACAAAATGTGAATATTGGAAAATCTTATTAAGTCTATGTACTTTACTGAGAAATGTAAAGTAGATGGAGTCTTGTCGTTTTTTTAAGTTCTGTTTTAACTGTGAACTGTGGTTTCTAAAGGAACATTTATTTTGTTTTCGGATGTATCTTTCTTTTTGGCAGGAGAGCTTAGAACAAAAGGTGGGGAGGGAAAAGAAGGAAGAGGCACCAAACACTAATATGGAGGGGCAGGTGGACAGGGGAAAATGTTGTGCGTGTTATTTCTAAGATAGGCGGCAGTATTTCTCATGCTCCTTGATTACAGCAGTGGTGGTGGCTATTGGGGGAGGGATGGCATTAGCTGATGCCATTTTAAGATAAATAGCAGTTTTGCTGAAAGTATGTACTGTGTACTAAATTGTTAATGGATAATGAGTAGCAATATATGTAGGAGCTGTGCAAGGGAAATTGTGAAGTGTTGGGTGTTACTCTTAGTGCACGGTGGTGGCATGAGTTATGGTTGCCTAGCTTACCATCACTGGTGAATTTCTGGGGTTTTTCAGTTTTACTTGGAACCATAACGTCCCTTTAACAACGTTTTTTCATTGGCCACTAGGTTTAATCCAGACGTGCAGGACTGTATACTCAACCTCCCATTTGAAGGGGGGGGCATCTATTCCACTCTTCCACCGATGAAGAGTTGGACAAGAAAAAGAACAGCTCTGTGATCTGACAGAGGTCGTACCTTCAGTGGCTTCAGGGGCTTCCAGGACCGCCGTACTGGACAGCCCGACGGGTCCCCAAGCCAACACTGGTGCAAACGGCAGAACATTTCTTACAAGGGCTTCCGAGGGAAAGAGGTGACAGGGTCATCAAGATCCAGAGCTCTCTGTTGGGGGTTGGGGGAGGGTCAGGGTGTTTGCAAGCTTGCACTTCACTTTCATTCCTGGCGGACACGGTTCGCTGACCTGTGGGTACTCTGTGATATCTCAGGGATTTCGCCTTCCTATACCACAAGCCCCCCACCCCCTCCCACAGATTGTAGACCAGCTCTCCTTTTGGAAACCCACTCTGGTAGTGGGCGAGGCCATATAGGAAGTCACCCCCCCAACCCTCTGCAGAGAGGCTTGAGGTTTTACTCATATCTTTGCAATTCAGAAGGACAACCAGGCAGACCTGTGTGTGGTCCTAGATCTATCCTTCTTAAACCTTTACCCACCCCTTCAAAAGTTCAAGATGGTTACACCAGCACTGATAGCTGAGTCCCTGCGTGGAGGAGACTGGATGTGCTCCCTGTATCGGAAGGATGCATTCCTACACGTCCCAATTTGGCAGATCCATCGGTTCTTCCTATGGTTTCAGCTCATGGGTTTGCACTTCCAATACAGAGTCCGCCCGTATGGCGTCGATTCATGAATGCGGTGGCGGCACTACTCTGGTCAGAAGGCCACCATGTGTATCCATACCTCGATGACTGGCTGGTTCGTGCGGATGTGCCAGCGGGAGTAGATAATACAGCAGCCAGGCTAATGCATACTCTATGAACTGGGGTCTCCATCAACCGCAAGAGGTCCCAGCTCCAGCCTACACAGTCCGTGACTTTCTTGGGTCTTATCAGGGATACAAAAGCAGAGGTGATGTTCCCCACAAGGTCGCAGCGATCAAAGCGGCTATGGGGCATTTCCTCAGCAGGGCTCGGACTTCGGCTTGGTGGTACCAGCACTTGTTAGGGAGTATGGCAGCTGCCTCATACCAGGCTAAAAATGAGGTGGCTGCAACTTCATTTTTCAGCCTCATGGAGCCAGGAAACCAGTTGCCAAGTGGCGCTAATTATCATACGATTGCAGCTACACAAGAACCTAGTATGGTGGAGAAGGGATATCAATCATATGGGGGGCAGAGACCGTTCAGTCAGCTCTGTCCGAATACACCATTATGACTGACTCTTCCTTTAAGGGATGGGCCACTCTGAGCAACCACAGTGTGCAAGGCACATGGTCCAGAGAGGACCAGGGCCAGCAGATCAGTTGGCTTGAAATTATGGCGATATGGCTGGCTCTGAAAGCTTTCCTCCTGACTATCAACAGCCCAGTCTGCATTCAGACGCACAGCTCTAGTTGCATGTACTACCTCAACAAACGGGGGCACTAGATTTGTACCCCTGTGCTTGCTAACCGAGATACAGGAATGGACCTTGGTGAACAACTTTTTCGCTCTCGGCTTTCCACCCGCTGGGGGATTCCAACCTAGAGGTGGACAGGCTCAGCAGACTGGGTGTCGACTACTACGAGTGGATGTTGAACGAGAGGGTCTGAGGGATCTTCAGCAAGTGGGGTCATCCCCAGATAGACATATTTGCCACAGTCACAACAGGAGGTGTCACCAGTTTGCGTCCTTGATGGGATGCAAAGAGGCTCACTGGGGGATGCCTTGCACTTTCAGTGGGACGTCATGTTGGCATACGCGTTCCTACCAACTGTTAATTCACAAGGTCATCTGCAAGGTCAAGAGGCGCATCGACTACTTCTTGCTTGTTTTGATTGCACCATGCTGGCCTGCCAGACCATGGTTCTCAGAGCTATTGAGGCTGTCGACTCAACCACCAGTTGATCTTATTCACAATAGGTCAAGAGCACACAATAGAACAAGTGAACACTGACCAGGGCTTTGTGTAAAAGAGATATAATTATTTATTTAAAACCCCATCTAGAAAAACACACAGGCACTAATAGTAAGCAATTCAAAAACACGGTCACAAAAAGATAAACACTCCCTTAAAAGAATATTAGACAAGTCTCAAGTAAAGCCCCACTTATTTTCAGACAGCGGTGAGCGCTTAACGTAGATGGCACTCTAATAATTTCTTTTTTTAAAAAGGGAGAGAAAAGCAGAGAACTTGAAACAGATCCCAACACTTTTACAAGAACAGAGCAAGAGGGGAAGGCAAAGTAGAACCGTGAATTCAGAGTCAGTAGGCCGGATCCGCTTTAAGAGGATCGAAACGAAATGTGTCCAAGGTCACACGGTTGCAGTGCACAAAAGTCTTGTAATGGTTCAAAAAGGAGTTGGATCAAAGAAAGGGACCAGTTAGAGGGTCAAGGCGGCCAGCCCAGTCCAGAAGGTTAAGGAGTTATTATTACCTTGTTGCAATCTTTAGAAAGGGAGGCCTGACGGACACGGTACCTTAAAGTGTTGAGAACGCTCCAGCGGGGGCAGTTGTTCCTGGTAGCGGATGCAAGTCGGTGCTTCGTCCGGGGGAAGAGAGGATCTCGTCGGGGAGGAAGACCGGGTTCCGTTGCACTGCCAGGGAAGAAACCAACCGCAGAGTTTCTCAGGTACAAGGAGCAGTCCGGTGATTCGCGGTTCAGTGGTGAGTGGCTATCCGGCTGCCGGGGTGCTTGGCACGGGCAGTTCGACGCGAAGAAAGAAAGGTAAACTGGTTGTGCCCACCAGTCGGGGGAAGAAGCCTCTCCAGCCGGGAGATCTTCTCTGTCGTCGGGAAGTGGTGAGTCTGTTCTGCAGGGCTCCACCAGTGGTGTCATTGTGGTACGTTGGCTCAGCTTCTCCCTCATCGGATTCTCAGGTCCTGTGGCGACCTCTGAAGTTCCAGTCCCCAAAGCCCTGCTTTTATGCAGAAAACCCCCATTCACTCAGCCTAGCTGTCACTCAAACATGCTAAGCGGTGAGCCGGCCGGGGCCAATCACACAAGAGTGCGACTTGAGTTACCAAGGTAACTCAGTCCAGGGTGCCCAAACCCCCTCCCACACCCCCTGTGGTACCCAGAGTGGCACCACTTTTGGAGGCTTCTGTGGAGAAGCCCGCCAAAAAGTGGAACAAAGGGCTCGACTTGGGTTGGAGTCACAGAAGAGAACACAAACGCCATTTTAGAATCGAGTCTTGGCAAAAAATACCAACCAGAGAATTAATATTAATTAAATGAACCGGCGGTATGTTCGAGGCTATGAGAATTAAATAATTAAAGTTGGTAGCCTCGAACAATGGGAAAATCCCGTAGGGAAATATTGGCGGTCGAATATAAAATGTAGTTTCCACTGCCACCAGCCAAAACTCGATCAGGGGGGAGGGGGACGTGCCCCCTCAACCAACAGACCCCGGGGCAATCGAATTGCCCCGACCAGTATGTCCACAATATGATGGTTTGTACTGGTTTCTGTTTAATAATTTGGGACTAGTAAAGCCAATGATGACTTTGCATGCTCTGGGAGACGGTAGTCAGTCCCAGGGTAGGGAGTCTATGGTGGGGTGTCACTATGACACCCCTGTGTTACTGCACGGAGGGTGCTGTGTAACACACATAGGAAGAACACATGAGACCCTATGGGGTAAAGGACCCCATAGCCCATAAAACACATTACCAGTCAAAGGAATACCATAAATCATGTCCAAGAGTGGGAGAAAGAGTCTCACTCTTGGCAGGAGGAAAACTCAAACTCCAGAAATCCAGCAAAGCTGCTGGGGGACTCACTAGGTTAGGAAATTCAGCCTAAAGAGAGAATTCTCCCCAACAGGCTCTGAGCATCCTGGCCCATAAGCCATTGGAGCCCATAGCATTGGTAGACATCAGGCTAGTCACTGTTAAGACCTCGCTCTTGGTGGGCCTTACCTCGCCACGCAGAATAAGTGAAAGTCGGGTCCAGGTGGCATCAGAACCATATACCACTGTCCAGAGGGACAAGGTGATGCTACGGACTCATCCCTTTTTTTCCCAAAGGTGATGTCGTTTCACCTTAATGAAGAAATTGTTCTTCCAACTTTCTTCCCAAACATGAAAGATGAAGCAGAAATGGTGTTATATTGTCTGAACATCAGGAGAGCCCTGAGATTCTACCTGGATAGGACGAAGGCCTTCCATGAATCGTATGCCTTGTTCATCAAATTCGGAGGTTCAAAACCAGGGTTTCTGGCCTTGTCATCGATGGCTAGGTGGATGGTTATGGCCATCAATGAAGCCTACGACGGACAGCGCATGAAGTTGCAAACATGCATGCTCATGTAGTGAATGCCAAAGCAACAGCAGTGGCATTCCAAAGATAAGTGCCATCGCAAAGATACGTGCCATTGCAAACAATAAGCAGGGCAGCTACATGGGCTTCCCCCTTAGCCTACTGCAACCATGATTGCTTGGACGCCACTGCCAGACAGACACAGCGTTTGACCAAGAGATCCTAAAAAACGAGTAGTTGCAATGTCTATCCTCCCCGGAGCTTCAATCAGTGGTAATCGCCCATGCACTATGGAGGAAAGTGGACAGGATGTAATAAGTTAATCACTGTAGTGACTAACTTACTCCTAGTGTATAGTCCCCTTTCCTCCATACGTCTCGCCATCCTCCCCCTTAATAAAACCATTGCTATTAGGCAATTGTAATATAGCCAATTTGTCTTAGAGGACTGATGTGTGGCGCTGGTGGGCGGAGTCAAGAGTGCATGCTCCCGGGGCTTCGCCTCAACTAAATTTAAAGGGGAACACACTTTTTCTGGCGAAAAAAGGTTCCATTCCTGTCCCTAGTGAGGGATGCCCACACAGAATGGAGGAAAAGGGACTATGGACTAGGAATATGTTGGTAACTACAGTGAGTAACTTATAATTTTTTATGAGTTTTTACTGTGGGCTTATCAGAGTGATTTGTGTGCGATGGTAGGTTTTTAAACTTTTATTTTGCTCAGCGTTCCTTCTCTGATGTGCCAAGATGTAACTTTTTGACACATGTTCCTCCTGGTTTGGAAAACAATCTAAAAAAAATGACTTCCTTGTGCATAACCTCTCACTGATAGTCTGTTTACAGGCGTCATATTGTCCAAAAGATGACTTATCGCAGTCTTAAGTGTAGAGCGGGCTTAGCCCAGAGTACAGCTGGAGAGAGCTAGAGGGAAGTCGGTGGGAAAGCGCTTTTATCCCTTCCAAAAATCCCCAGTTGAGCAGCTCTGGCCATGGTTGCTGTGAAAACCCCTTCTTATAGTCCTGGTGTCCATCAGTGGCTTATCAACATTTTAAGCATTCCCCATAAACTGAATTTCTTTTAATTTCACACACTAAACCAGGGTATTACCCAAATGGATGGTTTACTAACGATTGTATGGCAAAGCTTGCCGAATTTGGTCAGTACCATTCCATTGTTTGTAAACTATCAGTTTGGGTAATCCCTACCAATCCTGGGGAGCGCGGGGGGTGTCCCTTAACTCCCCATAATTGGTATTGATTGCTTTTGGGGGTAGCAGAGGTGTCCCCGGCTTCCGGAGGTTTGGAGGCGTGGGACAGGAAGGGAAAAAATAAAAGCAGACCCTGCAGTGTCGGATCCAACCCGCGTATGAGGGACGGATCCGACGCCGCAGGGTTAGAAGATGAGCGGATGGCGAAAAGCTAATTCGAGGGTGGGTGGGAGTGTATTGGGGTGTTTTTTTTTTTTATATTTTTTGGTTTGGGAGGCTTTGGCCACAGCAAAATTGGCTTTGCGGCCGCTGCAAACAATTGTGCCACGGCCAAACCGTATACATCTTAAACCAGACCACCTTTTTAAAAAAAAAAAAAAAAAAATGTAAAACAAGGTTCAGGAACCAAATAGGTTAGGTGCCCCTTCTCAGGTTGCTTTATCAGTAAAATCTTTAGGTTTTCATTTGAATACTCCTCTGTTGAAAAATAGGCTTCAGACTCCAAATAATCCACAGAAACAAAAATGAAGTGCACCGGATGTAGAAAAGACAACTCCTTTACTGCAATGCAAAACGGCCGGGAGGTCAATGAATTGGGGAAACCAAAACCCAAAAGACCCTCGGGCCACCCAATTCTGGGTCTCAATATTTATAGATGAAAACCATAACATTAGCATATGAATAAATTAGTAATTGAAACATTTCAGATTATCCTGTAAAAACATACCCCTCTGTCCCTACTGGCTTTAGCCAAGGTTACACCTAAACAATGACCTATACAATTCTACTTTGTTGGTCAGCACCTAATGCACAGTGGTAACGCGCTGGTCTTTGAAGCAAGACCACGCAGAGCAACAGAGGTTTGAATGCTGGGTCAGCGCTTAGTAACCAAACTTGGGTATGGTATGTGGCGTGGTTTATAGTGATAATGTCGAAAAAATAACGTCGAACAACGAAAATGTCGAAAATATATACAAATAACTGTCAATTTTTCGAAAAATAAATGTTGAAACAAAAAATCGGAAACATCTATAACCGAATGTAAAGCGTCAACAATAGTACCATTTAATACAGGGGTCCCCCCGCCAAGCTCCCCTCACCCTACACCACCCACCAGGACCCCCCACCCGACCACCCTCTCACCCCTGACCCCTCATACACAACACAAAAGGGTGAAAAAGGGTTAAACTCGTAGGTGACAACCACGAGTAAAGAACCTTGCATAGGTACCACGAACCCAATAACGGTTGTGGAAAACCGTCATTACCTGACAGAACCTCATTTGAGAACATACTGCAGGGAATCGATTGAAGTTGATTCTGACTAAAACAGGTAATGTTGTCATAACTAGACATTAAGGTATCTTACAATATAAAAGTATATGACAGGAAAGGTAAAATACGTTATTTTCGCATTTATATGTAACAGAAAAGGTAAAAGTTTATTTTCTCGTTTATTTTAGAATAAACAATGGAGAAGAAAGTGGAGTACATCGCCACACAAAAAGGCAGAAAACAGTTAGTTTTAAATGGATACGTGTTCTATAAAGAGTCTGAAAAAAAGGATTTCTCTTACTGGAAGTGCGTAGAGTACTCCAAAAGTAAATGCAGCGCATGAGTTATTACTGAGGCTTCGGATGTAATGTGCAAAAATGAACACAATCATCTACCTGATCAGACCAATATTGTTATTAAAAAAAACAATATCCGAACTAAAACGAAAAGCCTTGGACAGTCAGGATGAAGCTAGTGGATCAGTACTTTCCAGTGTGTGTGATAAATTGCCCTCTCATATATCCGCTCAGTTACCAGCGGAAAAATTAATGCAATGAACAATAAACTGTACAAAACAGCAGAAGGAAAATCTACCACCGGCGCCAATGGTATTTAATGATATAACAATCCCGGATGTTTTTAAAATAACCGCCAAAGGAGATACTTTCCACCATGCCACACTGGAGGTAATCAACGAAAAAATATTGATATTTTCTACTGCTGCTAATTTTCAACATCTAAATAGGAGTCAACATTGGCAAAGTGACGCAACTTTTAAAGTGTGCCCGCAACCTTTTCACCAGTTTTTCACCGTACATGGGACAATAAATGGCAAAATAATTCCACTTGTATATATTTTAATGCCAAGAAAAAGTGAGGAAACATATAAAATTGTGTTTGACAAAATCAAAGAGACTATACCTGATTCTAAACCGACTACAATAATCATGGACTACGAAATGGCGCAAATTAAGGGTTTTCAATCAGTGTACAAAGAAACAAGGGTTCAGGGGTGTTTTTTTCATTTTACGCAAAGTATATGGCAAAAATTACAGAAATTAGGATTAAGCAGTAAATATACAGAGGACATTTGTTACCAATACAACATTAAAAAAACTTTTTGCATTAGCTTTTGTACAGGAGAATCATGTTGAATTTTACGAACATTTAATTGAGAGTGAATACTACAAAAATCATGGAGAAGAAAATACAGATTTATTAGACTATGTTGAAACCACTTGGATCGGACAATTAACTTGTAGTGGAACGCGGCGTAGGGCAAAATACCCTGTACCCTTGTGGAACTGCTATCAGGCTACATTAGAAAGTAAACCGTGCACCAATAATAGATTAGAGGGATGGCATAGTAGATTAAACAAAAATTTCAATACAAAGAATCCTAATTTATGGCATTTTTTGAGGGACTTGCAAATGGAAGAACGACGCCAGGAATTTAGAATATCCCAAACAATTTCATTAGCAAACCAAGAACCAAAACGAAAAAAATACTGGGATTACAAAAATAAACTGGAACAACTAATACGAGATTTTAACGAAGTCAAAGACACTTTCTTGAATTCGGTTGCATTTAACTTGAAATGTTAAATAAACGTACATTGGCATTTAACTTAAGAAAAAAAAAACATACGTTTCGTGGAAATCTGCGATCCAGTGTGCCACGGGAGAAGTACATCCAAAAACACCAACATGAAGCTCAATAAATCCGAGTCTGCAACAACGATCCATGTAAATATCCACAGAAAAAACCAAGTCAAAACAATCCAGCAAGAAAAAAAATATGCGCCTGCAAAACGAACCCATAAGTAAAAAAAATCCACAATGATCCGGAAGAAAAAAAAGATGCAAAAAGCACTTAATCCAATGGAAAAAACCCGCTTGGTCCAAAAAAATCCATGAAAAATAAAGAAAATCCATAAAATCCAAGCACGAAGTAACGGAGACGCGAACGCTAGGAAAACGGTTTACAAATGGGCTTTAAAAATGGCGATTAAGTTAACATAAGGGGATGTAACGTGCATAGGAAAACAAAAACAAACATTATATATATAGTTATATGAATGTTTCTAATCCCATCACCATCTACAGGACAAAAAGTATAATGCACATTGAAGTTAAAAGCATACATGTTGTTGAATGTTATATATATATTAATATATTTAGTTTACAATTGAAATAAACAATTACTTCATGTATATAAATTAAAAAATATTATAAATTGTTATTAAATAAAATTTAATATTTCTAAAATAAAAAACATATTTTAAATGTAACAATTGCATTAGTGCGTTATTTATGTTTGTATTACTTACCATGTATAATTCATTGCTTATAAAATATAGAAAAATTCGACATTTTTATAGAAAAATTCGACATTTTAATTTTTGACATTTTGGTTTTCAACTATATTGAATTCGACATTATGACTGCACACCATGAGGCGCATTATAAAGAACCTCATGTTTTTTATTACAGACCCTACGACGTGAACTAACTTTTCACTTGTCATCCTGAAACTATCACCATGCAGATGAACCAATCAAAATTTGTGAGATTAGCTAAACCAGCGACCTGTGGAAACATTTAATTGCCACTTCCAGTATCTGCTCCCGTTACTTCAGCTATTTGCTCACTTAGATGGTTCCCACACTTTGCTATTCCTCATAGTAACATATTTCTGCAACTATCACATTGGCTTTGTATTCCATGGGACCAACCTGAGACTGAAACTATCTTGCAATGAAGGTCTTATGATAAGATGTCTGCGAGTGTCTGGCCTCTGGGGCACATTTACTTTGATTATTAGTATTACCAGGCTGTTGTTCTAGCTGTACAGTGGCTAGAGGTCCGCCAGGGGGCAGTAGCGTGTCAGGCCTACTTTAGTGTATTTGTAGTATCTTGCTTTGGCTTCCGGCTTGTTCTTTGTGTAAACAGAAGTGTACAAATTATCTGCCTCTGCATATTTATGCACAAAGCACAGGAACTCTAAAAAATAAAATACTCCTACGTCCCGTTCCCTTTCCTCCATACTTGTGGACATCTTGCCGTCCTGTGGGATGGGACCGGAGAGGACATCTCTCCGTCCTGTGGGATGTTTTTTTCAAAAATGTGTCCCTCCTGTCTGTCCTGCGCGGGGCCAGGCACGCGGCCATAACCCCGCCCACCTTGGCTCCGCATCACCCATCAGTCCTTTTCTCCGCTAGATCGGGTCCGGACGCACTTGCATCCTCGGACGATATTTTCTTCCCTTTTTTCCCTCTCGGCTCTCGCTAGCGTTCGTTTACTAGTCTGCCTTTCAAATTAGACTTTCCAGATTGTTCATCGTGTCACCATCGCTTTGCGAGGGCGGATCCCCATCCCCTTTGTTTAGAGTGTTTGGGTCCGGAACACCGTTGGGACTCCTGTTTTTACTGTGACTCCCTTTCGGTCCGGGCACTTCAACGTCGGTTGTAGCGGTGGGAGGTGTTCCGACAAACTCCTCCTTCGCATTTTCAGGCGTTCATCGACGAGAAGAAACCCCCGGTAAGTTCTTTACTTTTCAGAGCACCACGTCCGGGGATACCTTTCCGATTTCCTCTCGGTCCGGGAGGGGTGTTGATCGCTCTGTCACCGGGGTTCGTCCTGAGGTGCCCGTTGGGCCTAATAATTCTACCAGAGTTTTCTCCGAGGGTCTCCGTAAGGGGCCTGTGAACACCGGAGTACGCTCCGAGGCCCCTCCTGTCGCGACTGTTTGTAAACCCAGTTCTACTGAATCGTGGGGTACCGGAGCTCGCTCTGAGGCCTGTCGGCTTCCCTCAAAAACAAGACCGTTGTGCGCCCGAGGCCTTGGCTGGGCTGGTTGTTACCGAACGGATGTTCGAGGCCCGTGCAGATAAGGCTGTTACAGGGCAAGGATCCGAGGTCCTTCGTTCAGAAGCTAAAGCTACCAACAGTTCTGAGAGGCCGGACAAGGCTTTGTCGGTGAAAGCGGTTGCTCACCGCTCTTGTGGTGGTACCAGATCTGTTGAGGGGGCAAAGAAGCAAAGTTCTTCTTTTACCGGCAGTGCCGAGGTCCTTCGTTCGAAGGCTAATTTGGCGGTTGGTATGTCACAAAATCATTTCAGGCCTCATAGTACCGGCTTGGCCGAGGTTCCTTATGTTAAGGCTAAGATTAAGACCCCTGATACATCGACGGGGACCCCTGCCTCACTTCCTCACGTGCCGCAGTTCCCCTCAGATGAGGACAAAATGGCGCCCGTTCCTGCCACGACCACGGCGGCCATTTTAGGTGCTACCCCTACAACTACGCCATCGGCCTCTGGTGTAGGGCTCGGTCCCTTGGGTGAACCTAAGGTCCCTTGTGCGCATCCTTACCGGCCGGTTTATGATTGGAACACCCGGATGCCTCTCCCGCACAATGTTTCGTTGCCTGCAGGGGCGGCTCCTTTGATTTATGTGGATACGTCGGTGGAGGGGCCGGTGTGGCACCCTTCCACGTTACGTCCCTGGATTTGTCCACCTCATGAGAGGCCTCAGGTTCCAAAGCGATCTCCTGAGGATGCCTTTTTCGGTACATTTCAAGCGCTTATGTGCACCGACCCCATGAGGGAATATTTCAAAGGGCTTTTCAATGAGATATGTCGACCTGCGCCTCCGGCTCCACCCGTTCCTCCGGTGGTTCCGCCAGCGCCTCTCTTGCCTGTGTTGCCTCCCCCAGCTGTTCCACCTGTGCCTCCATTGTCCCCAGTGGACAAGGCAGTGCCTGACATGGCTCAGCAGGATCCTGACCGGTCAGATGACCCTCAAGGCGATCAGGACAAAGAGGACCTTCCCCGCTGTATCAGAGCCTTTCATGACCGGGTACTGGACATGAGTTTCTTAGATGTTCCGGTGCCAGAGGGGGCTTTCTGGGGCGTTCACCCTGTCTCCCTTGGAGCGTACCGGCCTGTTCCTGCAGAAGGACGTTCTGGCCGAGGTCCGAAGGGTCTGGGAAAAGCCACACTCGGGACTTTTTGTTAATAAGATTGACGCGGTACAGGCTGCATTCTTCAGAAGAGGTGGCCCTGTCGTCTTGTCCGCCTCCCTCCTCCACAGTGGTGGCTGTGGCGACGTTGCAATCCAGACCTGCAGCATCCTCTTCCACGACGGCTTCTCAGGTCTTGGGAAAGGTGGACAAGCTCCTGGACTCCCTAGGGAGGAAAATCTTTGCCAACTCAGCCTTGCAGCTCAGGCAGGCCAACGCTGAGTTGATATTGGCTGGAGCTAACATGCGGATGTGGAAAGATCTGTTGGAGTTTGTGGAGCACATCCCGGTCGAGAAGTTGGAAGTATTCAAAGGAGGATGCCATGGTCTTGGCCCAGGATCTCATGGAGGCTGTGGCTCATCACGTAAACACCTCGGCTCGGGGCCTGATGCTTGGGGTTGATACCTCACGGCAGGTGTGGCTGCATGCCACTAAATTTTCGAAGGAGGTGCAAGCCAAGGTGTTGGACCTTCCATTCGATGGTAAGGAGCTTTTTCATTCTACTACTGATGTAGAGCTCACCAAGACCAAGGATAGCACTCAGACGGCTAAATCATTGTCTGTTCTGGTCAAAACGCCTTTGAAATCCCAGAGACCGTTGTTGCAAAGTCGACCCTCTGGTTTTAGGGGCTTCCTCGACTGCAAATCTCGCAGAGTGGATACTCCTGCGGGGAATAACAGCCGTAGACAACAACGGACAATTTTTCTCCCGCTCCTCATTCTCCTCATCAGGTTCAGGTAGCACAAACCTACTAAATGAGGGTTTTCCGCACTCGCACGAGGCCCTGGTGGGAGGCCGCATTGCATCTCATTGGGAGGCGTGGCAGACCATCACAGAAGACAGATGGGTCTTGTCAGTCACTTGAGCGGGCTTCCGCTTACCTTTACTCCCTACCCCACCCCTCAACCCTTATTTTCAGCTGTCGGGCTCACCCTCCCTCAAAGCCGAGGTTCAGAAACTTCTGGACCTCAGAGCTGTGGAACCCGTTCCCCTTGTGGTGCGAGGGGAGGGCTCCTACTCCCGGCTGTTTACGGTGCCCAAACCCAACCAGGCTGGCCTACGCACCATCCTAGACCTTTCCCATTTCAATCTTTTCCTACCCCAAGAGAAATTCAAGATGATCACGCCCAGTCAGATACGCTCCTCCTTACAGATGGGCGATTGGCTCAGCGTTGTGGATCTCAGAATACGTATATGCATATCCTGATTTGGAATCCACACAGAAGATAGCTCTGCTTCTCTTTGGGAGAGGAAAACTTCCAGTTTTGGGTGCTTCCTTTTGGCCTCAGCTCAGCGCTGCGTGTCTTCACGAAGATGATGTTGGTGATTGCGGCCTATCTTCGTCTCCAGGGTATCCATGTGTATCCTTATTTGGACGACTGGCTCTTACGCAGCCCTTGCCCGCTGCCAGCAGCGGGCAACCTCCAGTCTCTCTTTTTCAGCTCCTGTTCTACCTTGGGCTGGCTGTGAACTGGCAGAAATCCTCCATCACTGTCACAGGACCTGATCTTCCTGGGTTTTTGTTGGAACACGATCGACTGCAGAGTGTATCTGACCGCGGACAGAAGGGCGGATCTGTTAGCCACGTGTCAGATGTTTGCGCAGTTGGAGAGCATGTCGGCCTGGTGGTTCCAGGAGCTTCTGGGTCTCATTGTCTCGTGTGTACTGGCTCTTCCTCTTGCTCGTCTCAAAATGAGACGGACCCAGATGGCTCTTCGGAGTTCCTGGCGTCAGGCAGTGGATCCGGATTCCATGCGGATAATGATTCCGGATTCCATGAGTGGACCTGGATTGGTGGTCATCTCTCAGCAATCTGTCTGGGGGTGCGGGGTTTCAGGACCTGGTCCCCATGGGGACGATCACGACGGACTCCTTCCTTCTAGGGTGGGGTGCGACGTTGGATCTTCAGGTTTCGGACCTCTGGTCGCCTCAGGACAATCTCCTGCACATAAATCTTTTGGAGCTTCTCGCGATCTTCCTAGCGCTCAGGGCGTTCAGACCGCTCATTGTCAACAAGGTGGTCCGCATAAGAACGGACAATGTGGTGTCAATGTATTACATAAACAAGCAAGGGGGAACGAAGTCTAAAGCCCCCCCCCCCCGCGGACCTGTCCATCCAGATTTGGGAGTGGGCCATACTTCATGGTGTCTAGCTGCATGCATTGCACAACCCGGGCCAGCTAAATGTCACAGCGGATGCCCTCAGCCGGAGGACAGTGGTCAGCTACGAGTGGGAATTGAAGGCGGAGGTCCTCTCATGGATTTTCTCGCATTGGGGCACACCAGAGGTGGACCTCTTCGCTATGGCGGTGAACAAGAAACTTCCTCAGTATGCCTCCAGAGGGGCGCTGGGAGCCTCCTCTCTGGGGGATGCTCTCGAGATTCCATGGCACAGCATGAGAGCTTACGCCTTCCCGCCTCTGCCTCTAGTTCACCGTGCAATTTGGAAGTTGAGGAACTCGGCGAACTGTTCCCTTATACTCGTAGCTCTGTGGTGGCCGGCCAGGTTTTGGTTCTCAGAACTTCAACACCTGTCGGTGTATCCTCCGATCAGGTTACCAGTAACTCCCGATCTTCTTCACCAAGGGAAACGGATGTGGCACCCCTCCCCACAATCGCTCAGCTTGGCGGCATGGTGTCTGAGTTCAAGTCTTTAGAGCATCTGAGTTTGTCTGCGGATAACATGCGCATTTTCCAGGCAGCCAGGAAACCCTCAACCAGATCTCAATACAAGAGTAAATGGCTCAGGTTCTGTCACTTGTGTTTGGAGAAGAAGTTGGATCCGAGGGTGGCCACGATTGTCACGGTGCTGTCCTTCATGTCCTCCCTAGCAGAGTCAGGGGTTCATGTCCTGTCATGCAGGAATTATCTCTCAGCGGTTTCCGCTTACCTTTCTACAGACCTGTGTTCTTATTCTCTGAGTAACCCAGTGGTGAAGAGGCATTTTGCTGGCTTGACACGCCTCTACCCCCCGGTTCATAATCCGCACCTGCCATGGGACCTAAATGTAGTCCTGACAGCGCTGTGCCATAAACCCTTTGAACCAATGGCTACGGTGGACCTCAAGTACTTGTCTTGGAAAGTGTCCTTTCTGGTCGCCGTTATGTCAGCAAGGAGAGTGAGTGAGCTCCAGGCATTGTCGGTGGAGCTTCCTTTCTTGGTCTTTCACAGGGACAAGGTAGTCCTTTGGACAAACCCGGCTTTTCTACCGAAGGTGGTGACCGAATTCCATCTGAATCAGTCTATCTCCCTTCCGGTCTTTTTTCCGAACCCTGCCTCAGAGGCTGAAAGGGTTCTACACTGTCTTGATGTCCGAAGAGCTCTTAAGTTCTACCTGGACAGGACTTCCGAGCTTGGGAGTTCTCAACATTTTGTGACTTTCGTTAACCCTCAGGGCAAGCCGGCGTCTAAGGCAACTATTTCTAGGTGGATCGCCGCCTGCATCACTGAGTCTTTCACCGTCCAAGGGCTGAAACCTCCTAAGGGTATCCATGCACACATGGTGCGGGGCAAGGCAGCCGCGGTGCTTTTCAGAAATATGTCCCCTGGGAGTCCCCTTTCACCCATCCCCTTTCCTCCATACTGTATGGGCGTCCCTTTCAAGGGATGGGAGACGGAACCTTTTTCACCAGAAAAAAACCTGCTTCCCCTTTAAATATAGAGGCGCGGCCCGGGAGCATGTGCTTCCCTGATTCCGCCGTCCGGCGCCACACCTCAGTCCCCTTTTCTGTGTTGACGGGAACAGGCCGAATTCACCAGCGTTCCTGGGTTTGGCTTTGGCCATGTAATTCCATGCACTGATACTTCTTCTTTGTCTTTTTTTCTTCTCTATCATTCAGGTACTCTGTCCTCGGGCGTCATGCTCCTCCCCGGTGCATGTCAACATCTACAGGGTTCAGCAGGTGTCCAGCGTGCAACGGGCTCTTATCAACTTCAGACCCCCACACCCTCTGCCTATGTTGCCTTGGCCCAGACCACGGTTGGCAATCAAGTTCGGCGTATTACTCGCTGTCCTCTAAGGCGCTGAAGAACAGACTAGCCAGGTGGATTGAGCTCTTCCAGAAATCTCCTCCAGAGGATCTCAAGAACTTAGTGAAGCATCAAACCAGGCCCAAGGTAGGGCCGATATTTTCCAGCACACCCCGCAAGTGACACACCTTCCCAGGGAGACTCCCGCGCGGGAGCTACTGGCCAGGTCCTTCTACCGGCACGTGCACCTAGGCTGCTTCAGCTACCGGCCTTTGGGTCGAGGGATCCTCGGATCATCCCGTACGCAGTGTTGAGGGACCGAAAGGTTCTTTTACGGGGTCTACACCCGAGGGGCTGCGTCCTATTACTGGCAACACGTCTGAAGGGGGGGGCACCTAAACGCAGCTCTACCGGCCCCCATGTCAAGGGTGCCACACCTCCCGGCCCGAGGAGCATGGTAGGCCTCGTGATCCACACGCAAGAGTCTTGGACGAGGCACGGCCCAGCAGACTGAGCACCACGTGGCGTGGCTGGCATGTGGCAGGCAGCTCGACAAAATGGCTGCTGCGCCAGAAAGAGGCACTTGTTCTTCGCCGAATTCATTGAATTGCACAGGACGAGTGTCAAGGTGGGACTGGCCTCAACCAGGTATGTGGCCTAGAGTCTACTCCTCAGTGGTGTAGGTCAGCTTTCCGTGGCATCCATATGGATGGGGGACGCAGCGGCTCCATCAGCTCCCCGCTACCCTGTCGACACCCCCTGCCACTTCTTTGGCCAATGAGGAGGTGCTCTTCGAGAAGTTCCTTGGCCTCATGAAGTCCCCTCAGGTGGGGGCTATCATCAAGGATGCCATCAGGGAAGTAATTCCAGCCATGGTAGCGGCACAACAGACTCCTCCATCGGGCCCCCAGGCCCCAGTGCTGCCGGCTCCAGAGCCAGCTCCGCAACCTCCGTCGTCTTCTCAGCCTCCGGAGCCAACTACTCCTCCTCCACAAGATCCTCCAGATACGCAGTATACTGATTATGATGATGATGATGAGGAGGAGGATCATCTGTACACGCCATCCTCAGCCAGGGCCTTGCACTAACGTCTTGCTGGTTTGGCGGAATACCTGGGCCTTCCCCAACCCTAGGTCGTGCAGCCGTCGGAAGGGGTTCTGGCTAAAGTCCTCATGCAACGCCTTTCTGCAAAATCGGGAATTCCTATGCAGACTGATGTAGTCTCCCTGGCCAAGAAGGGCTGTCACAAACCCCACTCGGCCCAGCCGGTCAATCGACGCCGGGACACCAAGTATAGGCAGGCGGAGGGGGGGGTACACTCTTGCTTTCGTCCCATTGTCAGCCACACTCTGTGATTGCTGTAGCATCACTATACTGCAAGCCCCAGTCGTCCTCTGCTTCTATCGCTGCTGCGCTGCTAGGCAAGGAGAAGATCTTGGAGGCATATGGAAAGAAACTCTATTCCAACGCCTCTTTACATCTATTTCAAGCCAACACTGTTGCCATGCTGGCTGCCGCCAACCAGAGATTATGGCGGGAAATTGCGGACTTCCTCCCGGAACTCCTTTCCCAGAGCCAATCACGCTTTATAGCGGAGGTAGGTGAGGCCAAGCTGGTGGCGCATGACCTCATGGAATCCACAGTGGTTCATATCGATACCTCAGGCCATGCCATCTGTATTGCCACAGACGGCCTGGCTCCGGGCAACAAGTTCAACCCCGATGTCCCCCATGTGGGCCTGCCAACCCTGGTTCTCCCTCGACACAATTGTCGCCAAGGAAAACCTCATCACCACGGCACCGCTGATACAAATACTGTGGAGCGACCATCTCATCATCCCATTTGTGATCACTCTGCCTACTCAAGTCTGCATCCAACCACCTAAACTTATGAGCACCACAAAAAGAAACTGGAAACCCGTCAAAGCAACCTATTCGAACAACTAGAGTTAACCAAACCCTCAATTACAGAACTAGAGCTAGCTGACCTAGACGGCAAAGCGGAGCTACTACACAAATGGATTGCAGACACAATTGACAAGATCATCCCAGAAAAACCATTCACCCCATCAAAAAAACAGCAATGGCAAAATGTTTCACCCCACTATTAAGCACCTTGAAAAAGGAAAACAAAAAGATGTAACTAGAATGGAGGAAAGAATACAACCCAGACAAAAAAATACTGTTTTAGAGACAAATCCGCGCATACAAGAAGGAAATTCAAAAGGTGAAGAGAAGACATTATGACAGAATCACCAATGCCACCAACAGAAATGTTAAACATCATTAGAGATGAGAAACCCACCAGGCTGTGACAACACCCCAACCCCCTCAGAGAAACTATAACGACCTGGCAGACCACTTCAAGAAAACAACCAATGACATCCGACAAAACCTACCAACCGACCACAACATACTACCAAACGAACCGATCACAGAACCTCAGCACAAACTCAATCTTTCCTGAAATATCAGCAGAGGCATTCGCAATGCTGGTAAAACACAGCAAGAAAGCTGGATCACCCATGGATCCCTGTCCCCGAACATCTACATATCAATCCTCGCACAAGGAACGCCAGCAGAATATTACAGAAACCTTCTGAGCCTATCATTAGCAACAGGAATTGTACTGACGACCTTCAAATCAGCCTTTATCAAACCACTTCTGAAAAACACAAGTGGGGACGTAGAAGACCTCCAACTACAGGCCGATTTCAAACATTCCCTACCAGGCTAAACTCCTGTAAACCTACGTATATAAACGAACCCAAGAATACGTAGAAAAACACCACCTGCTAGACAAAGCTCATGTCAGTTTCAGACCCGCAAGAGGAACGGAAACAGCACTATCCATCCATCTGGGACGACCTTAAAACAAATGCAGACTCGAACACAACTTCAGTCCTCGTTCTACTCGACCTCTCTGCAGCCTTCGACAGTTAGTCACAACACCCTAACCAAAAGACTAGAATGCATTGGCATAACAGACACAGCACTACTCTGGACTAAATCATTCTTAGCAGACAGAACAGAAACCGTATGGATTAAATCCTTCAAATCTACTCCAAGAGTTGACTGGAGTACCACAAGGATCCTCACCATCACCACTGTACTTCAACATCTACCAGACTCAGGTTATCAGAATCTTCTAAAAGTACAACATTATATGCTACAACTACGCAGATGATACTCAAATCATCTACAAAATCAAAGACACCCAAGCCAATCCCTCAAGCCTAATCGAGTGTCTAAAAGAAGTCTTCAGCTGGATGACTGCCAACAACCTAAAAATCAACCCAGGAAAGACAGAAATCATGATCATATACAAAGACCAAGAGAATGAAACCGCCATCCAGTGGCCAATGGAAATGGAAACCTCACCATCGCCATCTAAGGTAGTAACTAATCTGGGAGTCCTGATGGACAAAACCCTAACCTTAGAACCACAAGTAAATGCAACAGTCAAATGTTTTTTCCTCCTCCACACAGCAAGAGGAATCCTACGTTTCCTCTCCTTCACGCACAAAACGCTCACTATCGTCGCCCTCATTCTGTCAAGAATAGACTATGCAAACAGCCTCTTCCTCGGCATACCAGAATACCTCCTGAAGAAACAACGGATCCAAAATACAACAGCCAGACTACTCAAACTATCAAGAAGAGAACACATCTCTCTTGCCCTAAAAACACTACACTGGCTCCCAGTAAAACATTGCATCACCTTCAAAACAGTGTGCATTACGCACAGGGCAATCAGTGGACAAGGAGCAGAATTCCTTCAAAAGAAAATAACAATCTACAAGACTCCTCAGGTCATGCAATGAAATCCGCCTTGAACCAAAACCATACCTCAAGAAAAAAAACGTTGAGGCACCTCCTTCTACCACTTAGCCGCAGAAACCTGGAACAACATCTCAAAAGAAATAAGAAACACCAAGAATCACCTAAAATGTAGGAAATTACTAAAAACCTGGCTCTTCAACACCATGGGCTCAAACTGAAAACCGAAAGAGAAAAAAAATGACTAAACTGGAGGGTACACGGACAACTCCCAGAACGGACTGTGAACAGCTCCCTATGTGGAGAAGCTCCCACAGCACCTGGACGATGGACAACGGGTAGATTGGAACACAGGCGACACCCATGGAAACGGAGTCAACAACCCCTACGCTAATCCCACCAATACCCGCACTCGCCCCTTAGTTGCCACCAGGGACCCCAGTGTTGTGGAATTGTCGGGCTATTTGCAATCACCACACCAGCTGAGCTGCGGACATTGGCCGGTATACTAGCCGTACGAGTGGGAAGGGAAGACCAGTAGGGTCGCAAGGGAGGCTGGGAGAGGAGGGGGCCAGATGTGAAAGGGGCCTTGAAGGCCAGACGGACCCAGATCAGGACAGAGGCGCAAGGGTGCTCCCGAACCCCTCCTGGGGAAATTACAGAAGCCCAGCACCTCAATTCAGGATAAAGATGTCAACTAACCAATTGCACTAACAATTCCACCCTCTGCATACTCCTATCAAAACACCAAACCAAATACAACCATAAACCTACAGCACCACAAACCTCACTAACTTCACTACATTGCAACAACAAAACAAAAAACACAGACTTGCGCAACAGTACACGACGAATACCGCCCACAAACACCCCAGTCCCAGCCAACAGACCCACCGGGCCGAGGCCTCCATCAGCACATCACTGCTCTCTTGCATTTTTCCAACTTCCTCCCAGTAACCCCCCCCTCCCTTCCTTTTTTCAGAGTGCCAGGGGCACTCCGGTGGTGATAGTGCGCGGTACAAATATCCTCTAACATTAACATCTGATGGAGGTGCCCCTCTCCCCTCCTATGAAATTGCCCTACCCGTACAACATGTTATCTCAGGACAGGGGAGAAACACTGCACCCATGCCTGCAAACTCTGAACTTAGCGGCCTGGCTCCTGAGGTTCTAGAGTTCTGATATCTTCAACTCCTTCAGATGTATGGACATATTCAAGCAAGCGAGAAAACCCAACACCTGATATTGCTATTCCAGTATATATAAACACTTTATTTGGTGTAATGCCAAGTGCGTCCATCCCATTGACTGCTCTCCTACTGAATTGTATTGTACCTGACCCACTTACTGGATTCAGGCCTGGTTAAGGTTCATTTAGCTGCTCTCTCAGCCTACACTACGTCACAGCAAAAGGTGTTGTGGTGGAAAATACCAGTTACCAAGGCTTTCATGGAAGGGGTTAAAAGGATTCACCCTCCACCCCCCAATTTCTAACCCAGTTCCCGGATGGGACTTAAATGTGGTTCTGACTAGACTCATGGGGTCCCCCTTTGAGCCTATGCACAAGGCAAGTCTGAAAGACCTTATCTATAAAACAGCCTTCCTAGTGACTATCACTTCTATTAGAATGGTTAGTGAACTACATACCCTTTCAGTACTAGACGCTTTTGTTACTCTTCAGAGATCAGGTGGTTTTGCGCACTCACCCTAGATTTGCGCCTACATTTATTTCCAAGTTCCACGTGAACCAGTCAGTAGAACTGCCCACTTAATTCCAGAACCCCACTAACATGGCCGAAAGAAGCCTACACACGTTAGATGTGCGCAGGGCAGTCATGTTTTACCTAGAAAGAACAAAACCACTGAGGTAAACAAACCAATTTTTCGTTTCAGTGGCAGCTGGCAGAGAAGTGGATCCTGTCTCCAAGTCAGCTATCTCAAGGTGGATAGTCAAATGCATCACACTTTGTTACACTATTGCTAAGCGAGACCCGCCCTTCAAGCCTAGAGCACAGTCTACTGTAGGCACTGGGGCTTCCATAGCATTCATTGCAAATGTTCCCCTAGAGTCCATTTGCAAAGCGGCAACCTGGAGTTCTGTACACACGTTTACAAAGCACTATTGCCTGGACACTCATTCTAGGTCTGATTCTCAGAAGGGAAAAACAGTACTAAGTCATCTTTTCACTACTGTTCCCTAGTCTATGCACAGCATATCATTCTAAGCAGATTAACTAGCATCCGAAGACATGCTTTACTCACCGTAATAGCATTTCTGATGATTGCATCTGCTTAGATACACGTGCCCACCCTTCCTCCCCTTTCAGGTGGAAGGAACATGGACGTTTTACTACTTTTTCCTCACTCACTATAGCCTTGGGCTCCATCATGGCAGAAAAAATACAATCAGAGGGGCCTCAGGGTTTTTGGGTACACTACACATCATGTTAGGGATAGGGTTACAGATACGCCTATGCCGACGTCCCCTTTCGATTCAAAGACCAGATGCAATACTCTGGCGTTACCACTGCACCATATGCACAGCATGTGAATCTAAGCAGACACAATCATCAGAAATGCTATTACGGTGAGTAATGCATGTCATTCTATTGTTAAAGGTGTCACATTTGGTTTTCAAGATAGCATCTTTATAAATGTTAGAGGCAATGTTGAATAGTTCCTTGTTCTGGGTTGAGGGATTTTTTTCTCCTGTTGGTTTCTGCGCACCTTTTGGACTTCCATAAGGTGTTCAAATCTGATGAAAACCATTTGTTTAGATGGCTAGGCGGTTTGGCTTTTCTTGTTCTAAGGGGAGCTATTTGGTCTAGTGCTTGCAGCAGAATTTGGTTGCATGTGTCCACTAGATTGGCAGGGTCCTTGTTGGGAGAGGTCAGGGGAAGTATGTTCTCCAGGTTTATCAATCTGTTTCTGGTAATGGCCGGGTGTGCTTGAGGAGCAGTGGGAGGTACATGACAGATATTTTGGAACTCGAAATGAATGACGTGGTGGTCTGAACAGGTGCACAGGGAGTTCGAGAGTATTTTGGTATTGCAGTTTAAGTCGGCTACCCAATCCAGGGTTCTGCCCTTTCTGTGCCTGGGTTCGGTAAAATGCTGAGTGAATCCTAGTTCCAGGAGGGAGTGTTCTAAGGCATTGGTGTCTTGTGGGTCGTCAAAGCCAAGGTTTATATTGCTTAATAGTAAAATTTGGGAGTTTGGTTTGGTTGTTGATGCCTGAATGTACAAGTGGTGCGGCAACTGTGATGGATGTATTGAATCAACAAGTTCTGCAGGATATGTAGGAGGCTCCTGTAACTGCAGAAAACCCTAAATTCTGTCCGTTCTTCACCTCCATGCGTACTTAACAATATACATCTGAGGGAGTGAAATGCTATCGTATTGCAAGTTGCCACAAGGACTCAGCAGACTGGCAGGGAAAGTCTCCAAATTGGGCAAGGAAAAAACAGCTTTTTAACACAGCGGCTAGCCTATCAGGCGAGTTAGTCTGTATCTCTGGTGTTCAAAGAGAAATACCTTGTAAAATTCATAGTGCATGCATTCAATGTACTTTACAGAGCTCTAATAAGCCTGAGGAATTTATTAAACTGGACATAATTGCAACAACACAGCCTGTTCATTCTGTGCTTACAAATGGTCCTAAGTTTGCTCCTTTTTCGGTGAAGCAGGGAATGTCTGAAACTGAGTGTTTGCTGCTGTTTACTGTGATTTAACTGGCCTAAAGTCGAAATCTGTCCCACAAGAGACTGGTTGGGGAGATACTTATTCTAACCGGTTCATTTTCAATTGGCCTCTTGCGGCATTGCATCTGGTTGGAGTCATTGTAGAGGTGGACACTCCGCTGGTGGGCTGTGGCAAGTCAACCTATATCCTCATAAGTAGGACTTCTTGGATAAATACAAGAGTGGAGTGGCTACTGTTAACCATCAAGAGATTCTTAAGGCTAGAAGAGTGGGTTGGGTAAGGAAACACCAGAAGTACATACATGGTGATTGTATAGTGGTGCATTTTGCCAACCCTATTGTTGCCGCCTATTTTATTAATTCCAGTGCCGGTTTACATTAATCCAATAGGTGTTTAAGGATTTTTCCCTGATCTTATTTCTCCCCAGCATTCCTCCTCTCTTCCATGGATCTAGCTTACGTACTCGGTTATCTCCTATGGGCTACTGTAATATCGTCAGAGGTTCACTTACTACGTGATCTTTAAAAGGGGCAGAGGCTACTCACCATGAGCTCAGAAGCTAAAAAAGCTCAGCAAGTCAGATTTATGGTATGCCCGTCACAAGGATGTTGTACCTGGACAGCAAGGCCCAATCATAGCGCTGAGGGCAGGTGGAGTGAAGGTTTAGGGAAACGTGGGTGTGTGAAGGGAGAGGGATTCCGTGCATGAGGAGCGCAGCAGCAGTTACAAATAAATGCTTAGAATGCAGAATATTTTTTTTTTTAAAGGCCCAAATGGGGCAAACGCTGCACACCACGAGCTCGCAAGCTAAAAAGGTATGTTTGACATTTCATCACCTTGTACGCTAGATTCTCGCACTTGTTCAAAGTTTACCTTTAGGGTCAACAGGCAAATTCTACCATTAATTATGTTTGCATGCTTGTTATCAAATGGCTTTCTATAGAGGACTTTTTTGTGGTGGATTACCTTTTGTAGTAGTCATTATCCAATTGCCTTACGTATAAATGGCAAGGGAAACAGGCTTGCCCATTTAGCCTTTGCAGAAGTAACCTCAGCGTGTAAAACAAAAAAATAGTCTCACCTAACTTGACTCAGTTTAAGATCGATCTTGCCATGGAAGGTAATCATACCATAATATTAGGTACTTTGACCTTAACGAAGAGCAAGATTTCAGCAATTTTCATGCTAGTTGTTGGGACTGACTTTCTGTACTCTGTCCTGGTGGACAAATGTATAGAAGGCCAACCTATATTGTGACGGTGACAACTCTGGGAGTTGCAGCCAAACCAGTTCAAGGTAGCAAGGCGAGTGGTCTAGGCCAAGTCTCAAGGTGGTGAGCTTTTAAGGGGTCCACAATGAGCAGAGTGAAGCAGTCAAGGAACACACTTAGACGAACATGTATGAAAATACTTCTTTACTTATGGCCAAGTAACACAGTGAAAAATTATTAACCGGTAGTACCACACAATACTAAAAATTAGAATCGTACATGCAAATACTGGTGTAGGGCAAAATACATATCAAAACCTTGAAAAGAAAGGTACAGATTACTATTGGCACTACAAGTCCCCAGAGAATCAATCCCAACTTCAGAAGTCCATCTTTAGGTGCCTTGTGCCCAAAAGTTTAATAAAGTTGCATACCGTTTTTTTTACCTTGCCTCACAAGTGGATAATAAGTGATGAGCACCAGTGGATGCAGTCTGCTCCGCTCCACTGACCCCAGTGCTCCAGATAAGATTGTAAGGTGGGAATATTTTATGTATAATTTTTCAAATTAGAGCGTAAGTGCAATTTCAAGAGAGTAAAAATGAGTTTTCTCCTCTGCAAGAGAGTAGAACGTATCCAACACATACGTTATGGGTATGAACACATTTTAAAAGGGTGCATGCTTTACTGTGTTGCTCGCTTAGCTGTCACAGATTTGGTCTTTCAGTTGGAAATTCACCATCATGCATAAGAAGGCTATGCTGCTGACAAAAGAAATGCTACAGTGCCATCTAGTGGTGGAAAGTATGTTTTTTAATGAATAAATCAAAGCGTACACGGTACGCAGTACAAATTTAAATGATCCATATTGGCCATATTTACATGCGTAAAAGGGCAAGATACGCACGTTAACTGGTAGGCTGACTGACCCAATTCACGAGTATCTGCTTCTGAAATCACTCTGGTGTAGCTTGAGTGTGAGGTGGGAGAGCTTTCTTTAAAATGAATGTGTGGCTCCCACAGTGCTCTGGCTCGCCAGATCTTCACGCTGTCAGCATTTCGGTGCTCCACCGCGTTGGTTCCACCCTTCGCAGCACAGCAGGGCACCCACCCCAAGTATGGTAGGCGGGGGAGACCCAGCGGGCCCCCTGCCGCTAGCCATAATCAATAGTGGAGCCCAGGGGGTTCCAGACACAGCTCCTACTCAGCCAATATCCACCCAGGCTGGAGGGATCCCCTCACTCTGCAAAGCACGTTGTGGCCTCAATTTTCTTGCAAATCCCGTGCCTGCGCTTCAGTCGCTCGTCTTGGGGATGATGAGGAACCACCTAAGCTGGAAGTCTCAATGCTGGAAAGTTGTTCCTCACTAGTTTAGGTCACTGAATGCAGATGTGACAGTACTCCGAGCGCCGTACAGGAGTGCAGGGATACCGGGTCGCAGGAGCTAGATAGCTATGCGGCCATCTTGAGTCGTGCGCTACAGCGCCCTCCTGCTTCTGCTACATTACGAGAATTACTCCCTTCTCCTGGCATCCCTATATCTATATCTATAGGACAGGGCCCCAGACCCTTCCCTGGTGGCCAGTGTGCTCTTCCACACTGCCATTGTGGATAGGGTCCTGGATACTTCCCTGGTGGCCAGTGCACTTATCTCTGCCACCGTCTTGAGGGCAACTCCTCTGCTTGGTTTTGCTTCGGGTCCCAGACCCTAATCTTGCTTGGGGTACAGACCCTTTCTTACCTCCCATTTTTGCAGCGCCCCTTTGTTCAGTCTCCTGCCAAGTACTGCCACGAGGAGGACTATTCGTATCAAGTTCAGGTCATTTGTACTCCATATTCCCAATTAACTTGTGCTTACTTCCACGTTTTATGCCTCGAACGGTTCCTGGGTTACAGTAGTCAACTCTGCTAGCTTTGTGACTCTGCCGATTCTTCCTGGGGTCTTGCTTCGCTCTGGAGCATTGCATGTGCCTTCCTCTTCTCCTGCTCTAGGTTCTTCGTTCCGGCTTGTCGGGCTGACTGTGTACACACTGTTGCATGACCTTGTGGTACACCTTCTCCAAATTGCGCCACAGCTTCCATCTATGTTACCGACACACCACCGCACAAATGCCTCCTGCTTCTGGTCTCCAATGGATGACTGCTTTTGGCTTCCCCAGAGTTTTGTCTGCTCTTTCTTTTGATTCTCCTGGGCTGGACTGTCTTTCATTCTGCTTTCCTTCTCGCTATGCTCACATCCATGACGGTTCTGTCACCGAGCTTCTGTTTTTACGTTATTTTCGTGACCACTCCCCCTGCGGATACTACACATGCTACTTGAACGGCTGATCTGCACTGTAGCATGCCCCGAGTTCTCCCGACCTGCTCCTCATCGCACATCAAGAAGGTAAGACCCATTGTATTTGGGCAGAAGACTGCAGCACGTGACTCCGGCTGCATTTGAATTCGCATGTTTCACTGTTTTCAAAATAAGAAAGCTCATTGTTGTGCTCTCCCGCTAAGAGGGCCTCATTCCTGGGGGCACAGAGCATCTTACCTTGTGAGGTTCTTCCTGGATATTTATTCTGTCCCTCGTCTGGGCCACCCGGCTTTACAGATTGCCCACCTGATTCCATTTTTGGCCTATTGGTGGACTGAGAAGCTGGAGCGGGCCCAGCCTATGGAAGGCCCTGTCTGCTCTCTGTCTGCTGCCAGATGGGTCTGCCCCACATACCACTTGATCGTTTGGTAGCGATATGACACTGCACTCTCTCTGTGCCCACTGAGAACATTGTGCCATTGCACCTCCTTGGGTTGCCAATACTATTATCACTTCCTCCTCTCTGACTCTTCCCACCTTCATTCCCTCTCACCTGGACTTCTACTCCCTCACCTCTAGCTGTGCCCATTGGCGGACTGTTTCATCTGCCCTGCTAATTTTGCATTTTTCTGTGCCCAGTGATTGTACTGTTCTCCTCTGTCCTGCTGTTCCTGTACTGCTCCATCTCTTCCGCTGGCACCCACCCTCTGTTCTCCCCTACTGTCCCCAGCCCCACCTTCTGTTCTTCCTCCATTCCCCACCCACCTTCTCTCCTGTACACCCTCTTCACCATCTCCAGTGGTGTTTCTCTATCGACTATCCCACCCATCTCACCAAATCTGGTAGGAAGAAATTCAAAAAGAATATCCTGGCCTCCAACCCAAGCCTCCCTTTAGCTGATGCCTACACCAGCGCCTCCTCCAGACAGACCCTTGCCGACATCCTCTGTTGTACCTTGGCCAGACCTTATGGACGACTCCATGTGTTGTCTGTCCTCTCTCCTTAATTTTCCTGTCCCATTAATGGTGGAATCCGGTAGGAGTCCTTCCTTCCTTCCTTCCTTCCTTCCTTCCTTCCTTCCTTCCTTCCTTCCTTCCTTCCTTCCTTCCTTCCTTCCTTCCTTCCTTCCTTCCTTCCTTCCTTCCTTCCTTCCTTCCTCTCCTCGAAGGCCATCAATGTTTACCTCAATGGCACTGTCTTGCTTAAAGGCCCTCAGGCCAACCTCCTCTTTAATCGACGCTTCCTGCGTCTTATCAATTTCCTTTCTTCTCCTGCTGTCCCCTCTCTACCTCCTTCAGCTCCCTTGCCTCCTCCCTCTACTTGGGTGCCCTCTTCCTCCGCCTTGGCTACCTTGCCCTCTACTTCTACCGCCTTTGCCCTCCCTCAGGCTTCTTCTACACCTCTGCATGGAGTACCTCTGATCAGTACGCCTCCCCAGAAGTCTCGCTCAGCTGTCACACTCCTCTGACATCTGCCGTCTCCTTGAAGAATTCGAACTTGATGTTTTTGATCTCACCGAGACATGGTTCACGGCCAGCTCTGTCACAAGCTTTGACACTCTCCTTCTTGATGGGTACGAGATCCTCTCCACGCCCAGTTAACTGTTCCGGTGGTGATCTTCCCGTAGTGGATTTCTGCCTCTATCATTCCTAAGCATGCCTACTCCTCCTTTGAATGCCTGGTCTCAGGCTCTCTCTCTTCTGGCCACTCTCACAGTGGCTTCTATCTACAAGCCATCTGGTCCGACCTCCTCCTTCCTCTCCGAGTGGGCTGACCGCTCTTCCTTCCTCCCTGGCCTCAACCACTCAAATCCTCCACCTTGGAGACTTCATCCACCTGGATGCTTCCTGTCCTGACCCGGGACTCTTCAGCAAAATTTGGAACTCATGCTCGCTCCATTCTTCCTTCTGGCCCGACTCACTTTGCAGAGCACACTCTTGATGTTCTGATCTCCTCAGACCTCCCCCTCTAATTCTCTCACCAGCCCCCTCTCCTGGAGTGATCACTTTCTCCTCGCCTCTATCTACCCCTCAGGCCAAGCCTACCCCCACACTGCCACCCACCTTCTCAGTCATTCGACCAATATAGCAGGTCAGCTGAGGCTTTCGCCACATCTGTCTCTCCCCCTCCTGTACCTCCAACACACAGCCTGACACTGCCCTTTCCATGCTCCCCTCTACTACTGATACTCTGTTTTGAGGATCCGCATGACGCCTAGAATCAAGTGCAACTACGGGTACGACGCAGACCTTGTCACGGTTTTATTTTTTTATTTAAAACTTTTAACTTGCACAGATTCCCACAATACATTGTTTGCAGTTTCATTACTTAGTTATTCAGACATGTACATAATTGGAGTATAACGTGTTTACATCTCACAAATCTTGTTCCTCCTCTTACACTTGTCTGCGAGATATGGCCTGAACCCGCCCCAGATGTCTTTCGGGCGGCATGTCACTGGTAGTAGACTAGAGTATACTACTTCATTGTCATTCGCCCAGATCATGTCTTTCTCCCATCCACCAAACACAGGCGGCTCCTTGCTTTTCCAACACATTAATATCACAAGCTTTGCTAATAATAGACCTAGATTCAAAAATGTATGCCAAACTGGATTCATTTTGCATACATTGCCCAGCACACATGATCCCTGTTCCCAGTTTATAGGCTGGTCAGACATCTTGCCAAGTGCTCTACACACATGAGCCCAGTATTCAGTAAGCCTTATACATGACAACATGTGGAATATGCCTGCTTCATTGCTTCAACTTCTTGGGCACTTTACCGTCGCTGTGGTATACATACTTTAAAGCCGGGCCGGGGTCAGATGGACCCTGTTCAATATCCTGAAATGTATCAGGCAGTATCTAGAATTACACAATATGCTTTTTGTCAACTCCCATAAATGTGACCAGTGTGCATCTGTAAAGGCGATACCCAGATCTTGTTTCAACTACTCTTTTAACTGCTGGGGGTTGGGCTTCACTGGTTGATAGCGTGATAATGTAAAGTGTAGAGGCTGATTTCTATACCTCGCTGGGGGAAATTACATTTCTGATGTTTGTTAATCTGCTTAGAATCACATGCTGTGCATAGTCCGACATCCAGTGGTCACTGCAGAGTATTGCATTTTGTTTTTCGTAGTCGAAAAGGGGACGTCAACAAGGCGTGTCTGAAACACTATCCCTATAGTGACGTGCAGTGTACCCACAATCCCTTGCGCGTCGAGGTCCATCAGATTGTTTTTTTCCGCTCAGATATTGGTCGCCTTTACGCGGAGCTCCTCGAGAGAAATTGCAAGAACATTTACTCGACCCTTTGGTCGTTAATTAACATTATGCATTAGAACCCTCCTTCGACGTGTAGCTGAGAAGCTGTTTCACCGCCGAATATGAACTCGACGGCGGTGACTTCGACGGAGGAGGTCCTTCGGCGCTGCTGAACATGTGTCCTGGCCTCACCGGCCTAAGACAGTAGGGAGAGTGGGGTCGTGGGGCATTTCTTCTTTCTGAGATTGCCTTTCTCTTTCCCCTCCCTTTCCTTTGGGGTCGTTGTCACGTTTATCTGTATCCTCGGCTATGGAGAGGACTCCCTTTAGATTTTGCCCGCGCTGCAAAGGCAAATTCACTTGGAAAGACGAGCACAAACGGTGTAACCGTTGCTTGCCCCTCGACCACAAAGAGGACGGCTGTGCGGCCTGTAAGCTTCTTAAGCCTAAGACTTTAAAGGACCGCAGGGTCAAAAGGTGGGCAGCCTACGCTATGTCTAGGTCTGAAGGTCTGATTCCCCACCCGCCGCCGCCAAGTGTGAAGAGGATAGTGATAGCCCGATCTCCGCGTCGGAGGTCGAACACCCCTCTAGTGAGCGTTCCCGCTCCTCGCCTGTCCCTGGCCCCGACGAGCTTGGCCACGCCTTGCTTATGGGGATGAACACCCCGGCGACACAGACGAACACAGAAAACAAACGCAAGCACACAACCCATGGCACGTCTTCGTCGAAGACAGCTCTAGCGCCAACGGAGACGCTGGGCCTACCGGCGACCTCCGCCGACCGTAAGGGTTGCAAGCCCTCGCCGCCGCCACGACTAGCGATCCACAGATAAGGGCTCTATCACCAAAACATCAGGCGACTCGCCTCGTAAGAGCGCTATCGTCGCTGAAAAACACTCGGCACCGCCCAGCACGACGCCCGACGAACCTTCGACGGAGAAACTAATCGTCGAGAGCTTGCTGCGTATAGTTTCCAAGGACGGCCAGAAACGGACGGCGAGTGACACGCTGAAAACCGCTCACAAGGCCAGGGAAGCGCCGAGGATGCCGGAAGGAAGGCAGGGATCGCTCCCGCCGTCGAAAGAAGGCCCTAGCCTGCGAGAAGCTTTCTCAGAAGGCGAAGGAACCTTATCCTCGACGTTATGGGACAGACCTAGATGGATAGAGGCAGAGGGACCTCCTTTTTCGCCTCCACACCGTTCTGGTGTACCATACTGGACTGTTGAGAGATTCCAGTTATGCATGGACAAGCTGGACAGATTTATGTCCACTAATGAAAATAAGACACCTAAGAGACCAAGGGAGGCGCTTCAGGAGGACCCTAGGGCTAAATATCCTAGATTATTTTATCCCCTCCAAGAGGACATGAATACTTATGACCTCACTGAGGAAGACCCTCACTTCCAGGAAGATGACGAGTTCTTAAATAGTGAAGACCAACAAAACAGAGGAACAGAAGAATGTTTTGAGGAAAACGCTGACATGGGTGGGGGGGGGGGCTTCGAGGAAGACCCAGATGAAGGTGGCTCACAGCCCTGGCAGTCAATAACAGAGTCTACAGACGCTGACATCCTAAACCTTCCCTCTCCTCAGACCACACAGGTCAGGAATCCATCACCAATAGATGATCAACCCACCTTCAATGCGCTACTTCGAAAGGCTGCAGCGCATTTCGAGATTGAGACTGGCGAAATTACCCCTGATACTGATTTTGTGGAAAAGATCATTAAAGAAAAAACCTTGTACTAGCCAAACCATTCTCCTCCTCGCCTCAGTTAAGAGACAAATTACTCCATCGCTGTCCACACCTGCACTGGTAAGAGGAGTCAATCCCAGAATTGAAAAAATTGTTTACTCCCTCTCAGTCAGACCCATTATACATTAGGGGTCACTCAATTCCGGACTCCTTGGTGGTAACTACCACAAGGAAAAGAGCAGGGGTTCCGCTGTCAACCAGCGAAGCACCCCCAGACAAGGAAGGAAAAAAGCTCTATGCCCTGGGTAAGAGAATTACAGCCTCGGCAGCTTTTTCAACCAGGATTGCCAATAATACACTACTGGCAAGTTATGCTGATGCCCAATGGGGAAAATTATGGCATGACCTTGAGTAAGTTCCTGAGCCCTTAAGAACTCGCTTATTGGCCACAGTAACAGAAGGAACGCTGGTTAACCAGAGCATCATTAAAAACTCTTGATGCTGCAGAAACGGCTGGCCGTTCCTTACTACAGGGAATTCTTCTGAAGCGTCATGTCTGGCTCTGCAATTCTCGTTTTAAGCCAGAAACACAGGCGTCACTCATTAACAAACCAATAGAGGAGTCTAACCTCTTTGGGAAGGCAGTGGACGACGCACTGGAGACTGCAAAGAAAGAGTTCGACACTCTCAAGACCTTATACCAAATCTCAAGGCCTCCCAATAAGCAAGGATTTGGCAACAGACGCTTTTTTTCGTGGGCAACGCCAACAACAGCAGCAACAACAACAGTACACTTCAGACAACTGGTCCTCTACTCAGGGAACCAGTGGCAAGTACATGCAAAGAGGACAGCGCCGTGGCAAGGGCAGAGGTCGGGGTCCCACTCCCAGAAGTTCCCCGGCTACCAACACCAAATGACCCGAAGATCCGGGTCCCCTCCCATGCATCACCGGTCGGGGGCCGGTTAACCTCTTTCCTACCAGCATGGGAGGGAATAACATCAGACCGATGGGTATTGTCAACTATAGCCCATGGGTACTGTATAGAATTCAGTCGGACCCCCAAGGGGACGATGCCTGTCATCGGAACACCTTGCCATTCTTCAAGAAGTGGAACTACTACTACTAAAAGGAGCAATAGAGGTTGTGCCTCTATCACAGGTAACGGAAGGTATTTATCCAGTGTACTTCCTTGTACCCAAAAAGGACTTAACCATGCGGCCTGTACTAGATCTGCGCCCAGCGAACAAATTTGTCAAACCTCAAACATTTCGCATGGTGACCCTACAGGAAGTTATCCCCCTACTTTCGCAGGGATATTACATGACAACACTGGACATGAAAGATGCATACTTTCATATTTTAATGTTGCCAGCGCACAGAAAATACCTCAGGTTCATGATAGAGGGCAGACAATACCAGTTCAGAGTGCTACCCTTCGGCATAGCGTCAGCACCGAGGGTATTCAGGAAAGTACTGGCAGTGGTGGTGGCCCACCTGCACAGGTTGTCCATCCCAGTATACCCTTAGCTCGACGATTGGCTCATAACAGGGGTTCTAAAGAAACCTGCTTCTCAAATACCCAAAAGACTATAGACCTTTTGTTCCAACTGGGCTTCTCCATCAACGAGAAGAAATCCAGCCTAGACCCCAGCCAGATCAAACAATTCCTAGGGGCTCTAATTCGAACAAAGGACGGCCTCGTTTTCCCCTCCAACGAGAGGGTCCAAAATATGCTGTTTCAGATCCCTCAATATGTGGCCGGTCGAGAGGTGACGGTGCGCAAAGCAATGCGTTTGCTAGGAATGATGGCGTCCTGTATATATTTGGTACCTCGCGCGTGACTGCGCCCAATGCAAGAGTGGCTCAACAGCCAGTGGTTTCAGGCCAGCGGACGATCTAGTGGTGGTCTCGCAGGCCTTGATTCTCTCGCTACGGTGGTGGTCGAAGGAAAACCATCTAATCGGGGAAACCATTCGCTACCCCCGCAGTGGAGGCCACTCTAACCACAGACGCATCCCTCACAGGATGGGGGAGCTCACCTATCCCATCAGACTGCACACGGAGTTTGGACTCCGAGCGTAGCGTCCAAACACATAAACTTGCTGGAACTGCTAGCGGTCTTCAAAGCACTGAAGGCTTTCCAGGCACATCTGCAAGGGAAGACAGTGATGGTCCTCACAGACAGCACCACAGCCATGTACTATCTGAACAAGCAAGGGGCACTCGCTCTCCAGGACTGCCAAGCTGTCCCAGAACATCTGGAAGTGGGCTCTCAAACACATGTTCCTGTTGTCACATGTACCAGGGGAACTCAATCTGCTGGCAGACGAACTCAGCAGAGACTTCGCTCTGCCCGCAGAGTACGAATGGCGGTTACAAGAAGACATCGTCTTCGACGTCTTCACACAATGGGGATTCCCAGAAATAGATCTGTTCGCAACTCTGGAGAACTCCCAATGCCAAGATTACGCATCCAGGTAACCCCAGAACCAATCCAAGGGGAACGGTCTATCGATACCATGGCCAGGGAAATTTGTTTACGCTTCCCTCATCCCCCCCCCCCCCCCCCCGACTCCCCTTCTCAACAAGATAGTGCACAAGATGCACCAAGGACCAGTTACCATGATGCTAGTGGCCCCTTTGTGGGCCCGGCAGCCATGGTTCGCTCACTTGATGGAAATGTCTCTCTCCTCCCAGTGAAACTTCCCTACCCGTACAACATGCACAGGACAAGGGCAGAACACTACTCCCATGCCCACAGGCCCTGAACTTAGCAGCCTGGCTCCTGAGGTCATAGAATTTGGACATTTACAACTCCCTCAAAGATGCATGGACATTCTTAAGGAGGCTATGAAACCTAACACTCGTTAATGCTATTCCAGCAAATGGAAAAGATGCCCTTATCTCTACACCAGATGACGCATCAACCCAGTTGACTGCTCTCCCACACAGATTGTTCTTTACCTGACCCACTTATTAGACTCAGGTCTGGTCTTTAATTCCATTAAAGTTCATCTAGCTGCACTTTCCGCATACACCACTTCTCAACACAGTGTGTCATATTGGAAAGTCCCAGTTATTAAGGCCTTCATGGAGGGAGTAAAGAGAATACACCCTCCTATAGCTAACCCAGCTCCCGGATGGGACCTAAATGTGGTACTTACCAGGCTTATGGGCTCACCCTTTGAACCCATGCACAAAGCATCCCTTAAGAACCTCACTCTTAAAACTGCTGTCTTAATAGCTATCACCTCCATTAGGAGAGTGTGAACTACAAGCGCTCTCTATACTAGACCCCTTTGTAACAGTTCACAAGTATAAGGTGGTTCTACGCACCAATCAATAGAACTACCAATGTTCTTTCAAAACCCTTCAAGTTTGGGAGAAAAGAGCCTGCATACACTAGATGTACGCAGGGATGTCATGTTTTACATGGAAAGAACTAGACCTCTGAGAAAGACTCATCAGTTTTTTGTCTCTGTGGCAGCAGGAAGAGAAGGAGATGCAGTTTCAAAATCCACTATTTCTAGATGGATTGTCCAATGCATCACTCTCTGTTATACTCTTGCTAAGAGAGAACTACCCTTCAAGCCAAGAGCACATTCTACTCGAGGCATTGGGGCTTCCACAGCATTCATTGCGAATGTCCCTCTGGAGTCCATTTGCAAAGTGGCAACCTGGAGTTCTATACACACCTTTACAAAACACTGTCTAGATGCCCATTCTAGATCTGATTCCCAGGTGAGGCAAGCAGTGTTAAGACCTCTATTTTCTACCATTCCTTCTCACAACCCACCTCCAACTCCGGGTACTGCTCGCTAGTCTATGCACAGCATGTGATTCTAAGCAGATTAACACAATGCATTCCTTACCGTAATAGCATTTCTGATGGTTGTAGCTGCTTAGATTCACATGCGCCCACCCTTCCTCCCCACTCGGATGGAAGGAACATAGACCTTCTTTATCTCTTTTTTCTGTACTCCCTCACGTCTGATAACCTCCCTCAGGGCAGAAAAAATACAGAGGGACCTCGACGCGTGAGGGATTGTGGGTACACTGCATGTCACTATTGGGATAGTGTTTCAGACACACCTTGTCGACGTCCCCTTTTCGACTACGAAAAACAAAATGCAATACTTCGCAGTGACCACTGGATGTCGAACTATGCACAGCATGTGAATCTAAGCAGATACAACCATCAGAAATGCTTTTACGGTAAGTAATGCATGGTCATCCCAAGCTTGGATGCAATAGGGGCTCTTCCGGGAAACCTTTCCACGTGTTAGCTATTGCCGAGCGCAACCTGAGTTATTACAACTTCTGCATCTGGGTATCACCTATTATTGATTTAATATCATCCCAGCTAATTATCAACAAATACATCTCTGAAATAATTTATACCATTCTCTCCAGTGTGTGGCCAGTTTAACATCTTGTGTCGGGGGCAGGTACAGTGCATCCCACATGGGCATGCCAGGGTTATATAACAGTGTTTCTGGGGTTGCCAGACTAGTCATGATCTACATGTAACCAGTGCTGGGTTTATAGAATCGTCGTTTCGCGGTCCCCCTCTAGCCAGTTCGTGTAGTCGTCTTGTCGGGCCTTGCCTTTGTGTTTCAAGTGTCACATGTGATGCATCAGGTTTTCCCACAGTCCATTATGTTGCATAATAGGCCTTCTCTGAGAGGAAATGCAACTCATAGTCTGGGGCAGCCAGTCCCCCTTGCTCTTATGGTCTAGTGAGCCATTTCCAGCTCACCCTTGCCTGTCCTTTCTATGTAAACGTTCAACATATAAACACCCCCACTTCCCATGTTTAGTAGTTATTAGCAAATTCATAGTTTACAAACGAACTGAATTTGGCCAGATTTACCATTCGATCAATTATAAACTAACAATTTGGGTAATACCAATGCATCCTGGTTATCAGTGTAAATGTTTACTGCAAGTCCAAAGCTGGGCTTGCATGCACTGTTTAGCGCTATCATTTCAGACGCTTGTGCTGAATATTAAATGTTGAGGTATTTTACAGGTTTCCACAACTGTTTTTATTTGTATTTATTTTAATTTATATAGCACTTTAATCCAAAGCGCTTTACAAGTTTCAAGTGAATACAACAAGCAATACATGACAATGAATCTAAACCAGAAAACAGTGCAAAGAACAATTTACAATAATGATGAGGCTCAGTAAAAATAGGTAGGGATAGAAATGAGAGAAGGGGTAGGAGTGGTGGGTGGAGGTGGGTTCAGTAGTGAGAGAGGAAGCAATGGGTGCTAGGGGGAGAGTGGAAGAGATAGGATTTTAGTGAAGTGCGGAATGAGGGGTAGGAGTTGATGGAGCGGACGGGGAGAGGAAGGCGGTTCCAATGGAAGGGAGCGAGAAGTTGGAAGTAGCGGAAACAGGACGGGCCACAGGGGAGAGGAGTAGGGAGAAGGAAGTGATCCGCAGAACGGAGAGAACGAGAATGAGTATAGAAAGTGAGAAGGGAGGATAGGTAAGGAGTGGCTAGACCATAGAGGGCTTTGAAGACTAGACAGAGGAAGTTAAATTTGAGCTGGGAGTGAAATGGGAGCCAGCCTAGTGAGTTAAGAGAAGAGAAGAGGAGATGGAGTCGTGAGGTGAGAGGAGGCAGAGGGAGCGAATGGCAGAGTGGTAGATAGATTTGAGGGGGGAGAGGTGAGAGGAGTTCAAAGAAAAGAGTAGAGCAGTAGAAAAGGCTTTTAATAGAGCTATGTCATAAACTGTGTTGGAAGAGCCATCAGGTAGTTTGAAACAAGAGCCATCAACATATAAAATGCCAACAGACCCTCAGTTAAAGCAACCTGTCCCTTTGCAAGACATCAAGGTCATGAAAAGGGAGGGGCAACAAGGTGGTAGGGTTCAAGGTATTACTTCTTCGCAAAGTAATGTTGGCTGCGAACAGGGCCGACTCATACCTAGTAAGCCGTGCATTAGTTGGATGTTGTGTTCGTGTTTTGTTCGGAACAGTATCTATTGCATGGGGAATGACCACAGTCAAAGATGTACCCAATACTATGGCGCCTCCTTGTTTCACAGAAAGGGCAGCAGCTGCTAGCCCCTTTAGGCAATTTGGTAACCCTTTAGCCACTGGGTCTAGGGTGGTCTGAAAATGTGTACGTGGCCTATTTTTTTTCCAGTTGTGGTTGAGTTAGTACGGACAATGCACCCCGTACGCCTTCATCCCGTCCCCATTTTTTTCACATCCTGCATGGGCAACCCCTCTGAGGGACAGGAACAGAACCTTTTTTTTCCACCAGAAAGACATGTTCCCCTTTAAAATTACTGGTGCGCGGCACCAGGAACGTGGGATCCCTTAACCCCACCCACCGGAGCCACACCTCTGTCCCCTTTTCCATGTCGATGGGAACGGACCGCTCCACCACCGCTCCTGGATGAAGCCTAGACTCGTAATTCCACACTTTCCCCTGGCGTCTTCTTTTATTTTTCTATTACAGAATTAGAACTCCATCCACCGGTGCCCTAGCTCTGACCCCGGCGCACGTCGGCCCCAACAGGCTTTAGCAGGTGCCTATCGTGCGATGGGTCCTTCCCTACAGCAAATCCCCACACGGTTGGGATGGATGCTCTGTGTGCGACTCCCTCACGCCCATGTTGCTTAAGCACCGGCACAATCGTTGGAGGGAACTGTTAGGACTCCTCCTCAGAACATCAAGGACTAGGTTCGGAGGAAGACACAGAAGGTATGTGGCTGGAGGGGGCAATATGGCCATCGTACCGGCTCAAGAAGCACTGAAGTTTACGCAGCTACCGGCCTCACGGGTAAGAGGTCCAATGGCCCTACCGGTCTTGAAGCTGCTGGGCCTTTGAGCTCTACTATCTCCGGGACCCGTTCCGAGGGCCTTCACCCAGATACCGGGTCCTTACCTGAGGGGGGGTACCTTCATGAAGGGCCAGGACCACCGGCTGGTAGGCCAACGGTGCACAGCCTACTTGGTGTACACCTGAGGTGCAGGGCGGGGCAGAGCCGGTGCAGTCGGGCATGCAGGCCGAGCCCGGGATCACGCCGGCTACAGCTCCACGTGCTCAAGGTGCGGACAAAATGGCGGCCACTCCCGAGCAGCAAAGGAAGGAAGCCTCGGAATCAGACACGGAGGTCCGTCAGCCCAATGATCAACAAAGGCGAAGTTTCGCTCCTAGGACAGATCGGGTACTACTTTCATGCTCCCAGCCCCCCTGCCCCCCGGTCACTTGGTCCACATCTTAACCCAACATCTTGGGGTCCCGGTACAGTGACCCCCAACTACGGACAGAGGGGGCAGCGGGCATTTTTGCCCCTGCCCCAGTACAAGATCATGCACAGGTTTTTTGACACATTCATGTCCCTCATGCAGTCCCCACAAATGGGCTAAATTTTCGGGGGGCATTATCAAGGACATGTTCCCCCCAGCTTCACCGCCGCAACACATGACAAAACAGCCCATGCATCCTCCAGTTCCACCTCCGCAGCAGCCCAGGACTGAGGCTCCAGCGACCCTGGTGCAGGTCCAGACCTCCACCACAGAGAATCTGAAAGGTGACTGGCACCACCCCTCTGGGGATAGAGGACCAGCAGGACACAGACGAGGAGGAGCAGGATTCTCCCTCCTAAGCAAAGGCCTTCCATTAAAGGATTGCCGGCCTGTCAGAATACCAGGCTATCCCCCAGCCACAGAAGGAGCTCCCCCAAGCAGGAGTTCTGGCAGAGGTCCTGAGCATTAGGGCAGAGGTGAGCTTGGGCATCCCCCTACAAAAGAATGTGGAAAAAAGGGCTGGCTCAAGCCCCACTCTACGCAACCCATCCACAAAAAGCTGGACGCGAGGTTCAGGCAAACGGAGGGGGACAGCATACTGCTCTACCCACCCGCAGCCTCTGTAATCCGTAATCGCTGCAGCATCCATGTATGCCAAGCCCCAGGCGTCTTCATCGAATACTGCCATGACAGCCCTCCTGAACAAGTAAGAAAAGTCCCTCAAGTCATACAGTAAGAAGGTCTATTCAAATGCCAGGCTGCCCCTTAGGTAGGCTAACACAGACTCCATCCTCACTGCAGCTAATCAACGCCTGTTGAGGGAGATCGCAGAATTTCTGCCTGACATCCATAAGGAGAAGCAAGCCTCTTTAAAAGCGGGCCTAGCTGAGGCCTAACACGTGGCTCAGGACATCATGGAGTCTTCTGTGGGCCACATCGACACTGCTTACTGGGCGATATGTCCGGCAACAGACCTGAGGCGTATGGCCTGGCTGAAAGCTACCAGGTTCAACCCGGATGTGCAGGATAGAATCCTGGATCTTCCATTTGAGGGGTGTGATCTCTTCTACTCCTCCACTGATGAGCTCGATAAGAAGAGCAGCTCTCAGACTGCAAAGTCTTGGCCATTCTTACCAAACCGGCACCTAAACTGTTCTCAGACACAATCCCGCTCAGATAAGGGGTGTTAATTTGGCGCTTCTGCTGTTTCCAGGACTGCAAAGCCAGACAGCCGGACAGGTCTGCCAGTCAGCACCAGAGAAAACACCACAAAGAATATCCTAAGGGGTTCTTCCAGTTCCCCGCCTTCATCAGCCTTTAACCAGAAGAAACGATGACTGTGTTTCAGGTCCACAGCACCCCAGTTCGGGGCAGGCTGGCCCTGCACAGTCAGGCTTAGCGGGCAAAGCTCGAAGATGCTTGCGTCATCTCAGTGGTTTCCTGGGCCTTCCAGCATCCTCTTCCCCTCCCACAGATAGGCACACCATCACTCTTAGTGGAGATTCACTCCGTCAGAGAGAGCAAAGCAGTAGAGCTGCCCCCCATTCCCTAGAAGAACCACCGGGCGGTGCCTGCGAGTGCTTTTCGATCTGTCTTCTCTGAATCTTTCACTACCCTTGCAGAAGTTCAAGATGGTGACTCCAGCACTCCATGCCAAGACATTGTATGGGGGAGACTGGACGTGTTCCCTGGACCTGATGGAGGTGTATCTCCACATGCCCATTGTACAGCCTAACCGGGCCTTCCTCGGGTTCTTGGTCATGGGCCTTCATTTTCAGTACAGGGTTCTACCTTTTGGGCTTAACTCCACTGCGAGAAACTTCACAAAGATTATGAATGCGGTGGCAGCTCTCCTCCGGTTAGAGGGCCTGCACGTCTACCCGGACCTCGACGACTGGCTAGTCAGGGGTACTTCTCTACCCTATTCGACCTGAGATTCTCGATCAACTACCAAAAGTCTCAGCTCATTCCTACACAGACGCTAGTGTTTGAGCCTGCTGTGGGACACACAGCAGCAGAGGGACTGCCCCCCGCTCCCCCCCCCCACAATGTGACAGCGATTTGATCATCAGTCTCATTTGCGTAGGAGGTCAATCACCACAGCCTGGTATCAACACCTTCTGAGCATACGGGCAGAATGTCTCCTGGATTCTTGGGATCAGGTATTTGGTCATCAGGGGTCTGGTTTCCATTCATAACACCTGGACCACGACCACAAATGGTGACAGGAAGAGAACATTCTGCTGGGCAAACCCTTCCGTCCACCCCCCATAGAGTACACCATTACCACGGATTCCTCGCTCCATGGGTGGGGAGCCACCCTGGGGGCATACTTAGTGCTCACCCTCTGGACCCTGCCCGACCGGCAGAATCAAATCAACTGACTGGAGTTTATGGCTATACATTTGGTACTCTGGTCCTTTCAACCGACCATCAAGGGTAGGTCGGTGTGCATCTAGACAGACAAAACGACCTGCGTGTTCAATATCAACAAACAGGCGGCACCAGATCCCTGCTACTGCACGTTGACTCTGGGAATGGGCTGTTGGCCAAGAAGTGTGGCTCTCCGCGGTCCTCTGTAACGCTCACCTGATTCCCGCAGAGGCGCCGGTCTTGACTGGGTGAATGCCGTATCTTCAAAGGTGATGTGTAACACACGGTTGGCTCTTTGGGCTGGACCTCTGTGCACTGTATGTCTGACTCGAAGAGTAAGATGTCTGCAGATAGAAAATATGGGATTAATGAACTGGGGTTATTGGGTGCCTCTCTCCTCTTCCCTGTCTCTTCTCCTGTAGAACCCCAAAGGTTAACACCCTGACCTTAGGTAAGTGAACGCCGAGCTCTCCATCTGCCTCGGGGCAGGGTGCTGTAACCAGTTTCTTCACTGGATAAGGGTGCGGGCCTCTTGACCTCAGAGGACTGCTGTCCGTCGTTAACTGCACGAACGGTAAGTTCTGGGCACTTCAAATGTCTTAAGTCTTTTGTAATGATATCTCTTGTTTTGCAGGGTTCCGGCGATGGCGGATGGCGGGCTGATGAGAGTTGAGGATCGAACCCGCGTGAGGAATAGAAGCGCCTGGAAGCACGTAAGTAAGCGCTTGTAGCCTGCTTCACGATGCGCACTAACTGTCCCTTTTATCTTGCAAGTACAAGTTCGGAGCTTTAGAGAAGCTGAAGGGTGCTGGAATACCCACTGGATTCGGCGTGGGAAGGAGTAATGGCACGTGAGTAATAAAGTTGCCCAATGTCTTTAAACACACCTTCTTTTGTCTTTCAGATGCGGGATGCAGCGCCGAAGGCCTCCGGAGCATGCGAAGAGTAGGTAAGCCTTTGTCTTTCAGATGCCGGAATGCTGCGCGAGGCGTTGGTGATAGCCGATGGACCAGGTAAGAGATGCGCTGCCACTGAAGACCGTAGTGCTAACCTGTTCTTTCTTTGTCTTTACAGGTGCTGCTGAAGACTGGATTCCAGGATGGTAAGCCTTTGTTCCCTTAGGCCCAGGATCAGAAGCAGAAGACACGCTGCAGAGAATGCAGAATAACGCAAAGCAAGATTCATCCATCGGGTGTTGTTTAAATAGCCTCCTGTAGTGCTTAGGTGTCTCCTTCAACAGCCACGCCTAGGTAAGAAAAGAGTTCCTGCTTTCCAGAAGAGTTCCAGTGTTCTGAACCTAGGGAGTGGCTCCTGCCCCACCCAACAGGAAAAGTAGTCCCAAACAGAAGAGGATCAGGGGTTCAACTGGCAGGTAAGTAAGCAGCATGGTCTGCTGCAGGTAAGTCCACCCAAGCATTATGAGCCCGGCGCTTCCAGCGCTGGGACTGGGCATCTTTATGAGCCTGGTGCCACTGGCGCCAGGACAGGGTCCAAAAGGTCCCAATTGGGACTGGCTGGCACTCGGAACCGGGGTTATGGGTCTGCTTCCAAGGGAGTCGAGCAAGTCCTGATCTTTTGGAAGCAGAGATCATGACATCCACCTTCCAGGGGAGTCAAACCTGGAAGCAGGTGGGCTCAGTCTCCTGGCCACTGACAATTGAGAGGCAGCTAATCTGGAGGGTCCTCCAGGAAGTGTTCAGCAGATGGGAAGTGTTCACCCATCAACAGACCTGTTTGCGAAAGCACAAAATCGGATGTTTCAAATGTGCCCTGGGGAGGAAGGGTGTGCAACTCTCTAGGGGAAACACTCCAGATTCCCTGGGACGGGATGTGGGCATATGCATTCCTACCCACAACACTTGTGCACAAAGTAGTGAGCAAGATCAGGAATTCTAGGAACCTCAGGATTATCCTTGTAGCTCCTCATTGCTCGGCGAGGCCCTGGTTCTCGGACCTGCTACAGATGTCACTTCAGCCGGAAATTCTACTCCCCCTCGGGAAGGGCCCTCTACTAGCACAGCAGGGAGTCGCAGCGGCCTGGTTCCTTAGCAGCTAACGCTCCAGCACCGTCAGTTGTCAAACAACAATCTGCAGATCATTCAAAATGCCAGGAGCCAGCCTAGGCGCAAGCAGTATACAAGAAAATGGACATAGTTCTGCTTTTGGGTTAAACATGGGGTGAACTCACTGACCTGCACCCTCGACCAAGTCTCATCATTCTCGACCTATCTCGCCAGTTCTGGAGTCAAGAACATACCTGCTCGAAATCAGTGCGTATAGGAACTCTGACTCTTATCCTGTCTTTGGCCAATCCCGTAGTAAAAAAACGCCTAACTGGGTTGACCAAGCTTTAGCCCCCGGTCAAGCGCCCGCATCCCGTTTGGGACCTGAATGTAGTATTAGGCACCATAGCACACAAACCATTTGAACCCAGGGCCACGGCAGACTTTAAGCTGGTCACTCAAAGATAGCCCTTCTGGTTGGGCTTACATCAGCTCTGAGTAGGCGCGATCCAGGCGCTAGTTGCCTCGGTGCCATACACTAGATTTCACAATGACAAGGTCGTGCTCTGCATGCACCCCAAGTTCTCTTGAGGTGGTATTGTCCTTCCATATCAACAAGGACATTGTGCTCCCCATATTCTTCTCGGACCCCAAGAAAGATGCTGAGAAGCCGCTCCACTGCCTGGGTGTCAGGAGGGCATTGAAATTCTATCTGGACAGAACCAAGGGCATCTGCAAGACGGACGCTCTGTTTGCAACATTTGGAGACTCCAGGCCTGGGCAGCATGTCTTTAAGGCATCCATAACTCGATGGATGACGGCGGCGACCCAGGAGGCATACAAGGTGCAGCGTAAGGATCCGCCGCAGGGCATGCATGTGCATGCAGTAAGATTTAAGGCGACAGCAGTCGTGTTCCAGCGCCACGTTCCCTGGCAGGTGATCAGCAAGACGGCGACGTGGGCCACCTCTTTGGCTTTTTGCAAGCACTTCTGCTTGGATACCAGTGCCAAAGCAGATGCGGCTTTCAGCCAACCATTGCTGCGTAAGCTATATGACTAGAGGGTCAGCTTTTCCTCCTCAGGGCATTGTCAGTTGTAATAGCCCACACAGGATACGGGATGGAGGAAAGGGAATGGGACATAGGAGAAATTAAGTGTTACTTACCAGAGTGACTAACATACTCCTAGTCCTTTCCTCCATGCGTCCCACTATCAATCCCACTATGATGAGACCAGTAGGGGGGTTAAAGAGTAATACAGCAGACGGGTCTAAAGGGGACTGAAGTGTGGCGCTAGTTGGCGGGGTTTAGGGAGCCAGCGCTTCCGGTGCCGCGTCTCCACTCTCCAGTAAATTTAAAGGGGAAACCTCTGTTTCTGCTGGAAAAAAGGTTCAGTTCCCGTCCCTTGTGAGGGACGCCCGTTCAGGATGGAGGAAAGGACTATGGACTTGTAGTATGTTAGTCACTCCGGTGAGGAACACTTTTTAATTCATGCACGAACAGAGAAGGCTTTAGTATAGTCTGGTGTTCCTAACGCAGTACAGTTACATAGCACAGATGTGAGTGCTTCTAAGCTTTCCTGATGAGATGGAATCCAGGCGAAGAGGTACAGGAGTAGTGTTGGTAGTAAGTTCCAATAAGGGCTTAGCTAACCGAAAAGTTTGGAATCCATTGTCTGCAATAGGTCATCACCGCAAATCCTCTAACCTCTTGCTGTTTGCTCGATATCAGCATATTAAGTATCATTTGTATTTGCTGAGGGTGCAATTGTATCTCTCCCTTAGTCAGTAAATGTCCTAGATAAGTGACCTGCTGCTGACAAAATTGCATCTTATTTGGGGAAGCCTTATGTCCCAAGGAAGCTTAAAACTCTAGCAGGCGTGTGGTGCATCCACACCCTTCCTTTGTATCTGCTCCTATAAGTAGGTCATCGAGGTACTGTAATAACACAGTTCCTGGAAATGGGGTAAAAGTGTCCATTTGTGTTTTTAATGCCTGGCTGTAATTGCTTGTGCTCTGTGTATCCATCGGGTGCTCTACAAAATGTGTACGAGTAACCGTCTAGGCTAAAGGCAAAAAGGTACTGGCTGTCCTCATGTATTGGAATGCTAAACAAATGCATTCTTTAAGTACACAATAGTAAAGTATATTGCAGAGGGAGGAATCGTACTAAAATGTGATGTCACATCTGGAACCACTGCGAACAAGGGCACCACAATATTATTGATGGCTCGCAAATCTACAACCTTCGTCAACCCTCTTTCTGAACTGGCAAAATTGGCCTGTTACATGGGCTCCCTACTATTTCTTTAACTATACCTTTAGCCATTAAATCTTGAATCACTTCACTCATCCTTACTGGGATATTTTGTACTCGGGTATCCTTGGGAGTATGACCGTGATTTTAAACTGGATCTACTGCCATACATCCTACAACATTTTTACCTGATCTCTACACCCTTTTATACACTTCATCAAGTTCGGGTGGTAAAATGTTACTGGTGGAAACCTAACATTTAGCCAAAGATTCAGCAGAGCAACTGAGGTAGATGCCATGCGGCGAACTGTAAATGTGTGCAGGAAAGCATTTCAAGAAGTCCAAACCAAAAGATTGAAATCACATTTATCTGTTAAAACAGAGACATGCAGGAAATGGGCCCTATCTGAAAGGGAATGTGCTCCGATAATGTACCACAGACTGCATTATTATGAAATACCACTGAGGTGTACATTTTCCCATAGTCGTATTGAAGGCACAAGGTTATGAAAAATAGAAGTATTGTTCGAATGGATCGTGTCCTACCACAGATTCCTCATCTTATATTTCCTTATCCAGCTTCAGCAATTTTTTCCAGCAGACAGCGCTGCGCGTCGATGTTGGTCGACTGTTACTCGGAAGGCTCAACATCATTGATGGTATAATGCGCGCGCAGCGACCATTGGCTTCAGTTCAGTTTTTCCGCGAAAGTTATCGCTTTGGGTATGGTATGCGGAAGTGGTGGGAAAGTGGTGTTTGATGGTGACGGCGTCGGACCTTGAAATTGCTGGCTGTGATTTTTTGCTGCTGGCCTCTTAAAGCTGTGGAGGCAGAGCTGCTGCTGTTTGACTCCAGGAACACCATAAGACCATCACCCTCTGCGTAAGCGGAACGGAAGTGGTGCGAAAGTGGTGTTTGACGGTGTTAGCCGGTTGGCTGTCTGCCACTGAAGATCTGTAAATGAGGAGCTGCACGACGTCGATGCCGCTGGGGGAGAAACCGATGGATGCAGGGAGTTTGGGGAGTACGGGACTCAGGACACGACTCAAGGCAAGGCATCGCTTTAACTCACTTCCAGCTGTGTCCCCGGCCCGTGCTCCCATTCCGGTATTAAATATGAAAGAAATGCCTGTGCTGAAACTATCTCGTCTGCCCTTCAATATAAGGAAACGGAAGGGTTTCTCTGTGGGGGAGGATTTTGGCCCAGTCCCCGAAGCGGGAAACTATGCCTGATTAAATGCAGAGACCCTGATGAATGCGGAAGATGATTCTCTCACCCCTATTATCGATCAGAGGCGGGCTGAAGACACGACTGCTGCCACAAAGTGCTTGCCCGAGAATGGGGAAAATCGAGGGGGGCACTCTACGGGGGAGGAAGCTGCATCTGTCCCAGGGCTAACTATATACAGAAGGGGGATGGGCACTTGAAGAGTGAGGTCAAAACCCTGGCCCCTTCAAGCAATCCGGAGCTTGAAGTAGGGACAACAATACTATTGGAAAACCGGTTAAGACACCTCTCTAAGGAAAATACTCCTAAAGTGGAGGCAGTAGAACCATATCGAGAAAGTTGCTTGGCCCTTCAAAATGGAACTTCTAAACGCTTGGTGGCAAATGACACCCCTCAGGAGGGTTCTGTTGGTGTTAGTGGAGAAGGCCTCATATTGACGCCTGCTGTGACAGGCGGAAATGATGATTGTGCTTCTGCTCCAATTATCACTACTTGGGTGGAAACCGCCACTGTGGATGGTGGAGACCTCACAATGACGCGTGCTGTGACAGGCGACAGTGATGATTGGCCTCCGTCTGTCAAACAAGTAAATCCGGTAAACGATTCTGCCATGTTGAGGGGGAAACGTGACTCTGATTTCCCCCTCTGGTCTCCCAGAGAAGACTGGATTGGTGCTAGAACCTAATGGTTATAGTGCAAGAATGATACAAAAGTCCATCAGAGAAATATGATGGGGCTCTTCCCTGAACTGTAACAAAGGCGATTGGACCAGCCAATGATACCTCTAAATGGAGAAATAACAAATGAGGAACAGATTCCCAGACTGAGTGAATCTGATGAGGTATTATGGCAAGAGGACGGGTTCTGGTACCCCTTGGATCTGGAGCAAATAACCATTGCTCGGAAAGAGATACAGAGGGAGGCCATAGCTTTGGCGATCACTCCAGTATCAAACCATCGACAGGGAGACAAAGGTTCCCTTCTGAAAACAAGCTTGCAAAGTAATCTGAATTTGGAAATGAAAACAGGAATGGAAATGGCTAATGAGACCACCGATAAAGCCTGTAGAGGAGGACATTTTGGAGTGAAAAAGATCCCAGCGAGTAATGAAAAAAAGACAGATAACAGAAGACCTGGGTAACACTTCGGGAAGAAAATGAACTCTAGTTCATCAAAGACTGATATGAGTAATTATAGGCTGGCAGATAAAATAATGCAGAACATCACAGCCTTAACAGGAAAAATTGCAAGAGAAAAAAAAGCATAACCTTTATAAAAGACAGACTTGCCGCTCTTGCCATGGAGCAAATACCAGTGGTCTATATGGAAGATGTGGAGGTGGAAAAGGTGAAGCAGGCACCTATTCAAATTATATCAAATCCAACCCCCTCAGCAGCTAAGAAGAGTTCACAGGAAGACCCATTTAAAGAGGAACTAGTGCGAAAAATCAGTGACTGCTGTAGAAAAGAGAGAAATGGAGACGCAGCCCATACTCCAAGTGTAATGATGGCACTGTTGACCATCTCCATTGCTCCCTTCATTAAGTTATGAGACTTTAAATGATTCCCTCGAAGAGGTAATATTGACAAATCTACAGATAAAGGAGCAGAATACAGAAGTAGAAGGTTCCCTGAAGAGATTGGACATTAGAATGGACAAGGAATCGGAATTAACAAATATCTGACAAAATCGAATAAGTGACTTAGCAAGAAAAGACTCAAACGATAAATGACTCCTAATGAAAGCAGTATTTGAGGATTGTAAAATGGATAAGGAATATGTGTAAAACTGACGGCTTCCGAAACATCTTGGAGAATGAGATGACTATAGGGAGTGATCGCTCTTGCATGACTGAAAGGACGAAGGCCACTACTAAAAACAGAAATGGCCAGGAGAGGCAGGAGGAGGAATCTGGGAAAGGCCAGTGAAATTGGGTAAGGGTGATGCAATAAAAGTGAAAGATAGAGCGTTGAAGCCTCTCATGTCAAACGCACCCCCTGAAATCACAAAAACGAAAAACAGAGTCCTTACCAAAGTCAAACTTCTCCATTTTTGCTGGCGCTAGTATGCCAGGTTCCAATCCATCCAAGGACAAAAACTATTGTCAACCTACCGAAAAGGAAACCGAGTTGAAAAAATACAAAGAATAAAGCCGTTAAGTAGAATCAAATGGCTCAAGAGCCTCCTTGAGAAACATAAGAACACCACCAAGAAGGGAGATCTTACACTGTGCAAAGAAACCAAGGTGACAAATTCAATTTAGGCACATTTCATCGTATTTAGAAATTACAGAAAATATCATCCGAGGAAATATCGGACAAGAGACGGATGAAATTTCAGAGGATGAGTCGAATGCATGTCTGAGTGACCTCATTGAAATTATTTTTAAAAAATGTCGACGACGATTGGGACATCAGCCTATCTGATTGGCAAGACATTGAAGAACAGGTCAAAAAACTCTCATTGGAAAGAGCCAGAGATACACCGGCACGTAAAAGTACAAAAAGTAAATTTGGTGAGGCCAGGATGGCTCCTGACTTTAGGGGGACAAACCGGAAAGTCTCGCCAAAAGAAATGGGAAATTCAAAGGATAAAAGGAGAGTAACATCCTTCAAACGATGGAAGAGAAAAGGAAGCTTTGCATTAAGGAAAATGATGGAAATAAGAACCAGAACAAGCATATAAAACGCCCTAAAAAAGGCATTTTAGACGGGGTACTATTAGTATCTCGCACCCTAAAGGGTGGAAAGTAAAGCTTGAAACAACTTTGAAAGGCCCTAAACGAGCCCTTTTGAATTGAAAAGATGTCATGACATTGTTTAGACAAATCTCAATTCTGCAGCATATTTCAACAGATGACATAAAAATAGTTGAATTTGTTAATGAAAAACGGCTTGATTATAGTAATTATAGATAGGATCCAACAAACACTGATGGGAGCCAACAAATTACTTGTGTGCTTTTTGGAAGAATTAAAAAAAAAATTAGATTGATTAAACTGGGCTACAGCTTAAGCGATCTATGAGATGAGGCTCGGAACCATAGTAAGGATGGAAGGACGGTGCAAGAAAAGGATCGAAAGGAGGACAAAGATCAGTCAAATAAAAGATGATCTAAAGGAAGTAAAAACAAAAAAAAAAGCTGACCTCTAGGAACCAAACAAACTAACAGAGTGAAGCAAAACAAACTGACAAGTGGTCAAAGACAGAAAAATTCCCTTAGAGGAAAACAGATGGTGACCGGATGGAAGAAAAAAAAGTAAACCCTAGCTGGCGAGTCCCTTTCAATCCAAATAGAAATGGGGCGCCATCTTCAGAATACCCAGTAAGAAAACTTAGCTTCACTATAGATAACTGAAGAACAAACTGCAAGAAATTTACTACACCTAAATTGGGATCTAAAAAGGTGGAGGATTGGTCATGGATGGCGGATGCATCAACTTCGGGAGGGAGGGGGTTACTGATAGAATAGAGGAGATTTTAAAAAGAATCTTATGTGCTTCATAGAACACCAGAGGCTTTAAGCATCTGTTCTCAGGAGGAAGTCATTTTTTGGGACAATATGAAATCTGTATACAGGAATCGTGGCTGAGAAACAGCCCGATATGTGAGGCTTATGAAGTCTACATCAACCCTGCGAGAAAAGGGTCAAAGGGAAGACAGTTTGCTGCTCTGTTAACCTTGAAGCAGATTGACAGTGATATGCAGATCTTGAAACATCAAATCCATAATCCCTTTGTCCAGATTCTGAAAATAAAAATAAGAACTCAAAGAAAGATCCAACTAAGTTGCGCCTAATTAACACATATTGGAGCGGAAATGTGTATAATGGAAAGGTACATACCGGACATCACGGAGGCTATTGATAAGTCTATGTTGAAGGAAAAAGATCAACTCAATATGTTATGTGGTGACCTCAACATTAGACTATTGAATAAAGAGGGAAAGCAAAAAGAGGATGCACAGTTAGAAGGAAAAAAGAGATGGATTGAGAAAATGGAAATTCGTAATATGAAGATGTTGAACAGCCAAACTAGAAGGGATCTGCAGGGTGCAAACACATGGTCTAGCGGAAATAGCTGCGCATGCTTGGACTAATTTGTTGCAGATAACACCCTACAGTAAATTAATTCCTTTATGATCACCAAGAGTGAGCTTCCTGATAATAATCTATTGGAAATTGAATTAACCTGGAAAATAAGAGGAGTCCCTAAAAAGATAAACGGCCAAACTGAAGTGACATGGGGATGAAATAGATTAAGAACAAAATAATGCATCCCGAAATTAGCTGGGCAATATGACAACCATATACTGGCAAATTAAAATGGAGTAGAATACAGATGGCTGTTGAAGGAATTTGAGGTCAAGCATGATCCAAATAAGATGGTCGATAATTAAAAAAATGGAGCAGAAATATTACGAATAAGAGTAACAGCTTGCAGAAAGAAGATCGAATAAGGAATTGCCGACAATCGTATAAGTGCTGGCTCCGCTCCACGAGAATACAAAGAGCTCGGAGATGCAGAGAAAATGCTGGCTGCTGTTCAAACAGGAAATGCAAGAAGCCTATGGGACATCATAAATGGTGAAAATTGCCAATGGACAATAGCCGTAAATCAAGTTTCGGAAGACCAATGAATTAAACATACAGCTGTTTCAGGCGAGCATAGGGGAGAATCATAAAGAGAAAATGTCCAATACAAAGCCATGGTCAATTGATTTTGATCGTGATGATCGATCGGGGATGATTAAGAAGTTGAGTTCCTCAAGGGCAGCCGGGCCTGACGGCATTTCAAATCAGATGCTTAAGGCAAATTGTAAAGAGTGTACCAACCTAATACTATTGCTTTTCCAACAAATAAGGAAAACTAAAACTATAAATACCTCTTGGAAAGTAGCAATTATCGTGCCAATTTATAAAAAGGGACTCCGTGGCGATCCACGAAATTATAGTCCAATTGTCCTATCTGATTCAATTGGCAAATTGTTTGCTTCCATCCTCCAGCAAGATTTGAAAATCTGGGCCTCTAAAGCTGGCATCCTTGATAAACTGCAAACCACTTTAATCAGTGGTGTAGGTACGTTGTTGAACCTGGTTCTGTTAAACCTACTTAAAGCAAGGGCTCTTGACACCAAAAGAAACATCTATTTGGGCTTCATAGACCTAGAGCAGGCGTTCAATGAGATTAATTATGACTTATTGTGGTCTAAAATGAAAAAATGGCTTTGTCCATAAGACCTATTAGAAGCCATACAAGCCCTGTATACGAATACTGCTATTCAGGTCCAAACGACAAACAAGGGTACGGCAAATGAAAAGATACGGACATTCCAGGGGATCAAACCGGGTTGTGCCTTGGCTCCATTTATGTTTGTCCTGTACTTGGCAGATATGTCTGATACACAAAGTACGGTACGTGCATTTGCCCCAAAGATTTAAGGGGTTGAAGTGCTGTGGATACTATATGCGGATGATGTAGTGTTTGTCGAACAAACTGCAATAGGTCTTCAGAGATGGATAACCACATTAAAAAAATATTTGGCAGAAAACAGCATGAAGAGCAATACAAAAAATCAATGATAATGAAATCAGGACGAGGTAAAATGGCAAAGAGTCATTACATCTGGACCATTGATGGCCGAAAGTTAAAAGTGGTAGAAACAACAATATACTAGGGAGGGAATCGGATTCTCTAGTGAACTATAACTATTTGCACTGCCTAAGAAAGTGATTGTGATCTATTCCTATCCATACCTTTCCTTTAAGGTTATTAACCTTAAAGACCATCCTTTTAGTGGCCATTACATCAGCCTGAATGGCGAGTGAACATTCATTCTTTGTGTACTGCAAGCCTCCTTATACAATCTTCTGTAAGCAGTGGTCCTTAAGGTGAAACCAACCTTCTTGCCTATGATTGTTTGAGTTCCATTTACCTCAGAAAATAATTCTACCTTCATTTTATCCTCCACCTCATCCTGGAAACGAAGAGGAGAGATTACACAGGCTTGATCCTAGGCTTGCACTGACAGATAAGACACAATGTGAAAGAAAAAGACCTTGCCTGTGAAGCCAGCGGTGCGGGCTGCACTCCAGTGTACCACTCACTGGTGGTTAAATTTTGAGTAACAAAAATTCTTCAAAGACTTATAATAATTAAGCTCATGCGTTTTTATTTTTTCTTATGTTGCTTATTATTGTCATAAGCTTAAATTCCTCGAGGTGAATTGAAAATTTGAGGCAGAAATGTCACAAGGCCTATGCATTTCGGGTTGGAAACCCTTCCTCGGGGCCTGTGAACTTATATATTTATAAATGCCTACTGATTGAGGGGCCGATTCATGGAACAAACGTGCGCCGAAAATCTTCGCGGAAAAAAACAGGCGCACGCGTGCGATTCATGGAAGTCCCTGCGCGTGTTTACCTCGGGATGTGCGCCAAACCCGTGCATGGCGCACACGTCACTGCAACATCCCGAAAGACGTGCGCGACGCGCACAGTGAAAGCGCACAACCTCGGCGCATACACTAGAAAGTGGGCGGAACACGGGCCGTAACGCGCGGAATGGGGAACAACTCGCGAAAACAAGGGCGTAACTGGGGATGTACTGCAGGGAAGCAGACGGAACGCCCACACGCACCCAAACCACACGTATTCATGGAATCGAATAGGGCAAAGCCACGCACAGCGAAGGACACGCACAAGCCGATACACATCCGCCACACGAAGGCAGGTTGTGGCGTCCCTGCGCATTACAAAAGTGGCAACATACAGCAATTGTGCGAGCGGGGCACGTGTATTTCGGGGTTGCGTGGGAAGTTACACACGCGATTGAGCGCGGTACGTGTATTCCGGGGGTTCGTGGGAAGTCACACACGCGATCTGGCCTGGGGGAGCGGGCTACGTGTATTTCAGGGGTTCGCGTGAACATTTTCACGCGATCGGGCCTAGGGGAGCGGGCTACGCGTATTTCAGGGGTTCGCGTGAAGTTACACGGGGGCGTGCGGGAAGTGACACACGCGATTGAGCGGGGTACGTGTATTTCGGGGGTGCGCGGGAAGTTACACACGCAATTCCATCAGGGTACGTGTATTACAGGTGTGCGCGAGATCAACAGGGTACGTGTATTACAGGGGTGCGCGGGGAGCAGCACACGTGAATTGCACGTGTGGGTCCTCCCAGGTTTTCCCTCTACACCCTCCACGGCCCCTGAAGGTGGCTCACACCACAGGGGCCTACCCAGCACATGTCATGCAGGCACCCCACCCACCATGCCCATGCCCACCAGCCAACCCACATGTCAACTTGCACCACTCCCCCCCCCAACGCATGTCCCCCTGCACCCCCAGCCACCAGGGGCAGCCTCCACCAGGCCCCCACCCATGTCTCCCACCACCCCCACCCCCCAGTCACCAGGGGCACCTGCCAGCAGGCCCCCACCCATGTCCAACTCATGTTCCCCACCACCCCCACCCACCAGCACTGTGGGGCACCTGCCAGCAGGCCCCCACCCATGTCCAACTCATGTTCCCCACCACCCCACCCCCCAGCCACCAGGGGCAGCCTCCACCAGGCACCCACCCATGTCTCTCACCACCCCCACCCCTCCAGCAGTGCAGGGGCACCCACCACCAGGCCACACCCATGTCTCCCACCACCCCCACCCCCCAGCCACCAGGGGCAGCCTCCACCAGGCCCCCACCCATGTCTCACACCACCCCACCCCCCAGGGGCAGCCTCCACCAGGCCCCCACCCATGTCTCACACCACCCCCACCCCCCAACCACCAGGGGCAGCCTCCACCAGGCCCCCACCCATGTCTCTCACCACCCCCACCCCCCAGCACTGTGGGGCACCTGCCAGCAGGCCCCCACCCATGTCTCCCACCACCCCCACCCCCCAGCAGTGCAGGGGCAGCCTCCACCAGCCCCCCCTCCCCATGTCTCCCACCACCCCCACCCCCCAGCAGTGCAGGGGCACCCACCACCAGGCCCCCACCCATGTCTCACACCACCCCCACCCCCCAGCCACCAGGGGCAGCATCCACCAGGCCCACACCCATGTCTCACACCACCCCCACCCCCCAGCCACCAGGGGCAGCCTCCACCAGGCCCCCACCCATGTCTCACACCACCCCCACCCCCCAGCCACCAGGGGCAGCCTCCACCAGGTCCCCACCCATGTCTCCCACCACCCCCACCCCCCAGCACTGTGGGGCACCTGCCAGCAGGCCCCCACCCATGTCCAACTCATGTTCCCCACCACCCCCACCCCCCCAGCACTGTGGGGCACCTGCCAGCAGGCCCCCACCCATGTCTCCCACCACCCCCACCCCCCAGCAGTGCAGGGGCAGCCTCCACCAGGCAACCCCCCCATGTCTCACCACCCCCACCCCCCAGCCACCAGGGGCAGCATCCACCAGGCCCACACCCATGTCTCACACCCCCCCCCCCCCCCAGCAGTGCAGGGGCAGCCTCCACCAGGCCCCCCCATGTCCAACTCATGTTCCCCACCACCCCCACCCCCCAGCACTGTGGGGCACCTGCCAGCAGGCCCCCACCCATGTCCAACTCATGTTCCCCACCACCCCCACCCCCCAGCATTGTGGGGCACCTGCCAGCAGGCCCCCACCCATGTCCAACTCATGTTCCCCACCACCCCCGCCCCCCAGCAGTGCAGGGGCAGCCTCCACCAGGCCCCCCCATGTCTCCCACCACCCCCACCCCCACCCCCCAGCCACCAGGGGCAGCATCCACCAGGCACACACCCATGTCTCACACCACCCCCACCCCCCAGCAGAGCAGGGGCAGCCTCCACCAGGCCCCCCCCCCATGTCCAACTCATGTTCCCCACCACCCCCACCCCCCAGCACTGTGGGGCACCTGCCAGCAGGCCCCCACCCATGTCCAACTCATGTTCCCCACCACCCCCACCCCCCAGCAGTGCAGGGGCAGCCTCCACCAGGCCCCCCCATGTCTCCCACCACCCCCACCCCCCAGCAGTGCAGGGGCACCCACCACCAGGCCCCCACCCATGTCTCCCACCACCCCCACCCCCCAGCCACCAGGGGCAGCATCCACCAGGCCCACACCCATGTCTCACACCACCCCCACCCCCCAGCAGTGCAGGAGCAGCCTCCACCAGGCCCCCCCATGTCCAACTCATGTTCCCCACCACCCCCCAGCACTGTGGGGGCACCTGCCAGCAGGCCCCCACCCATGTCTCCCACCACCCCCACCCCCCACTCCCCAGGGCCAGCCTCCACCAGGCCCCCACCCATGTCTCCCACCACCCCCACCCCCCAGCCACCAGGGGCAGCCTCCACCAGGCCCCCACCCATGTCTCCCAGCACCCCCACCCCCCAGCAGTGCAGGGGCACCCACCACCAGGCCCCCACCCATACCACCCCCACCCCCCAGGGGCACCAACCACCAGGCCCCCACCCATGTCTCCCACCACCCCCACCCCCCCAGTCACCAGGGGCAGCCTCCACCAGGCCCCCCCATGTCCAACTCATGTTCCCCCACCACCCCCACCCCCAGCACTGTGGGGCACCTTCCAGCAGGCCCCCACCCATGTCTCCCGCCACCCCCACTCCCCACTCCCCAGGGCCAGCCTCCACCAGGCCCCCACCCATGTCTCCCACCACCCCCACCCCCCACTCCCCAGGGCCAGCCTCCACCAGGCCCCCACCCATGTCTCCCACCACCCCCACCCCCAGCCACCATGGCCAGCCCCCACCAGGCCCCCACCAATTTCCCCTATCACCCCCAGCCACCATGGGCAGCCTCCACCAGGTCCTCACAATCCCCAATCATGTGCGTTATGGTCAGCCTCCACAGCCAAAAAGCCCTACCAAGTAACCCATTCACCCACATGGAAATGGAAATTACATGTTACACCCCCAATGTTCATAAAGCAAATGAACCCATGTCCGTCACACACAATGGTTGCAATTGAATGGGAAAACACCCAACATGACATGCATGAAACCAATGAGATGATACCACACAGTGAAGTATGAAAACAAAATTGTATTAAAAAAAAGAATGCAAAAGAAATGAAACAAACTACAATGGCAATGAAAAAAAGATGAGCTGCATGTCCGTTTAAAAAAATAGAAACACCACATCCTAATCCAAAAAAATGTTGTCCAAAGTCAAATGAAAAATAAAATCAATCCAATGAAGAACTATGTACAAAACATCCAAGGGTCCATGAGCCCAACTGAACAAAGGAAACCTACAAAAAACCCTAACTAAAATGCAACTATATACAAAAAGTGGAGCAGTGTCCGTCGACTCCAAATCATAAGAACAAACAAAGGAAACCTAAAACTAAAGAACTATATACAAAGGCGGCGGGCAAGTCCAGCGGCTCACTCCGTGGTGTTCCGGGCCAGGGCATCATCGAACTCCTGTTCGATGTCCCGGAGGCGGTCCTGTTCCATGGCCCCGAGGGTCGGCAGGGACAACGCCGTGTCCTCCTCCAACCCCCTGCGGATTGCCTCGAGGCACTCGGCCCGCCTCAGGGCCCTCTGCATGGAGTTCTCCGCCCTGACCATTGTGAGCCGCGCCTCTTCCGCCCGCCGCCGCTCCGCATCTATGGCGTGGCCCAACCGCTGCCACACGGAAGACACTCTGTCCTGGGTCCTCCTGCCCTCCGGCCGATGCCTGCCCCTCCGATGTCGGAGGCCCCGAGCCTTCATGGCTCCCACCATGTTGCTGCTGCTGCTCTGCCTCTGCCCGTGCACTGCCTCCTGCTGCCTGCACATCCTCCGCTGGCTGGGGTGCAGTCGTAGATGTGGCCACCCCTGCTGGACGTCCGACTCCCGACTGTGGCAGGGATGCCTCCTCCTCCACCAGCCTGGCCGCACCGTCAGAGGCAGCACCACAGGGCACCCAGGTGACTGATGGGTGGGAAGATGGCACAGAGGACGACTGGCGCGTAGGGGGTCCAGTTGAGGAGGGGGTCGGAGCAAGCCCCATCAGACGGAGGAATCCGGCCTGGGTGACCTGTCCCAGCAGGCTGACGTGGTCAACGAGCCATTCGAGATGACGTGCAGTCTCTCCATGAAAAGACTGCAGGTCACCTCGCATGGCCCGTTGACGCAACGCCACACCAGCCAGGACAGGCTCAACCCGGACCTGGATAGCCACGTCCGCAGGCAGAGGAAGGCCAGTTGACGTCAGCTCATCCCCTGCCTGAAAACGGGTCTGGACGTAGGCATCCCTGCTGGTGCAAGATGATGCAGGGACAGGATCAGGGACAGGATTGCACACAGGCACCTCCGCGGCGGCCTGTGCTGCCTCCTGTCCCTGGTCCTGCACTGCACCACTAGCACCAGTGGGATCCCCACCTCCAGACCCCGTCTCTGGTGCTTGCACGGCCTCCTCCTCCACCAAACCCCCCACCAACCTGGATGACTCCGTGCCATCTTCCCCTGTTGGGCCCTGTGGGGTCCCAGCTGCCCCTTCTGCTGCCGAGGAGTCCAACTCCAACCTCCGCCTCTTGGACCTCCCCCCGGCAGCTGCGGCCTAGGACGCGGCACCGGACTCCTCACTCCCCGACGAGATGACAACACGGGAGGGGAGCCGGGTATTGCGTCTCCGGCTGGCGGTGGGATCCCCGCCGCTGTGCTCCACAGCACCTTCTCCGCCCTCTTCATCAGTTGACGCTGCAGACAGGGAGAAACAAAACACAGGCTTCAGGGCACTGTACAATGGACACATACACACATGACAGTTGCACATGAGTGGCATTGGCAAACCTCAGACATGTCATCACAATCCCCAACACACGTCATTACAACTCGCACACATGAGCCATACCACAGCCATATCGCAACTGCCACCACCATCCATACACATACAACAGCATGAGCAGCCAAAGGTGAGCCAGACATCACATGCAACACAGGAAGTGCACCACACATGTACACACACCACCACACTTGCATGCATGTGTACACCTCTGCCAAGTGTCGCACTGTTCAGACGGGCATCCATGTCACTACATCTGGCTGCCATCTCCCGATATACCAGGACTACGGGACGGGCGTCCTTGTGGTCTCATTGCCTGGTAAAGGAATTTATGAAGGGACTATTCCGTTCATTCCCGCCGGTGAAGGCTCCTGCCCCGGCGTGGGAACTTAATGTGGTGCTGACCAGGCTCATGGGAGCCCCATTCGAACCTATGCATTCGATGCCCTTGAAGTTCCTGTCATGGAAGACAGCGTTCCTCGTGGCCATCACCTCTGCATGACTAGTTTGAGAGATTCAGGCCCTATCTTGCAAGCCTCCATACTTGACTTTTCATGACACGAGGGTGGTGCTGAGGACGCACCCCTCCTTCATGCCCAAGGTGCCGTCTGACTTCCACCTCAACGAGCCCTTGGTGTTACCAGTTTTCTAACCCGTCGCCGGCCGAGAGGACTTTGCACTCGCTGGATGTAGCTAGAGCGCTGAAGTTCTACGTGGACCGCACGAAGAGTTTTCGGAAGACGTCACAGCTATTCGCTAACTTTGGGTCTGTGAATCAAGGGAAGGCTCTCTTGAAGACTTCCATTTCCAGATGGCTCTCCGGCTGCATCATGCATTGTCACCGGTTGGCAAACCGACCTCTGCCCGGCCGTCCGAGAGCCCATTCGACCAGAGCGATCGCTGCTACCACGGCGTTCCTGTCTGGTGTGCCCCTGCTGGACAGCTGCAAGGCTGCTATGTGGAGGTCGACGCACACCTTCACAAGATTCTTCTGCATCGATCGGGACTCCAGGGAGGAGTCCAGGGTCGGCCAAGCAGTGCTGCGCAACCTGTTCGCTTAAGTTGAGCCTGCTGAGGAGGTAAGAGATGCTTAATGTTGAGTTGTTGTATTGCTTAATGTTGAGCCTGTTGCCACCTCCCGTGGTTGTGCATGTGTATACTGCTATGTATTCTTTTATTCATGAGCATGTGAATCCATGCCAGACCCCATGCTGGAGAAGGAACAAGTTACTTACCTGTAACTGTTCTCCAGCATGGATTCACATGCGAACCCTCCCACCTACCCCTCTGCGGCTCTTCACTTGGTCATACTGCCACTTGGCGTGCTTCCAAATCTGAGGATGGCTGCCAGAGGCAGGGCTTAGGGAGAGGGCAGTCATTGGCTGGGGGCAGTATGACCCAGAGATCAGTGATTGGTTACTAGTAAGAAAGACAGATCAGAAACGAAACTGATACTGATTTTTTTTTTTACCGAGGATTCCCAGCCTGACGACGGGGAATATTCATGAGCATGTGAATCCATGCCAGACCCATGCTGGAGAACAGTTACAGGTAAGTAACTTGTTCCTTCTTCGTTCATCCCTTCAGGTGTCAGGGACCCCATTTTTTCAATCCATGTCGCTTCTCTCTGAGCTCTCAACTTCATGTCCATACTCTGGTCTTTGGAAATAACCTAAAGTACTGTAAATCTTAATTGTGCCACTGTGTGGCCACGTTGATTGAAATGTCTTGCCACAGCTGACGTTTGATCACTCTAATGCAAGATTTGTGTTCATTGATACGTACACGTATTTTACGTGCGGTCTCCCCAACGTAATACATTGCACATAGACATTTAATTGCGTAAATTACATTTTCTGACACATGTGGCTTGCTGTTTTCTTTTGATCTTTTCTCCTGTTCTTGGATGTGATATGTATGGATCTTTGATATTATTGCAGTTGCCGCAACTCATGCACGGGTGTGTGCCTGGAAATGTATCCACTGTTTTGTGTTTGGATTTTCTATTTCGTGTATCAACCAGTAAGTCTCGTAGATTGTTACTCTTTTGATATGCGAACACGGGTGGTTGCGCAAACAGTTCTCTAGTCCTTTGGTCTTTCTGTAGGATAGTCCATCTTTTTAGAACACTGTCTCTGATTTTACGACTCTGAATTGAATACTTGGTGACAAAAACTAATCCAGGTTGCGGTCGTTGTTGTTTTTGCGTTAGTAATTGAGCGCGATCTTTTGCATCAGTTTTGATCCTGGCTGTAATAAGATCACCATCAGGATATCCTCTTTCTACCAGTTTCATCTGTGGGGTGTATCTAATTCTAGATTACATTCTGTTTGATCACTCACAATTCTTTTTATGCGCAGCATCTGTCCAAATGGTAAGTTGCGTAAAATGTTGGGTGGATGGAAACTCAACCTATGGAGAAGATTGTTTCTATCAGTGGGTTTTGAGTAAAGTTTTGTCAGTATTCTCGAACCTTCAATTGCTGTTTGCACATCCAAATAGTGAATGTTGGGGTTCCCTATCTCCATTGTGAATTGCAACCTGTTGTCGATGTTACTCAAATATAAAAGGAAATTGTTCAATTGGTCTCGGCTGCCTGACCATATTCCGAATATATCAATATATCTATTCCATTTTTTTCAAATGTAGACTCCATTGTGGATTGTTGATAATGTCTGGTTTCGAAATCAAACATGAATGTATTCGCATAGGATGGTGCCATAGTAGCTCCCATAGCAGTACCGGTCAATTGTTTGTAATAAGTTTCTTTGTACTTGAAACATGAATTCTCAGAAATAAATTTCAAAAGGATCATCAAAAATTCTTGATTGGCTCCTATTGGTCCTGCATCAAGTAGTAACTTCTCAACTGCTCTTTGTCCCAAATCGTGTGGAATACTTGTATAAAGACCCGCCACATCGATGGTGAATAAAATGTCAACTGTCGTGAGTTCAATGTTCTCTAGGATTTGTAAGAAATGTGTAGTATCCTTTACATAAGTTGGAGTTAGTTAAATAAGAGGCTGTAAAAAATAATCAATGTAGGTACCTAAAGGTTGCAAAATGCTTTTGGTTGCAGCTACTATTGGTCTCCCAGGAGGATTGAGTTGCTTGTGAATTTTAGGTAGAATATACAGGTGTGGCATCTTGGGATATTGAGTCCATAAATGTTTTAGTTTTGTTGCTAATACATGGTTTTCTAGTGCCATTTCAAGAATAATGTATAGTTCAGCTTGGATATCTTTAGTTGGATCATGTGTTAATTGTTGATATGTTGTGGTATCTGCTAATTGTCTCAAACACACTTTCTCATATTGTTCAGAATCTTGAATAACAATAGCACCTCCCTTATCTGCTGATCGATCGATCTGATGGTGATAGAATCATCAGTAAATAGTTCTCCTCTGTTCAAATTCTTCCGTTTGGGTTGGCAAAATTGTATTTCGAAGGGATTGTGTCCTCTGACGTATTCCTTATCTATGATATTTGTATCTCCAGCTTGCTGGCTTCGGAAAAGGTTTTCCCAGTAGAGGGCGCTGTGTGTCGAGTAGGAGTTCCTCGACGGCCACTGTATCGACGCCGACGTCATCATGCCTATAAATGGCCACGCGCAGCGACCGTTGCTCAGTTCCGTTTTTCCGCGCTTCGTGTGCCTCGGAATACCGTTGCTCAGTTTATCAGTCGATATATATTCATATTTCCTCAAGAAAACCGACTCGTACTCGATGGCTTCCTCCTCCGACCCGACGACTCCTCGGTCCGGTTTTAAAAAGTGCTGAGACTGTGGGAAGAAA